>NC_092757.1:46661480-47261480 GCF_047496795.1 Chiloscyllium punctatum | reverse complement strand
AGGCCTTGGATCTACTCTGCATACCAACAGCCCCTGAATGATTATGGTCCATTGAGAGACGAGTTCTGGCCACACTTACCTGTCCTGTGACTTGCTGGCTGTGTGCTGAGGCGTGGCATTGGTGTCCTGTGCTCGCAGCAGGAAGATGGGTGCCCAGAATCCCAGCGCACCCGTTGTGAACGTGACTGCGGCAGTGCCAAAGGATGACAGTACAAAACTCCAGCTGGAAACAGAGAATGAGAGGATTTACTGGGTTTTTCTAAGAGGGACAGGGTCTCCTCCCACTCACCGAGCTTCGTTGCGAACAGCAGACACCTCAACATCTCCTTGACCGAAGGGAGGCACGATCAGCACAGTCCACCATCCAGTCTTCCTCTGGTCTTACAGCAGAGAACAAAGATCTGTACAGCACAGGAACAGGCCCTTCGGCCCACAATGTTGTGCCGAACATGAAGCTAACTTAAACTAATCCCTTCTGCCCGCCCTTGGTCCATAATCTCTCCATTCCTTGCATATTTAAGTGTTGATCTAAAAGTCCCTTAAACACCCCTGCCTTCACCATCGGCCCTGGCAGTGTGTTCCAGACTCGTACCACTCCCTATGTAAAAGAACTTGCTCCTCACATCTCATCTGAATGTTTCCCCTCTCACCTTAAATGCGTGCCCCATAATATTAGACATGTCAGCTCCGTTAAAAAGATTCTGACCATCAATCCTATCTATGCATCTCATACTTTTAGAGACTTCCATCAAGTCTCCCCTCAGCCTCTGCTGCTCCAGATAAAACAACCTGAAGTTTTCTAGCCTCACCTTATAGCTCACACTCTCTAATCCAGGCAGCGTCCTGATAAACCTCTTTGGCACCCTCTCCAAAGCTTCCACATCCTTCCTGTATTGCAGTGACCACAACTGAATGCAATACTCTAAGTGTGGCCTAACCAAAGGGCACGTCTCCTGCCCAAGTTGAATTGGGCCTTTTGTCCTAATTAGCCAGAAATTCTAACATTCCCCATTCACTTGAGGAGGGGATTTGTAACTCAGGCAGCCTCGCAGCCTTGTTGATGTGAAAAGTCTGAAATCATATCACATTGAGGCTCCCAGCACAGAGCCTTTGTCACCTTCACATGGAGTCAGAGGTCACAGGTGAATCTGAGGAGGTCTGGGGAGTGGGCCTGTTCAAGGAATCATTGAGAGAGGCTCTGACCTCACCTTTTCAAGTGTGGGGTTGGGAGCAGAAGGGACATTTCTCAATCTGGGAAAATGTCAATAAGTAAGGTGGGGGGGTGGGGGGGTGCATGGCATGGTGGCTCAGTGGTTAGCACTGCTGCTGCCTCACAGTGCCAGGGACCCTGGTTAGATTCCAGCCTCGGGTGACTGTCTGTGTGGAGTTTGCACATTCTCTGCGTGGGTTTCCTCCGGGTGCTCCGGTTTCCTCCCACAGTCCAAAGATGTGCAGGTCAGGTGAAGTGGCCGTGCTAAATTGCCCATAGGTTAACTGTGCTAGTCAGAGGGAAATGGGTCTGGGTGGGTTACTCTTCGAAGGGTCGGTGTGGACTGGTTGGGCTGAAGGGCCTGTTTCCACACTGTAGGGAATCGAATCTAATAGAATCATTACTAGTTCCCATGGAGGGCGTTAGAGTGTTCCACCAAATATCATCACTAATATTCAGACTATCAGTGAGTCACTGTTGGTGATAAAGGGAAAGTTACCACTTACTGTTAATTGGTAGTGCAATGTCAGTGGGTTCCTATTAGTTGCTGGTGGAATCAATTTACGAGCAAATCATTGAATGTTTCCAAAAAGGAGGTCTTACAGCAAAAGGGATCAAAGGAGAAAGGTGAAAATGGGCCGGAATTGGATGATCAACCATGATCATATTGGATAGCAGAAAGGCTCAAAGGGCAGAATGGCCTACTCCTGCTCCTATATTCAAAGATTTTCCCATCTGGGAATCGTTCAGAACAAACAGCCTCCTCACCAGATCCTTCTGGGCACCACTACCTACCTCCCATTGTCTAAAGGGTCTAATTTCAACAACATGGAGTTTGATGGCTTTGTGTGTGGGAAATCATGTCTCACAAACTTGACTGAGTTTTTTGAAGAAGTAACAAAGAAGATTGATGAGGGCAGAGCAGTAGTTGTGATCTATATGGACTTCAGTACGGCCGTTCGACAAGGTTTCGCTTGGGAAACTGATTAGCAATGTTAGATCTCATGGAAAATAGGGAGAACTAGCCATTTGGATACAGAACTGGCTCAGAATTCGAAGACAGAGGGTGGCGGTAGAGGGTTGTTTTTCAGACTAGAGGCCTGTGACCAGTGGAGTGCCACAAGGATCGGTGCTGGGCCCTCTACTTTTTGTCATTTACATAAATGATTTGGATGTGAGCATAAGAGGTACAGTTAATAAGTTTGCAGGTGACACCAAAATTGGAGGTGTAGTGGACAGCGAAGAGGGTTACCTCAGATTACAACAGGATCTTGACCAGATGGGCCAATGGGCTGAGAAGTGGCAGATGGAGATTAATTTAGATAAATGTGAGGTGCTGCATTTTGGGAAAGCAAACCGAAGCAGAACTTACACACTTAATGGTAAGGTCCTAGGGAGTGTTGCTGAACAAAGGGACCTCGGAATGCAGGTTCATAGCTCCTGGAAAGTAGAGTCGCAGGTAGATAGGATAGTGAAGAAGGCGTTTGGGATGCTTTCCTTTATTGGTCAGAGTATTGAGTACAGGAGTTGGGAGGTCATGTTGCGGCTGTACAGGACATTGGTTAGGCCACTTTTGGAATATTGCATGCAATTCTGGTCTCCTTCCTATCGGAAAGATGTTGTGAAACTTGAAAGGGTTCAGAAAAATTCTACAAGAATGTTGCCAGGGTTGGAGGATCTGAGCTACACGGAGAGACTGAACAGGCTGGGGCTGTCTTCCCTGGAGCGTCGGAGGCTGAGGGGAGACCTTATAGAGGTTTACAAAATTATGAGGGGCATGGATAGGATAAATAGACAAAGTCTTTTCCCTGGGGTCGGGGAGTCCAGAACTAGAGGGATATGGGCCGGGTGCTGGCAGGTGGGACTAGATTGGGTTGAGATAGCTGGTCGGCATGGACGGGTTGGACCGAAAGGTCTGTTTCCATGCTGTACATCTCTATGACTCTGAGTCTATGTCCCTCGAGGTCACCAATATACTCCAGGCCAATCTGTATACTTACTCAGCATGTGTCCCAGCATGCACACTGACTGGGTTTGCCAGTCTGCTTGTGGGTCCAAGTGGAGTGAGACCTCCTGAATTCAGAGATCCTCAAGCCTAGCTCACTCTCTGATGCCACTTACCTCTGAAGGATGGGCAGTAAGACCAGCCTGTCCACAGCAACACAGATAAGACTTCCAAAAATAATATCCTTACTCACAAATGTCCTTCTGTCATCTTTAAATGTCAGGGGCTACTCCCCTCTCCAAATTCCACCTTACTATTGTTAATAGTCTGCACTCTAGAAATTTAATTTCTCTACCTTGGTCAACTTGTAACCAAGGCACAGTGATGTCAATTAGATCGAACCATTTGTGCCATTATTACACCCATCTTTTTGTGAAGGCTTTGCCTGTTCAGATAATAAGCCTTGATTTTTGTACCTGGCAAAGACTCTTTGCACTTATCTTATTATTTGCCGCTGATGTGTAATAATCATCATTAGAAGGATTGAACTTGCTGTGTTTGCTGACCCATTCTTCCTGCCTTAACCATATCGATACACTGTTGTATGAACCCGACCGGTGAGTGCAGATATTGTAAAACACCCTTCACCTGACAAGCCCCCACCACAACGTTGTTGCTTTTAGACCCTATCCACACCACTAGTTAGACGATTGTTAGAAAACAGGGGAACGCTGACAGCGATCAGGGAAGCGTGATCATCGAAAGTGAGGCATCACTTAACAAAAACCACCGTTTGTGCTCTTCAATAAAAAAAACTTGCTGCTTTGGTGTTCCTGGTGTGTTTGCTCCAATCTCAAGCAGTAATGATGTGTTTGTGTATTGGGGGAAGAAGCTGAAAATGTGTTGCTGGAAAAGCGCAGCAGGTCAGGCAGCATCCAAAGAGCAGGAGAATCGATGTTTCAGTCATGAGCACTTCTTCAGGAACCCTTCTTCAGGGGGAAGAAGTTGAACAATGAAATTGGAGTGAGTGACAAGAAAAAGTGAGACAGAGAGACGAAGCGAGTAGTTAAAAGGACGTTGCTTGATGAATGGGAGTGTGAAGCTGTGAGCAACCTCTGGTGGCTGCAAAAGCCTACTGCACCTGGTATTCCCAGGCGGTCTCCCATCCAAGTACTAACCAGGCCTGAGTCTGCTTAGTTTCCGAGATCAGACGTTTTCAGACTATTATGGCCGTAGGCACTTACACCCTCCATTTATGCTTCCTTAAAGGCACACAGTACAGATACCCATTTATATTACATTCATTTGCTTTCACTTTGATGAGCAGTCAAGTGCTCAGCTTTAACACAACTTGAAATTACTCCACACTTCAACATGATCAGGGCCCACTGACATTAATGTTCACTCTTGATGCACTTTAGAAAATCTTTGAAGAAACACAGAAAATTCAGCAATCAAAATCTCATGAATGCAGTTTGGAACAATTTCAACAAGAAGCTGGAAAGGTGCCTCACAGGTCACAGGCCAAAGGTCATACATGCTCACGTGGATGGAGTGAAAGGCATACCAATAAAAGATGGCTGCCCAGATATCACCAGGATTTGCCATACCATGAGAGTCAAGATTCCATGATACCCCTCCTGCTTTCCCTCCATCCCCCCTCTCCCACACTCCACTGTTGTTTGGGGGAACATGGTAAAATGAAGTATATGCCTCACCCATTGCGGACCCTCTGACCGGTCTGCCATGTTAAGGAGCTGGGATGAAAACAACATCGAGTCATAGAGTCATAGAGATGAATGGCACAAAAACAGACCCTTCGGTCCAACTCGTCCAAGCCGACCAGATATCCCAACCCAATCTAGTCCTTCCAGCCAGCACCTGGCCCATATCCCTCCAAACCCTTCCTATTCATATACCCATCAAAATGCCTTTTAAATGTTGAAATTGTACCAGCCTCCACCAATTCCTCAGGCTGCTCATTCTATACACGTACCACCCTCTGCGTGAAAACATTGCCCCTCAGGTCTCTTTTATATCTTTCCCCTCTCATCCTAAACCTATGCCCTCCCCCACCCCAGGGAAAAGACTTTGTCTATTTACCCTATCTATGCCCCTCATGATTTTATAAACCTCTATAAGGTCACCCCCTCAGCCTCTGACACTCCAGGGAAAATAGCCCCAGTCTATTCAGCCTCTCCCTGTAGCTCAAACCCTCCAACCCTGGCAACATTCTTGTAAATCGTTTCTGAACCCTTTCAAATTTCACAACATCTTTCCGATAGGAAGGAAACATGTTGCATTCGAAGTCTCTCTCATCTTTGGACCTATTGTTGGCAAATAAATGGCCGCAGATCTATCTCATCCCATGCCCTACTGCGACTGGCACACAGCAGGTCAAGCCTGGCAGCATTTCTGAGGTGGATTGGTTTCAGGCATAGGGAAAAGGGAGCAGGGGCTACAGCTCCTTTCGATGTCCCCTGCTGTATTCATCTGC
The DNA here is from genome assembly GCF_047496795.1 of Chiloscyllium punctatum. Classification (NCBI taxonomy): domain Eukaryota; kingdom Metazoa; phylum Chordata; class Chondrichthyes; order Orectolobiformes; family Hemiscylliidae; genus Chiloscyllium; species Chiloscyllium punctatum. The sequence continues at coordinate 47,255,828 of NC_092757.1, read as the reverse complement.
CCCTAACCCTAGCCTGCCACCCTCCTTGCCCACAGTGGCCGATGCACAAACACCCCTGGACAGAGCTTTAGTCCAACCACCACAATGCCCTCTTCCTCGGGCACTAGCTGCAGACCCAGGAGTAGCCACTGCTCATCGCTGGCGCTGCTGTGACTACAGGGCCTCTGACCAATCAGATTGGCCTGCAGCTCTCAGAGACGGGGCATCCTCCCCAGATAGAGGCAAAAGTCTCATCCTGAGCCAGTCATACTGTACTCCCACCATCCCATTCCCTTCTCCCACCCCAACATCTGGAAGAGTACAATGGCAGGGCAGACAGTGTTTGTAATGGGCCAGTTTTTCCCCTGAGGTGGAGCCAGGGAACACAGAATCCTGGAGCAACTCTGTACAACTCCTTTTTTCCATTTCAATTCATCTTTTTCCTGGACAGCTCACCAGTACCTCCCTTACTTCTACTGTCACAAAACCAGTAGGTGGTTTGTCTGACGTCCAATAACTACATGGGCAGAAATTACTTCTTAATAATCACTGTGAAGACTTAAATTTGCATTCACCATCTTAAACAGCGCAGCCTAACTGCCAACTCTATCCCTCTCCCGAGCAATGGCTTCAGATTAGGCCAAGTTGCTTTGAGGCTTCGTTTGAAATTTGACCCTAAATTGAGAGTATGACCTCAGATTTGACCCATTAGTAAGTGTGGGAGAAAAGCAAACCACTTTGCCTTCCCACCACTTGCTCACAGAAACCATGTCTATTTTTAGCCAAAGACAGCCTACCCATAATGCCACTGGCACCTCAACTTGACCACACTCAGCTCAGGAACTAACAGTAAAATGAGACATTACCATAGCAGTTTCCTGACTGAAGGAATACACTACCTAGATGATCTTCTAACTGGTTTTCTACCTCACAATACTATCACCGCTCCTGAAGCCCTGAGGGCATTCCCTGTCTCTCCATGACTTGGAGATGCTGGTGTTGGACTGGGGTGTGCAAAGTTAAAAATCACACAACACCAGGTTATAGTCCAACAGGTTTAATTGGAAGCACTAGCTTTCGGACACCACTCCTTCATCAGGTGGTTGATGAAGGAGCAGTGCTCTGAAAGCTAGTGCTTCGAATTAAACTTGTTGGACTATAACCTGGTGTTGTGTGATTTTTAACCCTGTCTCCCCAGGTACTCAATCCTCTCAAAGCCCACACAGACTAGGTGGCACCAAGATACCTGACAAGAATGAACACTACCCTAGGCAGCCATTGAAGCCAACATGCCAGCCATTAGCACTCCTTTCTGCAGATTAGTTGTTTGGGGAAAAGATAATCGAGGAGAAACCAATTCTGTAAATCAAATTTCAGACCACATGGGGGTAGGGGATGAGTTTCTCACAGTTTAGCAATGATGTCTCAATATTGTCCATGTAGTAATGATTTGATCTATGATCCAGCAGCTGTGTGGGTGTACCTAGGTGTTGTATTGGAATCCTTTCTATCAAGTCTCTAGGTTTCTTAGCCTGGTTTTCACTTGGAAGAGAGGGGAGGGTGACAGACAGAGTGCAGAGGTATCTGAGCGTACTGCCTCGCAAGTCTGTGAAACTGCACTTTAAAAGAAAATCCAAAAGTCTGAAGTAAGAGGTTTTTTTACGATTCAGAGTTCTGCTCCATATTCAAAGTATCCACTTCACTACTCTGAAAGGTAACAAACTTAGATAGCTAACCTGTCTGCCACACAACTTCACTTGACCTTCAAGTTGTATTAAAACTTTCTAGTACATACAGTAATGTAGCAACTTCCATTTTCCACTTTACACTCCAGGAAATGTGATCCCTTACACCAATTAGTATTCAAACCAATTGAAAAGGTAAAGCCAATTCACTATTGCATGCCAAAGTACAACTTATTTACTGTAATAAACAGGAAGTAAGGGAATAGTTCAATTGTCCAGTTCGTGTGGATGACCAGTGCAATCATAAAAGAATGGCAGAAAAATGAGCTGCTTTTAATGGCCCAACTTAGAGCAATAATTCCTGAGGTTCTGCATTTTGGGAAAGCAAATCTTAGCTGGACTTACACACTGAATGGTAAGGTCCGAGGGAGTGTTGCTGAACAAAGAGACCTTGGAGTGCAGGTTCATAATTCCCTGAAAGTGGAGTCGCAGGTAGATAGGATAGTGAAGAAGGCGTTTGGTATGCTTTCCTTTATTGATCAGAGTATTGAGTACAGGAGTTGGGAGGTCAAGTTGCGGCTGTATGGGACATTGGTTAGGCCACTTTTGGAATATTGCATGCAATTCTGGTCTCCTTCCTATCGGAAAGATGTTGTGGAACTTGAAAGGGTTCAGAAAAGATTTACAAGGATTAGATTAGATTAGATTACTTACAGTGTGGAAACAGGCCCTTCGGCCCAACAAGTCCACACCGCCCCGCCGAAGCGTAACCCACCCATACCCCTACATCTACATCTACCCCTTACCTAACACTACGGGCAATTTAGCATAGCCAATTCACCTGACCTGCACATTTTTGGACTGTGGGAGGAAACCGGAGCACCCGGAAGAAACCCACGCAAACACAGGGAGAATGTGCAAACTCCACACAGTCAGTCGCCTGAGGCGGGAATTGAACCCGGGTCTCCGGCGCTGTGAGGCAGCAGTGCTAACCACTGTGCCACCGTGCCGCCCACATCTCCAGGGTTGCCAGGGTTGGAGGATTTGAGCTACAGGGAGAGACTGAACAGGCTGGGGCTGTTTTCCCTGGAGCGTCGGAGGCTGAGGGGTGATCTTATAGAGGTTTATGAGGGGCATTGATAAGATAAATAGACAAAGTCTTTTCCCTGGGGTCGGGGAGTCCAGAACTAGAGGGCATAGGTTTAGGGTAAGAGGGGAAAGATATAAAAGTGACCTAAGGGGCAACTTTTTCACGCAGCCGGTGGTACGTGTATGGAATGAGCAGCAAGAGGAAGTGGTGGTGGCTGGTACGATTGTAACATTTAAGAGGCATTTGGATGGGTATATGAATAGGAAGGGTTTGGAGGGATATGGGCCGGGTGCTGGCAGGTGGGACTAGCTTGGGTTGAGATAGCTGGTCGGCATGGACGGGTTGGACCAAAAGGTCTGTTTCCATGCTGTACATCTTTATGACTCTATAACTCTATGTCCCTCGAGGTCACCCATATACCCCAGGCCAATCTGTATACTTACTCAGCACGTGTCCCAGCATGCTCCAATCTCAAGCAGTAATGATGTGTTTGTGTATTGGGGGAAGAAGTTGAACAATGAAATTGGGCAAGAAAAAGTGAGACAGAGAGACGTTAAAAGGACGTTGCTTGATGAATGGGAGTGTGAGAGTGCGAAGCTGGGAGCAGCCTCTGGTGGCTGCAAAAGCCTACTGCACCTGGTACTCCCAGGCGGTCTCCCATCCAAGTACTAACCAGACCGAAGTGCTTAGCTTCTAAGCTCAGGTGTTTTCAGATGCGTATGGCTATAGGCACCTGTTGCCTGCATTGTTGGCTCCTCATATACACGTGCTTCTGGTCCTCATTATTTTCTGTAGTTTCCAGCATTTAATTGAAGGTGCACATTTATATTGCAGTATTTCTTTTCTCTTGCTCATCACCTTATCCTCCTTCTTTCGGCTCTGACAGACACAACGGGTGGATGCAGCAAGCCTACGTCTTGGATTGGGAACCCTCAATGTGCCAACGGAGAACTGCAATGTGACCTTGTACGCTGAAGCTTTGGTTGAAGTCCAGATCTGGTCACCACAGTCTCTAGGGAGGGTGTGAGTGTCTTTTGAGAGGTAAAATAGGAGATTTACCCAGAACGGTTCCAGGGATTGGGTATCCGAATGGGAAGCGTAGTTTGGAGAAGGTGGTGTTATTCTTTGAGCAAAAAGGATTGAGGGCAGATATGATAAATGGGTCTAAGGTTTAGATCAAGTCAATAAAGAAAATAATTTTTTCCCATTCACTGACGGTGCAAGGACTGAGGGACACAGGTCTAAGGTTTGGGACCAGAGACACGGGGAATGTTTTACTCAGTGAGTGGGCATGGACTGGAGGCTGCTGCAAGTGAAGACACAGCAATGATTTCAAAAGGAAATTGGACACAAATGTGGAGGAAACAAAGTTGCCAGATACTGACTGGAATATTGCGGGGGGATGTGAGTCAGCACAGAGTTGGTGCTGGACTGTAGTAAACACTACATTGGACAAACAGGCAGAACACTAGACACCAGGATACATGAACATCAACTAGCCATAAAAAAGACATGACCCTCTCTCACTAGTATCCTTACAGACAGATAAGGAAGGACACCACTTCAATTGGGACAACACATCCATGCTAGGACAAGCCAAACAAAGACATGCACGAGAATTCCTAGAAGCATGGCATTCCAACTGGAACTCTATCAACAAACACATTGAGTTAGACCCCATCTACCACCCCCTGAGAAAAAGAACAGAAAGTGACTTCACCACAGGAAATGACATCAGCAACCCAAAGAAACCCAAACATATAAATGGAAAGCAGGAATTATTAGCAGTGCTTTGCCTGAGGCCCACTGAAGATGTTACCTACTAGGGTGATGAAACATGGAAATGAACCTTCCAGCTCAGTGAGCAAACCCACATCCAAAACCTCAACCTGAGCTACAAATCTACTCAAAACTCGCTAACAGAGTTGGTGGGCTGAATGGCCTCAGTCTGTGCTGTAAGGATCCTGGGACTATTCTTTAGTCAATTGTTGGTCCTTCCTGGTTTTCTCCACTTGTGCCCCCTCTCAATCTGATACAGTTAAGAACAGAAGTGAGTCAAACAGTCAGGGCAGGCAGAGATAAAGCAGAGAACAAGGTAGGCCTGAGAAATTAAACGGCATTTATTATAATGCAAGGGGTCTAACAGGGAAAGCAGATGAACTCAAGGCATGGTTAGGAATATGGGACTGAGATATCATACCAATTACAGAGACATGGCTCAGGGATGGGCAGGACTGGCAGCTTAATATTCCAGGATACAAATGCTTCAGGAAGGATCGAAAGGAAGGCAAGAGAGGAAGGGGAGTAGTGTTTTTGATAAGGGAAAGCATTACAGCTGTACTGAGGGAGGATATTCCTGGAAATACATCCAGGGAAGTTATTTGGGTGGAACTGAGAAATAAGAAAGGGATGATTGCCTTTTTGGGATAGACCCCCTAATAGACAAAGGGAAATTGAGAAACAAATTTGCAAGGAGATCTCAGTTATCTGTAAGAATAATAGGGTGGTTATGGTAGGGGATTTTAACTTTCCAAACATAGACTGGGATATCCATAGTGTTAAGGGTTTAGATGGAGAGGAATTTGTTAAGTGTGTACAAGAACATTTTCTGATTCAGTACGTGGATGTACCTACCAGAGAAGGTGCAAACCTTGACCTACTCTTGGGAAATAAGGCAGGGCAGGTGACTGAGGTGTCAGTGGGGGAGCACTTTGGGGCCAACGACCATAATTCTATTAGTTTTAAAATAGCGATGAAAAAGGATAGACCAGATCTAAAAGTTGAAGTTCTGAACTGGAGAAAGGCCAATTTTGATGGTATTAGGCAAGAACTTGCAAAAGCTGACTGAGGGCAAATGTTCACAGGTAAAGGGATGGCTGGAAAATAGGAAGCCTTCAGAAATGAGATAACGAGAGTCCAGGGAAAGTATATTCCCATCAGGGTGAAAGGAAAGGCTGGTAGGTATAGGGAATGCTGGATGACTAAACAAATTGAGGGTTGGGTTAAGAAAAAGAAGGAAGCATATGTCAGGTATACACACAATAGATCGAGTGAATCCTTAGAAGAGTATAAAGGCAGTAGAAGTATACTTAAGAGGGAATTCAGGAGGGAAAAAAGGGGACAAAACTAGAGGGCATAGGTTTTGGGTGAGAGGCGAAAGATATAAAAGTGAGCTAAGGGGCAACTTTTTCACGCAGAGGGTGGTACGTGTATGGAATGAGCTGCCAGAGGAAGTGGTGGAGGCTGGTACAGTTGTAACAATTAAATGGCATTTGCTTGGGTATATGAATAGGAAGGGTTTGGAGGGATATGGGCCGAGTGCTGGCAGGTGGGACTAGATTGCGTTGGGATATCTGGTCGGCATGGACAGGTTGGACCGAAGGGTCTGTTTCCATGCTGTACATCTCTATGACTCTGCTGCGGTGCCCATCTCTTTGTGTCAGTTGAACCCTTCCTTAATTTCTCTCCTGCTCTCTCCCTCTCGATCTCATCCTGTACAGCAGGAGAATGCAGAAACAACTTGCCAACTGAGTGCAAAAGTGAGACAGTGAGACGAAGCGAGTAGTTAAAAGGACGTTGCTTGATGAATGGGAGTGTGTGAGTGCGAAGCTGTGAGCAGCCTCTAGTGGCTGCAAAAGCCTACTGCACCTGGTATTCCCAACCAAGCCTGAGACTGCTTCGTTTCTGAACTCCCCAAGTGTTTTCAGACTAGTATGGCCACAGGCACTTATAACCTACAGTTCTGGTTCCATATAGACACATGCTTCTGGTCCTCATTCTCCTCTGTGCTTTATAGCATTTAACTGAAGGTGCACATTTATATCGCAGTATTTCTTTCCTCTTGCCCACCAACCTTTTCTCTTTCTTTCTTTCTGCTCTGACAGACGCACACTGCAACTCTTACCTTCCCCACAAGATCACACAACATCACAAGTCAGACAGGAGGAGGCCACTCAACACAATCAATGTTCAGCCCAATCTGGTCTTAACTCCATTTTCCTGCCAGCCCCACATTCCCAAAGATCCTTCACCCCTGTCAATGAACAATTTGTCCAAATAGGTCAGGGGTTAAATCACAAAGAAGGGGCCACGGGTTTCAGCATTTGTCACTGTCTCACATACAACTTCCAAACTCCCTTTGTCGCACTAGATGTTAACTCCCTCCCTCCCTCCCTCCCTCACACCAATATCTGGTCCCTGATCACTAACATTGCCCACTCTCGGGGAACAGCCTTTTCTCCCAGGCACTGTGGCCAACTCTGCTCACAGACCATCCTGGAGCCTTTTTCCGTGAAATCACATGGTTTCTGAACATGTGATTCCTTGTCTGTTTACAAACAACTTTTACAAACACCACAACCTTGTTTCCATGTGCTGTCATTCCTCCCCACCTTCCAGCCAGGTCACCATTTCAGCCTCAAGATCATAACATTACCCAGCAAATTGCACCTGCAACCCATCCACCCTCTCTTAGCACAGCTCACACTAACTCACACACGTGTACACACTCACCAACTTACACACAATGGGCAGCTTTCCCTTGCTGCTCCATCGAGATGCTGTTTATGGGCAGGTGAAGATGGGCACCACCTTATGGAAACTGAAAAGATGATGGTCAATAAATGAGAGGGTGGCTCAGCACTGGAGAAGGGGGTGGTTCCATTTGAGTCAGGAGCAAGTTAAAAGGGACTTTGAGGAATACAGCAGTGGGCGGCAGAGTGGTTAGCACGACTGCCTCAAAGTGCCAGAGACCTGGGTTCAATTCCCGCCTCAGGCGACTGACTGACTGTGTGGAGTTTGCCATGTTTTCCCCATGTATGTGCGGGTTTGCTCCCACAGTCCAAAGATGTGCAGGTCAGGTGAATTGGCCACGCTAAATTGCCCGTAGTCTTAGGTTAAGAGTAAATGTAGGGAGATGGGTGGGTTGCAGGTCGGTGTGGACTCGTTGGGCCGAAGGGCCTGTTTCCACACTGTAATGTAATCTAACCTAATCTAAAAATACAAACACAGTGAATAAGGTTAGTGAGTTACAAGGAGAAATAGCTGTGTGGGAATGTGATGTAGAAACTTGGCTTGAATATGGGATTTAGATTGAAATGTAATCAAGTATAAAATGTCCTTTTTGGCTTGCTGTGAGGCTCCTGAGTGCTACAATGAGGCACTCACACTGCAGGCAGCCATCTTGGAGGTTTGAATAATAACAATAGGATGAATAGGCTGGGACGTTTTTTCCCTGAAGCATCAAAACTGAAGGGTGACCTTACACAGATTTAAATCCTGAGGGACATGCATAAAGTGAATAGCCAAGATCTTTTTCTCTGGGTAGTGGACCCCAAACTAGAGGGCGTAGGTTTTAGGTGAGAGATAAAAGATTTAATTGGGACCAGAGGGCCACTTTTTCACACAGAGGGTGGTGCGTATATGGAACGAGCTGCCAGAGGAAGAAGTAAAGGCAGGTACAGTCACATGATTTAAAAGGTAGGTACATGGATAGGGAAGGTTTAAATGAGCCAAATGCAGGCAAATGGAAAGAGTTCTGTTTAGGATATCTTGTCATCCTGGACAATTTGGACCAAAGGGTCTATATGACACGATGACGCCAATCCATTCTGACTAGAATGCTGTCTGCTGATCACAGAGCATGGTGTCAGAAGTGAAGCTGGCATTGAGTATTGACGCTCTGGAAAAAATACATAGCTACTGACAGAGAGACACAGGGATGTTGCGAGTTGTGGAAGTTGCAACAGGCAACTGAAACAAACTGAAATGGAACAAAGAAACAGCCCACAGCTGAAATATTGCATGAGACAGAATGGCTCCAGCTTTTCCCCGCTCAGTTCCATGGCTACGTGAAGCAAACTGACAGCCTCCCCATGCTGAACGGCACAATGATAAACGAACAACTGATCAACTTAACCAACCAGAGGAGGCCACACACTGCTATACTCTTGTCACTATTGGAAAGACACCATTTCAAACTGTAATCACCATAAACTTCTCTGACAAACAGAAAACAAAGACTGGGGAAATTTCAAAAGCCTTGAAGTCACCCTTTGATACCCGGGCGAATGTAACATATCAATGATACAAGTTCAATAAATGGTGGAAAAGAGTCCACTGATCATTATATGACCACGACAACTAAGACTGCAGAATCCTATGAATTTGTGGAATTAAAAGATGATTTTATTAAAGACGTAGGACGCGTAATTCCCTCCTATCAACATCCTGGGGTGTTGCCATTGACCGGAAACAGAACTGGACTAGCCATATAAATATTGTGTTGACGAAAGCAGGTCAGAGACGAGGAATACCACAGTGAGTAGCTTATCTCATGACTTCCCAGAGCCTGTCCACCATCTACAAGGTACAAGTCAGGTGTGTGATGGAATACTCCCCACTTGCCTGGATGAGTACAGCTCCAACAACACTCAAGAAGCTAGACACAATCCAGGACAAAGCAATCCCCACTTGATTAGCACCACATCCACAATCAACCACTCCCTGCACCACCAACACTCAGTAGCAGCAGTGTGTACTATCTATAAGATGCACTGCAGAAATTCACCAAAGATTCTCAGACAGTGCCTTCCAAACCCACGACCACTTCCATCGAGAAGGACAAGGGCTACAGATACATGGGACCACCACTGCCTGCAAGCTCCCCTCCAAGCTTGGAAATATATCACCATTTCCTCAATGTCATTGGGTCAAAATCCTGGGATTTGTTTTCCCTAATGGCATTGTGGGACCACCTACAGCAGGTGGACTGCAGCGGTTCAAGAAGGCAATTCACCACCACCACCTTCTTAAGGGCAACTAGGGACAGGCAATAAATGCTGGTCCAGCCAGTGATGTCCCACAAGAGATTACATCATAGTGTAAGGCCCGGTCCGTTCTGACATGAATACCTACCAGTTCCTGCTGGTAACACCACTGAATGTCAGGGATGGGGTGGTTAGGTTGTCTCTTATTGGAGATGATCACTTCCTGGCATTCATCTGGTGCCAGTGTAATTTGCCACTTGTCAGGCCAAGTCTGGATACTGTCCAGATCCTCTTGTATTTGAGTATGCATTGCTTCAGTATGTGAGGAATCATGAAATATAGTTCACGACCAAAGGCCATAACAGTTGTAAAGAGGAGGACAGAATGCAATACAATGAGGGACATCATGCAAAGGAGCACAAGGTACCTCCAGGATAGGCACAGCAGAGCTCTCACTGCATTTTACACACGTACATGGATTCAAGGAAACACAGATAACCAACGGAGAGAATTGAGCTAAAGATTCTGATGAATTAACCTACTCCACACAGCAGATTACTTCGGTCAGGTCAATAGGTGGCACCTGTTAGAATGATGACTGCAGATGGAGAACATCAGAGAGACATGGGTGTGTCATTCAACATAATGACCTTCACAGACCGGTCCGAATTGGCACAACATGGTGACCCAAAAATGAAGTCCGTGAGAGGAAGGTTAAGGCTGTATTGATGGCACCATACCCATTCGGAGAGAGCAGACTATCAGACAATAGCAAACATGGAGCTGGAGTTCCACACCATTGGCAGCACACAAAAATACTCAGCTCAGCTGGAGAAAGTCGACATCTTGTCTAGCCTATTCTTAATTTCTCTTCCTTCTCCCTGTCAGTTTCATCCTGTACAGCAGGAGAATGCAGAAAGAAATTACCAACTGAGTGCAAAAGTGAGACAGTGAGACGGAGTGAATAGTTAAAAGGACGTTGCTTGATGAATGGGAGTGTGAGAGTGCGAAGCTGTGAGCAACCTCTGGTGGCTGCAAAAGCCTACTGCACCTGGTATTCCCAGGCGGTCTCCCATCCAAGTACTAACCAGGCCTGAGTCTGCTTAGCTTCCGAGATCAGACGAGATCGGGCGTTTTCAGACTAGTATGGCCGTAGGCACTTACACCCTCCATTTATGCTTCCTTAAAGGCACACAGTACAGATACCCATTTATATTACATTCATTTGCTTTCACTTTGATGAGCAGTCAAGTGCTCAGCTTTAACACAACTTGAAATTACTCCACACTTCAACCTGATCAGGGCCCACTGACATTAATGTTCACTCTTGATGCACTTTAGAAAATCTTTGAAGAAACAGAACTACCAGAGGATGTGGTGGAGGTTGGTACAACTGCAACATTTAAAAGGCATTTGGATGGGTATATGAATAGGAAGGGTTTGGAGGGATATGGGCCAGGTGCTGGCAGGTGGGACTAGATTGTGTTGGGATATCTGGTCGGCATGGACGGGTTGGACCGAAGGGTCTGTTTCCATCCTGTACATCTCTATGACTCTATACGTAGAGCATAGAACATCGAACAATACGGCACAGAACAGGACCTTCGGCCCACGATGTTGTGACGAACATTTGTCCTAGCTTAAGCACCTATCCATGTAGCTATCCAATTGCCGCTTAAAGGTCACCAATGATTCTGACTCTGCCACTCCCACAGGCAGCGCATTCCATACCCTCACCACTCTTTGGGTAAAGAACCCCAGAACCCCTGACATCTCCCCTATACCTTCCACCCTTCACCTTAAATTTATGTCCCCTTGTGACACTCTGTTGTACCCGGGGAAAAAGTCTCTGACTGTCTACTCTATCTATTCCCCTGATCATCTTATAAACCTCGATCAAGTCACCCCTCATCCTTCGCCGTTCCAATGAGAAAAGGCCTAGCACTCTCAACCTATCCTCGTACGATCTATTCTCCATTCCAGGCAACATCCTGGTAAATCTCCTCTGCACCCTCTCCAAAGCTTTCACATCTTTCCTAAAGTGAGGCGACCAGAACTGCACACAGTACTCCAAATGTGGCCTTACCAAGGTCTATGACTACTGTTACAATTGTTAACTGATAGATACTGCCGGACAAGCAATTGTTTTGTATTAACTGTAATCGAAACTGCATTATCTTCTAATTAACATTACACTGCTGTACCCCTATAAAACTGACTGGACATACTGCTTGGGGAGGAGAATCCTTGACTTAACTGGGCAAAGTGTCTGTTTTGTATCAGTCCAGTCAATTTCTCCTCGCCACAATATGGTGAGAAATAAACCAGTGTTGGTCAATTTCACAAGATCAGTGTGTGGCCTTTATTTGTAATTGGCCAATTCTCCAACAGCAAGAGTATTTAATTTTATGTCTGTATCAGTGGGTCAACTTCCCGCTGCCTCAGCTCATCTGCTGCTCAGACTTTATTAATAAACCCTTTATTAATAATTACAGCTTTTGCCGAGACAGGATTCAGGGTGACCTGATAGAATGCTTCATAATCCTGATCATCTCTAACAAAGTGAATTGTGCAAGGTTGTTTCCGTTAAGCCAATATAGTACGTGCTCAGATTTAAGACAATCGTAAAAACTAGACAGGAGAATAGTGTCATACAGCGCAGAAACAAACCCGTCAGCCCAATTTGAGGATGCCAGCCAGATATCCTAAATTAATTTTGTCCCATTGCCAGCAATTGATCTATATTACTCTAAATCCTTCCTCTTCACATACCCATCTAGATGCCTTGTAAATGTTGTTATTGTACCAGTCTCCACCACTTCCTCTGCCAAATCATTCCATTCATGGACCATCCTCTGCACGAAGACACTGCCCCATACATACTTTTAAAATCTTTTCCCCCTCACCTTAAACCCATGCCTTTTAAGTTTTGAACTTCCGCCACTCTAGGGGTAAAGACATTGTCTATTCATCCTATCCATGCCACTCATGATTTTATAAACCTCTATAAGGTCTCCCCTCAGCCTCCAACGCTCCAGTGGAAACAACTCCAGCCTATTCAGCCTCTCCCTATACCTCAAACCCTCTAATCCTGGCAACATCTTTGTAAATCTTTTCTGAACCCTGTCAAGTTTGACAACATCTTTCCTATAGAAGGGGGAGACCAGAATTGAGTGCAGTATTCCAAAAGTGGCCTAACCAATGTCCTGTACAGGTGCAACATGACCTCCCAACTCCTGTACTCAATACTCTGACCAATAAAGGAAAGCATACCAAACGCCTTCTTCACTATCCTATCTACCCACACCTCTACTTTCAAGGAGCTATGAACCTGCGCTCCAAGGTCTCTTTGTTCAGCAATACTCCCCAGGACTTTACTGTTAAGTGTATTAGTCCTGCCCTGATTTGCCTTTCCAAAATGCAGCACCTCACATTTATCTAAATTAAACTTCATCTGCCATTCCTCAGCCCAGCGGCCTGTCTGATCAAGGTTCAGTTGTACTCTTCACTGTCCACTGAACCTCCAATTCTGATATCATCTGCAAACTTACTAACCATTCCTCATATGTTCACATCCAAATCATTTCTATAAATGAGAAAAAGCAGTGGACCCAGTACCGATTCTCCCAACACCTCGCTGGCTACAAAGGGTTTTTTTTCCCCAGAAAGGTGCCAAACTGTTGAATTCTCTGCTGGAAGCTGATGACACAGAGTGAATGTGCACTTGTTCAAAGAATATGCTTAAGAATGAAAGAGTCTGGGGAGAGATGGTGAGTGGGATTCAAAAGAACATTAAAGGAGAGGAGGTTAAAAGTAGAGGAGCTTTGAGAAGACAGTGGTGAGCAGGACTGGGCATTGGATTAAGCGATTGATGCGGAGAGAAGTACAAGCTAAACCTGAAAGGGGTGGAATGGCCAGAATGTGCTGGAACATTCTGTGATTTCATGCTTGGGACAGGCAGATTCCCAGCCACACCAGCAACCTGCAGTTGTGTAGCGCTTCTTGCAATGTTTAAAAATAAAATGCTGCACCCCCCCCCCGCCACACCGCCACACCGCCACACCACGAATACACGAAGAACCTACTTTGTGAACAGGTATTTGACATCTTGCAGCCAGGAGGTCCTGGATTCGGGCGAGTCTGTGCGCTGTTCGGAGGCTCCTCGTGGAGGGTTCGGAACGAAGAGAATGAGCAAGATGAGAACAACGAGTCCTACACACGGGGTCACCTGGGGAAGGGAGCAAATCAAATGTACTGCCCATTTAAATATTTCAAACCAATTCGGAAATCAGTGTCAACGGTTGTTTTTTCAAATCTACAATTACAGATACAGCAGGATATTTCCGTGAGGATGATTTAAACCTAGAGTGATGCCTAGTGGACAACAATCCCAGAATGTATGCACAAGAATTTTGTCTCATGTTTCTGGCTCAGCTCGCCCCAGACTCGAGATGGAGCAGGATCAGCATTGTTGTTTGGGTAACGTGCAGTTGCTCCCACAAATCTAAAGCAGAACCGAACACCTGATTCACTCGGTGTTCCTCATTCCTGTTTTGTTCGTCTCACTGAGGAGAAGACAGTGTACGAGGCTACATTCAGACAACATATAGAATGCTTTCACATGAACATATTCATAGGTACCTGTTCCCTTTGACATATCCCGACTGTGCCTGCACCAAGTCAGACCCCAGCTCAGTGTTAACCAGCTTGTTGTGAGACTTGGAAGCACTGTATATTGTCGAAGTCTGACACAATGTCTACCCTCTCCCTCAATGTTGGGGTGTCCTTGCAGCCAATAGTTCACATAAGGAGTGGTTTTGTTATTTAGTACAACCCTACATCACACAGTTGGGCACTCCCAATTAGAGGGAATAAAGGGTCCACTTCCTCAAGATTGTGCTGACAATAAAGCAAAATGGCCAACAGCAAATCAACAGCTTATATTCTTGGTCTAATTCTGCTGCAGAGAATACTTACAGAGAGAAGAGAAGCACTAATGTTATCTGTGAAACTATTCATTGTGGCTTAATCTTACCACCGAACTATGGTAGAAAGAGGGCAAGATCATGTGACATTGCATCATTTCCTGTACATGACTTTATTAGCATATCACAGCCTGAATTATAACTTTATACAAGATGTTATATCTCTCTCAATTTCTACATTTGATATTAGTGGAATTGACAATAGAGGGAAATAGGATAAAGCCTGCCAATTCACATCGGCAAGTACAGGGATTGGGGATGCCATGTTACAGCTGAACAACGTAAGGCCATGTTTGGAATACTGCGTACAATTCTGGTCCTCCTGCTATACAGCGTTATTAAACTGGAAAGGGAGCAAAAAGGTTTACAAGGATGTCACTGAGACTGGAAGGTTTGAGTTATGAGGAGAGGCTGAATAGGCTGAGAGGTGACATTATAGAGGTTTATAAAATCATGAGGGGTATGAATAGGGTGAATAGACAAAGTCTTTACCCCAGGGCAGAGAAGTCCAAAACTAGAGAGCATAGGTTTAAGGTAAGGGGAAACATTGAAGTAGCTGATAGAAACAGAAACTGGGAACAGACCATTCAGCCCTTCAAGCCTGCTCTGCCATTCCATACTATCATGGACAATCGGCTTCTGCAATGCCATATTCCAGCATCTTCCCCTCAGTCCTTGATGCCTTTTAAAATCTAAAAGTTAATCTCTTTTTTGAATATACTCAGTGGCTTGGCCTCCACTATCCTCTCAGTGAAGAAATGTTTTCTCATCTCAGCCCCAAATCGTAGAATCCCTTCAATGTGGGAGCAGGCCATTTGGCCCATCGATTCCACACTGATGCTGTGAAGAGCATCCCACCCAGACACACCTCCCCATCCTATTCCCTGCATTTCCCATGGCCAATCCTATAGCCTGCTTATCTTTAGACACTGCGCAATTTATCATGGCTAATCCACCTAATCTACACATCTTTGAACTGCGGAAGGAAACCCATGCAGACCTAGGGAGAACGTACAAACTCCACACAAACATTCACCCGAGACTGGAATCAAACCCAGGTTCCTGGTGCTGCAAGGCAACAGTGCTAGCCACTGAGCCACCATGGTCTACCCCATAACCTGAGACTGTGACCCCTGGTTCTCGACACCCCAACCAGGGAAAACACCCTCCCTGCATTTAGTCTGCCTAGCCCTGTTAGAATTTTACATGTTTCAATCAGACTCTCTCTCCTCCTCCTAAACTCTAATGAATGCAGGCCTAGTCCAACCAATCTCTCCTGCCAGTCCTGCCATCCCCGGTATCAACCTAGTGAATCTCCACTGCACTCCCTCTACGGCCAGTATATCCTTCTTTGGGTATGGAGACCACAAATACTCCAGATGTGGTCCCACCGAGGCCCTGGATAGCGAGAATGGTGGAGCAGGCCCGATGGTCTGAATGGTCTCCTCCTGCTCCTACATTCCCATTTTAGCCCTATGGACAAAATCAACTTTAATCCATTGAGTTTCCACTTCAATATTCCTGTGCTCCCTGAACGGTCTCTGCACTTGAGCGATGGATCTGATTCAGGATTCCCCTTTCTTGGAGGCAATTTGTTGAGTTTACTGTGAGTAAAGGCCGAACTCCTGTAAGGATTATACCATGTCAGTAACCATTGATTACAAATTTGGTCTTACCCTCATTGACCAGTGCCAGTCCCCGGATAGTTTCATTACACCGGATCCAAGTATATAACCCAGACCACTGCAACAGAACAAATAAAACACAGTTTCGCGCTGTATTATCTCAATATTTCAACTCAACAAAGTTCATTCAGTACTACTGACCTGTAGTGATTGTAACAAGGTCAGCTAGGTCAGTCACGTAGAATGAGTTCCTTGGTCCAATCAGGGAGCCCTGGCTGACAGAGAGAAACCGGAGTATTCCCCACCCAACCCCCACTCTCCTCTCCCACCATCCTACCTTCACTTTTTCACAAAAGCATTGCCTTTGAGGCTTTGTCTGTTAATGTTTCGCTAGCCACGTGGGCGGTTTCCTGGTTGCAGAGAATATAGAATAAAGTATTCGCGCAACGGTGGCTCTTTTTACTGTGTAACTACACATACACGCACAGCCACTGGTGATTTGTGGAAAATATTTTTAAAAAACAAACAGGAGTGTCAGAGAGGGTCCTCACTCTCGGGGCTGGCTCTAAGAAAAAAGACAAAGAGAAACTAAATGGTGCGTCAGGGGTTCTGTTCCCTCTCTGAGCGGGCAGGGTCAGCGGCGTGTATTTTGCACATGTAGGTGAAGGGCGTCTTGGTGACAGGACTTCGTAAAGTGATTTCAGACCTTTGTCTGACCCAATTCTGCCACCTGACTCCTCCCAGCTTACATCAGTTATTTCAACGGCAAAGTGCTGGACTCCACCTGAATCTGAGCTCATTAACAAATATGTTTTTTTTTCTTTGAATGTTTACGACGCTCACAAATATAGCCTCTTGGTCAATGATGCCAGTCATGATAACCATCACCGTTACCCTCAGTCTCTTAAAGTCACTGACTGGGGAGAGCATTGAATCGGGTGGCATAGTGGCTCAGTGGTTATCACTGCTGCCTCAGCAGCATCACGGTCCCAGGTTCGATTCCAGCCTTGGGTGAATGTCTGTGTGGAGTTTGCACATTCTCCCTGTGTCTGTGCAGGTTTGCTCTGGTTTCCTCCCACAGTCCAAAAAAATGTGTAGGTTAGGGGAATTGGTCATGCTAAATTGCCCATAGGGCTCATGGATGTCTAGGTTAGGCGTATCATTCAGGGGAAATGGGTCTGGGTGGGTTACTCTTCGGAGGGT
Source organism: Chiloscyllium punctatum (assembly GCF_047496795.1). Lineage (NCBI taxonomy): Eukaryota > Metazoa > Chordata > Chondrichthyes > Orectolobiformes > Hemiscylliidae > Chiloscyllium > Chiloscyllium punctatum. The sequence continues at coordinate 47,238,494 of NC_092757.1, read as the reverse complement.
TGGTGTGGACTTGTTGGGCCTGTTTCCTGACTGTAGGGATTCTATGAAAACATCATCAACCAATGCAGCTAATTCTAATTAAAGGACTTAAACATATCTCACTGCTTGTTGGAAATAGATTCACAGTCCTATATATCCACCAAGATCCCACCTCTTCAACGGTAGACCAGTGATGCCTACATTTTATCTATGGAATGATCTTACAGAGGTTTATAAAATCATAAGGGGCAAAGATAAGGTGAATAGCCAAGGTCTTTTCCCCAGGATTGGGGGAGTCCAAAATGAGAGAGTATAGGTTTAAGGTCAAAGGGGGAAAAATTTAACAGGAGCCCCAGGGGCAACCTTTTAACACAGGGTGGTGCGTATAAGGAACGAGTTGCCTGAGGAAGTAATAGAGACGAGTACAATGGCAACATTTAAAGGACATTTGGACAGGTGCATGCATAGGCAAGGTTAAGAGGGATATGAGTCAAAACGTGGGGGTCTAGAAAAGCACAGCAGGTCAGGCAGCATCCGAGGAGTAGGAGAGTCAACGTATCGGGTATAAGCTCTCCGTCAGGAATGTGGGGTTCTTCCTCCAGTCGTCGGGTGGCTTGGATTTGGCAGTGGAGGAATCCCAGGACTGGCAAGTTCTTGGCGGAGTAGAAGACGACTAGAGGAAGAATGCCTCAGCTCCCGCATTGGGACCCTTCAACCATATAGCATCAACATTGACTTCACTAATTTCCAAATCTTCCCTCCCCCCCCCATCTTATCCCAGATCCAACCCTCCAACTTAGCACTGCCCTCCTAACCTGTCCTACCTGTCCATTTTCCTTCGCACCTACCCATTCTGCCCTCCCTTCCAACCTATCACCATCACCCCCCACTGCATCTACTTATTGCCTTCCCAGCTACTTTCCCCCACCATTAGCCCCACCCTCCAATTTATCTCTCATCCCCCTACCCCCAAAGCATTCCTGAAGGGCTCTTGGCCAAAACATCAATTCTCCTGCTCCTTGGATGCTGCCTGACTTGCTGTGCTTTTCCAGGACTGCATCTGCAGTCCTCACTCTCTCTTTATAGGCATATGGACCAAACGAAGGTAAATGGGACTAATTCAGTTCAAGAAACGCAAATAGCATGGGTGGGTTGGGCTGAAGGACCTGGTTCTATCCTGTATGACTATTTTTGGTTGACACCATTTTATGGAATGAATCATAGCTACATGTTTTGTTGAAAATTAACCTCTACGAAAACTATGATAAACCAGAAATTGTTTCAGATCTCCAGAGTCTGCTGTTCTTTATTTTACATTTGTATGTAAATCCTTCCATCTGCTTATTTTGTTTAAATCTGTAAAACGTTTGAGATGGAGAAAAAGTGCTTGAACTACGAGGAGATTTTCTATTTGGCTGTGTCTCAATACTGAGCTGACATCCATCAGGGATACTCACTGGTTGGGAATGTCCCCATTGTCAAAGAGATTGTCACCTTGGAGACAGCTCCATGAGAAACTGTTCACCAAAAGATTAAAAACTGTGAAGAATATAACAAGAAACTAACTCAGCTCTCTTGCCCATTGATTTGGGATTGGAGTTAGGACCTGCCCTCAAGCAGGACACAGAGCACAGGACACAGTCAGCACTGACTGACAGAGCAGCACGTTTCCATGTTGTTGTTAATTATAAATTGTTTTTCTAAGGAGTTGAGTGTTATACCAAAGAAAACACAATGCGTTATTGTTCTAGTGTTGACCTCTCTAAGATCATGGAGAGGCATTACAAAGTAAGTATAGGTTGCGTCCAATCAAAATTCATTCTCATTTGATCGTGGAACTAAGAAATAATGAAGGTGATTACCTCAGACAGGCAGCACAGAAACAGACCATTCAGCCCACTAGCTCATACTGAATGCTCCAATCAAGTCTCATTCCATCTTTTAGGTTTGCCATTATGACTCTTTTCTCCCTCATGTGCTGCTCTACTTTAGTCTTAAATAGATCTGTGCTGTTAATTTCAACCACTCACTGTGGTAGAAAGTTCAACGTTCTGACCAATTTTTGGCCCTCCTTGGCAATAATCTTACAAATGTAGAATCCCTACAGTGTGGAAGCAGGCCATTCAGTCCATCGAGTCCACGCCGACTTTCCAAGGAGCAACCCACCTACCCAATTCGTGTAACCCTGCAGTTCTCATGGCCAGTCCACCTAACCTGCACATTCCTGGACATTATGGGCAATTTGACATGGCCAATACGTCTAACCTGCACAGCTTTGGACTGTGGGAGGAAACCAGAGCACCCGGAGGAAACTCATGCAGACACAGGGAGAATGTGCAAACTGCACACAGACAGTCACCTGAGGGTGGAATCAAAGCCAGGGCCTGGTACTGTGAGGCAGCAGTGCTAACCACTGAGACAGTGTGCCACCCTTCTGATGCTTTCTCTCGTCACTTTAGAGGGTGTATCAGAAGCAGCCAGCAATCATCGATCATTTTGAATTTGTAGAACTGTAGTGGAGTATGAGTGAGCCTGTGGGAAGGGGGTGAGCTCAGTCTGGGTGCAGGTCTAGACACAACTCCCATTTAAAATCATGGTGTTACCATTGTCCTGTGAAGAGGTGGGTGGTTGCCTCCAAGTGTTTGAATGGTGAGCCAGGCCGGTGCCATGTTACCCTTTCCCATCTGTCCTGGTGGGCACCCATCAGCAAAAGTCACATTGGTTAAAACAATTCCCCACCACCTCTGGTTATTCTGCCGAATTGAAGAATGCAGCTATGCTGTGAGAATCTTCTGGAAGGTTCGGTGGCTCCAGCTGTTGGAGTCCAAGTCAATTTGTCATTTTTAATCCCAAAGAGATGTTAGAAACACAGAAAATAAGAGTAGGCCATTCAGCCCCTCAGGCCTGCTCCATTAAGATCATGGCCGATCAGCCATCTCAGTACCCTGTCACTGCTTTCTCCCCCATACCTACTAGCCCTATGATCTATATCTAACTCCTTCTTAAGCATATTCAATGTTTTAGCCTGAACTGTTTTCTGTAGAAATGAATTCCACAGGCTCACCATCCTCAGAGTGAAGACTGAGGTCTGGTGATCCCTGGTTCTGGATTCCTGGGAACATCCTTCTATCTAGTCCTGTTAGAGTTTTATAGGTTTTGACCGACACGCCTTGAAATCATAAAAATGATTGTTATCATACACTCAGTATTACAGAGATGGGAAAATGCATCGTGAACACACATACCTTCCCACTGGGATGGCAATGTAGAAGATGGAGATCATCAAGGTCCTTGCATCATCCACAAAGAGGTCAGCAATGATGGTGGGGGCAATGGTGGAGTAACTGGCTTCTCCAACACCAACCAACGCTCGGCACAAGACCAGCACCCAGAAATACTGAAGAGAAAAATCATTGAGAGGTGATGGTGGGTAGGTGGAAGTTAAAGACATAGTAGCAGACTTTGCTCAGCATGGCCAGTTGTGGTGAGTGAACAGACTGCCGCTTCCCCCTCTGAACTCCCACAGCTCAATCCACACACTGACGTGAAATGAATCCGGCAGTTCCAACAGGCAGCAACGCACAATCAGACTACACGCAAACTGATATTAATCTGGGAATGAAAGCAGGTGGCCAAAATGTGTGACAGGATGTGGCAGAGAATGGAGGAAGAATAGTGCAGCTGAAACTAGAAGTAATAAAGTCACTATAGTCTTACCAGACCATAGGACTGATCTCTTGTTGGAGGGAGAGACGACTGGTGGTGGTTTAACCTGAGGGTCACTACACCTCAGGCAAAGGGAGAGGTTGAGAAGGAGAGTCCTTCACAGTAACCTCAGTTGGTGTGGGGATTGAAACGAAACTGTTGGCATCGGAAAAGAGTGAACTGACCCCAAGTAAGTAATAAGTGGTTTCAGAAGTCAGAGCTTAAGGTTTATTATCTGAAAGCATACAGCATTTAGAGTCATAGAGTCGTAGAGATGTACAGCATGGAAACAGACCCTTCGGTCCAACCCATCCATGCCGACCAGATATCCCAACCCAATCTAGTCCCACCTGCCAGCACCTGGCCCATATCCCTCCAAACCCTTCCTATTCATATACCCATAACTGTGCAGGTTCTCTCTCTCTCTCTCTCTCTCTCTCTCCTGCAATGACCTCACCATTTGTTACAAGACAAACCAATTAAAAGCACAAATAGAAATAAATGAATACAACTTGACAGCTATTGCAAAGACATTGGAGCAAGGTGTCGGAGACTGGGAACTCAGTATTCAATGGTACAGAAGGGTCGGCAAAAAAAAGTAAGTAAAGAAGGTGAAGTAGCTTTTTAATTAGAGAGTGTGAATAGTGATGTAGATGCAATAGAGCTTGATGTGGAATCAATTTGGGTGAAGTAAGGAATAGCAAGGGAAAGAAGTAATTCTATAGACCCCAAATAGATATCTTGCTGTAAGAAAGAGAATTAATTACGAATTAATGGAGAGGTGACCGAAGGGCATTACAATTGTTGTGGGTGATAATAATGCAAATATTGACTGGACAAATCAGATGGGTGAGGGTGACATGGAAGACAAATTTGTAGGGTGCGTCAGAAACAGGTTTCTCAAAACTGTACATTGCAAAACCTGCATGGATTATTTTTGATCTAGCAACACTATAAATACATATCTCACTCTATCTCAAAGATAAGAGATAAATAACATGTAAATGGGAGAAAAGATCTTTTAACAGTTTCTGCTATGAGAGACAAAGTATTTGATAAACTAATGGAACAAAAAAAGTCTCTTGGACCTGACGCCCTGTATCCAAGTGTTTTAAAGGAAATGGCTGCAGAGATTGGGGAAAATGTTCCAGAACTCATTGCATTCTGGGTATGTTCCAGCTGATTGGCAAACTGCCAATGTGACAGCCCTGTTTATAGCAGGGTGGAGGTAGAAAGTAGCAAACTATCGGCCTCTGTGCCTCACATCTATGATGCAGCTCAGTGGTTAACACTGCTGCCTCATGGCGTCAGGGACCCAGGTCTGTGTGAAGTTTACACCTTCTCCTCGTGTCTGTGTGGGTTCCCTCTGGGTGCACCACCTTCCTCCCACAGTCCAAAGATGTGCAGGTTAGGTGAATTGGTCATGCTACATTGTCCCATCGTGTCCAGGGATGTGCAGGCTAGGTGGACTAGCCATGGGAAATGCAAGGTTATTAGGGATGCTCTTCGGAGGATCGGTGTGGACTCAATGGGCTGAATGGCCTGCTTCCACACTGTATGATCATTGGGGAAAACACTGGGCCCATTAATAAGAAATAAATAACAGGACATTTCAAAAAGCTTAACACAATCAAACAGCATCAAGATTTTGTGAGATGGAAATTTGCTAAGAGATCTTTGAGGTTCTAAGAAGCAAGAGTTATTCAGGGGGAATCAATAGATGTAGTTTATTTGGATTTTCAAAAAACATTCAAGAAGGTGCCAAACAAAAGGTCATTTTGATCTTTTGGTCAATCTTTGTTGCACAAGATGGAAGCTCATAGTATTGAGGGTAACGTATCAGCATCGATTGAGGATTAGTGAACATACGGAAGGAAGAGAGTAGAGATTAATATGTCTTTTTCAGGTTTGAGAGACTTAACTAGTGGACTGGCACAAGGATCAGTCCTAAGGCCTCAATTATTGGGGAGACCGGCCGCTTACTTGCAGAGCGCTTCAGAAAACATCTCGGGGACACCCGCACCAATTAACCCCACTGCCCCGTGGCCGAACATATCAATTCCTCCTCCCACTCTGCCGAGGATATGCAGGTCATGCGTCTCCTCTACCACCACTCCTTCACCACCGACACCTGGAAGAAGAAGAACGCCTCATCTTCTGCCTCAGAACCCTTCAACCCCAGGGCATCAATGTGGACTTTACCAGTTTCCTCATTTCCCCTCCCCCCATCTTACACCAGTTCCAACCTTCCAGCTCAGCACTGTCCTCATGACCTGCCTCATCTGTCTACCTTCCTTCCCACCTATCCGCTCCACCCTCCTCTCTGACCTATCACCTTTACCCCCACCTCCTTCCACCTATTGCACTCTCAGCTACCTTCCCCCCCAGCCCCACTCCTTCCCCCCTATTTATCTCTCCACTCCTGAGGTTGCCAGCCCCATTCCTGATGAAGGGCTTTTGCCCGAAACGTCAATCTCCCTGCTCCTCGGATGCTGCCTGGCCTGCCGTGCTTTTCCAGCACCACTCTAATCTTGACTCAATTATTTACTGTTTACATGAACGACTTGGAGGAGGGAACAGAGTGTAGTGTACCCAAATTTGCTGCTGATATAAATACAGGCAGGAACAGATGTTGTGATGGCATCAGGAATCCACAAGGGGATATAGATAGATTGGGCAAAACCAGAGCTGATGGAGTTTAGTGTTGGAAAGTGTGAGTTTCTTCAGGAAGAATCAAAATGCAGACTCTTATATAAATGGAGTGAGACACCAAAAAAGTGCAGGGCAGCGGGACCTGAGTGTTCTTGTGCATGAAATACTAACAGTGAGCATGCAGGTGCAGCAAATAATTGAGAAATCAAATGGAGTTTCAGCCTGTATTGCAAGGAGCTTGGAATTTAAAAATAGGGAAGTCTTGTTCCAGACAGGATGAGGTTGGTGAGGTCACACCTGGTATACTGTGCACAGTTTTGGTCCCATGTTTAAGAAGCTCGTACTGGAGGCTGTTCCAAAGTGATTCAATATAATAATTCCTGGGAGGAAGCAACTGACTTGTCAAGAATGGCTCAACAGGTTAGGCTTTTGTTCATTAGAACTTACAAGAATAAGGGTTAATCTCATTGTAACAAACAAGATTCTGAGTGGTTTGAAAAGTTAGATGGCGAGAAGATGTTTCCACTAGTGAGGGAATTTCGAGCTACCAACATAATTACAGAATAAGAGAACACTCAAAATTGAAATGCAAAGGAAGTTATTTTCTGGAATTCTCTACCCCAGAGAGTTGTGAAGTCTAAATCACTGAAAGTGTTTAAAGAGGAGCTAGATGTATTTCTGAAATCTTGGGCCGTTGAGGGCTATGGTGAGCAGATACAGAAGAGGAGTTGAGGACTGGGATAGATCAGCCAGGATTTTGCTCAGTAGTAGGTAAGGCTTGAGGGGCTGAATGGTCTACTATTGCTTTAATTCTTATGTTCTTACAAGTCACAACCAAGAAATAGTTAACAGATGGTTGCTGATTAGCAAATGCTGAGCATCAGCTACTTCCAATCTGCATTAACGACTTAGAGAGTAATGTATCCACATTTGCCAATGATAAGAAGTTAGATAGGATAGTGAACAGTGAAGAGTACATAACAGTTCACAAAGGTGGGTTAAGGAAGTGGGCAAAATGATATGAGATGGAATATAATATGTAGGGAAGGTGAGCTTAATCACTTTGAAGTACAGTAAATCTAACATTTTTAAACAGTGGAAACGTTTTCAACACTGGGGACCATAGCAATTATTCTGTGCCGGTAACAGAAAATCAGCACACAGCACAAGGAGTTAAGAAGTCAAATGGGAAGTTGTGTTTCATATCAAGGACGTACAATACAAGAGGAAGGAAGTCCTGCTAAAGTTGTGCAGGACTTCAGTGAGACCACAGCCGGAGTGCATTGCATAGTTTTGCTTGTCATAAAAGTCATACAGCATGGAAACTGAACCTTTGGTGCAACCAGTCCATGGCGACCATGTTCCCAAACTAAACTAGTCCCACCTGCCTGCCCTGGCCCATATCGCTCCAAACCTTTCCTATTCATGTATTTATCCAAATGTCTTTTAAATGTTGTAACTGTACCTATATCTACCACTTTCTCTGGCAGTTCATTCCACACATAAACCACCCTGTTTTAAAAAAATGTTGCCCGCATGTTCTTTTTAAATCTTTCTCCTCTCACCTTAAAAGTATGTGCCCTAGTTCTGAACTCCCTCACCCTAGGGAGAAGACCCATGTCATTCAACTTTATTAATGCCTCTCATGATTTTATAAACCTCAATAAGATCACCCCTCAACATTCTAATGAAAGAAGTCCTGGCCTTTCCAATCTATTTTTATATCTCAAACTCTTCATTCCTAGCAACATTTCAAAGCAATATACTTCGTTTAGAGGTGGTAGCACTAGGTTAACCAGGGTTTATCCTGGTTGTTCCTATGATGGAGGCTGAGTAATTTCTGCAGTTCAGAAAAGGAAGGGTGGTATCATGTAAGATTCTGGTGAGGCTGACAAGGTAGATCCTAAGACACAATCTTCTCTCCAGGGGAATCTTGAACATCAGGCACAGCCAAGGAGGCGATCATATAGGACTGAGATGGAGAGAAATTTCTTAAGTTGTGATTCTTTACAAGTCTTTACCCTAGAGTGTTGTGGATGCTCCATTAGTATACATATTTAAATCGGAGACAGTTTTTTAAAAATCTCGCTTAAGGACCTAAAGCAGAGAGTGGGTGCGTGGAATGCACTGCCAGTGGTGGTGGTAGAGTCAGAGGCATTAGGGACATTTAAGCGACTGCTGGACAAGCAGATGGACGGCAGTAAATTGAGGGATTTGTAGGCTAGGTTGATCTTAGAGTAAGATAAATGCTCAGCACAGCATCATGGGCCAAAAGGGCCTGTACTGTGCTGTACTGTTCTATGGCACAGGAATCGTAGTAGGCTGTGTGGACCCACTGATCTCCTGTGCCAATCTGATTATTGACCTTAGTTCCACCTTTCTCTTCCATTTCCATATTTCTTGTGTTCCCCAGAAAGGTTAAAAATCTATCAGTTTAGGGAATTTATCAGATTCTGAGGTTTTGGAACGGTTTCGGTCTCTTAGATTTCCTGATTATTTGCTGATATTAATTATTTTAGATATTAATTAAGTCCCTAGCTATAAACATCCCATTGATTCACCTTGCTTTCAGGTGTGTAATTTGTCTCTTCCATTATGAAGACAGACAAAATATTTGTCCGCCATCTCTATCATTTCCTCCTTCGCCAGGATACTTTTTCCCGTTTTCACTTCCAACGGTCCAATATTTACTTTAGCTACTCTCCTCCTTCTTATTTACCAATTAAAATTCTTCCTATTTGTGATTTGTCTGGCCAGATTACACCCTCCTATTCTACAATTTCCCTTTTTATCAACTTTTGGCCACTCTTTATCAGTCTATACATTTTTTTATTTCCAAGCATGACAGCTTGGTATGCCAACTACTCTGCCCAAGACCAGAAGAAATTACAGAGTAGTGAACGCAGTCCAGTCCATCATACAAACTAGCCGTCCTTTCATTGACTCAGTTTATACTTCCTACTGCCTTGGTAAAACAACCAACATAATCAAACCCCTCCCACCCTGGTTATATTCTCTTCCATCAGGCAGGAGATACAAAAGTTTGAAAACACGTACTAACAGATTCAAGAACAGCTTCTTCCCCGTAAGTTATCAGACATGTGAACAGACCTCTCATATGTTCTCTGCACCTTCTCTTTGGCTGTAACGCTATATTCTGCATTCTGTTCTGTTAGCCTGATGTACTTATGATTTGCCTGAACAGGCCCAAAACAATATTTTTCACTGTATTTTGGTACATGTGGCAATAATAAAGCAAATCAAATTTATAGCAGCCAGTTTTTAAAGCAAAAACTGGTTGGCAGTCATGGTAGGCAAGTGCACATCGGAATATGGAAAACACTAATACAAAGGATTTCATTCACTGTCTCAAACCTTAATGAGTAATTCATTAAAATAAAAGTAAGTTGGCGTACAGACTTAGTGACGAAAGATCCTGCCAGTGTCACTGCGCACCAAATGAGTATTCCAACGAACATGAGGACCTTCCTGTTGTACCGATCACCCAGGTAACCAAACAAAGGAGCCAATATCATGTAGCTGCAGATGAAGACTGAACATAACAAGCAAGTCAATGGTAAAACAGTCATCTCAACATCTGACCAACAAATTCCAGATCAGCGACGGCACAGCATCTGTATGCAACATGTCCAAATATCTTGCCACCTTTGGGGATAAGGCTGTGGCTCAGATATAGAACTCTGACCCCTGAACAAAAAGGATTTGGGTTCGACTTTCACTCTAGGGAGTCGAGCATGTTATCTAAGCTGTGCAGAACTGAGAGGGTGCTGCATTGATGGAGAACTGAGGGGGGTGCTGAATTGATGGAGGTGCTACCTTTCAGATTCGGTGCTTCATTGAGACAGAATACTGCGGGTGCTCGAGCACTGAAGAGTTGTACTGAAATTGAGATGTTTCCCTGGCCACAGATATGACCAGACCTGCTGTGGTGTGTGTGTGTGAGAGAGAGATTACAGAATGGAAGTTAACTGCCATGCTTCCCTTCATTGTAAAGCTGACTATACCAAGTCAGTAGGAAGTATAAACTGAGTCAATGAAAGAATGGCTAGTTTGTATGATGGACTGGACTGCGTTCACTATTCTGTAATTTCTTCTGGTCTTGGGCAGAGTAGTTGGCATACCAAGCTGTCATGCTTGGAAATAAAAAAATGTATAGACTGGGTAGTTGTAAAATAGTTTGAAACAACCTGAGGTTCTCTCAGGTGCTATATAAATGAAAGTTTTGTTTCCTTTCATTCAATAGATTACAGTTGGCCAACAGAAGGAGGCCATTTCAGAACTAATCCCACTTATCATTGTCCCACATTCTTCTCTTAGCTGCATACTTTCCTCCACTTATCCAACTTTTTCTTAGAAAACACAAAGGTCCTGAATCATAGAATTTTACAATACAGAAGGAGGCCATTTGACCCGTTGTGTCAGTACTGGCTCTTGAAAGGGCTACCCATTCTCCAGCCCTATCTCCATAGCCCTTCTATTTATCAAGCTATTGTGGGGCAAAGGGTCCATCTTAAAGCCGGTGCTTTGGGTCTGAGTCCACTCGAGGGCCAAGACAGTGGTGTTTGTCACATGACCAAACAGGTCCAGTATTGACCTGTAAATCCTGCCCACACACCAACAGCAGGCCATCACAGTAGGTGAGATTCCTGGTCAGTCTTGTGATGGCAAATTGGGCCCTGTCCTGTTGCTATCCTTCACTCAAGTGTAAACGTGTTTCATAGCAACGGAAAGACCTCCTTGGGTGTGACTGATCGGATGTTTAGCATGGTTGGTGATAAGATTCCTGCTCTGACTGCAGTTATTCCAAACCTGCTTCTTTCTTGGACCTGGGCCAAGGACTAAGAACGAATATTTTATATTCAAGGTAAATATCTGAGATATTTTCTAATCAACTAGTTCAGAAATGTTTAGTAAATGTCTCTGGAGTAGAGGGTCTTGACCCTGGGCCTCTTGGTGCAGAGATAGGGGCACTAACACTGCTCACAAGAACTCTAAGCCTAGGTGAATATACAGTAGTTTTTGATGCATACATCTGCATTCGAATGATATTCTAAAATCCAGAAAATGTCAAAATTCCAAAAACGACTTGGTCCCAAGCCTCCTAGTCTGAAGAGGGCGTTGTTTAATTATTTTAACATGAGATTGCCCTGTTGTTTCAAGGGTTAGTCGGGAACAGCTCAACACTGACTGTAATTGTCGTGGAATTTCTGACCTTCCAGCTTTATTGGTCTCAGGAAGTTCTAGAAATAGTTATAAAACACGGGACTAGGAGAAAGGGAAACTGTACAGCTTAGAAGGAATACTGGAAAATTGTGTTCCTCACACTTACCTGTCTGTAACAGACCAGCAGAGGAGTCGCTTATTTTAAAGTAGTCCTGAATGCCATCCAAGATACCTGTGAGAGACAAACACTAATTCAGTAAGTGATCTAGGTTTGTTCAATATATTGTTTCAGTTGCATGACACAGATCTTTTGCTATAAATTCTGTGTCTTATGGTCCTGCTCCATAGCTACCTGATGAAGGAGCAGCCCTCTGAAAGCTAGTACTTCCAAATAAAACTACTTGACTATAAACTGGTGTTGTGTGATTTTTAAACTTTGTCCACTCCAGTCCAACACTGGCACCTCCACATCATAACATCCTACAGAACCACACTACTGATCAGGAGCAAGGTCATGGAGACTTGTGTTTAGTTCAAGTCTCAGCTACACCCACACCGTTAGCTTAACAGATCCCCCCACTGAATATACCCAGCTCTATCTACATATATGCACTGTCTACATACACACTGTTATGGATAGGACCAGACCTGACGCCCTCAAAATATATTAAGATGGTTGTCTAGACTCTAACTTTTTCTTATTTTACAAGTAAGTGTAAGGTACAGCATTCTAGATGCAATATGATTGGTCAAACTGCCGGATTTGAAACAAAACACACTTTATACACACATACAAGTTCAAATACAAGAAAAGGAAGAATAACAAAAAGAATTGGAAAACTTAACAGAATAACAATTTGGTTAACTACCGCACAGTTAACTGTTCCAATACAGTAACGTGGCATAAACACACGCTTGGTAAAAGGCAATTCAGGGAAACAGAATTGTCCTGCATGCAAATCCAGCAGCCCAGGAGGAAAAACATCGAGAGAAAACTCGGAGACTGAGTGTAGCAGCCTGGAGAGATGTACTATAACTTCCAACCCTGCTGAGATGCCAGCAACAATCGCTGCCTCTGACAACCAAAAAAACTAAAACTCCTCCTCCTGTGGCTGTCGGACCACACCCATTAAGGCTGTTTCCTATTCTTTCAACTTTTCTTTAAAACCCCAAGGCCTCACAAGCTTTTTATGAGTTTTCAACAGACAGCTCAGTGCCTCTGTCTTAAAAACCTTTCTTTAAAAATAATGACAAACTGGGCCTCTTAAAGCCATAGTATCATCGCCCAAACACACACAAGTTCACCTCTCCAGGGCCTTTATAGCGAGAGGATTCGAGTACAGGAGCAGGGATGTGTCACAAAGTTGGCCCCTTCTTTCTCAAAGCTGTTCCTTTTCTCCAGGACACTGTGTCCTTGATTTTTTTCATAATGGCGGTAAACGGGCCAGGCTCTGACTAGACAAGTTTAGCACAGAGATTAAAGCGTATTGAGAAGCCTTTTGTTCATATGTAAACAAATGAGACTTCAGGCCAAAGTGGTCATGTTTTCGAAGTGACCTGTATAATTAAAGGGGAGTGGTCAGCTCTCTAGCTGAGCAGTTCAGTCCAGAACTAGCTGGGAGTTCAACAGTAAGCTGTGTGGAAACAGGCTCCCTCTCTCTCTCTCTCCTTTTGCCCTTCTAACTTCAACCTGTAATCATTTGTTCCCTTTGTACTAGATTTTAAAGAGGGTTTGCTTATTGGGATTGTTGAGTATATTCAGAATAGCATAATTAAGTCTAGTTTGGATAGACTGATTTCTGTAGAGGTTCCTTATTCTGTTCTTTGTGTTTCATTGTGTAAATTTTGTCAATAAGTTTTTATCTGTTTTAAAACCTGGTAGTCAACCTAGTTAACTTACTCCGGGTAATTTTCCTTGTACACTTACTGAAACAAATTGCAAAGTTATGGTCTGGGCAGCTTGCTTAAGAATGTTTTAAATGGTCTGACCTAGTCTATAACAGATATCTTGCTGCAATTGTACAAAGGCTTGGTGAGACCATAACTGGAATACTATGTGTAGTATTGATCTGTTTATCTGAGGAAGGATGTTCTTGCTATGGAGGGAAGATTCCTAGGATGGCAGGACTGACGTATAAAGGGAAACTGGGTTGGTTACGACTATATTCACAAGAGTTTAGAAGAATGAGGAGGGGAATCTCATAGAAATCTTAAAACTTTTCTATAGGACGAGGCATAATAAATGCAGGAAGGGTGTTTTCTGATAACCAAAGAGTCCAAAACCAGGGGTCACAGTCTAAAAAGGTACAGGGTAGGCCATTTAGGATTGAGATAAGGAGAAATGTCTTCACTCAGAGAGTGCTGAGTCTGTGGAATTCTCTGCAGTAGAAAGCGGTTGAGGCCAAAACACAGAATATTTTCAAGATAAAGTTAGATATAGTTCTTAGGACTAAAGGGATCAAAGGGTATGGGAAGGAAGTGGGAACAGGGTACAGATTTGGATGATCAGCCATGGTCATGTTAAATGGCAAAGCAGGCCCAAAGGGCTGAATGGCCTACTCCTGCTCCTATTTCCTACATTTCAATGTTTCACCTGCAATCCTCCCTTTGTTGAGTCAATCCACTGCCATGGGGCCAGTTGACACAAACACACTCACATCCCTTTATCCAACCAGGCTGCTGTCAGTCTGCATGGATCTCTTCCAGTCTTAACTCAACCTCACCCAACGACCCAATGCTGGGTTACTTAATAGGACATTGAGAGCCTTTGAATGAATCTCTGGGAGCTAGGGTATGCCTGTGCTTCCAACCTGGCAAACTCCCTACCCAGCATAGGGGTGCCACCTGAAATGGTTTCTTGGTTCACACACCACTGCCAGTATAACATGATCTGAGTGTTTCTATATCTTAGCCCCTTGTAACCTAAACCACAAAGACTGGTCTCTGGTTGAGACAGCTAACTGAAAGTTTATTAACAACACTATGAGATCTCAGATTTACATAAGCTGGTTTCTGGGATTACTGACGGTTATTTTGATTATTGCTGCTGCCATAACAATAATGTTACAGTAATAATAGTGGCTCCTGTAGCTGAGGTGAATATGGTTATGAAGGTGTAGAGGTACTGTACCTTTAAGAGAGTTGAAAAGCTAGCAAGGACAAAGGAAAAAGTCCGGAACAAGGTAACAATATAACACTTGGTTGAAACAGCTAGCAACAGCGAGAGTTGCCATGATATAAAACCAAATTCAAATTCAGCCAATCAGTTTAAATTATGCCCCAAGATGCCAAAATGCAATCAAATTTGAATTTAGTATTTTGATCATATTAAAACCAATGAAACAATCTGATGTTTTGGGGTATAAAACTGGACATTTTGAACAGTTAGGGAAAGAACTGCCAAGCCACCAACAAGTACAGACTGCCAGCAGAACAGCTCTCTGAAAGGTACCTGTCTGTAAGAAGTTTGTACACCAGAACATTGAAAAGACAACAGAGGAAAATCTGCAGAGGAAGATACAAAGAGAAGACTCAACAGCTGACTGGTTTTGAAAGTTGAAATTTATTTGTAAATTTTAATTGGGATTTTTAAAATCGGACTAGTATTGTAGAGTGGGAGGTAAAAGATAGGTTTAAGAGAAAGGAGTTGTAAACAGTTGTTGGTTTTAATATTCTCTGTTGGATTAAAGAATAAAGTTGTTAACTTTTACTTTAAATAGTCACCTGTGGGATAGTTCTTTGCCTCTCGGATTTTAACAGATTACAGCAGGGGGTGAAGTTTTTCTGTATTGCTGTTTTAAATTAGCAGAGGGGTTTACCCACTGTCGTAACAGTATCTTTATATCAGAAGGTCTTTTCTCATGAAATTATCTGGAATCGACACGAACACAACACCATGCACAGCTCCTGAGTACGATATGTATGTAAATGTGACCGGAAGTGCCTACGTGAACTGCACCATACCCTCATAATCCAAACATCAGCCACTATCACCTCCATGGCATTCCCACCTTCACACTCAGTCTGTGCTCTTGTTGTGCAGTGATAATGTCCCTACCTCTGATCCAAGAGGTTCCAGTTTCATCTGCTCCAGAGGTACATTATAATGCCTCTGAGCAAGTTCTTGGCTGAAAACCTTTCCCCCTGTTATTGCAATAGGTGGCACACCAACGAGCAAATGTTTTGTTAGTGACTCATAGCGTGAAGGCAATGATATCAGACGCTGGAACTGCAATTTTTCCCAAAGTTTCACTTTTCTGAAATCAATTTGCCGCAGGCAACCTCAGAAAATTGTTTGCAAATGGCAACATTCCTGCTGCCCTCAGAATGTTTCTCACATTCCTGTAGTTTCCCTGTGAAACCAGAAGGACGTGTTTGGTTTGTTTCAGGTTACTTCGGCAAGACGACAGGCTTTAACTTGAGATCAGATCTATCACCATAAGCACAGATTGCTGCTTTCCACTACCACCCTCCAACACTTTTGCAAGGCTATCTTTTTCTTGTCATGCTAGTATTTCACGACAGGCTTTGTTTCAGAGATCCAGAAAACCACAGCTTTTTCACAGATTACCAGTTATTGTCAAACTCTGTCAAAAACCTCAAAAATGATCTGGACTCTAAGAACACAAGAACGGTGAGCAGGAGCAAGGCCAATCAGCCCCTCGAACTAGCTCTGACATTAAACTTCAACATGGCTGATCTCAACTCGGCCTCAACCCCACTTCCCTACCCAATCTTCATAACTCTTCAACCCATTACTCATTAAAAATCTGACCATTTCCTCCTTAAACCTACTGTCTCCCGGCATCCACCACACTCTGGGCCAGAGATCCACAGATTCACAATCCTTTGAGAGAAGAAATTTCTCCCCATCTCTGGTTTAAAACTGCTCTCCTTTATCCTAAAACAAGAACTTTTCATTCTAAATTGCCCCACAAAAAAAATCCTCTCTACTCCAACTCTGTCAATACCCTTTAGTATTTTATATAGCTCAACTAGAACACCTCGCAGTCTTCTAAACTCCAGACAATGTAGAGCTAAACTGCTCGAGATCCCCTCAGAAGACAGGCCTTTCTGGCCTCTAACCAAACAAGCACAGATAAGTGCACTCTTCAGATTTACATCTCATGATCATCTCAATTTCCAAATAACCCTTTCTCCCCTCCCCAGTACATTCTTTTAATCAATATAACTCTTTCTCCCCTCCCCAGTACATTCTTTTAATCAATATAACCCTTTCTCCCCTCCCCAGTACATTCTTTTAATCAATATAACCCTTTCTCCCCTCCCCAGTACATTTTTTAATCAATAAAGTAAAATAATATAAAAGAGAGTTTGAAGAAAATTAGAAAAGATGCAAGCTTTTGGCGGCACAGTGGCTCAGTGGTGAGTGCTGATGCATCACAGCACCAGGGTTCCAGGTTCGATTCCAGCCTCAGGTGACTGTCTGTGTGGAGTTTGCACATTCTCCCCGTGTCTGCGTGGGTTTGCTCCGGTTTCCTCCCACAGTCCAAAGATGTGCAGGTTGGGTGAATTGGCCATGCTAAACTGCCCATAATGTTAGGTGCATTAGTCAGGGTAAATATAGGATTTGGGTGGGTTACTCTTCGAAGGGTCAGTGTGGGCTGATGGGCCTGTTTCCACACTGTAGGGAATCTAATCTAATCAAAAGTTGATTTTAACATCGCAATGATTTTTGACCTGAGCTCGTCACAGCTGCCGTCTGTTCCCGGAGACTCAAAGACAAAAGCAGGAGTCAACGATTACCTTCATATGTTCGTGGTTCCATGAGAAACTGCACCCTCCCTCCCACCCAAGATCTCTCTCTGGCCTAGTTTCACAGATTTTGTTTAAAGCATTGGATTCAGGTATTTAATAAGGTCCCCTTATTTAAGAAGGAAAGAATTGCATTTCAGTGTGTAAGAGAGTGTGAGAGTGTGTTAAATCCAGGCAATTATTTTGAACACTGGAAATTAGCTACTGAACAGATATTAGGTTTTAGCAAGTTTTGAGAAGATTTGTAGCTCAGGTTGAGGTTCTGGATGTAAGTTTACTCGCTGAGCTGGAAGGTTTTTCAGACGTTTTGTCACCATACTAGGTAACATCATCACTGAGCCTCCTGTGAAAGTATTGCTTAAGATGAGGGGAATTACACTAATCATGATTCTCAGGGCCATTCGTTCCCTCCATCACCAACAATCAACGACAGCAATGTGTATCATCTCCAAGTGACTGTGAGACTATCAATTGTCCTAAAATCTATCATTGTTCTTGGTCCTTTCAGAAAAGAAATTGCCATCCTTGCCTGGCCTGGCCAATATGTGAGTCCAGACCCATAACAATGTAGTGGACTCTTGATCATCCTCTGAAATGGTCCAGCACGCCACTCAATTCAAGGACTGTTATGAATGGACAATAATCATAGGCTTTGTCAGTAATGTCTACATCGCTTGAAGGAATAGAATAAAGGTTGCACTGCATCAACTCACGATGACTCCTCCCAAAGCACCTTCCAAACCCATGACATCTACCATCCAGAATGACAAGGGCAGCAGAAACATAGGAACATCACCACCTGCAAGTTCCCCTCCAAAGCCACCCACCACCCTGACTTAGAACAAATATCATTGTTCCTTCAGTGTTTCTGGGGCATGGTGCTAAGAGCAGTGTGGGAGTACCTACAAACATAAGGACTGCAGTGGTCTCAAGAGTAGCCAGACATAGGCAGTGAATTCTGGCTTTGCTAATGATAGTCCTAAAGCAAAGACAATTTTTTTAAAAATAGCCCTTCCTCAACACAGTTCCTGAAATCAGTCAGTTCCTGCTTTAAAACAAAGTCAGTGTGTATTCTGACTTGAACAATATTTAAAGGAACAGCAGTTATTATGACCTTTTAATAACTATAACTTAGTTACTATTTCGAGATGTCAGATTGCGGCCAGATTAGAAAGTCGAGACAAGATGACAACATGAGGAACAAGTGGATTTCTGATGAACAATTCAAATAATCAGAACAAAAAACAGTAAATCAAGCAATTATCTCAAATCCCAAAAAAGCCCCCGTGCATGGACAGACATGACTCATGACATCAGTTGGCCACAGGAAGTGCCTGCACATGTACCAATGACATCACCGCAGCTTCGCCTCACACACCTCACTATCCTCTCCGGCTGCTGCTCTGTCTATGGAGGGTCTGTCACAGGTTTGCTCTCCCGTCCTTACAATAATGCTCCTCACCCTGGCTCCAGGTTACCCACATCCCAACAACATATTGGGGAAGAAAGGAAGCAATATTTGCGGAAAAGGCAGCAGAAAGATCAAGGCTATGGAGAAGGATATAAATATTGCAAACGAGATCATTTAGTAGAGATATAAGCCTCCCCAGCATTGGTGGTGGGGGATGGGTTGGACTGTTTTAAGTACAAAAAGCTGATTCACTTCAGACACAAACATGCATCAATCAAGCCTGTAAGGATGACTGCTGGAGAGATGTCACAGAATCCCTACAGTGTGGGAGCAGGTCATTTGGCCCATCGAGTCCACACCAACCTCTGAACAGCTTCCCACCCAGATCCATCACCCCCTTCTCTATCCCAGTAACCCTGCATTTCCCATGGCTAACCCACGCAACCTGCATATCCCTGAATGCTACATGCAATTTAACTTAACCAATCCACCTAACCCGCACACCTTTGGACTGTGGGGAAAACCAGAGCACCCGGAAGAAACCCACGTAGGCAAGGGGAGGATATGCAAACACATATAGTCACCCAAGGTGGAATTGAACCCAGGTCCCTGGCACTAGGAGGTAGAAGTGCTAACCACTGAGCCACCATGTCAGATGATGATTCTGATGAATCGTTTTACCATACAACGCAGGTCGGTGCTGTCAAGTCTGAAGAGGGCAAATGGTTTGGGACTCTTAGAATAATGACTGCAGAAGGACAACTCAACTGAACATGAAGAGTCAGCCAGAAACCAATCATGTGTTTCACACACCAATGGGAAGTAGCTGAAGATGGTTACTCAAAAATTAAATCCTAGTCAGGAAGGTTGAGGCTACGATGTCACAAGACCTAATGAAACTGAGAGCTCAGTTTAACAGGAAGAATGAAGTTGTGGATTTGCAGCAAAACCCACTCATCTCAGCTGAAGCAAGTCACAGTCTTGAAGAAGTAGATTTTTTAAAATTCATTCTCAGGAGGTCGGCGTCACTGACTACACCAGCATTTATTGCCCAGAGGGTCAAACACAATGCTCTGGGTCTGAAGTCACATGAAGACCAGACTAATGTTGGCAGTTTCCTTCCCTAAAGGACATTAGTGAACCAGATAGGTTTTTCCAACAATCGACAATAGATTCATGGTCCTCATTAGAATCTTCATTCCAGACATTTACTGAATTCAAATCTACCATCTGCCATGGTGGGATTCTAACCCAGGTGCCCGGAACATTATCTGGGTCTACGAATTAACAGTCTAGCGATAATACCACTAGGCCATTGCCTCCCCATAAAATAAAAACACCCTGAAGATCCCAGATGAGGTTTTTACAGAGTTTCACAAGCCATTAACTGCTGAACAGATCCTAAATGACTATAAAATGTTCTAACAGGATTTGGGTGTCTTCCTTGTGAAGATCATCACGAAGCCAAAGAAAAGAGACTATCTTAGCAACTGCTAAGGAGAGCTCCCAACTCCAGGCTGAAAGACAAGGAGTCAGATATAAAGGGAGTAATCAAGGGACAGGACAGCTGCTACAAATTGGATTAGCGGTAGTCAAGCAGGAGGCTGGGAGAACACAGCAAGGCAGGCAGCATCGGGGGGGACAGGCAGGAGGCTGGAAGAACACAGCAAGCCAGGCAGCATCAGGAGGGACAGGCAGGAGGCTGGAAGAACACAGCAAGCCAGGCAGCATCGGGAGGAACAGGCAGGAGGCTGGAAGAACACAGCAAGCCAGGCAGCATCGGGAGAGACAGGCAGGAGGCTGGAAGAACACAGCAAGCCAGTCCTGACGAAGAGTTAGACCCAAAACATTCACTTTTTCACCTCCTGATGCTGCCTGGCTTGTTGTGTTCTTCCAGCCTCCTGCTTGTCTACCTTGGATTCCAACATCTGCAGTTTTTTTTATTCAAAGTTTGTGAGAAGATTTGTAGCTCGGGTGCTCGTTGTTGTGGTTCTGTTGGCCGAGCTGGGAATTTGTGTTGCAAATGTTTCATCCCCTGTCTAGGTGACATCCTCAGTGCTTGGGAGCCTCCTGTGAAGCGCTTCTGTGATGTTTCCTCCGGCATTCGTAGTGGCTTGTCTCTGCCGCTTCCGGTTGTCAGTTCCAGCTGTCCGTTGCAGTGGTCGGTATATTGGGTCCAGGTCGATGTGCTTATTGATTGAATCTGTGGATGAGTGCCATGCCTCTAGGAATTCCCTGGCTGTTTTCTGTTTGGCTTGTCCTATAATAGTAGTGTTGTCCCAGTCGAATTCATGTTGCTTGTCATCTGAGTGTGTGGCTACTAAGGATAGCTGGTCGTGTCGTTTCGTGGCTAGTTGGTGTTCATGGATGCGGATCGTTAGCTGTCTTCCTGTTTGTCCTATGTAGTGTTTTGTGCAGTCCTTGCATGGGATTTTGTATACTACATTGGTTTTGCTCATGCTGGGTATCGGGTCCTTCATCCTGGCGAGTTGTTGTCTGAGAGTTGCTGTTGGTTTGTGTGCTGTTATGAGTCGTAGTGGTCGTAGTAGTCTGGCTGTCAGTTCAGAAATGGTAAAGTGGCTAGTCCTTTGGGTTGTGGCATGTCCTCATTCCATTGTCTTTCCCTTAGGCATCTGTTGATGAAATTGCGTGGGTATCCGTTTTTGGCGAATACATTGTATAGGTGTTCTTCTTTCTCTTTTTGCGGTTCTGGTGTGAACTGACAGCCAGACTACTACAGCCACTAGGACTCACCAGGACAAAGGACCCGATACCCAGCATGAACAAAACCAATGTAGTGTACAAAATCCCAAGAAAGGACTGCACAAAACACTACATAGGACAAACAGGAAGACAGCTAACGATCCGCATCCATGAACACCAACTAGCCACGAAACAACATGACCAGCTATCCTTAGTAGCCACACACGCAGATGACAAGCAACATGAATTCGACTAGGACAACACTACTATTATAGGACAAGCCAAACAGAGAACATCCAGGGAATTCCTAGAGGCATGGCACTCATCCACAGATTCAATCAATAAGCACATCGACCTGGACCCAATATACCGACCACTGCAACGGACAGCTGGAACTGACAACTGGAAGCGGCAGAGACAAGCCACTACAAGTGCCGGAGGAAACATCACAGAAGCGCTTCACAGGAAGCTCCCAAGCCCTGAGGATGTCACCTAGACAGGGGACGAAACGTCTGCAACACAAATTCCCAGCTCGGCGAACAGAACCACAACAGTTTTTTTTATATCACAAGCTGAATTAGCAGCATGGTAGCAGTGAAAATCTCTGGAAAGCTGAGAAGGTACAGAGAAAAAAAGGATCTCAGTAAATAGAATCAAGATTAAAGTGGTGCTGGAAAAGCACAGCAAGTCAGGCAGCATCTGAGAGGCAAGAAAATCAACGTTTCGGGCAAAAGGCCTTCATTAGGAATGAGGCTGGGGTCTCGGGCGTGGAGAGATAAATGGGAGGGGGGGGGTGGGGCTGGGGGGAAAGGTAGCTGAAGGTCTCAGTAAATAGAGTCATACTGCAGAAAAACAGACCTTTCGGTCCAACCAGTCCAGACCGACCATAATCCCAAACCAATTCTACCTGCCTGAGCTTGGCTCATATTCATCCAAACATTTCTTATTCGTGAACTTATCCAAATGTCTTTTAACTGTTGTAACTGTACCTGCACCAACCATTTTCTCTGGCAGTTCATTCCACACATGAACCATTCTTGCCCCTCGTGTCTTTTTTTAAAATCCTTCTCCTCTCACCTTAAAAATATGCCACCTTTATTTCCTTTGTTTCTCTGTACCTTCTCAGCTTTCCAGAGATTTTCACTGCTACCATGCTGCTAATCCAGCTTGTGTCCAAAGATATGCAGGTCAGGTGAACTGGCCATGCTAAATTGCCCCTAGTGTTAGGTGCATTAGTCAGAGGGAAATGGGTCTGGGTGGGTTACTCTTCGGAGGGTCGGTGTGGACTTGTTGGGCCGAAGGGCCTGTTTCCACACTGTAGGGAATCTAATCTAATCTAATCATGATTGGAATCCCCTACTCGAGGGGAAAGACACTTGCCATTCACCTTATCTATGCCCCTCATGACTTTAAAAATCTCAACAGAATCAACTTTCAATGCTCCAGTGAAAGATGTCTCAGCTTATCCAGCCTCTCCTTATAATGCAAACCCTCCATTCATGGCAAAACCCTGGTAAATCTTTTCTGAACCCTCTCCAGTTTAATGATATCCTTCCTATAACAGGGCGACCAGAACTGGTCACAGCACTCCAGAAGAGGCCTCACCAACATCCTGTACAACCTTAATGGGATGTCCCAACTCCTATACTCAAAAGGTGTCAGCAATGAAGGCAAGTGTGCCAAATGCCTTCTTAAGCACCCTGCCTACCTGTGACGTAAATTTCAAAGAAGCCATCTTGATACTCCCTGCTAACAATTGAAGACATTTAGCCACATCTTGTCACGGCTAAGGTCTTTACTATCCTGGATGTAAAGGATGATTCAGGGCACGGGACGCTTGATAAAAGCAGCAGAATCCCAGCTACATGCTGCATGTCATTCAGGAGGTGCGCGTGACTGTTTGGCATATCCGCTACTCCAGAAGAAAATCAACACAGACAGCACAGGATAATCAATGATCTTCCCAGAGCGGAAGTTTTAATGGATAATCTGTCACTCTTTGGGAATGGAAAAAGTTATTCTGGATTACATTCAGAATCCGGTATGTTTGTAAGAGAAAGCTCACCTGATGAGCCTGAATCGGGACAGGAAAAGACTGAAAATGCCCAAAGTATGTCGATCATGTAGACCAAGAAAAGGACTTCACTTGGATCCTGACAGAGTGAGAGCTGTAGCAGGAATGCAGACATGAAAACAATTTGCTGATTTCGTGAGCAGTTTACTGAGATTCTTGTTGAATTTGTCACCGGAGTGTGTGAACCTGTGCTCCAGGTCAGTGTTAAGGACATGCAGTGGGACTGGGACACAGAACAAGAAACAACTTCTTCACAAAAACCAAACAAGTGGTGACAACACGAGAGCTGAAATGTGATGATGTCAATGATGATGTCATCTTGGGGGGTGCTGCCTGGGAGTTGGGGACTGGAGAAACACTTCTGCAGCAAAAACAACCAGGATGTTAATGCAAACTGCATCACATCATGCTCAAATCAAGTCTCTGGCTACTCTCTTTGCTTGTGAGCATTTTACTTAATGCCTTAATTAATCTGACCACAAGCTACTTCAATTCTTAGAATCAAAGAGATATACAGCATGGAAACAGACCCTTCAGTCCACCTTATCCATGCCCACCAGGTATCCCAAACTGAACAAGTCCCGTTTGCCTGCATTTGGCCCATATTCCTTGAAAATTTTCCTATCCGTGTACCTATCCTTACTGGGTGGCATGGTGACTCAGTGGTTAGCACTGCTGCCTCACAGCACCAGGGACCTGGGTCCAATTCCAGCCTCAGGTGACTCTGAGTGTGGAGGTTGCATGTTCTCCCTGTGTCTGCCTGGGTTTACTCTGGTTTCCTCCCACAATCCAATAATGTGCAGTTTAGGTGAACTGGCCATGCTAAATTGCCCGTTGTGTTAGGTGCATTAGTCAGAGGGAAATGGGTCTGGGTGGGTTGCTCTTGGGAGGGTCGGCGTGAACTTGTTAGGCTACTTGGCCTGTTTCCACACTGTAGGGAATCCAAATGTTGCAATTGTTCCCTATGATCATATTGAGTGGAATAGCTGTAAGTTGAATATTATTTCAAATTCTGTAAGTTTCAAGCTGAAATGCTTCTGTAATTTCATTTTATAAATGTATAAATTTTATGAATAAAACACTTATTTTGGAGACATTAAACAAATGTTGGTGTTGTCAGTGACATGCACCATGTTTAATCAGCACCACAGGAATAAACAGAATGGAACTTTTTGCCTCTTGAAATGTGTGATGAAATATCCTATTTTAAATCATGTAATATCCCTGAATGATTGACCAATGACACGACAAGCCTAAACAGATAAAGACATACTTAAGTATCAAGATGATTGCAATCAGTCGTTCCGAGTTTGTTTGTTTGGCAGTATAGCTTATATTTTCAAAAAGTACAACATTTCTTTCATTAAGGTACACTGAGAGGGGTGTGAGCCTTCACCTAGCAGTAATAGGATAGAATAGAAACCCTATAGTGTGGCCTAACTTTTTGTCATTTACATAAATGGTTTGGATGCGAGCATAAGAGGTACAGTTAGTAAGTTTGCAGATGACACCAAAATTGGAGGTGTAGTG
The DNA here is from genome assembly GCF_047496795.1 of Chiloscyllium punctatum. Taxonomy (NCBI): domain Eukaryota; kingdom Metazoa; phylum Chordata; class Chondrichthyes; order Orectolobiformes; family Hemiscylliidae; genus Chiloscyllium; species Chiloscyllium punctatum. The sequence goes on along the minus strand of NC_092757.1, from coordinate 47,213,481 downwards.
GAAAACGAAGGTTACCTCAGATTACAACAGGATCTTGACCAGATGGGCCAATGGGCCGAGAACTGGCAGATGGAGTTTAATTCAGATAAATGCAAATCTTAGCAGGACTTATACACTTAATGGTAAGGTCCTAGCGAGTGTTGTTGAACAAAGAGACCTTGGAGTGCAGGTTCATAGCTCCTTGAAAGTGGAGTCTCAGGTAGATAGTGAATAAGGTGTTTGGTATGCTTTCTTCTATTGGTCAGAGTATTGAGTACAGGAGTTGGGAGGTCATGTTGTGGCTGTACAGGACATTGGTTGGCCACTGCTGGAATATTGAGTGCAATCCTGGTCTCCTTTCTATCGGAAAGATGTTGTGAAACTTGAAAGGGTTCAGAAAAGATTTACAAGGATGTTGCCAGGGTTGGAGGATTTGAGCTATAGGGAGAGGTTGAACAGGCTGGGGCTGTATTCCCTGGAGCATCAGAGGCTGAGGGGTGACCTTATAGAGGTTTACAAAATTATGAGGGGCATGGATAGTCTTTTTCCTGGGGTGGGGGAGTCCCGAACTGGAGGGCATAATTGTAGGGTGAGCAGGGAAAGGTATCAAAGAGACCTAAGGGGCAACATTTTCACACAGAGGGTGGTACGGATATGGAATGAGCTGCCAGAGGATGTGGTGGAGGCTGGTACAACTGCTGGATATATGAATAGGAAGGGTTTGGAGGGAAATGGGCCGGGTGCTGGCAGGTGGGACTAGATTGGATTGGGATATCTGCTCGGCATGGACGGGTTGGACCGAAGGGTGTGTACATCTCTATGACTCTAAGTCCACACCGACCCTCCAAAGAGTAACCCACCCAGACCTATTCCCCCTACCCTATTATCCAATATTTACCCCTGACCAATGCACCGAGCCTTCACATCCCTGAACACCATGGGCAATTTCCCATGGTCGATTCACCTAACCTGCACATCTTTAGATTGTGAGAGGAAACCCACACAGACACGGGGAGAATGTGCAAACTCCAGACAAACAATCACCCAAGATTGGAATTGAATCTGGATCCCTGGTGCTATGGCAGCAGTGCTAACCACTAGTTGCCACCTAGTTGACTGGAAAGGTTATGGAATTTGAGTCCCACCCCAGATGAAAAGATAAAAGAATTTTGGGCTCTGTTAACACCAGGTAGATATCCAGTAGGATACTCATCTCTGTACAGAAGAGTACTCACATTCAGCTAGCCCCCAGATTAATGACCCAGTCAAGAGCAATTATTTACTTTACTCAATCACAGAGATTCACCAATACTGAAGTAGTGAATGAGAGATTTCCATTCAAAACAGCATCTTTTATGTTTAATTAATAAATCTGGAACTGAAAGGCAGCCTCAGCTTCAATTATAAAAACCCATCTGGTCTGTTAATGTTCTTACCCACTCTGCCTCGTATCTGACTCCAGACCTAGACCAATGTGGTTCACACTTAACTGGTCTCATCGGTAGTTAAGGGACGGCAGTGTCACCCATCTCTCATAAAATACATAACATACATTACAAGCGATGAAGCATTTTGAAGTATAGTGATTGATGTCACTAAATTTGGAAAGAAAACTCTCACAAGCAACAAGGGATGAATGACCCAATGACCCATGGAGAAACTTAGCAGGGTTTGAGTGGTAAATAGAGTTTAATTTGGATAAATGTGAGGTGTTGCATTTTGGTAAGGCAAATGGGGGCAGGACTTATACACCTAATGGTGGGACCTGGGGAGTGTTGTGAAACAAAGAGACCTGAGGGTGCAGGTGCACAGTTTCATTGAACATAGAGTCACAGGTAGACAGGGTGGTAAAGAAGGTATTTGGTACACTTGCCTTCATTGGTCAGTGCATTGAACATCGGAGTTGGGACGTCATGTAGAGAACATTGGTAAAGCCACTTTTAGAATACTGTGTTCAGTTCTAGTGTCCCTGCTAAAGGAAAGATGTTATTAAACTTGAAAGGGTTCAGAAAAGACTTAGAAGAATGTTTCTGGGATTGCAGGGTTTGAGCTACAGGGAGAGGCTGAATAGGCTGGGGCTTTTTCCCCTGGAGGCTGAGGGGTGGCCTTAAAGGTTTATAAAATCATGACAGGCAAGGACAGAATGAATAGCCAAAGTTTATTTATCCCGGAGCAGGAAGTCCAAAACTAGAGAGCATTCGTTTAAGGTGAGGAGGAAGATATAAAATGGACCTGAGCGGTAACTTGTTCTCACAAAGTTTGGTGCACATGTGAAACAAGCTGCCAGACGAAGTGATGGAGGCTGGTACAATTACAACATTTAAAAGGCATCTGGATGGCTACATGGATTGGGAGGGTTTAGAGGGATATGGGCCAAATGCTGGTAAGTGGGACCAGGTCAGATTGGGATGACTCTGTGGGGTCAGGCAGCATCTCTGGAGAGAGAAACAGAGTTGATGTTTCAAGACTAACACGACTCTTCCTCAGACTTGTCTTTGAACCAGAACCATTTCTGAAGAAGTCATATTGGACTTGAAACGTTAACGGTTTCTTTCCCCAAAGGTGATGCTGGACCTGCTGAGTTTTTCCAGCAATTGCTGTGTTTATTTCAGATTTCCAGAATCTGCAACATTTTGCTTTTAACCCATTGAGGTAGTGAATTGAAGAGTACATTTTGGTTAGAAACAACCCAGGAGAACTTTGCAACCCTAAACTAATAGGGCTATGGGATTCTTTACTTTCTCTGTTTAATGTCTGACCTGAAAGACAATATCCCCAATGAAATAGCACCCACTTGGTACTGCATGGTAATCTCAGCCTAGATTTATGCTGAATCTTGCCTGACTTCAAAAATGTGAGTGTGCCTGCCTAAGACACAGTATTTACAACCTGCAAGTGAGGCTCATTCAGGAAGAGGTCCAGCATCAACCTAGCCTGGCATGGGATCTCTTCCTGGGTGAAAGTTTAAAATGAGTGTTCCTAGCTCTATCCTTCTACCAAGCCAGTGTCAAAATGGTTCACTTGATAGGGACTGAAGCATTTAAAACCAGAAAAAAAATCTTCAAATTCTGACTGATCTATAATGAAGGTGGCAAAGTCCATCCTCCTAGATGTCACCAAAAATAAGAGAAAAGCATCACACTCGGCTATGTTAAAAGGAGCGATGAGTCACCCCAAGCAGCTGATTGGCCAGTTAAAATTCATCGAGTTTTTTTTAAAGTAACAGGTTTTTAAGGGTGTGCATAGTTTAATCAGTTTAATGGAGATTTTTGGGTTGATAAAGGAATTGCAATGGCCCTGACTCTGAGATGTGACATTCTACGGTTCTATATGCATTGAAAATCTTCTGTCAAGTTCAAAACAGCGAAGACACAAATCAATTAACAAATAACAGGATGAACTAAGCAGGTAACAGAGAGATTTGGAGGTAAATAATGAAATGATTTTTTTTACTTTGAATGGTGAAGAGTGCCCGCTGGACATTTTTGCTGCAGACCAAGTAAACCAATGCGAACCTTCCATGAAGGGGTTTGCAACATCGAGAGTGAGAGAGCAGGAAGACATCACTTCTGTAATTTAATCTCTGTTCCGTTGTTATAGGGTGTCAGAGGTCTCAAACATGCTCTTCCCTGTAAACTTCACCCAAAACAGCTCACTCCAGCCATGCGTACAGAAAGCTTCTCAAACTGAAAAAGCAATTTGAATCCAAACTGAGGCTATTTGACCCATTGTGATCTAAAGCATTTATTCTAAGGAGAATGAAATTTAAAATTAGGGACATTTAAACTGCAGCTGTAGAAGTAGTACTGTGTATAATTGTTAGAAGCCATTCAGAGAAAGTGCTGATGAATTCGTAGCCAGAGTATGCCATTCAGCCTCTCGGCTTGCTGTCTGATTCAACAGGTCATTACTCCACATTGCCAATCATTCCTAATAACCTTATCAAAAATCTATCTATCTCGATCTTTCAAATATTCAACAGCTCTGCTTTCACAGCCTGTTGAGAAATAGAGTTTCAAAGACTCATGACCTGGTGAGAAAATAAATATCTCCCTGTCTTAAATAGATAATCTTTTATTTTTAAACAGTAACCCCATGTTCTAGATTCTCCGACAAGAGGAAATGTCCCCTCTACATTGACCCTGGGAAAAGCCCTTGGAATCTAATGTGTTTCAAACAAGCCATCTCTTACTGTTCTGAACTGTGCTACATCTCCCCCAAGACAACCATCCATTCCCAGTATTAGTCACAGAGTCATAGAGATGTACAGCACGGAAACAGACCTATCGGTCCAACTTGTCCATGCTGACCAGATATCCCAACCTAATCTAGTCCCATTTGCCAGCACTTGGGCCATATTCCTCTAAACCCTTCCTATTTATATACCCATCCAAATGTCTTTTAAACGTTGTGATTGTACCAGCCTCCAACACTTCCTCATCCCATACACATATCACCCTATGTGTGAAAAAGTTGCCCCTTAGGCCCCTTTTATATCTTTCCACTCTCTACCTAAACCTATGCCCTCTAATTCTGGACTCCCCCACCCCAGGGAAACGAATTTGTCTATTTACCCTATCCATGTCCCTCATGATTTTATAAACCTCTATAAGGTCACCCCTCACACACCAACGCCCCAGGGAAAACAACCCCAGCCTATTCAGTCTCTCCCTATAGTTCAAATCCTCCATCCCTGGCAACATTCTTGTAAATCTTTTCTGAACCCTTTGTTCAGCATTATGCCTAGTACCTGACCATTAAGTGTATATGTCCTGCTAAGATTTGCTTTCCCAAAAGGCAGCACCTCACATTTATCTAAATTAAACTCCATCTGCTACTCCTTGGCCCATTGACCCATGTGATCAAGATCCCAATGTACTCTGAGGTAACCTTCTTCGCTGTCCAACTCTTCACACCTCCACTCTTGGTGTCATCTGCAAACTTACTAACAATACCTTCTATGTTTACATCCAAATCATTTATATAAATGACGAAAAGTAGAGGGCCCAGCACCGATCCTTGTGGCACTCCACTGGTCACAGGACCCCAGTCTGAAAAGCAACCCTCCATCACCACCCTCTGCCTTCTACCTTCAAGCCAGTTCTGTATCCAAATGGCTAGTTCTCCCTGTACTCCATAAGATCTAACCTTCCTTACCAGTCTCCCATGGGGAACCTTGTCGAAAGCCTTACTGAAGTCCATATATTCACGTCTACCACTCTGCCCTCATCAATCCTCTTTGTTACTTCTTCAAAACACTCAATCAAGGTAGTGAGACATGATTTCCCACACACAAAGCCATGTTGACTATCCCCAATCAGTCTTTGCCTTTCCAAATACATATACAACTTGTCCCTCAGGATTCCCTCCAACAACTTGCTCACCACTGACATCAGGCTCACTGGTCTATAGTTCCCTGATTTGTCCTTACAGTCTTTCTTAAATAGTGGCACCACATTAGCCAATCTCCAGTCTTCCGGCACCTCACCTGTGACTATCAATGATACAAATATCTCAGCAAGGGGTCCAGCAATCACTTCTCCAGCTTCCCACAGAGGTCTAGGGTACACCTGATCAGGTCCCTGGGATTTATTCATTTTTATGTGTTTTAAGACATCCAGCACTTCCTCTTCTGTAATATGGACTTTTTTCAAGATGTCACCATCTATTTCCCTACATTCTATATCTTCCGTGCCCTTCTCCACAGTAAACACTGATGCAAAATACTTGTCTGATATCTCCCCCATCTCCTGCAGCTCCACACATAGGCTGCCTTGCTGATCTTTGAGGGACCCTATTCTCTCCCTAGTTACGGTTTTGTACTTAATGTATTTGTAAAAACCCTTTGGATTCTCCTTAACTCTATTTGCCAAAGCTATCTCATGTCCCCTTTTTGCCCTCCTGATTTCCTTCTGAAGTATACTCCTACTCCCTCTATACTCTAAGAATTCTCTTGATCTCTCCTGCCTATACGTGACATATGCTTCCTTCATTTTCTTAAACAAACCCTCAATTTTTTTAGTCCTCCAGCATTCCCTATACCTACCAGCCTTTCCTTTCACCCTAATAGGAATATACTGTCTCTGGTCTCTCGTTATCTCATTTGTGAAGGCCTCCCATTTGTGAAGGCCATTCCTTCACCTGCGAACGTCTGCCCCCCCCAATCAACTTTTGCAAGTTCTTGCCTAATACAGGTACACAATCCTTTATCCAAAATTCCAAAATCCGAAAAGCTCCAAAATCCAAAATTTTTCATGGAGTGTGGAGCATCATTTTGGCATGCGAACTGGTGACCCAACTCCACACCCACTTGAACCCACTTGAACTTGATGTGGTGGCGTGGCCTAGCATTAGCAGGTGTTAATTGTGTCTCAGCGCTTGTACTATTCACCCGTGCATCTGCTGTTAGGCAATCTCTTTTTATTTCTCTGTGAAAATGTCATTTATATCCGAAATCTGAAAAATTTTGAATTCCGAAAAACAACTGGCCCTAAGGATTTTGGAAAAAGGACTTGTGCCGTCAAAATTAGCCTTCCTCAAATTTAGAACTTCAGCTTTTAGATCTGGTCTATCCTTTTCCATCACTGTTTTAAAACTAATAGAATTATGGTCTCTGGTCCCAAACTGCTCCATCAATGACACCTCAGTCACCTGCCCTGCCTTATTTCCTAAGTGTAGGTCAAGTTTTGCACCTTCTCTAGTAGGTACATCCACATTCTGAAGTAAACATTTCCCAAATTGCTTCCAATGCATACACAGCACTAGCTGTGGTCACACTCGTGTCCTGTATAATTGAAGCATAGACTCCCCACTTTTGTAAACATTTTTAATCAATGAGTTATAGCGTTGTAGAGTCATACAGCACAGAAACAGACCCTTTGGTCCAACCAGTCCATGCCAACCATAATCCCAAACTAAACTAGTCCTACCTGCCTGCACTTAGCCCATATCCCTCCAAACATTTCTTACTCATGTACTTATCCAAATGCCTTTTAAATGTTGCAACTGTACCCGCATCCACCACTTCCTCTGCAACTTCGTTGCACACACGAACCACTCTCTGTAAAACAAAATTGCCTCTCGTGTCTTCTTTAAATAGAGTCATAGACTCATAGAGATGTGCAACATGGAAACAGACCCTTCGGTCCATGCCAACCAGATATCCCAACCCAATCTAGTCCCACCTGCCAGCACCCAGCCCATATCCTTCCAAACCCTTCCTATTATATATCCATCCAAATGCCTCTTAAATGTTGCAATTGTACCAGCCTCCACCACTTCCTCTGGCAGCTCATTCCATACACGTACTACCCTCTGCGTGAAAAAGTTGCCCCTTAGGTCTCTTTTATATCTTTCCCCTCTCACCCTAAACCTATGCCCTCTAGTTCTGGACTCCCCCACCCCAGGGAAAAGACCTTGTCTATTTATCCTATCCATGACCCTCATGATTTTATAAACCTCTATAAGGTCACCCCTCAGCCTCCGACGCTCCAGGGAAAACAGCCCCAGCCTGTTCAGCCTCCCCCTATAGCTCAAATCCTCCAACCCCAGCAACATCCTTGTAAACCTTTTCTGAACCCTTTCAAATTTCACAACATCTTTCCTATAGGAAGGAGACCAGAATTACACACAGTGAGCCTGATGTCAGTGGCCTAACCAATACAGCCGCAACATGACCTCCCAACTCCTGTACTCAATACTCTGACCAATAAAGGAAAGCATACCAAACGCCTTCTTCACTATCCTATCTACCTGTGACTCCACTTTCAAGAAGCTATGAACCTGCACTCCAAGGCTCTTTGTTCAGCAAAACTCCCTAGGACCTTACCATTAAGTGTATAAGTCCTGCTAAGATTTGCTTTCCCAAAATGCAGCACCTCGCATTTATTTAAATTAAACTCCATCTGCCACTTTTCATTGGCCCATCTGATCAAAATCCTGTTGTAATCTGAGGTAACCTTCGCTGTCCACTACACCTCCAATCTTTCTTCTCTCACTTTAAAAATATGCCCCCTAGTCTTGAAATCCCTCACGCTAGGGAAAAAACACCTGCCATATTCCTCATGAATTTATAAACCTCTTGAAGGTCACCTCTCACCCTCCTATACTCCAGTGAGAAAATTCCCAACCTATCCAGTCTCTCTTTATAACTCAAGCCCTCCATCCCCGGCAATGTTATGAAATATCTCTGAAACAGGTGCACATTGAACCAAGGTATTCTGGCTCAGAGATAGAGACACTACCACTCATGTCACCACAACAGCCCTCGCCTTATTTTTACATTCAATTCCTCTTGCGATAAATCATAACATTCTGTTAGCTTTCCTAAATACTTGCTGTTCCTGCATTCAAACCCTTTGTGATTCATATAATAGGCCTCCTAGAATCGCTGCATTTCTCGTATAGACCCACAATGTCCTTCGGGACGGAATTTCAGGAATTTGACCCAGTGACACTGAAGAATGGGTGATATACTTCCAAGTCAGGATGGCGAGTGACTTGGAGAACTTGCAAGGGTGGTGCTCCCATGTATCTGCAGCCCTTGTCCTTCCAGATGGAAGTGCTCATGGATTTGGATGGAGCTATTTGAGAAGTCTGCTTGCTATTTCTCTTCCTCAGTGACCAGAGCTCTGTCCTAATCCTAAAACAGCACTGGGTCTCGCCAGTAGCAGAGTCTGGTCTTAGCCTTGCCAATTGGAAGATGCCAAATCCAAGAAGTCAGAGGTGTGCCCCAGATACCCATTTCCAAATACCCTTTCCATTTTGGGAGGGCAGATCAAGCCACAGTTTAGCGAGAGCATGAGTCAGAAGTTTATGTGTTAAAGCCCCACTGTAGAAACATGAGTTCTGAATGTAGGCTGTGACACGCCTACACTCTTTTTCAGATTAAACATCAAACTGAAGCCCATGTACCCTTTCTGGTGAACCCCACTGGACTATCCAAAGAATGGCAGGGAATTCCTCCTGGTTGACTTGTATCTCTCAACGAACATCACTGCACATTGATCTTATTGCTGTTTACAAGATCTGGCTGTGCCTTGATTGGTTGCAACGTTTCCTACATTATACACATTCCTTCTGACATGCAGGAACAGAAGGACATGGTGGGCGGGTTGGTGGTGGGGGGGGGGGGGGGTGGGGGGGTGATGTTTACAAATCACTGACAGTAATGGCAGACTGAAAGAGCTGTTAATCAAGTTTGCAGAATCCTGGGTTTATAAACAAGGGCTAAGTGTTATAAGAGCAAGGAAGTTATGATTGAGCTATACTGAGAGGCCAGATAGACTTAGATTGTTTTGTTTAGAGCAGAGGAAACTGAGGCGGTTTGAGGTATATAAGATTATGAGGAGTACAGGCAGGGTGAATAGAGAGCAACTGTTCCCTTGGTTGAGGGGTCAATCACGAGAGGGCACAGTTTTCGGGTAAGGGGCAGGAGGGTCAGAAGGGATTTGGGGAAAAGAAAAACCTTTTAGTGAGCGGGTGGTGGGAATCTGGAATGTACTGCCTGGGAAGGAAGTGGAGGCCGGAAACCTTTCAACATTTAAAAAAAATATTTGGATGAGCACTTCAAATTATCACAACGTTCCAGGATATGGGACAAGTGCAGGAAACTGGGATTAGGGCACCTTTAGTGGTAGTTACGTCAGTGCGGACTTGACGGGCCAAAGGGTCGTTTCTATGCTGTATGAATCCATGAAAAAAACTGGTTCAGCCTCAGCTGGAGCACTGCATCCCCTATCAGGCACCATACTTCAGAAGGGGCGTGAAGCCATTGGAGAGAGTGCAGAGAAGATTCACGACACAGAGTCCAAGGACTGAGGAAGTTCAGTGACTAAGATAGATTGAGGAGGCTGGGCCCCTCCTTAGAGAGGTGAAACTGAGAGATTTGAGAGGGACATTCAATATCCTGACTGTTTGAGACTTGGTGGATGGAACAGCAATTGTTCCCATTGGCAGGAATATTGAGAAGCTGACAACGCCAATTCACAGTGATTGGCAAAGGGTGCAAAGATATACGTGGAGAAACATTTTTCCCTGCAGTGAGGGGTTAGGTTGATCTGGAACGCCGAGCTTGAGAGTGTACTGGAGGCTTAGTCAGTTGTGGATTTTAAAAGGGAACCGGACAATTACCTGAAAAGCAAAGAAATCTCAGGGCTAGGAGGAAAAAGCGAAGTCGTGGGTCTTAATGAATTGACCTTTCAGAGAGCTGCCACAGCCTCCTTTGGTTGAATGTCCTCTGTCTGAACTTTAACCATTCTGTGATCCTCTCATTGTGATTATACTTCAATAGTGCTTTCACATCCTGAGCTTGTAAAAGGTGCCACATAAATGGAAGTCTTTCATAGAATCCCTATGGTGTGGAAACAGGTCATTTGGCCCAACAAGTCCACACCAACCCATCAAAGAGTAACCCATCCAGACCCATTCCTCTATCACTCTACACTTGCCCCTGACTAATTCACCTAACCCACACATCCCTGAACATTATGGACAATCCAGGATGACCAATTCACCTGACCTGCACATTGTTGGACTGGAGGAGGAAACCCACACAGGCACGGGGAGAATGTGCAAGCTCCACACAGACAATCACCCAAGGCTGGAATCAAACCCAGGTCCCAGCACTGTAAAGCAATAGTGCTAACCACTGAGCCACCGTGTCACCCTGCCCTTTCTGGTAGTTCAGTGGTTTCACACGTTTCCATCAGCACCTAACAAAGGGATGGATGGACACTAGAGACTTCCATTCACACAGTCCCCTCACTCTGCCAGTCACTGCCACTCCCCTTGCCCTGCTGATCTGCCAGCCCAGTTACTGCCAGGTCGTTATTGTGATTAATGGGTGCACTAACAGGCGGCACAGGTTAGTGCCTCAGGAAAACCCACAACCTTCATGAAAACAGAGTCGTCTGTAAAAATCTTTCAGACACACAATGGAATGATAGAAACAACATCACAATTCACTGCTACCTTGTGAAATTGAATTAATACGGCAACTGACTTTCTCTATCCCCAAACAATACCTGCTAAATGCTTTCAGACAAACCTCTTCCCCTGTAATCAAGCAGTGACAGTTCATTTTTAAATAATATCACCTTCAAAATCCAGGTAGCTGATAATCTGAATCATTCAGAAACAATATGACTGCATTATTAAATCCTTATTAGTAAAACCTCGTTTAATACCACCTCTGGTTAACTCTATTGAACATTTCAAAGTACACTTAACCCATTCTCTTGCAGCAGCAACGTGGGAAGAGCCATTCTACCGTCACCCGAAAGGCACACTCCACTCTCGCAGTACTTCATTATCACTGGAGCAGAAACATGGCATTTCTGTGGTTGGGCTTTGAGCACAAACACTGCACTGGTGCTTTGGCACAGCGCTGCCTACTCTGGCCAGGCATACAGTTATACAGCATGGAAACAGAACTATTAGAAATGCTAGCCTGGTTTGCGATGCCCACATCCTGTACCAGAATCAAACTAAAAGCATCAAAAGTCTGAAAGAAGCAACAAAAAAGAGGTTCTCAATTGCTCCCTGAGCAAGGACAAGGAGGTGGACTTTGGTTCCAGGAGACATACGGGGCAATCCTCTGGAGAGGGTTGGGAGAGGGGGTAGGGATGGGAGAGAGGGGGAAGGGAGAGGGGTAGAGGGGGAGATTGGGGAGAGAGGAGGGTGAGGGATGGGGAGAGGGAGTTGAGGAAGAGGGATGGGGAGAGGGGGAAGGGATGGGAAGAGGGTTTGAGGGAGTGGGGTTGAGGGATGAGGGGAAGGGAAAGGGATGGGGAGAAAGTTTGATGGATGGGGAGGGGGAAGGGAAAGGGATGGGGAGAGGGTTTGAGGGATGAGGGAGAGGGGAAGGGAACGGGATGAGGGAGAGGGGTTGAGGGATGGGGAGAGGGGTTGAGGGATGGGGAGAGGGTTTGAGGGATGGGGAGAGGGGTTGAGGGATGAGGAGAGGGGAAGGGATGGGGAGAGGGGAAGGGAACGGGATGAGGGAGAGGGGTTGAGGGATGGGGAGAGTGTTTGAGGGATGGGGAGAGGGTTTGAGGGATGAGGGAGAGGGGAAGGGATGGGGAGAGGGGAAGGGAACGGGATGAGGGAGAGGGGTTGAGGGATGGGGAGAGTGTTTGAGGGATGGGGAGAGGGTTTGAGGGATGAGGGAGAGGGGAAGGGATGGGGAGAGGGGAAGGGAACGGGATGGGGGAGAGGGTTTGAGGGATGGAGATGGCGTTCTGTAAGCAAAGGGCAAACTCCCACCTGCAATGATGGAGCGATCCATGTAGTTCAAGAGGTTAATGAGGAACAGGATGGCCACGACCAGATAAGACTTGCAACGGCTTATGTGAAAGTTGACAGTGGCTGTCTCTGAGCCCGGGCTGCTCATGGAGCTGTAGCGGACTCCGGGAGCGTTCTCCCGGGCCAGAGAGCCGCTGTCACCGTCCATCATGAGAGAGGGGTTATTGCTGCTGAGAGTGAAGTCAGCTCCCACTGCGAAATTTCTTATACTTCTGCTAAACTAACGGAAGGAACGCCCCTACACACACATCTAACACTCCCCCTTCCGAGTTTACTGGAGTGTTGTCCTGCCTTCCACAGCGCCGGCCGTTCAGGGGACGACTCCACTTGCACATACTATCCCCCAGAGAGGGAGAGCACCTTTACAGAACTGAGGGAGACCTTGCATTTTCTGCAAATCTCAGCCAAAAAATAATCAACAGAGAAACCAGAACAGCCGTCCGTGTTCAGTCTGGGAAAGTAATGACCACTTTATAACTCAATCGCCGTCAACCCCTCGCGTCTGCCCCGAGCAATGTGTTGGGGCAAAGACGCCGTCCACTCCACAGGTTGGTGGAGGGTTTGGGTCAACAGCGCTGGCTCGCTGTGAGACCTCCTGCTCAACCGCAGCCCCCCCACCTCTCAGCTGGAGTCAGTGGCACACCAAAGGGACAAGAGCGAGGTGACCCAGATTTAAAGTCATGACTGACTTGGAGGTGCCGGTGTTGGACTGGGGTGGACAAAGTTAAAAATCACACAACAACCAGGTTATAGTCCAACAGGTTTAATTGGAAGATTTAAGGTGACCTGCAAATGAAGCAAGGGTGATGTAGAGAAAGGAAACGTTTCCCACAGGGAGTTTCTAGGCTCTGGGAATGGGCTGCCTGAAGGTATTCATGAGGGCACTGGCTCTTGGAAAGAAACTTCAGCTTTATTTCTTTATTTTCCACTTAAGAAGGTCTGCAATGTGTAAGCTTTAACCCAATAATGTTTTACATTATACTGTAATTACTGCAATGTTTAACTTTTAACTTTGTTACTTCTTTCTATGTTGTTCCTCAGGTTCTGTACCTGGATACTTATACCTGTGGTGGTGACATCATACACTCCTGCACTTTTGTGCAATAAAAATAAAACAAATAGTGTGCTGGGATAATGGGGGGGGGGGGGGGAAGCAGGAGATTGGCACACAGGAGTGATGGGGGGAAAGTGACGACTGCAGATGCTGGAGATCAGAGTCGAGAGTGGTGCTGGAAAAGCACAGCAGGTCAAGAAGCATCCAAGGAGCAGGAGAATCGACGTTTCGGGCATGATTCCTGATGAAGGGCTTATGCCCAAAACATCGATTCTCCTGCTCCTGGGATGCTGTGCTTTTCCAGCACCCACACTCTCGACACAGTAATGATGCTCACTTGAAGAGCCAGTGCAGGCACAGTATGCCAAATGGCCTCCTGTTCCATATCAATTCTCAGATTCTGTGAGATAAGGCTGGTATAATTTATTTTGTTCACCCATTGATGTGAGCTGGCTGGGCCAGCCTTTATGGCCATCTCACTACTCAGATTGAGAAGCCCAAATCTGGCCATTGTTCTTGCTAGCTCAGATGCATGGCATGAGGAATTAGCCTCTGAGCTGTTCACCACCTGGTCTCCAATGATTGAATGCCTGGCTCCTCAGTGACTACTCTGACTGTCCGAGGGACTACCATTGAATCTTAATGTCCACTCCCTACATCATTGCTGTCCTGCTTCCCGGATGCTGCCTGACCTGCTGTGCTTTTCCAGCACCATTCTAATCTTGACTTCCTACATCATTGCTGACTGACCACCTAAGTTGCCTATTGCTGGGCCTCTTCCATGCAACCCCTTGTAACATTGGGCTTCCTCAACATTGCCCATAGATCTGGAGGATGCAAACTGGTACTTTTGTACTTTTACACCTTGTCAGGGTGTGGTGTTTGATACATATGTGGTACGAAGGGGTCTGAAGACCAAATATTAGGGCAATGATTGAGTCTTCATGGGATTTCATTTTTTGGTTTGACTTTCTTCAGTGTTATTGATAGACTTCCAGCATAATTGTGATGTGGTGGTGCCAATGTTGCACTGGGGTGGACAAACATAAAAATCACACATCACCAGGTTATAGTGCAACATGTTTATTTGGAAGTCTAAGCCTTCGGAGCACTGCTCCTTCATCAGATAGCTAGTGGGGCAGGGTCATAGGACACATAATTTAGAGTAAAAGATCAAAGTGTCATACAACTGATGTGATGTATTGAACAAACCTAGATTGCTGTTAAGTCTTTTATCACTTAGAATGGGGATGCAGGTTTTGGTTCATTAATATTTAAATCCCAGAGCTACTTTCAAATCACATTCCCAAAATAACTTAACGTTTTATACAAAGCAGGTGATATCTCAGCTCAGACAATGCATTAAAGGTGTGAGGTTAGAGTCTGTCTGTATTCCAACCTTGAGTCAGACTGGTTCTAATGGATTGACTGCCTGAAGATTTGCTTACTGAACAAAATAGAATATATCTACAAATACAAATCTGCATATGCAAATTCACCCCATAGGCATGTGTGTGTGTGTGCACTTGTGAAGGAGAGAGAGAGTAAGTGTGCGTGTATGGGGGAGAAAGAGTGTATGTGTGTGTGTGTGTCTGTGCGAACGTGACAGAGTGTGCACACAACTGTGATGGAGTATATGCCTGCAAGTCTGTATGTCTGAGAAAGAGCAGGTGTGTAAGAGAAGATCTGTGTGCATGTGAGTGTAAGAGCATGTGTGTGAGAGTGTATAATGTAGTGAAGTCACCTGGAGTGTGACATGAACCCAAGATCCCAGTTGAGACCATCCTCATGGGTACCAAACTTGGCTATTAGCCTCTGCTTGGCAACTCTGTGTTGTTGCTACTTTCTCCTCATACCCTCTGATTCCAAGCAGCCCCAAGGACCATATCTAACTCCTTCTTGAAAACATTCAATATTTCAACTCAACTGCTTTCTGTGGCATGGAGTTCTCCAGGCTCACCACTCTCTGGATGAAGACATTTCTCCTCATCTCAGTCCGATAGGATTTACCTTGTATCTTTAGACTGTGACCCTTGGTTCTGAACTACCCGCTCATCAGGAAACATCCTTCCTGGATTTATCCTGTCTAATCCCATTAGAATTTTCCAGGTTTCTGTAAGACCTCCCCCCTACATTCTTCCAAACTTCAGTGAATATCATCCTAATCAATTCAATCTCTCTTCATGCATCATTCCTCAGATAAGGACACCAAAGCTGCACACAATACTTCAGGTATGGTCTCACTGAAGCCCTGCTGAATTACAGCAAAACATCCCTGCTCCTGTACATGAATCCTCCTGCTATGAAGGCCAACATACCATTTGCCTTCTTCATTGCCTTCTGAACCTGCATGCTTATTCAGTGACTGCATGCTTATACACTGACACTCCGTTCCAGCATCCCAGTGCTTGACCCTCTCCTAGCTTCCTGGTATCCAGAACTGAACGTAATATTCATGGTTCTGATGAAGAGTCATGCAGCACTTGAAACATTAACACTGCTTTCTATCCACAGATACTGCCAGACCGGCTGAGTTTCTCCAGCAATTTCTGTTTTGATACTATTCATGGTGTGACCATAATGAATTTAAACATTGCTTCCTCAAACTTGTATTCTATTGTTTGCACCTCCCCCTTTACCAAGCTATCACCATTCAGATAATAATCTACCTTCCTTTTGGTCACATCCCTCACTCCGTGCAGCAATGAGTGGGTTGCTAGCTGAGGGACTCAGGGCTCTTTCTTAACCTTCCTCTGCCTCAGCAGTTTGCCCATCCATTTCGGGTGCACTTCTTGTATGGATGTTTTAGCCATACAGTGCTGCAAGTTTAATATATAACCACACACTAAAAAGTCAACCTGTCAGTCTGTAACATCACCTTGATCTCGGTAAGTCAATACTCAAGAACTTGACCTTACACACGTGTACAATTGCTGTGCCAACTAACAGTGCCATTGGCAATAAATGCAGCCATACGAGGCTGTTGAAGATATAATTAAATGTGACTTAAACTGTTGCATTGCCAACCGTGTTTAAAAGGGCACAGGTTCATGCTTGTAAATGGCAATTTTATACTAAAAGCAAAAAGATCTTCATACAGAGAATGATCAACTTATAGTGTCAATTTTCAGAAACAAAGATAGAAATTACTGGAGAAAAACTGTGGAGAGAAATCAGAGTTAATATTTCAGGTCGAATGATTCGTTTTCAGAACCGTGTAAATTTTCAGTGGGGAGAGTAAACATTTGGAATTATTTAAGGAAAGGATGCTGCACTGAAATGTTAGGAATCTTTATTGATGGATGAATTAAGATCAGTTGATGAATTTTCTCATCCTTAGATCTCTTGTGTACAAATAATAACACAACCTAATTCATCAGCCACTGATCATGTTTCTGCATGCTATATCTTGCGATGCAAATTTTACAGCAAAATTTTCACTTTTAAGGTAATGGTTTTATGTACAGTCATAGACATGTACAACATGGAAACAGACCCTTTGGTCCAACTTGTCCATGCCGTCCAGATACCCTAAATTAATCTAGTCCCATTTGCTAGTATTTTGCCAGTAACCTTTCTTATTCATATACCCATCCAGATGCCTTTTAAATGTTATAATTCTACCAGCCTCCACCAGTTTCTCTGGCAGCTCATTCCACACACGCATCACCCTCTGTGTGAAAAAGATGCCCCTTGGGCCATTTTAACTCTTTCCCCTCTCACCTTAAACCTATGCCCTCTGGTTTTGGACTCCCCTACCCTGGGAAAAAGACCTTGGCTGTTCACCCTATCCATGCCCCTCATGATTTTATAAACCTCTATAATGTCATGAAGTACTTCACATTGCTCCTGGGAAATGTTCTTTTGCTATTAAAAGGCTGCATACATGCCCTCGCTGCTTACAAACTCCTGTTCAGTTGTAGGTGCTGGTTCAACAATAACTTAATTCAGTTTGTCACATTTTATGTATATGCACATACTAACCACTAAAGTGAAACTCTTCTATGCTCTGAAAACAAAAAATGCTGGAGATCACATTGGGTCAGGCAACATCCATGGAGAGAAAGCAAGCTAACATTTCAAACCTGGATTACTCTTCATCAGAGCTCCCACTCTTTTATGCTTTCTGTGAAACCTGGATTCCACTTACCTTTAAACCCACTCTGCAAAGACTCCCTGGGTCTAGAATCCAATTCCTTATTTAAATAAGACTCCTTCACTAGCAGTACCTAACGGACAGTGTAAATCTGTTTGTTTGTTATGGGTCAGCAGTGAAGATGGGACTAACATGAAAAATACTAATGAAACTCAGCAGGTCTGGCAGCATACACGGAGACAGAAAAATAATGTTAAGGTTTCGAGTCTGGTATTACCCTTCAGACTGGAGTTTCTCCGGGATTCTTCGTTTGTTGCAGGACCACAACATTCACAGTATTTTCTTTTATAGTAGTGGAGATGAGACTGGCTTATGTTTGATTTTATAAAGCCACTTTAAAATATGTATAAATAGAAGATTATATGGTATTTTTAATTAACATCATTAAAGGGCAGGGACAAGAAAATTGTTTCCTCTGGTCAGAAAATGCAGAGAAGAGGGCACCACCTTAAAACATGAGGGTGCTTCATCAAAGAGGATTCAGAAGTCACGTCTTCACACAGAGATTGAACACAGAATGTGCAATCTTCCCCAAAATGCTGATGACGCTGAGTCACCTTAACATTTCAAATCAAAATTGAGATTTTCTTTGCTAGTCAAGACTTCTTTAAGCCAATGAATTCAGTTCAGACACAGATCAGTAGTAACCTAGTTGAATAGAGGTTCAGCTTCAAGGTCTGTTCCTCTCTGGGAACAGATTCTCAGCTCCTGCTGTGGCGTCTTGCCAGTTAGATGTTAGTATGAGAAAATCATTTCACAGATACGAACCACATAGACATTTCCTGATTTTTGCTCCCCGTCAAGCAATACTCCTCGATTTATCCTTTTCTGTTTTAAGGTCAGGTGAATTGGCTAAGCTAAAGTACCCATCGTGTTAGGTGCATTAGTCAGGGGTAAATATAGGGTAGAAGAATGGGTCTGGTGTGGACTTATTGGGTCGAAGGGCCTGTTTCCAAACTGTAGGGAATCTGACCTAACCTAATCTAAAGTGAAATCTGGTGTTAATTCAAAGGGCTGAATGGCTTCCTACTGCACTGTAACACTGTTTAATTGGATGTTTAATTGGTACATCAAGCTGCCTTACAGTTCCAAAAAGGGACAGTTGTGTCAGTTCCTGCCTGGTGAAATAGGCCAAAGCTCAGTAGGAATGGGGTATGCTGCAGATCAGTGTTGCAGCCTCAATGTACAAATGCAATGCTCCCACTTCCTTTCCAGTTTTAGAAAAAAGAACCACGTAACCAAACCAAAGTGCAGATAGTGTTTGAAACTAAGATTGAGAAATAGTTAAGAACCACATTTTATACAACAGAATCACTTACTTAAGTTCTATTTTATATTAAGTTCCAAAGTAAACTACAGAATTTCTAATCTCATATATATATAAAGTATATATTTTTATTTTAGCATTTAATATATAAAGAAAAAGCTAATTTAGTTCTATTTTGAGGTGGTGGTTCATCCATCTTGCTCCGTTGAGCTACTAATTATGAATGTAAACCGTGAGCGTCAGTCAAGAGGAGCTGATGGACTGGACCTTTAACTGAAATTAAAAGCAAGACCGTTCTTCACGGAGGTAGGAGATAAAGAAGATGCTCTCGGATCTGTCACCGCCTCTCATGTCATCCCTCTGCTGAATCACAAAGGTCACACAGCTCAGAAAGAGGCCATTCACCAGCTATCCGAATAAGCAATTCACTTCAGGTAATTTCCCCACCTTCTCCCTGGAACATTGCACATTCTTCCTTTTCAGATAATAGATTTTGGATGCCTCAACTGAACCTACCTCTACCACTCACTCGTGCCACTAATATGCATTTAATATTTAATCTTTAATCAGAAAATTCAGATATTTGACTGTGTCACATAGGCATAGACAAGAAGTTAAGCTTTTGGCTGTAATATTACAAAGCTCATACTTCAAATGATGGTAGCTTGTTAGGAATGCAGCAGGTGATGCATTGTAAAAACAGTGATAACACTGATAAAACACGAATCCTGCAATGAAAAGTGCAGGAAAGGATGCCAGGAGCAGCATCAAGAACTAGGCATATCTAAAACTGAGGTGTTGACACCTGATGATACTACTATATTGGATTACTTGAGTGTCAAACAGTGGAAGCAGCATGCGATAGACAGGACTGAGCAATCCCACAACTAACAAATCAGATTTCAGCTTTGCAGTCCTGCACTGGAATAAGGAATCCCAAAGATTAACAACTCTCTCGAGAAGAAATTCCTTTTCATCACAATCTCAAATGAGAAAACTCTTACAGAACAACCTCGATTATCCAAACATCAATTATTCAAATTTTGGTTTACCCAAACAGGATCTCAAGGTCCTGTTAAAAACGCTATCCATTATCTGAACAATCTATTATCCAAATTCTTAGTAATCCGAAGAAAATACTCCCCACCCGTCTCATTTGGATAATCAAGGTTGTTCTGTATTTTGAAAGTGTTCCCCCAAATTCTAGATACTCTGAGAGAAATATCTTGTCAGCCCCCTGTCAGAATCTTTTATGTTTCAATAAGATTACCTCCAATTTTCTTTGGAGAATCTTCCGAATCTTTTATCATAAGACAACTCTTTCATCTAAGTGAAACTTCTTTGAATTTCTGGAAGTGCAAATACGTTCCTCCTTGAATAAGAGAGATGGAACAGTACCTAGGTCTGTAGGCGTGCTCTCACCAAAGCCCCGTACAGTTGTAGCAACTTGTTTCTGAAGCTCCTCAGAGAAAAGTGAAATGATTGCAATTTATTTTACATGTTCAGGATGTTCAAAAGTACTTCATGATTACATGTGCTGCTGGGAAATGCAGGAACCAACTTGTTCGAAATGATATTGCACAAGCAGCAATGAAGAGAAATGAGCAATCTGTCCAAATGATATCAGGTAATAAAAATCAAACAAGACCGGGTTATAGTCCAACAGGTTTATTTGAAATTGAAGTTTTTGGAGCTCTACTGCTTCCTCAGGCATGTTAAAGAAGTATAAGATGATATATACACCTTACAGTATCATACCGCACCTGAGGAAGGAGTAGAGCACTGAAATCTTGCAACTCTGGTCTCCTTCCTATTGGAAAGATGTTGTGAAACGTGAAAGGGTCCAGAAAAGATTTACAAGAATGTTGCCGGGGTTGGAGGATTTGAGCTGTCGGGGGAGGCTGAACAGGCTGGGGCTGTTTCCCTGGAGCGTCGGAGGCTGAGGGGTGACCTTATAGAGGTTTACAAAATTATGAGGGGCATGGATAGGATAAATAGACAAAGTCTTTTCCCTGGCGTCGGGGAGTCCAGAACTAGAGGGAATCGGTTTAGGGTGAGAAGGGAAAGAGACCTACAGGGCAACTTTTTCACAAAGAGGGTGGTACGGGTATGGAATGAACTGCCAGAGGAAGTGGTGGAGGCTGGTACAATTGTAACATTTAAGAGGCATTTGGATGGGTATATGAATAGGAAGGGTTTGGAGGGATGTGGTCCGGGTGCTGGCAGGTGGGACTAGATTAGGTTTGGATATCTGGTCGGCATTGAAGGATTGGACCAAAGGGTCTGTTTCCATGCTGTACATCTCTATGACTAATTTCAAATAAACCTGTTGGACTATAACTTGATCTTGTTTGATTTTTGACCTTGTCCACCCCAATCCAATTATGGCATCTCCACATCAAGTGATATTAGTTGAGGAGTAAATATTGGTCAGGTCTCCCCTACAGTTTTTGGAAGAGCCATGGAATCGGTTATATCCAGCTGAGAAGATTGAGCCTCAGCTGAAAGACAGCACTCTGATGGTGCTGCAGTCATTCAGAACTGTACCAATATCAGTCCAGGTTGTATGCTCAATACTCTGAAATGGATTATGACTCAGAAATATGAGTGTTATCATTGAACTGTGGCTAGCACTTCAATCTACAGCACAATTTCCTGGTGACTGCAAACTACTAAGCTCTCTTCCTTGTAATTTTAATGAAGCCTGCTCATGCTAACGGATTAGTCCCGACTAGCAATGAAGCATTAAAAATTGAATAAATCATACTTTTTGTCCAACACAAAATGAAAATAGAAAATGGTGAAAAGCACAGAGCGGGTCATTGTGTGGGACTGTGGAGAGAGGGAAATATGCAGTTAACATTTCGGGTTGGTGACCTTTCTCCATGAACATCAAGCCTATGTTTGTTTTCTCTCTACAGTGCTGCCTGATGGACTGAGTGTTTACGAGCACTTTATGTATTTGGTTATGCGATGGAGCTTTATTGTGATCACAGTGGAACAGTATTGAACATATTTTGACTTTTGGGGTCAGAGTGCAAAGATTACAGTGCACAAGAACTCTGGCTGTGATGAGAGGTAGATGTAAGCCTTTGGTTTAGGGTCCCTCTATGGCAATCAAAGGGTTGCCTCATTCCATCTGATGCACCAAGACATGCACATAAGTGCCCAAGTGTAAACCCAAGATCTTAGAATCTCTACAGGCCATTCAGCTCATACCAACCCTGTGAACAGCATCCCATGCAGACCCACCCCTCTACCCTATCTCTCTAACCCTACAGAGATAGGGTAGATTAGCATTTCCCATGGCTAATCTACCCAGCCTGCATATCTTTGGACAGTGGGAGGAAACCCATGCAGACACACGGAGAACATGCAAACTTCTCACATTCAGTCACCTGCGGGTGTAATTGAACCTGGATCTCTGGCTCTATGAGGCAGCACTGTTAACCGCTGAGCCACCTTATCCTAAGGGGAAATGACAGAATGGATGCTGAGAGGATGTTTCTCCTTGTGAGACAGACTGGAATTAGAGAACACAGTTTATGGATAGATTGGGCTTGTGTTCATTAGAGTTTAGAAGAATGAGAGGCTGCCTTATTGAAACATATAAGATTCTTAGTGTGCTTGAGAAGGTAGATGCTGAGAGATTGTTTTCCCTTGTGGGAGAGTCTAGGACCAGACAGCATAATCTCCGAGAAAACAGCCACCTATTTAAGAGAGAGAGAGCAGAGGACAAATTTCTTTCCTCAGAGGGTAGTGAATCTGTGGAGTTCTTTAAGCGAGAGTGGTGGAGGCTGGAACATTAAATAGAGGCTGAGGTAGACAAATTAGAATTAGGTTTATTGTCTTATGTCCTCAAGTACAGGAGTACAGTGAAAGGCTTGCAATGTTGCCGGTATAAAGTACTGTACCTAGGTACAAATTTAGACATAAAATAGAGAAATAAAGAAAAAAAAGTTACACTATCTTAGTGATTCCTTATATATATTAGAAAATAAGAAATAAAGTTAAAAAGAATGAAATCGAGGGTCATGGGGAAAAGATCAGAAAATGAATTTGACGATTATCAGATCAACCATGATCTCGCTGAATACCACAGCAGACTTGACAGATTTAATGGGACACTTCTGCAACATCTTAGGGTCCTTCTATGGCAAGTACATCCATTCTTAGATAAATGAACCAAAACTGAACTACAATACTCCAGGTGCAATCTCACCTATGCCCTGTACAGTTGAAACAAAACATTTTTAATCATGTACTCAAAAGGGTAACTGGGTGAGAATAAGGCCCCTCAAAGAACAGCAAGGTGGCCTTTGTGTGGAGCCACAGGAGTATTTCTTCTAATACTGCATCAGTGTTTACTGTGGAAAAGGACATGAAAGATATAGAATGTAGGGAAATAGATGGTGGCATCTTGAAAATTGTCCGTATTACAAAGGAGGAAGTGCTGAACCAGTGACTGAGATATTTGTAACATCAATAGTCACAGGTGAGGTGCCGGAAGACTAGAGGTTGGCAAACGTGGTGCCACTGTTTAAGAAAGGTGGTAAGGAAAAGCCAGAGAACTATAGAGCAGTGAGCCTGACGTCGGTTGTGGGCAGGTTGTTGGAGGGAATCCTGAGGGACAGAATGTACATGTATTTGGAAAGGCAAGGACTGATTAGGGAGAGTCAACATGGCATTGTGCATGGGAAATCACAAACTTGATTGAGTTTTTTGAAGTAACTAAGAGGATTCATGAGGGCAGAGCAGTAGCTGTGATCTATATGGACTTCAGTAAGGCATTCAACAAGGTTCCCCATGGAAGACTGATTAGCAAGGTTAGATCTCATTGAATACAGGGAGAACGAGCCATTTGGATACAGAACTGGCTAAATAGGAGAAGACAGAGGGTGGTGGTGGAGGGTTATTTTTCAGACTGGAGGCCTGTGACTAGTGGAGTCCACAAGGAGCAGTGCTGGGTCCTCTACTTTTCATCATTTACATAAATAATTTGGATGTGAGCATAAGAGGTATAGTTAGTACGTTTGCAGATGACACCAAAATTGGAGATGTAGTGGACAGCAAAGAAAGTTACCTCAGATTACATCGGGATCTTGATCAGATGGGCCAACAGGCTGGTGAGTGGCAGATAGAGTTTAATTTAGATAAATGTGAGGTGCTGCATTTTGGGAAAACAAATCTTAGCAGGACTTATACATTTAATGATAGGGTCCAAGGGACTGTTGCTGAACAAAGAGACCTTGGAGTGTGGGTTCAAAGCTCCTTGAAAGTGGAGTCGCAGGTAGATAGGATAGTGAAGAAGGTGTTTGATATGCTTTCCTTTATTGGTCAAAGTATTGAGTACAGGAGTTGGAAGGTCATGTTGCGGCTGCACAGGATATTGGTTAGGCCACTGTTAGAATGTTGCGTGCAATCCTGGTCTCCATCCTATTGGAAGAATGTTGTGAAACTTAAAAGGGTTCAGAAAAGATTTACAACGATGTTGCCAGAGTTGAAGGATTTGAGCTATAGGGAGAGGTTGAGTAGGCTTGGGGTCATTTTCCCTGGAGCATCAGAGGCAGAGGGGGGACCTTATAGAGGTTTATAAATTCATGAGGGGCATGGATAGGGTAAATAGACAAGGTCTTTTCCCTGGGGTGGGGGAGTCTAGAATTAGAGGGCATAGGTTTAGGGTGGAAGGGGATAGATATAAAAGAGACCTGAGGGGCAACTTTTTCACTCAAGAGGGTGGTACGTGTATGGAATGAAATGGTGGAGGCTGGTACAATTACAGCATTTAAAAGACATCTGGATGCGTATATGAA
This sequence comes from Chiloscyllium punctatum, assembly GCF_047496795.1. Lineage (NCBI taxonomy): Eukaryota > Metazoa > Chordata > Chondrichthyes > Orectolobiformes > Hemiscylliidae > Chiloscyllium > Chiloscyllium punctatum. Next base: position 47,188,909 of record NC_092757.1, on the reverse strand, counting down.
TAGGAAGGGTTTGGAGGGCTTGCTGGCAGGTGAGATTAGATTGGGTTGGGATATCTGGTCTGCATGGACAAGTTGGACCGAAGGGTCTGTTTCCGTGCTGTACATCTACATGACTCTAAATCCTCTTGCAATAAAGGCAACATGGTCTGGCGATGGAGGAGGTCAAGGACCTGCATGTCCTTGGCGGAGTGGGAGGGGGAGTTAAAGTTTTCAGCCACGGGGCGGTTGGTTGGTAGGTGCGTGTGTCCCAGAGGTGTTCTCTGAAACGTTCCGCAAGTAGGCGGTGCATCTCCCCAATGTAGAGGAGGCCACATCAGGGACAGCGGATGCAGTAAATGATGTATTTGGAGGTGTAAGTGAATTTGTGACGGATATGGAAGGATCCCTTGGGGCCTTGGAGGGAAGTGAGGGGGGAGGTGTGGGCACAAGTTTTGAATTTCTTGCGGTTGCAGGGGAAGATGCTGGGAGTGGAGGTTGGGTTGGTTGGGGGTGTGGACCTGATTAGGGAGTCGCAGAGGGAATGGTCTTTCCGGAACGCTGATAGGGGAGGGGAGGGAAATATATCCTTGGTGGTGGGGTCTGTTTGGAGGTGGCGGAAATGACGAAGGATGATACGACGTATCTCGACGTTGGTGGGGTGGTAGGTGAGGACCAGTGGGGTCTGTCCTGGTGGCGATTAGAGGGGCGGGGTTCAAGGGCAGAGGAGCTGGAGTGGAGGAGATGCAGTGGAGAGCATCGTCAACCACGTCTGGGGGGAAATTGCAATCTATGAAGAAGGAGGCTATCTGGGTTGTTCGGTATTGGAATTGGTCTTCCTGGGAGCAGATGCAGATCCAATACTGAATAACCCAGATGGCCTCCTTCTTCAAAGACCGCAATTTCCCCCCAGACGTGATTGACGATGCTCTCCACCGCATCTCCTCCACTTCCCGCTCCTCCGCCCTTGAACCCCGACCCTCCAATCACCACCAGTACAGAATCCCACTGGTCCTCACCTACCACCCCACCAACCTCCAGATACTTCGTATCATCCTTCGTCATTTCCGCCACCTCCAAACAGACCCCACCACCAAGGATATATTTCCCTCCCCTCCCCTATCAGCGTTCCGGAAAGACCACTCCCTCTGCGACTTCCTCATCAGGTCCACACCCCCAACCAACCCAACCTCCACTACCAGCACCTTCCCCTGCAACTGCAAGAAATGCAAAACTTGCACCCACACCTCCTCCCTCACTTCCCTCCAAGGCCCCAAGAGATCCTTCCATATCCATCGCCAAATCACCTGCACCTCCAAACACATTATTTACTGCATCCGCTGCACCCGATGTGGCCTCCTCTACATTGGGGAGACAGGCCGCCTACTTGCGGAACGTTTCAGAGAACACCTCTGGGACACACGCACCAACCAACCCAACCGCCCCGTGGCTGAAAACTAACTCCCCCTCCCACTCCGCCAAGGACATGCAGGTCCTTGGCTTCCTCCATCGCCAGACCATAGCAATACGACGCCTGGAGGAAGAGCGCCTCATCTTCCGCCTAGGAACCCTCCAACCACAAGGGATGAATGCAGATTTCTCCACCTTCCTCACTTCCCCTCCCCCCACCTTATCTCAGTCCCAACCCTCAGACTCAGCACCGCATTCTTGACCTGCAATCTTCTTCCCGACCTCTCCGTCCCACCCCCTCTCCGGCCTATCACTCTCACCTTCACCTCCTTCCACCTATCGCATTCCCAACGCCCTCCCCCAAGTCCCTCCTCCCTACCTTTTATCTTAGCCTGCTTGGCACACCTTCCTCATTCCTGAAGAAGGTCTAATGCCTGAAACATTGATTCTCCTGCTCCTTGGATGCTGCCTGACCTGCTGCGCTTTTCCAGCAACACATTTCTCCGCTCTGATCTCCAGCATCTGCAGTCCTCACTTTCTCCTGAGGGATAAATATTGTCTAGTGCATAGCAGAACACTCCCTTACGTTTCACCCAAGTATTACAAAGGGATCTTTTGCATCCAGCTGATAAAAGAGTGGGCCCTCAGTTTAAATTCTTACCTGGTTAGTGCCAACCTACCCTCAGTACTATCTTAGCATTAGCCTAGATTTTGTACTAAAGTCTCTGAAACACACGTTCAAACTCAGAAGTGAGAGTGTTCCTTCTGATCGACAGCTTTTGGTCATTGGGCCTGTAATAAATCCTTATCGTGTATAGCTGCAATATCTGAATGAAAAGGTGAACTGTTGGAAAGGAAGATGTGTTTTGTTGTTTGGGGGGGGGGGGCAATATGTCGCTACCCCCGAACCAGCAGGCCCACATTCAAGTCCCACCTGCTCTAGAGGTACATCCTCATGTCTCTGAACAGGCTGATTAGAAAAAACAAGGTATTAGTAATCTTAGACGTGATAGATTTAGTGTCAAGAGGAACACAGATGGGACGGCACATTGGCAAACACTGATGCCTCACAGCACCAGGGACCCGGGTTCGATTCCATCCTTGGGTGACTGTCTATATGGAGCTTGCACATTCTCCCCGTGTCTTTGTGGGTTTCCTCTGGGTGGTCCAGTTTCCTCCCACAGTCCAAAGATGTGCAGGTTAGGTGAATTGGCCACGCTAAATTGTCCCATAGTGTTCAGGGATGTCTAGGTTAGGTGCATTAGTCAGGGGTAAATGTAGGGGAATGGGTCTGGGTAGTTACTCTTTAGAGGGTCAGTTTGGGCTGAAGGCCCTGTTTCCACACAGTAAGGACTCTATGGTTTTTCTATTCTATGATGTGTATGTACGGTCCCCACACTCTAAGACTGTGATTTTCTTTGTGTTATGTTTGAGTGTTGTATGCTGATTTATCATTAATCAATTGTTCCATTATTTCTCTAACATCAGAATGATAGGTCGATTAAATAGATCAAGTTTCCTTTTGCCTTGTAGTTCTAATGTCATGTCAGATCCATAATATATGACCCCCTGCCAACTCAGTGAAAGCTGGACATCCCCACTACTGCCACACCAACTGAAAACAGGACCACTGCCCATTCAACAGGGACCCCTGTACAGTTGGTGACAATTAGATCGCTGTACATTTAGTGACAGCTGTACCCCTGCCCTCTTGGTGACAGTCAGAATCCTGCCCTCCCAGTGACACAGACCCCTGTTCTCCTGGCCGGTCCTCTTGGTGACAGTCAGACTCCTGCCCTCAGGGTGACAGTCAGACCCCTGTCCTCAGGGTGACAGACAAACCCCAGCCCACAGGGTGACAGACAGACCCCAGCCCACAGGGTGACAGACAAACCCCTGTCGTCAGGGTGACAGAGAAACCCCAGCCCACAGGGTGACAGACAGACCCCAGCCCACAGGGTGACAGACAGACCCCTGTCATCAGGGTGACAGACAAACCCCAGCCCTCAAGATGACAGACAGACCCCTGTCATCAGGGTGACAGACAAACCCCAGCCCACAGGGTGACAGACAAACACCAGACCACAGGGTGACAGAAAAACCCCTGTCATGAGGGTAACAGTCAGACCCCTGCCCACAGGGTGACACACAGACCCCTGTTGTCAGGGTGACAGACAAACCCCAGCCCTCAGGGTGACAGACAAACCCCTGTCATGAGGGTAAGAGTCAGACCCCTGCCCACAGGGTGACAGACAAACCCCTGTTGTCAGGGTGACAGACAGACCCCTGTTGTCAGGGTGACAGACAGACCCCTGTCATCAGGGTGACAGACAGACCCCTGCCCACAGGGTGACAGACAAACCCCTGTTGTCAGGGTGACAGACAAACCCCTGTTGTCAGGGTGACAGACAGACCCCTGTCATCAGGGTGACAGACAGACCCCAGCCCACAGGGTGACAGACAGACCCCAGCCCACAGGGTGACAGACAGACCCCTGTTGTCAGGGTGACAGACAGACCCCTGTTGTCAGGGTGACAGACAGACCCCTGCCCACAGGGTGACAGACAGACCCCTGTCATCAGGGTGACAGACAGACCCCTGCCCACAGGGTGACAGACAGACCCCTGTTGTCAGGGTGACAGACAGACCCCAGCCCACAGGGTGACAGACAGACCCCTGCCCTCAGGGTGACAGACAAACCCCTGTCATCAGGGTGACAGACAGACCCCTGCCCTCAGGGTGACAGACAGACCCCTGTCATCAGGGTGACAGACAGACCCCTGCCCACAGGGTGACAGACAGACCCCTGTTGTCAGGGTGACAGACAGACCCCTGTTGTCAGGGTGACAGACAGACCCCAGCCCACAGTAGTGACAGACAGACCCCTGTTGTCAGGGTGACAGTCAGACCCCTGCCCACAGGGTGACAGACAGACCCCTGTCATCAGGGTGACAGACAGACCCCTGTCATCAGGGTGACAGACAGACCCCTGTTGTCAGGGTGACAGACAGACCCCTGCCCACAGGGTGACAGACAGACCCCAGCCCACAGGGTGACAGACAGACCCCTGTTGTCAGGGTGACAGACAGACCCCTGCCCACAGGGTGACAGACAGACCCCAGCCCACAGGGTGACAGACAGACCCCTGTCATCAGGGTGACAGACAGACCCCTGTTGTCAGGGTGACAGACAGACCCCTGCCCACAGGGTGACAGACAGACCCCTGTTGTCAGGGTGACAGACAGACCCCTGCCCACAGGGTGACAGACAGACCCCTGTTGTCAGGGTGACAGACAGACCCCAGCCCACAGGGTGACAGACAGACCCCTGTTGTCAGGGTGACAGACAGACCCCTGTTGTCAGGGTGACAGACAGACCCCTGTCATGAGGGTAAGTCAGACCCCTGCCCACAGGGTGACAGTCAGACCCCAGCCCACAGGGTGACAGAGCAGCAGCTGCCTGTGCGGGAGAAGGGGGTGGGGCTGACCGCTACCGAGGGGGCGGCCCCGGGATCAGGCTTTCCGCTCGGGGATACAGGCTCTAACCCCCGGAGCAGGCAGCACAGGACAGGCCCAGGCCCAGGCCCAGGGAGACACCATGAGGCCCGAGCCCAGCGGAAACTCAATGGAGCCGGGTCCGCATCAGGTAAAGAGGCCGCGGCTGGAGGCCGAGCCCGAGGCCCGGGGGAGCGGGGGGCCGGGCGCCGAGGCCCGGGCCCGACAGGACGGCGCCTATTTCCACTCGTACTCGGACGTGTCGATCCACGAGGAGATGATCGCGGACTCGGCCCGGACCGGCTGTTACCGCCGGGCCCTGCAGGGAGGCCTGCGGCCTGCGTCCGGGCCCGAGCCCCGGGCTCGAGTGAGCCTCCTGCGGGGCCGCACGGTGCTGGACGTGGGCGCGGGCACGGGCATCCTGAGCGTCTTCTGCGCGCAGGCGGGGGCGGCGCGCGTCTACGCGGCGGAGGCGAGCGCGGTGATGGCGGAGCGCGCCCGGGAGGTGGTCGAGGCCAACGGGCTGAGCGGCCGCGTGCTGGTGCTGAGGGGCCGGGTGGAGGAGGCCGAGCTGCCCGAGAGGGTGGACGCCATCGTCAGCGAGTGGATGGGCTACGGCCTGATGTACGAGTCGATGCTCCGCAGCGTGCTGCACGCCCGGGACCGCTGGCTCAAACCGGGCGGCCTGCTCTTCCCGTGCCAGGCCGAGCTCTACATCGCCCCGGTCAGTGACCCGGCCCTGCACGAACGCCTCTCCTTCTGGGCCGGAGTCAAGGAGCAGCACGGCGTCGACATGGCCTGCATGGCCGCCTTCGCCCGCCGCTGCCTCATGAACGACGAGATGGTGGTGACCCCCCTGCACGGCGAGGATGTCCTCACCCGGCCCGCCATGTTCGCCGCCGTCAACCTCTACACGGTCACCGAGCAGCAGCTCGAGGAGCTGGGAGGCCTCTTCTCCGTCTCGGCCTTTGGCATCGCCACCATGCACGCCTTCGCCATCTGGTTTTCCGTTACCTTCCCGACGTCCGCCCCCACTGACCGCACAGGCGATGGGGGCGATGATGATGGTCAACGTGCGACCAGGAGCCATGACGATGGTCAACATGCGACCAGTGGCCATGACGATGGTCAACGTTCAACCAGGAGCCATGACGATGGTCAACGTGCAATCAAGACCCATGACGATGGTCAGTGTACGACCAGAGGCCCTGACGGTCAAAGTGCGACTAGTGGCCCTTACGGTGGTCAACGTGTGACCAGAAGCCATGACGATGGTCATTGTACGACTAGTAGCCCTGACGATGGTCAACGTGCAACTAGTGGCCCTTACGGTGGTCAGCATGTGACCAGGAGCCATGACGATGGTCAACATGCAACTAGTGGCCCTTACGGTGGTCAGCATGTGACCAGGAGCCATGACGATGGTCCGCGTGCAACCAGTGGCCTTGATGATGGTCAACATACAACCAGTGGCCATGACGATGGCTATCAAGCTACCAGTCCCCCTACCGATAGTGCGTATACAGCCAATACCAGCAATGATGCGTCCAGTGCCAAAGCCCACGCTTCCCATGTAACCAGTACACACATCAGCAATGGCACTGTTGAGAGTCAATGTGCGGTCTCAGCCAATGGTGACAATCTCTGTGAATTTAATTTCAATAATGATACTAACCCCGTTACATTTGATCCCAACACTGATGAATGTGAGCCAGTTGTCCTGTCAACCTCACCTTTCGCAGAGGAAACACATTGGAAACAGACCTTGCTTTATCTGGATGAACCTGTCCAAGTGTTCCAGGACACTGTGATAAAGGGAAAAATAACTTTAACTCCAGCTGTAGATAACCCACGACATCTGCGGGTATCTTTGGTTTATGAGATAGGAGATAGTGGAAAAAAAACAAAAGTATTCAAAATGGGGGAGGATTTCTCTTCGTTTGAGTAACACTTTATTGGTGTTTGTGCCCAAATGTCCCCGTCAGTGCCTGGACAGTTACACTTGATATTTTTTGCTGTTTGTTCTCCAGCTGATTTCCAAACTGATTCAGTTGAATGACTCATTGTGAAAAAGTTGCCTTAACTCCACGAACCCATGCGGAGAGCCAAAGAAAGGAATGGGCAAGCCAGGGAAAAAAAAATTCAATCCTAAAAAGACATTGATTTGCTGGATTGATGACAGTGGGACAAAAAACAACTTAATCAAAATGATTGCTGCTTTTGAATGAGTTGCTGTTCATGCATGTATACTTTTTAAACAGTTTAATAACTTAATGAACAAACTTAGTTTGGTTTGTCACTCCAATGTAACATGTAGCTTGAACTCTGTGAATTATTGCACTGGAGCTTTTCACAGTAAATTGCTGGCTGCCTTCTCTGACTTAGTGTTCATGCGAAGTAAATTGATTCTCACTTGAAACAGATTCTGGTACATTCACACAGCTCAAGTGGAAACTAAACTGATTCCTGTTTTGTGTTGCTTTAGCTGATTGATGTCAGTGTTAGCCTCAGTATCCATGTGAAGGGGAAAAGGGCCATGTTCTGTTTAAAAAAGAGAGACACACGTTACTGTTTCAGAAAATCCTATGTTAGTTGTGACACCGGGATTTTACTTGAAGCATCAACTTTTGTTTTCAAATACTGACTAACTTGTGAATTTGCAGTTTCTTTACTGGTTCATTTCCAAAGTACCATTGTGACTTTGTACTTGAAAATATTAATAGATTAGTCAATTTTCAGTCACCTACAGTTTCAAGCTTTCTGTAACTAATTCATTTCTAAGATTGTTTTATAGAGCTGTGAACACTGTATGTACAATGAGATAAAAATAATAGAAAACTTCTCCTCTCTTATGTGCTGTGAAAGTGCTATGATGGGAGAGACTTAAACCCCCACAGCTGTGTTGTTACAGAACATTTACCATATCCAAATGGACATGTAATATTCGACATATCAAGCAGGTCAAAGAAGTATGTCTCACTGCTGGTATTTTCTATTGTACCAAATTTGATATTTTGTTAAACTCTCTAAATGAACACTATTTATTATAAAACATAACAAATTGCTGTTTATTTTTCTTCATGCATACACGATTCTTTGGCTATGTGTGTGGACGTTGCAATATACAGTGGATTGTGTTTGTTTCACAGTGTACAGTTGGCTGTACATAAATATATTACAGTACATAAGACAGTAAGATATAGGAGCAGAATTAAGCCATTCAACCCATCAGGTTTGTTCCACCATTTGAGTGTATGTGTGTGTGTGTATCACAATATATAGTAGACTATGTATGTATTACTGTATAGTCGGCTGTCCATTGCAGTGTATAGTTAGCTGTGTACATTACAGTATACAGTTGTTATGGACTAGGGCAGACCACTCAAAACATTCTTAAGCAGGCAGCCCAGACCATAACTTTGCAATTTGTTTTGGTAAGTGTACAGTGAAAATTACCCAGAGTAAGTTAACTAGGTTGACTACCAGGTTTTAAAACGGACAAATATGTATTCACAAAATTACACAATGAAACACTAAGAACAGAATAAAGAACTCCTACACAACTCAATCAATCTAAACTAGACTTAATTATGCTGTTCCGAATATACACAACAGTCCCAATAAGCAAACCCCCTTAAAAAACAGTAAAAATGGATCAAATGCTTATAGGTTGAGGTTAGAAGGGCAGAAGGGCACACAGCTGAACTCCTAACTAGTTCTGAAATGAACTGCTCAGCCGGAGAGCTGACCACCACCACCACCACCCCCCCCCCCCCCCCCCCCCCATTATACAGGTCACTTCTAAAACATGACCACTTTGGCCTGAAGTCCCATCTGTTTACATATAACCAAAAGGCCTCTGAAAATCCTTTTCATCTCTGTACCAAACCAGTCTAATCGGAACTGGGAGCTGTTTACAATGCCTCTGAAATAAACCAAGGACACTATCCTTGAGAAAAGGAACAGTTTTTAAAAGAAAGGGACCAGCTTTGTGACACACTTGCCTGTCCATATGCATCACACTGTACACTTGGCTGTGTGTGTATATTATGCTATACTCATGGCTGTGAGTATAGTATATGGTTGGCTATTATAGTTGGCTGTGCAGATTACAGCATACATTGGTTAAATGTGTGCATTACAGTATAGTTAGCTATCTTGCGTAGGTTACAGAATACATGTAGCTGTATGTATTACAGTATATAGTTGGTTGTTTCTATTCTTATATACGGTTGGCTGTGTATATTAGTTTGTGTATGGATTACAGTTTATAGTTCATTGTACTTTATATAGTTGACTATCTGTATGTAGATTACAAAATGTTTTCCTTTATTGGTCAGGCGTTGGGAGATCATGTTGCGGCTGTACAGGATATTGGTTAGGCCACTGTTGGAATATTACGTGCATTTCTGGTATTCTTCCTATCGGAAAGATGTAGTGAAACTTGAAAGGGTTCAGAAACGATTTACAAGGATGTTGCCAGGGTTGGAGGGTTTGAGCTGGAGGGAGAGGTTGAACAGGCTGGGGCTGTTTTCCCTGGAGCGTCAGAGGCCAAGGGGTGACCTTATAGAGGTTTACAAAATTATGAAGGGCATGGATAGGATAAATAGACAAAGACTTTTCCCTGGGGTTGGGGAGAGTCCAGAACTAGAGGGCATAGGTTTAGGGTGAGAGAGGAAAATTATAAAGGAGACCTAAGAGGCAACTTTTTCATGCAGAGGGTGGTACGTGTATGGAATGAGCTGCCAGAGAATGTGGTGGAGGCTGGTACAATTGTAACATTTAAGAGGCATTTGGATGGGTATATAAATAGGAAGGGTTTGGAGGGATATGGGCCGGGTGCTGGCAGGTGGGACTAGATTGGATTGGGATAACTGGTCGGTATGGACGGGTTGGACCGAAGCATCTGTTTCCATGCTGTACATCTCTATGCATGTATATTTACAGTATATAGTTGGCTTACAGCATACAGGTTGTGTATTACAGTGTATAGCTGTCAGTGTGTGTATTATTGTATACATTACGGTATACAGTTGACTGTATTGCAGTGTGCATGAATATAAATATGTGTATATCATATGAAAAAATCCAGTGTATTATTCAAAATCAGGCAATTTTCTACAACTGTCCAGTGTTCATCCTTGAAACAGTACTAAGAAAAAAATTCACCTCACTCTGTGAGAATTACTGCACATGAATATGGTTCCTAAGTAAGTGATTCCACTTCAAAAGTAATTGTTCACATAGCTCAGTGGTAGCACTCTTGCTGCTCAGTCGGACAGTTGTCAGTTTAGCCCTATTTCAGACAAATGATGTTGGCTGATACTTAAATGCTGTACAGTCCACTATTCTTTAAACATTATTACTGCATACAGATGATCTGTTTTTTTTTAAAGCTATTTGTGGGACATTACTATACATTGGTTGCTGCAGTTTCCTATGTTACAGCAGTGACTTTGTTTCTGGGTTGTAAAATGCTATGAATTGCGTACAATTCTGCTCACCACATTACAGGAAGGAGTGTACTGTAGATTGCACTGGAGAGAATGCGGTGGTGATTTACAAGGATATAGCTGATGAACTACAATTGCAAAATTTGGAAACTTCTGGCTGCTGGTGTATACCAGGGTACAAACACTTGCAGTAGGTGCTGGAGGATGCAATAACTTGGTTCTGAATTATTAAGGTGTAGACACTATGGCAATTTAGGGAGAGGAAAGTTTACCTGGAGGCAGTCACACCTCATAGGATGGGGACCTATGGTTGGAACAGTCATCAGGGAATGACTGCAAGTGAAGAAGAAATGGGACCCAGAAAGCAGGGGCTTCAACCTTTACAATTGTCCAACAGGTTTGAGATTTTCTCAGCCTGTTTGGTTGAGTTGGGGGGACTGCAGGGTGGATGAGATAATTGGCCAAGGCACCGGGAGGAAGAAAGAATGGAATGGTTGAAGGGGACAGTATGATGAGAGGGATTGATACTTCTGTGCAGCAAAGAGCAAGCGTCAAAGTGGCTGTGTTGTGTGCTCAGTACCAGAATCCAGGATATCTGCACAAGCTGAAGAACGTGCAAATGGAAAGCCAGGATCCAGTGATCATGATCCATATCAGTATCAAAAACATAGGTAAAACTGCTGAGGGCATGTGATGGTTTAGGTGCTAAACTAAAGAACAGAGCTTCAAAGGTAGTAATCTCTGGATTACTAACTGAGCCCTATTGGTAAAGGATGAATAAGTTTAGAGAGTGAATGCTTGGCTCAAGGCTGGTGTGGGAGAAATAACTTCCAACTCATGGGGCATGCAACAATCTGGGGAAAGTGGGATTTGTACCATTGCTATGGTCTCTGCCTGTACCATGCTGGGACTTCTATTTCCACAAGCCACATAGCTAGGGAGGGCTTTAAACTAAATCGGGTCAAGTTTTGGTAATTGGAGAATGACAGGAAGAAGAAAGAAAAACAAACTAAGAATATAGCAGTAGACAAGATGCTACAAAGATTAAATTTTTAAAAAAACTAAATGCTCACGTCATTAGTAGGTGGAAAGTCAATGTTTCAGGTATAACCCTTCTTCACCCGAACCAACTTCTCCAGCTCCTGATGCTGCCTGCCTTGCTGCGTTCTTCCAGCCTCCTGTCTGTCCCTCCTGATGCTGCCTGCCTTGCTGTGTTCTTCCAGCCTCCTGCCTGTCCCTCCCGATGCTGCCTGACCTGCTGTGTTCTTCCAGCTTCCTGCCTGTCCCTCTTGATGCTGCCTGACCTGCTGTGTTCTTCCAGCCTCCTGCCTGTCCCTCCCGATGCTGCCTGACCTGCTGCGTTCTTCCAGCCTCCTGCCTGTCCCTCCTGATGCTGCCTGGCTTGCTGTGTTCTTCCAGCCTCCTGCCTGTCCCTCCTGATGCTGCCTGGCTTGCTGTGTTCTTCCAGCCTCCTGCCTGTCCCTCCCGATACTGCCTGGCCTGCTGTGTTCTTCCAGCCTCCTGCCTGTCCCTCCCGATGCTGCCTGGCCTGTTGTGTTCTCCCAGCCTCCTGCCTGTCCCTCCTGATGCTGCCTGCCTTGCTGTGTTCTTCCAGCCTCCTGCCTGTCCCTCCCGATACTGCCTGGCCTGCTGTGTTCTTCCAGCCTCCTGCCTGTCCCTCCCGATGCTGCCTGGCCTGTTGTGTTCTCCCAGCCTCCTGCCTGTCCCTCCTGATGCTGCCTGGCTTGCTGTGTTCTCCCAGCCTCCTGCCTGTCCCTCCCGATGCTGCCTGGCTTGCTGTGTTCTCCCAGCCTCCTGCCTGTCCCTCCTGATGCTGCCTGGCTTGCTGTGTTCTCCCAGCCTCCTGCCTGTCCCTCCCGATGCTGCCTGCCTTGCTGTGTTCTCCCAGCCTCCTGCCTGTCCCTCCCGATGCTGCCTGGCTTGCTGTGTTCTTCCAGCCTCCTGCCTGTCCCTCCCGATGCTGCCTGGCTTGCTGTGTTCTTCCAGCCTCCTGCCTGTCCCTCCCGATGCTGCCTGGCTTGCTGCGTTCTCCCAGCCTCCTGCTTGTTTACCTTGATTTCCAGTATCTGCAGATTTTTTTAATCTCTGACTTTACATCGCACTCAAAACAAAGTAAATGAATTGATTGCGCACGTTGAATTAAATAAGGATGATCTGATAGCCATTATGAAGATTGGGCTTGGGCTCTCAATATTGACAGATATGATTTCAACAAGGATAGGAACCTGGGTAAAGGCTGAGGGCTGTGGATGAATAACATTGTTAATCAAGGATGGTGTAATCGAGATGACATTGGTTCAGGGGATCAGGATGTAGTCAATTTGGAGAAGATGAGGAATGGTAAGGAAATGAGGTCACCTCATTTCAAGTGGGGTTAGAGGCAGAAAACAGGAAACTGCAGGCCAGTTAGCTTGATGCCTATGTAAATGTGAGAGTGGTCTACAGACCCTCTTACGGCACAATGTGGGACAAAATGTGCAAGAAATATTGGTAGCCTGCAATAAGGGGACAGCAATGTGTGACTTTAATGTACATATAAGCCGGAAAACTCAGATTGGCAGTTGTAGCCTGGATGAGAAGTTCAAAGAACGCTTTCAAAATAATTTCTTATAGCGATACATACTTTAACAAACAAGGGGGCATGCTATCCAAGGCCTGATATTATGTTTTCTGACGAGATTGACAAATAATGTCAAAGTAAACACACCTGTAGCTAGCAGCAATTATAACGTGATTGAATTTGACATCCGGTTTGAAAGGGTGTGTCTAAGACTAATGTTGAAATCTCAAAAAAAAGGCTACTATGAGAGCATGAAAGCTGAGTTAGCTGAAGTGACTGGGGATATTAGGTTAGGGAATAGATTGCTAGAAAAGTAGTGGCAGACCCAGTCGAACTAATGTTGCTTGGCATCTGCATCTTAATGCCTCTTAAATGTTGCAATTGTACCAGCCTCCACTGGTCCTCTTTTGTCTGTCATTTATAAAAGTATGGAAACAAGCCCTTCAGGCCAACCAGTCCACACCAACCCTCCGAAGAGTAACCCACCCTTTGAATGATACACCTAACACATAGCTAATTCACCTGACCTGCACATCTTTGGACTGTGGGAGGAAACCCATGCAGATGCAGGGAGAATGTGCAAACTCCACACAGACAGTCACCTGAGGCTGGAATTGAACCTGGGTCCCTGGTGCTGTCAGGCAGCAGTGCTAACCACTGAGCCATGATTTGGATGTGAATAGAGAAGGCACAGTTAGTAAGTTTGTGGATGACACCAAAGTAGGTGGCATTGTAGGCAGTGAAGATGATTTTCTAAGATTACAAAGGGATCTTGATCAAATGGGTCAATGGCTGAAAAATGGCAGATTGAGTTCAAGATAAAGATAGGCTGAAGAGGTTGGAACTTTTTTAATTGGAGCTTAGGAGTTTGAGAGGTGACCTTATAGAAGTTTATAAAATAATGAGGGGTATAAATAGAGTTAAATGTCGTTATCTTTTCTCTAGAATGGAGAATATAAAGTCTAGGGGGCACATTTTTAAGGAGAGAGGGGAAAGATGTTTTTTAAATGAGCAAATTTTTAACACAAAAGGTGGTTTGTGTGTGGCATGAACTTCCTGAGGAAGTTGTGGATGTGGGTACAATTACCACATTTAAAAGACATTTGGATAAGTTCACAAGTAGAAGAGGTTTGGAGGGATATGGGCCAGGAGCAGGCAGGTGGGCCTAGTTTAGTTTGAGGCGATGTTCGGCCTGGACTGGTTAGACTAAAGGGTCTATTTCTGCGCTGTGTGACTTTATGACTCTATGAGAAACTATATGATTGTACAAAGGTGAATGGCAGATCATACGATTGGTCAGAATACAAAGCATGGCAGAGAATGTTCAAAAGGTTAATCAGGGCAAATAAATTAGAACATGAGAAGAAGCTAGCAAGAAATATAAAAACAGACAGAGGTCGGTACCTTATAAAGAAAACATATAAAGTGAATGTTGGACCTTCAGAGGGTGAAAATGAAAAGCCAGTTGTAGATATAATGAAATGAATAAAAATTCTTGCTTCTTTCTTCACTACAGAACAACCTCAGCTATCCAAACATAATTATCCGAATTTCGGATTGTCCGAACAAGATCTCAAGGTTCTGTAAAAATGTTATCCATTATCTAAACAATCAGTTATCCGAACAAAATACTCCCAGCCTATCTCTTTCGGATAACTGAGGTTTTCCTGTGGAAGGTAAAGGCAGTGTAGTCCTACTGGACATAAAGCTGCTCTTTCATCAGAGACTGGTAATGGTTTAACCTAAGGATCACTACACCCCAAATGAGGGGACCGTCCTTCTTGATTGCTTCAGCCAGTGAACTGAACACATGTTAGTGGCATTGCAAACCAGCTGTCCAGCCAACTGAGCTAACAGACCATAGAGAAAGCATCCCAGTAATCCTTAAAATCTGGAGATTAAAGGAAAAGAGGAAATTGGTGAAATTATAATCGACAGAAAAGGGTACTGAATAAACAGATGGAGCTGTGAGTTATTAAGTCTTCAGGTCTAGAGGACTTCATCCTGGAGTATTAAAATAGTCAGATAATGAAGTAGTAGATCATTTAGTCACGGTTTTCCAAAATTCATGATTTGGAGATGCCGGTGATGGACTGGGGTGTACAAAGTTAAAAATCACACAACCAGGTTATGGTCCAACAGGTTTAATTGGAAGCACACTAGCTTTCGGAGTGACGCTCCTTCATCAGGTAGTAATGGAGGCCTCAATCCTAACACACAGAATTTATAGCAAAAATTTACAGTGTGATGTAACTGAAATTATACATTGAAAAATTGATTGTCAAGCCTTTCATCGGTTAGAATACAGTGATAGTTCACTTCTTTCATGTGTAAATCACAAAACCTTTTTTTTTAAAAAGTTGCATTCTTGGGTTAGCTGTTAAAATGGTGATAGCTAGACAATATGTTGAACCAGGTAAAAACAATGACTGCAGATGCTGCAAACCAAATACTGGATTAGTGGTGCTGGAAGAGCACAGCAGTTCAGGCAGCATCCAACAAGCAGCGAAATCGACGTTTCGGGCAAAAGCCCTTCATCAGGAATAAAGGCAGTGAGCCTGAAGCGTGGAGAGATAAGCTAGAGGAGGGTGGGGGTGGGGAGAAAGTAGCATAGAGTACAATGGGTGAGTGGGGGAAGAGATGAAGGTGATAGGTCAAGGAGGAGAGGGTGGAGTGGATAGGTGGAAAAGAATATAGGCAGGTTGGACAAGTCCGGACAAGTCAAGGAGACAGTTACTGAGCTGGAAGTTTGAAACTAGGATGAGGTGAGGAAGGGGAAATGAGGAAGCTGTTGAAGTCCACATTGATGCCCTGGGGTTGAAGTGTTCCGAGGCGGAAGATGAGGGGTTCTTCCTCCAGGCGTCTGGTGGTGAGGGAGCGGCGGTGAAGGAGGCCCAGGACCTCCATGTCCTCGGCAGAGTGGGAGGGGGAGTTGAAATGTTGGGCCACGGGGTGGTTTGGTTGATTGGAGCGGGTGTCTCGGAGATGTTCCCTAAAGCGCTCTGCTAGGAGGCGCCCAGTCTCCCCAATGTAGAGGAGACCACATCGGGAGCAACGGATACAATAAATGATATTAGTGGATGTGCAGGTGAAACTTTGATGGATGTGGAAGGCTCCTTTAGGGCCTTGGATGGAGGTGAGGGAGGAGGTGTGGGCGCAGGTTTTACAGTTCCTGCAGTGGGAGGGGAAAGTGCCAGAATGGGAGGGTGGGTCGTAGGGGAGTGTGGACCTGACCAGGTAGTCACGGAGGGAACGGTCTTTGTGGAAAGCGGAAAGGGGTAGGGAGGGAAATATATCCCTGATGGTGGGGTCTTTTTGGAGGTGGCGGAAATGTCGGCGGATGATTTGGTTTATGCGAAGGTTTGTAGGGTGGAAGGTGAGCACCAGGGGCGTTCTGTCCTTGTTACGGTTGGAGGGATGGGGTCTGAGGGCGGAGGTGCGGGATGTGGACGAGATGCGTTGGAGGGCATCTTTAACCATGTGGGAAGGGAAATTGCAGTCTCTAAAGAAGGAGGCCATCTGGTGTGTTCTATGGTGGAACTGGTCCTCCTGGGAGCAGATACGGCGGAGGCGGAGAAATTGAGAATTCTATGGTGGAACTGGTCCACATTTCAACACCCGCACCAATCAACCACACCACCCTGTGGCCTAACATTTCAACTCCCCCGCCCACTCTACTGAGGACATGGAGGTCCTGGGCCTCCTTCACCGCCGCTCCCTCACCACCAGACGCCTGGAGGAAGAACGCCTCATCTTCCGCCTCGGAACACTTCAACCCCAGGGCATCAATGTGGATTTCAACAGTTTCCTCATTTCCCCTTTCCCCACCTCACCCTAGTTTCAAACTTCCAGCTCAGTAACTGTGCCCATAACTTGTCCAGACTTGTCCTACCTGCCTATCTCCTTTTCCACCTATCCACTCCACCCTCTCCTCCTTGACCTATCACCTTCATCTCCTCCCCCACTCACCTATTGTACTCCATGCTACTTTCTCCCCACCCCCACCCTCCTCTAGCTTATCTCTCCACGCTTCAGGCTCACTGCCTTTATTCCTGATGAAGGGCTTTTGCCCGAAACGTCGATTTCGCTGCTTGTTGGATGCTGCCTGAACTGCTGTGCTCTTCCAGCACCACCAATCCAAAATCTGGTTTCCAGCATCTGCAGTCATTGTTTTTACCTAATATGTTGAAGGACTTGGCCCCCTGTGTTCTGAGCAGAGGCTGATAGCTAAGTTCGGTACCCATAGCGATGTCCTCAACCAGGACCTTGGGTTCATGTCACATTACAGGTGACCACCATTGTAGTATACACACACATAGATACTCCTACACACACACACACACACAGGCACTCCTATACACACATACACACGGACACACACACCTTTACAGACACACACAGTCACATGCACCCCCTCACAGACTTAAGACACTCTGCACTCACTACACACACACATACACACTTTCTCACACTCACAACCCCCACCCCAGACAGACACACACACACAGACAAAGATCGACATGCGCACATATATTTTGTGGGGTGAATTTGTACTTGCAAACTTACATTGTACTTTGCTCAAAAACTGCATGCATTCATGTAGAACTCTGAGCTCAAAAACTGCATGAATTTATGTAAAACTCCGTTATCTCACTTTTTAGATTAGAATCCATCTAAACATCAGGTCATAGACAGAGAACACAGGGGGCCCAACATCTTCAGCATATTGTCTAGCTATCACCATTGTTAACAGCTAACCAGAGAATGCAACTTTTTAAAAAAAGGTTTTGTGATTTACACATGAAAGAAGTGAAACTATCACTGTATTCTAACAGATGAAAGGCTTAACAGACAATCAATTTTCAATGTATAATTTCAGTTACACCACACTGTAAATTTTTGCTATAAATTCTGTGTGTTAGGATTGAGACCTCCACTACCACCAGATGAAGGAGTGTTGCTCCGAAAGCTAGTGTGCTTCCAATTAAACCTGTTGGGCTATAACCTGGTGTTGTGTGATTTTTAACTTTCCAAAATTCATTAAGTTCTGGAAAGTTTCCATTAGTACTGGAAAGGAGTAAATATATCCCCAGTATTCAAGAAGGGAAGGGGGCAAAAGTGGGAAACTATAAGCCAGTTGGCTGTATGTCCAGGTAAATAAGGTGTTAGAATTGATCATTTAGGAAGTTTTAATTGGGCTCATGGAAAATGCAAAGTAACCAGGAAAACTTGGCATTTTTTTTGAAAGGGTGATAATGTTTAACCAATTTATTGGAATTTTTTGAAGGAATGACATGCAATGTGAATAAAAGGGCATACATTGATGTACTGCACTTAGATTGCTACAAGAAATTTGACAAGGTTCCACGCAAAAATTATTGAGCAAAGTAGTTTTGGGAATAACATACCAGAAAGACCAAATGGACTAAGGAATGGCAGACGGAGCATAATGTGGACAAATATGAATTATGGAATTTGGTAGCAAAAGCAGGAAGGGAGATTATTATCTGAATGGTGATAGATTGGAAAAGGAGGAGGTGCAATGAGGCCTGGGTGTCATCGAACACCAGTCACTGAAAGTAAGCATACAGATACAGCAGACAGTGAAGAAGGCAAATGGTATGTTGACCTTCATAGCAAAAGGATTCGAGTACAGCAGCAGAGATGTCTTGCTGCAATTGGACAGAGCCTTACAGAGACCACACCTTGGAGTATTGTGTCTCCTTAACTGTGGAAGGATGTACTGGCTATGCAGGGAGTGTAACAATGGTTTACTATATTTACTGAAGTTTCGACAAATGAGGGAGTATCTCATAGAAACCTATAAAATGCAGGACTAGACAGGGTAAATGCAGGAAGGATGTTCCTGATGACCAGGAAACTAGAATGAGGAATCACAGTTTATGGATCAGGGTAAGCCATTCAGTACTGAGATGAGGCGAGAAACCTTTACCCAGGGATTTGAACCCATATACACAGAGCATTAGCTGGGACCTTGCTAAAGAATTTTAGAAGATTCCCAGCAAGGCATGCATTATCTGTTCTATAGGAAGGATGTAATAGGGAGGGTGGCATGGTGGCTCAGTGGTTAGCACTGCTGCCTCACGGCGCCAGAGTCTCAATTCGATTCTAGCCTCAGGCAACTGTCTGTGTGGAGTTTGCACATTGTCCCCGTGTCTGTGTGGGTTTGCTCCGGTTTCCTCCCACAATCCAAAGGTGTGCAGGTTAGGTGAATTGGCCATGCTAAATTGTCCATAGTGTTAGGTGCATTAGTCAGAAGGAGGTGGGTTACTCTTTGGAGGGTCAGTGTGGACTTGTTGGGCCGAAGGGCCTGTTTCCACACTGTAGGTAATCTAAAATTAAACTGGAAAGAGTGCAAAAATAGATTTGTAAGGAGTTATCGAAACTAGAAGGCTTGAGTTGTATGGTTAGGCTGGGATGTCTTTCCCCAGCTTGTAGGAGGCTGAGGGGTGACCTTTTAAAGATGTGTAAGATAATGAGGGGCATAGATATAGTGTATAGCCAAGGTCTTTCCCTGGGATGGGAGAATCCAAAACTGGAAGGTATAGGTTTAAGGTGAGAGGGGACCTGAGGGGCAAGTTTTGCACACAAAGGGTGGTGCATGTATGGAATGAGCTGCCAGAGGAAGAGTTGGAGCTGGTACAATGAAGTGTTGGGGCAGGTATAATTACAACATTTAAAAGATATTTGGAGAAGTACATGGATAGGAAAGGTTTAGAGAGATATGGGTCAAACACAGGCATCCGGGACTTGTTCAGTTTAGGAAACCTGGTCGGCACAGACAAGTTGATCCAAAGGGCCTGTGTCTCCATGCTATATGACTCCTAAGGCTGGATGAGCAGGGTGAGCTTGTAGAGTTCTCTGGTATAGGTCTATGTTGAATGTTTTCAAGAAGGGAATAGATTTAATTCTTCGGTCTAAAAGGATCAAAAGATATGGGGAACAATATGGGAACAGGGTACTGGCTTGGATGGTCAGCTATGAGCATATTGAATTGTGGAGCAGATTGGAAGGCTGAATGACCTACTCCTGTTTGTATTTTCTATGTTTCTGGGGATAGAAGATAGACGGTTGGCAGGAAAAATAAAAACATGTACAAATGGGTCTTTTTGAGGTTGGCAGGATGTGAGGTCTTGCATGGGTCTCTGCTGGGCCCTCAACCCTTTACATTTTATAACTGTGACATAGATGACAGGATTGAAGGCATGCTGGATACATTTGCAGATGTAACAAAATAGGTAGGAAAGTACATTATGAAGATGGCATAACAAGGAGGCCGAACAACATACATAGGATGAATGAGTGGGCAAAACTCTGGCAGATGGAGTATAGTGTGAGAAAATGTGAAGTTATTCACTTTGGCAGGAAGAATAAAAAAATGATCACTTAAACAGTGAAGTTGGAGAACTCTGAGGTGCAGAGGGAGCTAGGTGTTTTGAGTGCGTGAGTCACAAAAATGTCAGTATGCAAGTGCAGTATGAAATCAAGAATATTACGGTTCTTTATTATGAGAGGAATTGAACACAAAAATCAGGATATTAGGCTTCAGTAGGGCATTAGTGAGACCACATCTCAAACTATGTGCAGAATGGGCCTCCTTATGTAAGGAATTATGTAAATGCATTGGAGGTGATTCAGAGGAAGTTTAGTAAACTGATACAGGGATGAACAGGTTTTCTTGTAAGGAAAGATTGGACAGGCTGGGTTTGTTTTGATAGCTTTCGTTGCACTACTCCCCACTTGGCAAGACAACGCTTAGCTTCTAAAAAAGGCGAGAGGCGCAAAGTACAAAATGTATTTTTGTGAATACTACTGAAAATGTTAAGAAGGCTGAATAGGCTGGGGCTTTTTTCCCTGGAGTGTCAGAGACTGAGGGTTGACATTTTCAAGGTTTATAAAATCCTGAGGGGGGTGAATAAGGTAAGTAGCCAAGGAAAATTTCCTCAGGACAGTGAAGTCCAAAACTATGATAAGGGGAAGATTTAAAAGGGACCTGAGGGGCAACATTTTCTCGCAGAGGGTGGCGTGTGTATGGAATGATCTGCTGGTGGAGATGGGTAAAATGACACAATTTAAAAGGTGCCTGGATGGTTATATGAATAGGAAGGGTTTAGAAAGATGTGGGCCAAATGCTGGTACATGGGTCTTGGTCAGATTGGGATATCTGGTCAGTGCAGACAAGTTGGACCAAAGGGTCTGTTTCTGTGCTGTACAACTCTGACTAGAGTTCCGAAAGTATTGAAACGTTTAAGATGCTGAGGCATCAGTATTTACTGTGGAAAAAGGTATGGAAGATATAGAATGTAGGGAAATAGATGGTGACATCTTGCAAAATGTCCAGATTACAGAGGAGGAAGTGCTGGATGTCTTGAAACACACAAAGATGGATAAATCCCAGGACCTGATCAGGTGTACCCTAGAATTCTGTGGGAAGCTGGAGAAGTGATTGCTGGGCCTCTTGCTGAGATATTTAGAACATAGAACATAGAACAATACAGCACAGAACAGGCCCTTCGGCCCACGATGTTGTGCCGAACTTCTATCCTAGATTAAGCACCCATCCATGTACCTATCCAAATGCCGCTTAAAGGTCGCCAATGAATCTGACTCTACCACTCCCACGGGCAGCGCATTCCATGCCCCCACCACTCTCTGGGTGAAGAACCCACCCCTGACATCTCCCCTATACCTTCCACCCTTCACCTTAAATTTATGTCCCCTTGTAACACTCTGTTGTACCCGGGGAAAAAGTTTCTGACTGTCTACTCTATCTATTCCTCTGATCATCTTATAAACCTCTATCAAGTCACCCCTCATCCTTCGCCGTTCCAACGAGAAAAGGCCGAGAACTCTCAACCTATCCTCGTATGACCTACTCTCCATTCCAGGCAACATCCTGGTAAATCTTCTCTGCACCCTCTCCAAAGCTTCCACATCTTTCCTAAAGTGAGGCGACCAGAACTGCACACAGTACTCCAAATGTGGCCTAACCAAAGTCCTGTACAGCTGCAACATCACCTCACGACTCTTGAATTCAATCCCTCTGCTAATGAACGATAATACTCCATAGGCCTTCTTACAAACTCTATCCACCTGAGTGGCAACCTTCAAAGATCTATGTACATAGACCCCAAGATCCCTCTGTTCCTCCACCTGACCAAGAACCCTACCATTAACCCTGTATTCCGCATTCTTATTTGTTCTTCCAAAATGGACAACTTCACACTTGGCAGGGTTGAACTCCATCTGCCACTCCTCAGCCCAGCTCTGCATCATATCTAAGTCCCTCTGCAGCTGACAACAGCCCTCCTCACTGTCCACAACTCCACCTATCTTTGTATCATCTGCAAATTTACTGACCCACCCTTCGACTCCCTCATCTAAGTCATTAATAAAAATTACAAACAGCAGAGGGCCCAGAACTGATCCCTGCGGAACTCCACTTGTAACTGGACTCCATGCTGAATATTTACCATCTACCACCACTCTCTGACTTCGACCGGTTAGCCAGTTTTCTATCCAATTGGCCAAATTTCCCTCTATCCCATGCCTCCTGACTTTCCGCATAAGCCTACCATGGGGAACCTTATCAAATGCCTTACTAAAATCCATGTACACTACATCCACTGCTCTACCCTCATCCACATGCTTGGTCACCTCCTCGAAGAATTCAATAAGACTTGTAAGGCAAGTCACAGGTGAGGTGCCAGAAGACTGGAGGTTGACTAATGTGGTGCCACTGTTTAAGAAAGGTGGTAAGGACAAGCCAGGGAACTGTAGATCAGTGAGCCTGATGTCGATGGTGGGCAAGTTGTTGGAGGGAATCCTGAGGGACAGGATGTACATAGATTTGGAAAGGCAAGAACTGATTAGGGGGAAATTATGCCTCACAAACTTGATAGAGTTTTTTGAAGAAGTAACAATGAGGATTGATGAGGGCAGAGTGGTAGATGTGATCTATATGGATTTCAGTAAGGCGTTCGACAAGGTTCCCCATGGGAGACTGGTTAGCAAGGTTAGATCTCTTGGAATACAGGGAGAACTAGCCATTTGGATACAGAACTGGCTCAAAGGTAGAAGACAGAGAGTGGTGGTGGAGGATTGTTTTTCAGACTGGAGGCCTGTGACCAGTGGAGTGCCACAAGGATCGGTGCTGGGTCCACTACTTTTTGTTATTTACAGAAATGATTTGGATGCAAGCATAAGAGGTGTAGTTAGTATGTTTGCAGATGACACCAAAATTGGAGGTGTAGTGGATAGCAAAGAAGGTTACCTCAGATTACAACAGGATCTTGACCAGATGGGCCAATGGGCTGAGAAGTGGCAGATGGAGTTCAATTCAGATAAATATGAGGTGCTGCATTTTGGGAAAGCAAACCTTAGCAGGACTTATATACTTAATGGTAAGGTCCTCGAGAGTGTTGCTGAACAAAGAGACCTTGGAGTGCAGGTTCATAGTTCCTTGAAAGTGGAGTCGCAGGTAGATAGTGAATAGGCGTTTCCTTTATTGGTCAGAGTATTGAGTACAGGAGTTGGGAGGTCATGTTGCGGCTGTACAGGACATTGATCAGGCAACTTTTGGAATATTGCATGCAATTCTGGTCTCCTTCCTATCGGAAGGATGTTGTGAAACTTGAAAGGGTTCAGAAAAGATTTACAAGGATGTTGCCACAGTTGGAGGATTTGAGCTAGAGGGAGAGGCTGAACAGGTTGGGCTGTTTACCCTGGAGCATCGGAGGCTGAGGGGTGACCAAGAAGGGCCAGGTACTGGCAGGTGGGACTAGATTTGGTTGGGATATCTGGTCGGCATGGACAGGTTGGACTGAAGGGTCTGTTTCCGTGCTGTACATCTCTATGACTGTATGTTCTGGAACAGATTCACTTTGAAGGATGTTGAAAGGATGTGGGTGAGTCCAGAACTAGGGGGATCTGTTTTAAAATTATGGGTTGCCCTTTCAGGAGAGAGATAAGGGGAATTTTTTCTCTTGTGGATTTTGTGATTTTGGAACCTTCAGCCTCAGAAGGCAGTGGCTGCAAAGTCATTAAACATTCTTAAGGGGGATATGGATAGACTATTTGACTCTGATCATACTGAATGGTAGAGCATGTTTGAAGAGATGAATGGCCTACACATGCTCCTATTTTCTACATTATTAGGCAAGGGAATCAAGTAGAATTCAAAACACAAACTGGTTAGCTGTGATCTTATTGAATGACAGAGCAGGCTTGATGGGCTAATTGGCCAACTCTTGCTCCTGATTCATATTTTTGTATAAGGCTCTTTTGAACTTACCCATGATCACTCTTATCTAGAGGAAGGGCAGCCTGCATATGAGAATGCCCCCTGCAAGTTCCCCTTCAAGCCACTCACCATCGTGACTTGGAAATATATAATTTCTTTCAATACTGTTTCTGAGTCAAAATCCCTAATTGCACTGTGGATGTGTCCCTACACTAAAGACTGCAGCAGTTCAAGAAGGCAACTGACGACCACCTTCTCAAGTGCAGTAAGGAGTGAGAAATAAATGCTGACCAGGTCAGCAATGCCCACATCCCCTGAATGAAGAGAAAACATTGCCAGGATATTAACAATGAGAAACAATTGGATAAGCTGGGGTTGTTTTCCTTTGAACAGAGGAGACTGAAGGATGACTTATTGTGGTATGTAAATTAGAGGGAAATAGAGGTGTCAAATACCAGAGATCATAGATTCAAATTAATTAGTAGAAAGATTTGGTCAGGGATGAGGATACGTTTTGTTAGCCAGTGTGTGGTAAGGACCCAAAACTCACTGCCTGAAAGGATGGTAGGCAAAAAATATTGACTACCTTAAAATATAGCTGAAAATGTGTTGCTGGAAAAGCGCAGCAAGTGAGGCAGCATCCAAGGAGCAGGAGAATCAACGTTTCGGGCATAAGCCCTTCTTCAGGAATGCAAAGTCATTAAAGAAGGGCTTATGCCCAAAACGTCGATTCTCCTGTTCCTTGGATGCTGCCTGACCTGCTGCGCTTTTCCAGCAACACATTTTCAGCTCTGATCTCCAGCATCTGCAGTCCTCATTTTCTCCTACCTTAAAATATACTTGGATATCTACTTGATGAGTTGAGTATCTACTCTTCAAGTACTATGCCCTAGCGCAGAAATGTGGGATTAAATGGATCAGATCCTTCCAAACTACTCTCAATGGCTTCCAGTGTTGGAAATTTTCATGGTTTTAATAGTGTCAATCTTTAAGAATACATTACATGGGAGATCACTGGAATGGGGTACAAAAGGATATGGGAACATAGGTTTT
Source organism: Chiloscyllium punctatum (assembly GCF_047496795.1). Taxonomy (NCBI): domain Eukaryota; kingdom Metazoa; phylum Chordata; class Chondrichthyes; order Orectolobiformes; family Hemiscylliidae; genus Chiloscyllium; species Chiloscyllium punctatum. The sequence goes on along the minus strand of NC_092757.1, from coordinate 47,163,679 downwards.
AAAACAACTGTCCATGTAAAACATTGATAAAATGGACTTCATGGGACAAGCAGGCATTTCTGTCTAAAATTCGCATTTTTCATTCACACTGATTATCATTTTGCTGTACTTCCTGTGATATCTCTTGGAGGTTATTTGTGGCTGAATCATCAATGTCAATACCAAATTAGAATTTGGAAAGCAAGTGGTTAGCACTTCTAGATAACAGATAACTAGAAGTGAGTTTTAAAAAATAACTTGAGTCTGCAGCACCTTTCACAATCCCACAACATTTCAAAGTTCTTCACCATTTTAATGAAGCCTTTTTAACATGTTGTAATATGGAAATGCAGTAGTCAATTTATATACAGCAATCTCTCAAAAATAACAACAAGGTAATAACTAAACCTGTCTTAATGATGACTGGGGGATAACTCATGGCCAGAACACTAGGAGGGACTCCCTTGCCCTTCAAATAGTGCGGTAGGGTATTTTTATGCTTGCTTTCCAAGCACTTTCCCATTTAGATGCTTGGAATTAGCTGTGATCCCAGACTTGAGTGTACCGCCAGGGTGCAGGGAAATGCCTATGACAATGGGAGGAGAATTGTTTGGTTCCTGAATTTTTTAGGTTAGGGATACTCAAAAGAATTAAATTTGTAAATGCTGTTTTGACCCAATGCTTTTATAAAATGAGTTTCTGGCTCTTACAAACACAAGTCATCTTCACAGAATTAAGAGCCAAAACACATTTACTTCTATTTCAGAATCTGCAGCTTCAAATAATTATATATTGTATGCTGTGATCACCTTGAGGCACACTGGAATTATATGATTGATGCCTGCTTGTAGTAACACTGATTGCTAGAACACATCTTTGTTATGCCTGGCAGTAGCCACTCTACCTTATGCAGAACAAAGATGTCTTTTTCCACTTTTCAAATGGACTGGTGTTTCAGTCAAGCACTTTGCTTTTGAGTGGTGGGGTGGTACTGGACGGTAGGTTGGGGGGGTACTAGTCACACATACAGTGGATGAGGTGGTAAACAGAGGGAAGCTGAATCCAGCTGATGATGAACATTGAATCTCAGTGGGAATTGTTCAGGGTGTGTTACAATTGACTCATCCTCTTTGGGCTAGCCTGAGGGACAGCTAGAGATGCACGGTGAGAAATCGTGATGGTTTATGCACATCTTGTCAAGGCTTTTGGCACCATTAGAGCCCCAATTTGCAGTGTGGTTGCACAATCTGGGAACAGTTGGGCCAGACATCATATCATGTGTAAGCACACACTGAACGCTGAGCAGTCTGCAAGACTGACACGTTGCCATTCTGAAGCATAATACTCACACTATTACCCTGCCTTAACACTGCACAGTTAAACATGCGATCAACAGGAGGAAGGATTCGCTGACCAGCGGGCAGGGAATGGTTGGCAAGTACTCAAAGATGTTTTGCTGACCACGGGGATTTTGCATAAACCTGTTGCCAACAGTTGCACTTGTCAGCATTTCCCCTTGGAATACAGCATGACTGAAAGAAGGAATAGAGAGCATACAAAGCAGGACTTACTGCTGGAGCTGGAGTCTTCCTATGACCTCAAGAAGCAATTTTTCCGACTGCACCTCGGGGAGGGACAAAGTATGATTTCAGTGCTTGAATAAGCATGTCTTCAGAGGAATCTGCCACCCTTTGGGTTCATGTCACACTACAGGTGACCCCACTGTACTACTTACACACACACACACACACTCCTGCAGACCCTCTCTCATACACAAGTTGTCTCTCATCCGCTCACACATACACTGACACCTGCACCCTCTCACAGACTTATAGCCCTTTACATTCACTCATACACATACACACTATCACAGACACTCGTACCTCCCTGCATACACACACATAAGTTTTTGGGGTGAATTTGTACATGCAGAATTACATTTTATTTTGCTCAAAAACTGCATGAATCCATGTAAGATTCTGTAAATCCCTTTTTTAGATTAGAATCAGTCTGAACATTGGGGCACAGACAGCCTCATGCAGGGCACCTCACACCTTCAATGCATTATCTGGTCCAACATGGCACCTATTGTTAAAGTTCATTTGAGAATGTAACTTTAAGAAAGTTCTGGAATTTACATATGAAAGAACTGAAACCAACATGCCCATTCTAAAAGATGAGAGACTTAACAAACAATCCAGGTCTTTTTCAATATATAATTTCAGTTACATCACACTGTAAACTTTCGCTATAAGTTCTGTGTCCTACAATCTTATACTCCACAATCACCTGATGAAGGAACATCGCTCCGAAAGTTAGTGCTTCCAAATAAATTTGTTGGACTATAAACTGGTGTTGTGTGATTTTTAATTTTGATGATTTAGCTCCTTTCAAGTTGGTATTGAAGACGTTTGTAACATCTCACAAGTTGTTATCTGTTGCTCTATGGTTGGTAGGTTGGCACGGTGGCTCAGTGGTTAGCACCGCTGCCTCACAGCGCCAGGGACCTGGGTTCAATTGCAGCCTTGGGCGACTGTGTAGAGGTTGCACGTTCTCCCTGTATGTATGTGGGTTTCCTTAAGGTGCTCCAGTTTCCTCCCACAGTCTAGACGTGCTGGTTCAATGGGCACACCATGCTAAATTGCTCAGTAGTGCCCAGGAATGTGCAGGCTAGGTGGATTAGACATAGAAAATGTGGGGGGAGTTTGGGTCTGCGTGGGATGCTCTTCGGAAGATTGATGCCGATTCAATAGGCCAAATGGCCCTATCTGTACTGTAGGGAATTTATGAAGTCAATGACTCTCTCTCCTCAATGAGAGCTGACAATATTTCATTTTTACTCGCATCGGGGAGTGAGTATATACCTTCAATGAGATTGCAGATTTCCCTGTTCTGAAGGCTGCGACGTGTATGAGATGCTTGAGGATGTGATGGAGGCTGGTACAATTACAACATTTAAAAGGCATTTGGGTGGGTATATGAATAGGAAGTATTTAGAGGGATATGAACCATATGCTGGTAAATGGGACTAGATTATTTAGGGTAACTCATTGGCATGGACGAGTTGGATTGAAGGGCCTGTTTCCATGCCATATGACCCTGTGACTCTTAACTACACACCACCACTTTGACAAATGAATAAAATAAAAATAATGAGAAATCAGCGAGGGCTCTAACATGAGGATGACACAAAAAGTCATGGAGTGGTACAGACAAACCTTTAAATAGAGAAAGACTACAGAAAGTCACAGCACAGAAGGATTTAAGAGTCTTTGTGCATTAATCACAAAATGTTGGCGTAGAGATCCTGCAGGTACTAGAGAAGGCAAATAGAATGTTGGCTTTTGTTCAATGGGAATGGAGTACAAAAGTAGGGAGGTTTTGCTACCACTATACAAGATGCTAGTTAGACCACAGTTAAAATACTGCGAACAGTTTTAGCCCCTTTATCTAAGGAGAGAGAAATTAGTGTTGGAGGCAGACCAGCTAAAATTCATTAGTTTGATCCTTGGTATGGAGGCACTGTGTTATGAGGAAAGATTGAGTAGGTTAGGTGTGTACTCATTGAAGTATAGAAGAATGAGAGGCGACCTTATTGAAACATATAAGATTCTTAAATGACCTGACAGAGTTGGTGGTTGTTTTCCCCTTGTCGGAGTGTCCAGGACCAGAGGGCATAGTCTCAAAATAAGGAGTCGCACATTTAAAACTAAGATGAGGAATTTCTTTTCTTAGAAGATTGTGAATCGGTGGACTTCTTTATTGCAAAGGGCTACAGTGGCTAGGTCATTAAGTTCATTCAAGGATGAGAGAGATAATCAGGAAGGGAGACAATGATTATGGTTAAATGGCAGGAAAATGGAGGTCAGGGTTACCCGATCAGCCATGTTGTCATTGAATGGTAGAGTAAATCTACTGCTACACTGTCTGGTTATTGCACATGTTACGTTATTGGTCAGTCACCAAAGCAAGACAGGCTCACTGCCTTTATTCCTGATGAAGGGCTTTTGCCCGAAACGTCGATTTCAAAGCTCCTTGGATGCTGCCTGAACTGCTGTGCTCTTCCAGCACCACTAATCCAGAAAAAACCTCAAGCCAAGCAGCAAAAACCCAGTGATGGGGGAATATTTTAAAGACATGAAATTTTGGAAAAAATATTTCTCTTCATTTATATTCCATTCCTCTTGCAATAAATAACAATCTGTTTGCCTTCCTAATTACTTGTTGTACCAGCAGGTTAAATTTCTGTGTTTCATGTACCAGGACACCCAGATTCTTTTGTACCTCAGAGTTTCACAGTCTTTCTCCATTTAAATAATACAGAAAATAGGAGCACGAGTAGGCCGTTTGAACCCTTCATGCCTGCTCTTGTCATTCAGTATAATCATGGCTCATCATGCTATTCAGTACCCTGTTCACATTTTCTCCTCATATTTTTGATCCTTTTAACCCTAAACCATATCTATCCCCTTCTTGAAAACATTTAGGGTTTTGGCCTCAATCACTTTTTGTGGCAGAGAATTCCACAGTCCGACCATTCTCTGGGTGAAGAAGTATCACCGCTTTTAGTCCTAAAAAGCTTACCCCATGCCCTTCAACTGTGATCCCTCATTCTCAAATTCCTGGTCACTGGGAACATGATTTCTGCATTTATACTGTCTAGTCCTGATTTTTATATGCGTTTTTCAATGAGTTGCGCCCTCATTCGTCTCAACTCAAGTGAATATAGTCCTAATCGATCCAGTCTCTTTTTTCTTTAAGTCAGTCCTGCCCATCCTAGGCATCAGTCGGGTAAACCTTGTTTACCTCCCTCCATAGCCAGACATCTCCCCTCAGATAAGGAGACCAAAACTGCACACAATACTCCAGTGCAGTCTCTCCAAAGCCCTGTACACTTGCAGCAAGACATCCCTGCTCCTGTATTCAAATCCTCTTGCTATGAAGGCCAACACGCACTTGCCTTCTTCATTGCCTGCTGAACCTGCAATGCTTACTTTGAGCAACTGGTGTATAAGGACACCTAGGTTTCATTGCACCTCACTCTTCCCCAACCTATTACTATTCAGATAATAATCTGTCTTCCTGTTTTTGCTAACAAAGTAGATAAACTCACTTTATCTCTTTTATACTGCATCTACCATGGCTTTGTCCACTCATTCAAATTGTCCAAATCACACTGAAGCATCTCTGCATTCTCCTCACAGCTCACCCTCCCACCAAACTTTGTTTTGCAAACATGGAGATTTGTTTCCCTTGTTAAATCACGAATATATATTGTGTAGAGCTGGGGTCCATGTACTTGTTCCTTGCGATACTCTACTGGTCACTGCCTATACTCAGAAAAAGACCTGTTTATTGCTACGCTTTGTTTCCTATCTGCCAACCAGTTCTATATCCACCTCAATACATTGCCTCCAATCTCATGAGCTTTAATTTTACACGCTAATTTCTTATGTGGAAACTTGTCGAAAGTCTTCTGAAGTTCCAGATAAACCACATCCACTGGTTCTCCTTTATCAACTCTACTTGTTACATCCTTGAAAAGTTCCAATAGTTCTGTCAAGCCATGATTTCCTTTGTGTTTATCCATACTGACTTTGTCCAATCCTGTCACTGTTTTCCAAGTGCTCTGTTATTAAATCTTTTATAATGGACTCGAACATTTTTCTTACTACTGATGTTGAGCTAATGGTCCATAACTCCCTGATATCTCTCTACCTCCTTTTTTTAAGCATATGCTGCTTTTCTATTCCTCCTGCTAAGGCCGATGAGTCTGCATTTTCCCACATTATATCTGTGGTTTATGACTACATGCCAGGGATCCAGAGGGATCTGGATCCATGATGGAACTATTACCCAACAACAGTCAACTTTTCCAGAAAAGCTATGAAGAAAGTTGCTTCCACAAACAAATTGTCAATGGATGTCCAGAAGCCGGTGATCTTAGCTGACATTAAGTGCATAGCACAGGGAACAATGAAAAGAAAGTTGAAAAAAATTGGCACGACTGAACCTGTTTGTGTAACCTGGCATTATTACAGCAGACAGATGCTGTGTGAGAACGCCGTTAATTGCTTCTGTATAAAGTAACAATCCACATTTCGTGAAGTTAGGGCAATTTGATATTCTGTTGCTGTCAGATTTTAAACAGTTTTTGGAAGAGTTATACTTTCTTCTTTAACTAATGCTGGGCTGCAGTGCAAGCTGACAGAAATAAACACAAGATTTCTGTGCAGGCACTTCTCTGTATTGTAACCTTACATCGATATAGAGCAAGAACTTAAACCACAATGGCCTGTCCCTCCAGCAGTGTCAAAACGTCAGGGCTCTCCAGTGTCATTGCAATAGTTACACATGTCGCATAAAGAATGTGAGACATTTTACATTTTATTAAGCACCTTTTGCAACTTCGCAATGTTCCAAAGAACTTCACAGTCACAGTAGTACTTTTGAAATATAAGCATTGTTGTAGTGTAAGCAATGTGGTGTCCATCTTGCACACAGTAAGCACCCACAAAAAATAACATATTAGTGACCAGCTAATCTGTCTTAGTTATGGTGTTTGGGATAAATAGTGACCGGGATAGCTGAGATAATTCTGTTTTCCTTCAAGTAGTGAGGCATTGGAATGTCATCCTAACCTGAATTTATTCTTGCATCTCTATTGGGGAGCTTCAAACCCCAGGCAAATGACTCCGAGGCAAGTGAGTTATCAACTAAATCATGACTGACACCTTAAGTAGCTAGTTAGCAGGAGGACAATACAGATAATATTACCATTCAAGGGTTTGCTGCCACTGACCAGAACAAAGGATTCACACAGGGTCAAACAGAAGAGCAAAATACTTTTTAAAAGGCATGAAAATTGTATTTTTCTCCTTTATCCATACTACTACAATTAATGTACCAATGTGTACAGAGGATCTAGGGAGAAAGAACAGCTTTTTTTAAAACCTCTGGGACTGCCCACACAGCCCTGGCTAGTGCTTGTAGCAGTGTCCAGGAAATGGCGTTTTCAATTCTGGGAAATCCATGCGAGTTGACAACTCAAAGTCATTATGATGAGAGATGGGTTAATGTTGGGAAGAGTGCTGTTGGAATCTTGCCAATGCTGCACTGAATGTATTGGTGAGGAAGAAGTTTGAAAAGTGTTGGATCAGAAGCAAGTGACACCATATGACTCAAAAAAGGAGCAACCTTCTCACATGTCCTATCGGTTCAAGCACAAGTAGCTGATGTTTGATTTACTAATTAACTAATTCTAATGTCTGCCTTAAACAAAACCCTACAGTTTCCCAGCAGCTCAATTAATTTAATGAATCAGTAACTGAATTATGACGTCCCAGGCAGGTTTCAGTATGTGACATAGTCATTGACAGCTTTCTGTCTAAAATGAGATTTCCACAGTCCCTATCTGTCCATTCCACCTTAGATACAAGAGTGTTGCCAGATGTCATATTGAGGTTGTTGGTGAGTCCTCCTTTGGAATATTGTGTTCAGTTCTAGTCGCCCTGCTATAGGAAGGATATTATTAAACTGGAGAGGGTTCAGAAGAGGTTTACCAGGATGTTACCGGAAATGGACGGTTTGAGTTATATGGAGAGGCTGGATAAGCTGGGACTTTTTTTAACTGGGAGGTTGAGAGATGACCTTATAGAAGTTTAGCAAATAATGAAGGGTCTTGATAAGGTGAATGGCAGGTGTCTTTTCCCTCTGGTAGGGGATTTCAAGAGAAGGGGGCATATTTTTAAGGTGAGAACAGAAAGATTTTAAAAAGACATGAGAGGCAACTTTTTTTACACATAGTGTGTTTCTTGTGTGGAATGAGCTTTCAGAGGAAGTGGTGGATGTGGGTACAGTTGCAATGTTTCAAAGACTTTTAGGTAAGTACACAAAGAGGAAAGGTTTGGAGGGATATGGGCCAGGAGCAGACAGATGGGACTAGTTTAGTTTGGGATTATGTTCGGCACGGACTTGTTGGACGAAAGGGTCTGTTTTCATGCTGTATGACTCTATGACTGGAGAATAGCAGCTGTCATGTTGTTTTTCAAGATAAGGTGTGAGGATTAACCAGCAGTGAATTTAATCTAAGTGGTGGGAAAGCTTTGAGAGATATTACACTGTGACAAAATTGGGGGTCACTTGGACAAATATGGTCTATTGGAGGTCAGCCACCACAGATTAAGGACAAATCATTTCCACTAATACGATTGAGTTTTTGCGGAGTACAGCACTTGACATGTTGTACATGGGCTTCCAAATCAGTTTGATGCAATGTCACATAACAGGCTTCAAAATTTAAGGTTGAAGCCTTTGGAATTAAAACCAGCAGCAAAGGTGGCTGAGAGACAGGAAACAGAGAGTAGCGGTGAACAGCTGACTTTCAGACTGAAGAATGGTAAGTAGTAACATTCCCTAGGAGTCAGTGCTAGCATCACAACTGCTCATGATCTGTATTAAAGGCCTATAGTTGTGTATGCATGGCACAATCTCAAAATGTGACAGTGAGACAAAACTTGGAAGTGTTGTGAACTGTGAGGAGAATAGCAATAGACTTCAAAAGGACATAGGTAACGACAATGACTGCAGATGCTTGAAACCAGATTCTGGATTAGTGGTGCTGGAAGAGCACAGCAGTTCAGGCAGCATCCGAGGAGCAGCGAAATCGACGTTTCGGGCAAAAGCCCTTCATCAGGAATAAAGGCAGTGAGCCTGAAGCGTGGAGAGATAAGCTAGAGGAGGGTGGGGGTGGGGAGAAAGTAGCATAGAGTAAGAGCTTCAGGGCAGAGGAAATGACCTGGGAGTTGTAGTGGGATTCCTGATGAAGGGCTTTTGCCCGAAATGTCGATTTTGAAGCTATTTGGATACTGCCTGAACTGCTGTGCTCTTCCAGCACCACTAATCCAGATTCAAAAGGACATAGACAGGTTGGAGGAATGGACAGGACAGATGAAATTTAATGCAAAAGAATTTGAAAAGGCTGAATTTTGGTCAGGCAAACTGAGAGACAATATTAAAGGCACAATTCTAAAGAAAGTAAAAGAATAAAGGGATTTCAGCTGGTATTATGGCTGGGTGGTTAGTATTGTTGCTTCAGAGTGCGAGGGACCTGGCTTTGATTCCAGCCTTGAGAGACTGTGTGAAGTTTGCATATTATGCGTGAATTTTCTCCAGGTATTCTGGTGACTCCCACAGTCAATGTAGCGCAGATTAAGTGGATTGGTCATGGGAAATGCAGGATTATAGGGATTGAGTGAGGCTGTGTGGAGTATTCTTCAGAGTGTCATATGGACTTGATGGGCCAACTGGCCCGCTTCCACACTGTAGGAATTCTATGATTTTGGCGTTCATATGCATAAATCATTGAAGATGACAGAACAGGTTTAGAAAGTGATTAAGAAGGCCTACAAAATAGAGGTGACCAGAGTGCAAAAGTGAGCAAGGTATATGAATGTTTATAAATGCCAGTTTGGCCTCAAGCAGAGCATTGTGTCTAATTCTGACACCACACTTTAGGGAAAATGTGCAGAAATTGGACAGAGTGTGAAAACGATTAACAAGAATAGTTCCAGGAAAGATTGCAAGTCACAAGGGTAGATTGGAAAAGCTGGAACTGTTCTCCTTGAAGAAGAGGTTTGAGTGAGAATCATTATAGAGGTTTTCAAAATCCTCGGGGTCTGGATAGCATAAGTGGATAGTGGAGAGAAACCGTTCCCATTGGTGGAAGGATCGAGAACCAGAGGACACCCATTTAAAGTAAATGGCAAAAGACCAAAACCGATGACCATAAAAGCTTTTGTCACACTGAGTGTGGCAATGGCAGAGAGTGTGGTAGAGGCAGATTCATTGCGGCTTTCAAAGGTAATGGTTTAATTATCCAAAGGGAAAAGATTTGCAGGATTTTGGGGAAAGACAAAGGAGTGAGACTATCTGAGTTACTTTTTGCAGAGAGTGATCACTGACTCTACAGGCCTAATAGCTGCCTCCTTTGCTTTAATCATTCTATAATTCTATTCTAGAAGAAAGTGAGCAGATGCTGGAGATCAGAGTCGAGAGGGTGGTGCTGGAAAAGCACAGCAGGTCAGACAGCATCCGAGAGGCAGGAGAATCGACATTTCAAACATAATCTCTTCATTCCTGATGAAGGGCTTATGCCCGAAACGTCGATTCTCCTGTCTCTCGGATGTTGCCTGACCTGCTGTGCTTTTCCAGCACCACACTCTCGATTACAGTTCTATACTGCCACAAATACAAGTAAGTGACCTCCTGCCTCTATACTCTGCAAAAGTGTGAACATCCTGGTAGGTGGTTAGTGTGCTTCCAATGCCACCTTTCCAGGTAAACATATATATATATTGCTCCTTCCCCTCTCTTTCATAGTGCTCCCATTCTGGACAATGCCCAGTGGTAACTCAAAATGCCCTTGGATACTGATGGGGGTAAGTGGTTGCTCAGAACAAATGACACAAGATAGAAACAAATTGGAAACATAAACTAAAATTTTCAAACAACAGAAATAATCTTTAAAGCCACTAGAATGAATGTAGATGTTAGGCTTCTTTTTTTTCTCTCTTTTGCGTTTTTTTTCCCTGTCTTCACGGCGACTTCCTGAATGCCAGCCTCAGCACAGACTCAGACTCTCGGCCTCAGTGTTGAGATGGCTAGGCTTGTGCCCGGCCCAGCATGGTGGTCTCTCAGCACCTCAATATGGTGATCTCTCAGCACCTCAACGTGGTGATCTCTCAGCACCTCAATATGGTGATCTCTCAGCACCTCAACGTGGTGGTCTCTCAGCACCTCAATGTGGTGGTCTCTCAGCACCTCAATGTGGTGGTCTCTCAGCACCTCAATGTGGTGGTCTCTCAGCACCTCAACGTGGTGATCTCTCAGCACCTCAATATGGTGATCTCTCAGCACCTCAACATGGTGGTCTCTCAGCACCTCAATATGGTGATCTCTCAGCACCTCAATATGGTGATCTCTCAGCACCTCAATATGGTGATCTCTCAGCACCTCAACGTGGTGGTCTCTCAGCACCTCAACATGGTGGTCTCTCAGCACCTCAACGTGGTGATCTCTCAGCACCTCAATATGGTGATCTCTCAGCACCTCAACATGGTGGTCTCTCAGCACCTCAACGTGGTGATCTCTCAGCACCTCAACGTGGTGATCTCTCAGCACCTCAACATGGTGGTCTCTCAGCACCTCAATATGGTGATCTCTCAGCACCTCAACATGGTGGTCTCTCAGCACCTCAACGTGGTGATCTCTCAGCACCTCAACGTGGTGATCTCTCAGCACCTCAATATGGTGATCTCTCAGCACCTCAATATGGTGATCTCTCAGCACCTCAATGTGGTGGTCTCTCAGCACCTCAATGTGGTGGTCTCTCAGCACCTCAATGTGGTGGTCTCTCAGCACCTCAATGTGGTGATCTCTCAGCACCTCAATGTGGTGATCTCTCAGCACCTCAATATGGTGATCTCTCAGCACCTCAACGTGGTGATCTCTCAGCACCTCAATGTGGTGATCTCTCAGCACCTCAACATGGTGGTCTCTCAGCACCTCAATATGGTGATCTCTCAGCACCTCAATATGGTGATCTCTCAGCACCTCAATATGGTGATCTCTCAGCACCTCAACGTGGTGGTCTCTCAGCACCTCAACATGGTGGTCTCTCAGCACCTCAACGTGGTGATCTCTCAGCACCTCAATATGGTGATCTCTCAGCACCTCAACATGGTGGTCTCTCAGCACCTCAACATGGTGATCTCTCAGCACCTCAACGTGGTGATCTCTCAGCACCTCAATATGGTGATCTCTCAGCACCTCAACGTGGTGATCTCTCAGCACCTCAACGTGGTGATCTCTCAGCACCTCAATATGGTGATCTCTCAGCACCTCAACGTGGTGATCTCTCAGCACCTCAATATGGTGATCTCTCAGCACCTCAACGTGGTGATCTCTCAGCACCTCAACGTGGTGGTCTCTCAGCACCTCAACGTGGTGGTCTCTCAGCCCCTCAACGTGATGGTCTCTCAGCCCCTCAACGTGGTGGTCTCTCAGCACCTCAACGTGGTGATCTCTCAGCCCGGCATAGTAGCCTCTCAGTGGCCCGTGGTGATCTCTGGGCACAGCCTGGTGATCTCGTAGCCCATTGTGGCAGTCTCTCGGCCTGGCATAGCCTTTAGGTGATTCAAGGCTTGGCACAGACTGGAGGCAAGGTGCCGATGTGGACTGGGTTGGAAGGACTTTTATTATGAACTTTTTATTTCTCTATTTTTCCCAATGTATTCCCATTATCTGTAATTCTGGACTTCTATTTCTTTATTTTTCTGAATTTTTTTTCTCTAAGAACTTGTACTGAAGAATCTGTACCTAGGTATCTTGTATCTCCAATGTGCCATAAACAGGGACTTGTAAAGTTTTCGTTGTACTCATTTGAGTATATGTGACAATAAAGTTAATTCATCAATGTCTTTCTGTGTTCTCCACACCATCTAACAGTCTTGGCCATTTATTGTGTATTGGCAGGAAGAGAAAATAAGACTGAAATGTTGGAAAGTAGGAATATGAATTAAAGATATAATTTCATCTCATTGGCATAGAATAACCTAAAATTGGTTCGATAATTCTTGCAGCTTCTAGAAATGATAGTGGGAACTAGAAGCAAAATTGAATAGTGATCTAATTAAATGGATCTCCACATGGTGTTGTGAAACTTGAAAGGGTTCAGAAAAGATTTACAAGGATGTTGCCAGGGTTGGAGATTTGAGCTGTAGGAAGAGGCTGAACAGGTTGGAACTGTTTTCCCTGGGGCATCAGAGGCTGAGGGATGACCTTATAGAGGTTTACAAAATTATGAGGGGCATGGATAGGATAAATAGGCAAAGTCTTTACCCTGGCGTGTGGGAGTCCAGAACTAGAGAACATAGGTCTAGGGTGAGAGGGGAAAGATATAAAAGAGACCTAAGGGGCAACTTTTTCACGCAGAGGGTGGTACGTGTGTGGAATGAGCTGCCAGAGGATGTGGTGGAGGCTGGTACAATTGTAACATTTAAGAGGCATTTGGATGGGTATATGAATAGAAAGGGTTTGGAGGGATATGGGCCAGGTGCTGGCAAGTGGGACGAGATTGGGTTGGGATATCTGGTCGGCATGGACGGGTTGGACCGAAGGGTCTGTTTCCATGCTGTACATCTCTATGTCTCTATGGTCTCCCAAGCAGGGATCCTCAGGAGTCAGATGACCAAATATTCTAAAGTCAGTGGTTCAGGCTATGATGATTGCGGAGGAAACTCTGCCACTAGAAGGGTGCAAGATTAATCTGAGCAGGAAGTCTCAGATAGACTGTTGGCACTTAAAGTTGACAAGGCTCTGGGACAGGAAGAGATACATCTGAGGATATTGAGGAAGTGAGGATAGAAAGTGAGGGGGCACAGGCCACAGTCTTTCCTGGCCTTCAGGGAGGTGCCAAAAGACTGGAGAATTACAGGCTTTGTTCTCGAAAGATTGTAAGGCTGATCCAGTATTTACAGTCCATTTAGTTTAACTTCAATGGTAGAAAACTAATGGAAACAATTATTCAGGATAGAATTAATAATCTTGTGGACAAAGTTGGGCTGAGTAGGAGCAATCAGCTTGGATTTCAAAAGTGGATACTGTGTTTACTTAACATGCTGGAGGTGTTTGAAGAAGTAACAAAAAGGGCCAATGACAGTAATGCTGTTGATGTGACATACATGGATTTCTGGAAGGTCTTTGATACAATGACACACAACATAGATTAGATTAGATTACTTACAGCATTACTTACACCCTTCGGCCCAACAAGTCCACACCGCCCCGCCAAAGCACAACCCACCCATACCCCTACATCTACCCCTTACCTAACACTACGGGCAATTTAGCATGGCCAATTCACCTGACCTGCACATCTTTGTGACTGTGGGACGAAACCGGAGCACCCGGAGGAAACCCCCGCAGACACGGGGAGAATGTGCAAACTCCACACAGTCAGTCGCCTGAGGCGGGAATTGAACCCAGGTCTCTGGCACTGTGAGGCAGCAGTGCTAACCACTGTGCCACCGTGCCGCCCACATACTTGTGAGGAAAATTCAAGGTCATGGTCTAACAGGACAAAGTTAACCTTTGTCCATCCCATGCCAACACTGGCACCTCCAAATCATTACCACCATGGTATAAAAGGGACAGTAGCAATGTGGATAAAAATTGGCTGAATGATAAGAAACAGAGAGGAACAGTCAATGCATATTTTCCAAGCTGGTGGGAGGTGAGTCGTGAAGTTTCCCAGGGATCGGTATGGAACCTGTGCTTAGGATTTGGTGATAATTATGCAGTAATTCTTGACTCCTATGAACAATTAAAGAAAAACACAACCATTTCTAGGTGACCCTCACTAGCTCCAATGATCTGTGGATCACTTTGAAATACGGGATCAGGTTAAGTGGGGAGCAGTACCTTGTAAAAATGATACATATGTTTGTCATGAAGCAAATCTAATAGAATCTTGCCCCCCATCCCCCCCCCACCCCACCCACCACACTCCACATGTGTAATTGAGGAAGAAACTGGTGAAGACAATTGCAGTTCTTTTTATTGCCAATAGATGGAGTTTGAACCCTTTGAGTTTGTAACATTTCAAACAGATCCTGCTCCAACTTTTCCATTTATGAATAGAACTGCACAGCCAACAAAATTAACTTTAAAAAAAAACCTGAAAGAACTGTGGATGCTGGAAATCTGAAACAAAACAGACATTGCTGAAAAATCTAAATGACATCTGTGGAGAGAAATCAGAGTTAGCAAGTTAATGATCCCAAAATGTTAATTCTGATTTCTCCCTGAAGATGCTGCTGAACCTGTAGAGAGTTTTTCTGTTTCAGCATAGAATTTCTGTTTTAGCATAGAAATTAGCTTTTGTGTAATCCTGCATGGTCCAAGTGCGGAAATTGGGCACTACCACAGATATTGGGGCTCTGTGATGGCACAACTCAATGAGTTTTAAAATGCAGAAACCTTTGAAGAGGTCCTCCCCAAGATGGTCTCATAGTGAGGTCAGTAGAGAATGGTCCAAGTACAACCCTGATTGGTCTCGATTTCAATGGGTTTGGAAAAGGGAGAATGATCAGGGTTCCTTACTTCGTGGTAATATAACAAACCAATAAGAGAAACAAGCACACTGATCACTGTCTAATTTTAAGTGATGATGTGGAGAAGTCTATGGAGTGAATTTGCATTTGCAGAATTATATTTGCAGATACATTCTATTTTGCTCAAAAAAGCACACAATCTGCAGGCAGTCAATCCAGATAACATTTTATAAATTTCTACTTTGGAAATAGAGCCAGTCTGACTCAAGATTGGGATACAGACAGACTCTAACCTCACACCTTAAATGTATTGCCTGAGCTGAGATGTCACTTTTTTCTATAAGACCTTAAATTATCTCAAGAATGTGACTTTAAAGAAGTTCTGGGATTTACGTATTAATGAACGCATTTTAAAAGATGAAAGACTTAACAGCAATCTAGATTTGTTCAATATATCATTTCAGTTGCATGACACTGTAACCTTTTACTATAAATTCCGTGTCTTATGATCCTGTTCCACAACCACCTGATGAAGGAGCAGCGCTCTGAAAGCTAGTGCTTCCAAATAAGCCTGTTGGACTATAGCCTGGTATTGTGTGATTTTTAACTTTGAATGTTACAATAATGAATAGAGACAAAGTTATCTTGATACATGAAGTGTATGAGCTGAAAATGTGTTGCTGGAAAAGCGCAGCAGTTCAGGCAGCATCCAAGGAACAGGAGAATCGACGTTTCGGGTATAAGCCCTTTTTCAGCCCTTCTTTATGCCCGAAATGTCGATTCTCCTGCTCCTTGGATGCTGCCTGACCTGCTGCGCTTTTCCAGCAACACATTTTTCAGCTCTGATCTCCAGCATCTGCAGTCCTCACTTTCTCCACATGAAGTGTATGCCAATGTAAATGCAATGCATCATCACTTGTATGATATGCAAACTTTATTGACTATGTAACTTTATTTGTAAATGGAAAATTTGGAACATAACTTCTGATTTCTTTTTCTAGATACTGCAAACTCAAAAGGCTCTAACTCCATCCATTGGCTATGAGGGGTACTACAATTCACATTAAAATCCCCTTCTTGGAGTACAAAGTTAAAAATCACACAACTTCTTGGAGTAAACATTACAGAGATACTTCTGTTAATTCTGCTCCCTTGACCGAAGCATGCATCGAATGACAAACAAAATGTTCTTCATTCAAAGTGACACATTATTTTGCTTTGGTACATCAGTTTGCAGATCAAAAGTGGTTAGTTATCAGCAGGTCTATCAACAGATGTTGTTGAGGATTCACCTAGGATTATTGCCAACAGCCATGAAAGGCTCAAGGGATTTCTGCATGTTATAACAAGCCTGAATGCAAAGTTTGAACCTTTGTATACAAGGTTCGAGGCAATTGGGTTAACTGGGTGGAAGCTACGCAGGCAGAAGAGAATTGGAGTTAATTTAAATTGTTTACCCCCATCACTGGGGCAGGTGGGACAATGAATTAAAAACAGACTCAATGACTGGTCAAAATTTGCAATTTGGGTCATTTTAGCAGTCAGCTTCATCCAGACTCACTCAGTCAGCTGCTGCCAGGAGGCACAATTTGGTCATCAACAGCAGGCCAAGGGAAATCGCCTCGATAAACAGGGTGAACTGTGCTGAAGGATTTCAGAAGGTCAAATAACTTTTGGGTGGACATTTTCTGAAGGTTTCATTGCATGACCTCCCACGTCTAATTCTGCCAATGCCGCCACATCACTCTCTTACTGCGTTTCTAATATCTCCATCACCCGTGGACTCAACTTTTAATAATTTTTCAGGCACAGTCATCAGATTAATTTCTAACCCCTGAGAATGCTGGGACATTCCTGGAAGGTTAGCATCCTAACTTGCAGGAGGGAAAATGGGGTGGTGGGTTGGGGGGGGGGGGGGGGGTGGGGAGGAGGAGGTCAGCCTGGAATGGGGAAATTAGGTCTCTCCTGCTGTTGAGCTCAGAGAAGGGACAGGCCTACTCTGCAAAGCTTTTCTGATACCCTTTAGACTTCTTCAGCCTACCTGGTTGTCATCAGGCATCTTTGACCTGACATTAAACATGCGGTGGCTTCATTTATCTCTGAGGCTCTAGTCCAGGTCCAGAAAAAGGGCAGTCACTTGGAAAACTAAAATGCAAAGAAAAGTGGGAATGAAGGTAGGAATTTGAACTGCTTATCCCGAACAGATTGAGTTAAAATTGCCCCAAACTGTCATTGTTGGTAATCAAGTTTTTGTTATAAATTGCTCACATTCCTGACGGTGGCTCAGCGGTTAGCACTGCAACCTCATAGCGCCAGGAACCTGCGTTCGATTCCAGCCTCGGCTGATTGGCTGTGTGGAGTTTGCACATTCTCCCTGTATCTCCAGGTACTCCAGTTTTCTCCCTTAGGTGAGGTGGATTGGCTGTGATAAATTGCCCATAGTGTCCAAGGATGTATAAGATTATTAAAGGATTGGACACTCTGGAGGCAGGAAGCATGTTTCCGCTGATGGGTGAGTCCTGAACCAGAGGACACAGCTTAAAAATAAGGGGTAGGCCATTTAGGACAGAGATGAGGAGAAACTTCTTCACCCAGAGTGTGGTGGGTGTATGGAATGCTCTGCCCCAGAAGGCTGTGGAGGCCAAGTCTCTGGATACTTTCAAGAGAGAGTTGGATAGAGCTCTTAAGGATAGTGGAATCAAGGGGGTTATGGGGATAAGGCAGGAACAGGATACTGATTGAGGAATGATCATAATGAATGGCGGTGGTGGCTCGAAGGGCAGATAGGCCTACTCCTGCACCTATTGTCTATTGTCTATTGATGTGCAGGCTGGATGGATTAGCCACGGGAAATGCAGAGTTACAAGGATAGAGTGGGATGGAGTTGGTGGTGTTGGTCTGGGTGGAATGCTTTCGGAAGGTGGTGTGGACTCACTTGGCAGAAAGGCCTGCTTCCGCTTTGACAGGATTTTGTGATGAGATTTATCTCCTGGTCCCTCAATCCTATTCCCACTGAGCCACTGGGCTTTCTGGCTCTTCTTGTCCTTCCAAAATTTCCACCTCATCAATGTAAGATGCAGAGATGGTCAGTATCTGTCTGCTCCAGGGAATGCCTGTCCTTTGAAGAGCTTGACTCGTGTGTACAATATTCAAACACTTGAGCAGATGTTGTCCCACCTGTGACCATCTCCTGAGAGAAAATGAAGGAGAAAGTTGTTAGCCTCAGAAAGGTTCGAGGAGAAAGTGAGGACTGCAGATGCTGGAGATCAGAGCTGAAAAAGTGTTGCTGGAAAAGCGCAGCAGGTCAGGCAGCATCCAAGGAACAGGAGAATCGACGTTTCGGGCATAAGCCCTTCTTCAGGAATGAGGAAAGTGTGTCCAGCAGGCTAAGATAAAAGGTAGGGAGGAGCGACTTGGGGGAGGGGCGTTGGAAATGCGATAGGTGGAAGGAGGTCAAGGTGAGGGTGATAGGCCGGAGTGGGGGTGGAGAGGTCAGGAAGAAGATTTCAGGTTAGGAAGGCGGTACTGAGTTCGAGGGATTTGACTGAGACAAGGTGGGGGGAGGGGAAATGAGGAAACTGGAGAAATCTGAGTTCATCCCTTGTGATTGGAGAGTTCCTAGGCGGAAGATGAGGCGCTCTTCCTCCAACCATCGTGTTGCTATGGTCTGGCGATGGAGGAGTCCAAGGACCTGCATGTCCTTGGTGGAGTGGGAGGGGGAGTTGAAGTGTTGAGCCACGGGGTGGTTGGGTTGGTTGGTCCGGGTGTCCCCCAGTGAAAACTACCTCCCTGCTTCTATCTTATTTATTCCCTTCATCACTTTATATGTTTCTACAAGATCCCGCCCCCCAAATTCCAATGAGTACAGTCCTGCATTACACGTGATACTTAATGTGGCACCGAGTATGTGTGACACCTATCACCCATGCAGTCTGGATCCTCAAAAACACTTACATTGATGTATTGAGTGATTGGGCTGTTTCATCTCACTGACTCAGAGGGGTCCTTGGAAACTAGCCCTTTCCAAGAAAAGGTCTCATCAGGTTGAAGTCATGCTGGACGCTTCAGCCTGAAGTAAACGCCTCCTGCCATTATCCCCGTCCTCTCAACTTGTGGAAGGACAGCCAGTACAGGGTTACCCTACTGAGGCAGAGCTTAATTTCTGCTCCCACCATAGCAGATGGGGAATTGCTTCCTGAAGAAGGGCTCATGCCCGAAACGTCGATTCTCCTGCTCCTTGGATGCTGCCTGACCTGCTGCGCTTTTCCAGCAACACATTTTCAGCTCTGATCTCCAGCATCTGCAGTCCTCACTTCTCCTCAAGAAGGTGTGCCTAGCTGTAGGCAGGAAACCCAGGACACCATGAAATAAGCACTGAATCAGCTAGCTCAGTGGGCAGTTACCCAATGAAACTATGTACGAGGTATTTGTTTAAAGGCTAGGATTCATTGCAGCTGCTTGAATATCTGTGGCCGTTGCATATAAACTATAAGGCACTGTACTTTGTCCATATAAGACTTTGGCATATCCATGCTTTGAGTTGGAGTGTGTTGTCTTAGTTTTAAGCTGTACAACTGACAGGGAATACCGAGACTCTGGAGAAGGCAAACAGGAGGTTTCTGACCTCGCAGCTGATGGTTGTGTCACCAAAAGGGGACACTCGCTACAGAGAAATGAGGTAGGTAGAAGCAAGGTTATTGGTGCCTTTAGTGAGGAAGATACTAGACTCAGTCAGGGCATGCTAAATACTTTGCTAGCTGTGGTTGTTATGCCTGCTTGGCTGCATTCCAAACGTTGTTAGGGTAGTCAGGTCCAATGAAACAACTGCTCAGGGGAGCATTGACAGTTTTAGGAGGTTGTAAGAATATACTCTGCTCTAGAAGTTGTCAGCTCTTTGAAATTGATAGGCCAGGCAGACCCAAAGGACGTGATGATGAAACACTTAGCTAAACTATTGGCTTGTACTACAGCATTTAGTTTCCAGAAGTGTCAACTCTCCCTAAATGGAGATGGGTCATGGAACATTGAACTTAGTATTTGCATTGCTGGAGAAATAATGTTTGTTTACCTGCTTGACCCCAGGCCATTTCCATGGATCACAATAGACCTTGAGTGTGAAAGATAGTTTGACGCACTGACCTCTACAACATTGAATCCATGAGCCAATTCACCGACACCGTCTCATACTGCCCCCTCGACCACAACCCTCCCAGACCATCCACAACCTCATCACCTCAGAGGATCTCCCATCCACAGCCTCCAACCTCATAAACCCAGAACCCTGCACCACCCGGTTCGACCTCCCCCCCAAAATTCACAATCCCTACTGCCCTAGTCGATATATCATCTCCGCCTGCTCCTGCCCCATCGAACTTATCTCCTTGTTGTGGTTCTGTTCGCCGAGCTGGGAATTTGTGTTGCAGACGTTTCGTCCCCTGTCTAGGTGACATCCTCAGTGCTTGGGAGCCTCCTCTGAAGTGCTTCTGTGATCTTTCCTCTGACATTTGTAGTGGTTTGAATCTGCCGCTTCCGGTTGTCAGTTCCAGCTCTCCGTTGCAGTGGTCGGTATATTGGGTACAGGTCGATGTGCTTATTGATTGAATCTGTGGATGAGTGCCATGCCTCTAGGAATTCCCTGGCTGTTCTCATAGCAGAGGCTGTAATGCAAAGATTAGAACAAACAGTCTTACCACAAATTCAACTGGGTCAGATATGTGGACGACACCTTTGTAATCATTAAAAACACAGAAATAGAGAACACACACCGGATCATCAACGTCACACTCACAGGAATCTGATTCACTAGAGAGGAAGAAAAGGACAACCAACTCCCATTCCTAGATGTGATGGTACAGAGAACACCGAACAGAGAATTCACCACAAAGGTATACAGGAAAGCCACACACACAGACCAAGTCCTAAACTACGAAAGCAACCACCCCAACACACACAAACAAAGTTGCATCAAGACCCTATTCAAAAGGGCCACAACACACTGCAGTACACCAGAACTGCAAAAAGAGGAAGAGGAACACCTATACAATGTATTCGCCAAAAACGGATACCCTCGCAATTTCATCAACAGATGCCTAAGGGAAAGACAACGGAACGAGGACATGCCGCAATCCAAAGGACTAGCCACACTACCATACAACAAGAGCATTTCTGAACTGACATCCAGACTACTGCGACCACTAGGACTCATACAGCACACAAACCAAAAGCCACTCTCAGACAACAACTCACCAGAAACAAAGGACCCGATACCCAGCATGAGCAAAACCAATGTAGTGTACAAAATCCCATGCAAGGACTGCACAAAACACTACATCGGACAAACAGGAAGACAGCTAACGATCCGCATCCATGAACACCAACTAGCCACGAAACAACACCGACCAGCTATCCTTGATAACCACACACGCAGATGACAAGCAACATGAATTCGACTGGGACAACACTACTATTATAGGACAAGCCAAACAGAGAACAGCCAGGAATTCCTAGAGGCATGGCACTCATCCACAGATTCAATCAATAAGCACATCGACCTGGACCCAATATACTGACCACTGCAGCGGACAGCTGGAACTGACAACCGGAAGCGGCAGATACAAACCACTACAAATGCCGGAGGAAACATCACAGAAGCGCTTCACAGGAGGCTCCCAAGCACTGAGGATGTCACCTAGACAGGGGACGAAAAGTCCTGCAACACAAATTCCCAGCTCGACCAACAGAACCACAACAACGAGCACCCGAGCTACAAAACTTCTCACAATCTTTTGAACTTATCTCCTCATATCTCGACACCGTCCTGGTCCAGGATCTCCCACATACATTCAGGACCCCACCATGCCCTCCACCTCCTCTATGACTTTTTGTTTCCCTGGGCCCCTAATGCCTCATCTTCACCATGGACATCCAGTCCCTATACACACCATCTGCCATAGCGAAGGCCTCCAAGCTCCCCAATTTCTTCTCTCGTGCCAACCCAACCAGTACTCTTCCACCAAAACACTCATTCAATTGGCTGAACTGGTCTTCACTTTCAACAACTTCTCCTTCCAAACTTCCCACTTCCTTCAGACCAAGCCAAGGTAGTCATGCGCACCCACATGGGCCCTAGCTATGCTTGCCTCTTCATCGGGTATGTGGAACAGTCCACCTTCCATAGTCACATTGGCACTATTCTCACCTTTTCCTCCGCTACACTGATGACTGTATCGGTGCCACCTCTTGTTCCCATGACAAGGTTTGAACAGCTCATCAACTTCACCAATACCTTCTACCAGACCTTAAGTCCACCTGGACCATCTTGGACACCTCCCTCCCCTTCCTGGACCTCTCCGGTCTCTATTTCTGGGCGATCGTCTCAACACGGACATCTACTTCAAACCCACTGACTCCCACAGCTACCTGGACTACACCTCCTCCCACCCCACACCCCCTCCTGTGAAAACGTTATCCCTTAATCCAATTCCTCTGCCTCCACCATATCTGTTCCCAGGAGGAGCAATTCCATTCCAGGAACACCCCAGATAGCCTCCTATTTCAAGGACCACAATTTCCCTTCCCATGTAGTTGACGATGCTCTCCAACGCATCTCCTCCACTTACCGCACCTCCTGCCCTTGAACCCCACCCCTCCAATTGCAACAAGGTCAAAACCCCCCTGGTCCTCACCTTCCACCCCACCAATCTCCAGATCATCCTCGCCATTTCTGCCACCTACAGTCAGGCCCCACCACCAGAGATATATTTCTTCATTCCACAGAGACCATTCCCTCTCTGGCTCCCTCATTACGACCATGCCCCCCCCCCCCCCCCCCCCCCACCAACCCAACATCCACTCCCGGCACCTTCCCCTTCCACTGCACGAGGTGTAAACCTGCACTCACACCTCCCCCCTCACCTCCATCCAAGGCCCCCAAGGATTCTTCCACATCTGACAGAGATTTTCCCATCCACCACCTCTACTGTATTCAATACACCCAATGTGGTCTCCTCTACATCGGGGAGACAGGATGCCAACTCGCGGATCGTTTCCGGAACATCTCTGGGACACACACACCCAAACAACCCCACCACCCTGTGGCCGAACACTTTAACTCTCCCTCCCACTCCGCTAAGGACATGCAAGTCCTTGGGCATCCTCCACTGCCAATCCTAGCCACCCAACGCCTGGAGGAAGAACGCCCTATCTTCCGCATTGGGGAAGGCAACCACAAGGCACAAACATCAATTTCACCAGTTTCATTACCTCCCCTCCCCCCACCTCACCCCAGATACAACCCTCCAACTCAGTACTGCCCTCTTTGAACTGTCCTACCTGTCCATCTTCCTACCCACCTACCCACTCCACCCTTTACTCTGACCTATCACCATCACCCCCCACCTATCGCCTTCCCAGCCATCTTCCCCCCCCAGTCCCACTCCCCTCCTATTTACCTCTCAGCCCCCTTCTCCACAGCCCACCCTCCTGCTGTGCTTTTCCAATGCTACACTTTTTGACCTTGAGTGTAAACAGCACACAGACCTCTTTTGAAGTCGGGGTCACTATGTGGAAGATGGCAGAACATTTGAATTTCCTTTCCCATACCATTTTCATACGCAGGTGTGAGTTTTGTCACCCCATCAAAGAAATCTCTTTGCAGAGCTAATGACCCCTGGAGGAAGTTTGCAGGGAATCCGGAATATTCTAACAGGTTTAAGTGTATGGCGTTTTGACTTTCATTATTAGATGCTTTGTTGTAATGGAGATGCATCTTAAGGGCAGTGAGTGATGAGAGGGCTTTGTCCAGCAGTACATTTTGCAGAGAAAGCACCAGAGATGTGCTGAAAAACTCACCAGTTAATTTTAATTGAGATTCAAATATCCAGATACCTGTTCTACTGTATTTAAATAAACAGGCTTCTTCTACTGAAGATAAAAGAACTACAGTCTGTTCTGATGTAATGCAACAGCTCTGTTCCTGTGCGATCCTGCATTATAAGAAAATCACATACTAGCAGCACCATTTAAACCAATGGGACTGGAATCATGTTATAGCCAATACAGCTCAGGAAAGTTTGTGTTCTGCAAATAATAATCTAAACTCTTCGATCACGTTAAAGCTAATTTGTGTTGAAAAAATGCGCAATATAGCAGAACCAATGGTATAGCTAACTGCTCTCCTGTACTAGTACAGTTATAGAGTCATACAGCACAGAAACAGGCCCTTCGGTCCAACCAGTCCATGCTGAACATAATCCCAGACTGAACTGGTCCCACCTGCCTGCCCCTGGCCCATGTCACTCCAAACCTTTGCTGTTTATGTATCTATCCAAATGTCTTCTAAATTGTGTAATTGACAGATAATCTGTTTTAAAATGGAATTGTCATCATTTTTGTTTTAGTTTCAGGGATTCTGGAGCTGCAAGTTCATGTTTTGAAAGCGGTGGCTGTTATACATACTTGGCTGAGTTCCAAAGGTTGTTAGAGTAGTGAGGTCTACAGAAACAACTGCTCAGGAAAGTGACTGACCAGTTTCAGGGGTTGTAAGAATCTAGTTTGCTATTGATGTGGCTCCCTGATTCATGGTTGCTTATTTACACTTCTTAATGGCTAATTAAGTGACTAATTTTTTTTTGATGAACCGAAGTATTTTTCTTTGCAGTATGAATTACAAACTTTTGAATGGGAATTTTATTGAATTGGTACAGGTTTAAATGTTTTCACTGGCTCCCATTGCTTTACTATGGCTTCAGTGAATACTGTGCAATTGGCTATGGAGGTAAATCATAGAATCACAGAATCCTTACAGTGTGGAAGCAGGCCATTTGGCCCATCGAGTCCACACTGACCCTCCGAAGAGCATCTCATCCAGAACTACCCCCACCCCCCACATTTATCCCTGAAACCCTACATTTCCTGTGGCTAATCCACTTGCCTGCATATCACTGGACACTATGGGCAATTGAGCTATGGACAATCACCCTAATGTATGGGAGGTACTGGAGGGGAAGTGGGAATTCAAAGGCTCATGGCAAGTACAAAGAAGTATGAGGGGTGTGTATGGTGCTGAGAGTTGAGGTTTAGGAGTGAGGTTGAGAGAAGATTTACCCAGGCAAGTCTTCTAAACAGATTTTGGATTAGTGGGTGCTGGAAGTGCACAGCTGCTCGGATGCTGCCTGAACTGCTGTGCTCTTCCAGCCCCACTAATCCAGAATCTGGTTTCCAGCATCTGCAGTCATTGTTTTTACCTAAGTCTTCTAACCAGCCTGACCTCACAGCAACGTTCCTTCTACACTACACTGTGGCTCACAAACTGCTCATTGAACACAAATCTTCCTTCAAATCCGAGGCAACATCAGTCATGATTCAGGTGAGCATTTCAGAAACCACATCCCCAGAGTATCAAACCGGCTCTCGGGAATACTGGTACCCAAAGTGTTCAAATCACTCCTGGACTCTCCTCTATTAATTTCTCTAACTTCCTCCAGCTTTACTACCTACATTCCATCTGTTTTCTTTTTCTCTGGGAGTCTGCAGGTAATGGAGATGAAGTTTAAGTGCATGGCCACCTATGTCTGATCCTTTAAAGAAACCTAGTCATGAATACCCTGTGGAGGGGACCACATGACCATGAGACTTGGAGTCGTAGAGATAGACAGCATGGAAACAGACCCTTTGGTCCAACATCCT
Source organism: Chiloscyllium punctatum (assembly GCF_047496795.1). Lineage (NCBI taxonomy): Eukaryota > Metazoa > Chordata > Chondrichthyes > Orectolobiformes > Hemiscylliidae > Chiloscyllium > Chiloscyllium punctatum. Next base: position 47,137,901 of record NC_092757.1, on the reverse strand, counting down.
AAATAAATTTACTCCCATTTGTCAGCATGTGGCCCACATCCCTCCAAACCGATCTTATTCATATACCCATCCAGGTGCCTTTTAAATGTTGCAATTGTACCAGCCTCCACCACTTCCTCTGGCAGCCCATTCCACACACCTACCACCCTCTGCATGAAAAAAGTTGCCCCTTAAGTCCCTTTTAAATCTTTCCCGTCTCAGCTATGCCCTCTAGTCCTGGACTCCCCCACCCCAGGAAAAAAAACCTTGTCTAATTATCCTATCAATACCCATCATGAGTGTATAAACCTCGATAAGGTCACCCCTCAGCCTCTGACACTACAGAGAAAATTAGCCCCAACCTATTCAACCTCTCCCTATCTCTCAAACCTCCATACCTGGCAAAATCCTTGTAAATCTTTTCTGAACCCTTTCAAGGTTTACAAAATCTTTCCTAGAGCAGGGAGACCAGAATTGCATGCAATGTTCCAAAAGTGGCCTAACCAATGTCCTGTATAACCGTAACATGACGTCTCAACTTCTATACTCAAAACACTGACCAATAAAGGCAAGTATACCAAACACCTTCTTCACGATCTACATGTGACTACACGTTCAAGGAACTATGAACCTGCATCTCAAGGTCTCTTTGTACAACAACACTCCCTAGGACCTTACCATTAAGTGTTATCGGAAAATTGCCTACAGCCCTCTGAGTTGGTGTGTTCACCCAATTCTGGATTCCTGTGCAGGCATAGTCTCTACTCAGAAATCAATTTTAGAAAGAAATTTATATTTCAGCACCAGTTTGAGTATAAGGCTAGGGCTATTTTCCCTGGAGCGTTAAAGGCTGAGGGGTGTATTATAGAAATTTATAAAATCGTGAGAGGCATGTATCGGGTAATAGTTGAGAGTGTGTTGCTGGAAAAGCACAGCAGGTCGGCAGCATCCGAGAAGCAGGAAAATAAATGTTTCGGGCCAGAGCCCTTCATCAAGAATGAGGAATCCTCATTCCTGATGAAGGGTTCCTGCCTGAAGCGTTGATTTTCTGCTCCTCGGCCGTTGCCTGACCTGCTGTGCTTTTCCAGCAACACACTATCAACTCTGATCTCCAGCATCTGCAGACCTCACTGTCTCCAGGGATAGGGTAATAGTCAAGGTCTTTGCCCTAAGGTAGGGGGCGTCCAAATTAGGTTTAGGATGAGAGGGGAAAGATTTAAAAGGGACATAAGGGGCAGCTTTTTCATACAGAGGATGTTGCGAGTATGACATGAGCTACTAGGGGAGGTGGTGGAGACTGGTAGAATTACAGCATTTGAAAGGCACCTGAATGGGTAGATGAATAGGAAGGGTTTGGAGGGATATGGGCAAGGTGCTGGGAAATGGGACTAGATTAGGTTAGGATATCTGATTGGCATGGACGAGTTGAACTGAGGGGTCGGTTTCCACCCTGTACATCTCTATAACTCTATGACTCAGTAAAGGATATGACTGTCAATTAATAGGTCATGCTCAGCCATCAGATCAGGTCACACAGTTTGAGCTATGAGAAATCTCAGTGGTGTTTGTGACTGAACTAATATAGGACACACTAACACAAGGGGTTGGCTGGAAAGAAGTTGTTGACTGCTTTCAACATATATGAATCAAGGTTTCCTTTCAACCCTCAAATTCAGGATAAATTCAATTAAATTTTTAAACAGCATCAATGTCATTCGAAAACATCACCAAAGTAGGAAACGTGAGCGAAAGTTCAGGTCAGGAATTCTGCACTGTACCAAGCAACAATGATCAAATATATCTGGAAACATTAGCTGTGCTGAAAGGGAGTATCAATACTATCCTTTCATTCCTGTCAGTCAGAGCTGAGTGCTTCTGAACAGTGTGGAAACATTCTGAAGAAAATACTTTCCAGTCAGGGTGACCTTGAATTAGATGGAGGAACTTTTGATAGGTCAGTGTGCTCTGGCTGTTGAGCAAGAGAGGAACTACACATGCAATTCAAGACAAAGTATTAAGGAGACTGAAGCGTTGTTGAAGATGGTTACCGCAATTCATGACTGACGATGTTCTATTGGTGTAACCGCTTCAGAAGGTACTGATTCTGAAAGGATGAATTCTGAAAGTTGCTCCACCCAATCTGATGAACTCTTCAGGATTTGGGTGGGGACAGACAGAACAATTCTGAATCTCGGAGGTGAAAGATCTAACATTCAGGGCTCTATCAGAACCGTGGTAATAATGGATGGAAGATCCTGAATGTTCTGGGCTATGACAAGAAATCTGAGAGTATTGCATGTGAATCCCAGTGAGGCTTTCCAAATTTTGGGAGCAATAAGACATGTTTTCCAACAGAGATCTTGACATGGAGCCAAACTTCTCACTAGTGAGAGGCCTATTAATGAGGATTATCACTCACTTATTACTACCTAATCTCACTTCGTTAATATGCAGGCTCCCATTCTCCCACCAAGGCAGATAGAAATTACGGGACGAGAATTCTCAAAATGAATGTCTGGGCAGGTACCTGGTGACTTCAACCACACCACTTGCTCCACTTGGACACCCAACACCAACATGAGGGGAGGTGATGTCCTAGTGGTATTATCACTGGACTGTTAATCCACAGACACAGGTAATGTTCTGGCAACCTGGGTTCAAATCCCACCAAGGCCGATGGTGGAATTTGAGCTGATAAAGAATCTGGAATTAAGATTCTAATAATGACTATGAAACCATTGTTGATTGATGTAAAAACCCATCTGGCTCACAATCTGCCATCCTTACCTAGTCTGGCCTACATGTGACCCCAGACCCACAGCACACCCCAGGTAGTGGCTGCGCACTGCTCACATTCATAACCCAGGCACTTGATGATACATGCCAGCTTCTCTGCATCACCAGGGCACATCTCCACTCCGCAATTGCTGCTGCAAGGACACAAAATGTGCAAGGAAAGGTAACCAGTTCATGGATTCGACAGGGCTGCTCGCTCTCCAAATGCTCATTCACGTCGTGCCTACCGAGATTCTTGCCTTGCCTTTAGATGCTTTGGCCCCCTCAGCCTGAGCTAACAAGTGCCCAGTACCTCTGTCTACCTCTGTTTGTCTTTCAGCACAGACACAAAGGCAAGAAACTTGGCTTGGTTATCAGCCTACAAGGGGTTGGTCATTTTCTGCTATATCAGTCTCACATCTGAGGTATATCCGGTAAACACACTGCATGTGCTTCAACCAAATGGTTTACTTTAAAAACCAAAAAAGCTGTGGGTATTGGAAATCAAAAACAAAAACAGGAATTGTTGGGAATTTCTCAGCAGGTCTGGCAACACCTGTGGAGAGGAACCAGAGTTAATGTTTCAGTTCCTGTGACCCTTGTTTGGAACTGATCTGAATGTCTGACATGCTGCCAATTGTTTGGCTCTTTCTGTCCTGCTGTGGGCTGTTTCCTCCTGGAATGAAAGTAATGGAAGGGGTGGCATAGTCGACAGCGTTGGCGCAGGTGAGCAGAAAGTGGGGGGGGGGGGGGGGAATGAAGTGTGTCGAGGGAGTGATAGGCCATGCAGGAATCAGTTGGGTGAGGAAGAGCTGGACATCATGTTGAGATTGTACAGGACATTGGTGAGGCCTCTCTTTAGGAATACTGTGTCCAATTCTGAATGCGTTGATTTTGGAAGTATATTATTAAGCTGGTGAGGATTCAGAAGAGATTTACCAGGATGTTTCTAGGAATACAGGATTTGAGTTATAAGGAGAAGCTGGGTAAGCTGAGACAGTTTTCTCTGGAGCGTAGGAAGTTGAGGGGTGACCTTCTAGAGTTTTATAAAATAATGAGGGATATAGATAAGGTGAATGGTTGGTGGCTTTTCCCAAGGATGAGGAATTTTATAATAAGGGGACATATTTTTAAGGTGAAAGACGAAAGATTCAAAGTTAGTTGAGCATCGTACCTCATTCTTATGAGGGCATCCTGAGTACCTCCAGGTGCCTGTCACGTTCCTCCTCATCCAGGTCTTTTTCAATATATAATTTCAGTTATATCACACTATAAACTTTTGCCATAAATCTGTGTCTTAAAATCTTACACTCCACAACCCCCTGATGAAGGAGCAGCTAGTGCTTCCAAATAAACCTGTTGGACTATAACCTGGATTGTGTGATTTTTAACTTTGAAAGATTTAAAAGGAAAAGGGAATAATTTCTTTTACAGAGAGTGGTTCGTGGGTGGAATGAACTTCCAAAGGAACAGCTGCGATCTTTAAATGACATTTGGATAAGTACACGAATAGGAAATGTTTGGAGGGATATGGGCTAAGTGCAGGCAGGCAAATGGGATTAGTTTACGGTCAGCATGGTCTGGTTGGACCGAATGGTCTGTTTCTGTGTTGCATAGTGAGAGTGGAAAAGCACAGCAGGTCAGGCAGCATCCGAGGAGCAGGATTCCTGATGAAGGGCTTTTGCTCGAAATGTTGATTTTCCTGCTCTTCGAATGCTGCCTGACCTGCTGTGCTTTTCCAGCACCACATTCTTGACTCTAATCTCCAGCATCTGCGGGTGCTCACTTTCGCCTGAGGTAGGGAATAGCCAGCCTTGAAGGTGGTCTGTAGGACTCTGCAACTCCATAGGGCCCTTTATGCTAGATGTCAGAGACAGAGCTATTGAGAGAACTGAATCCAGGTCTGAACACTTATTTATTGGACAGCCAGACAGTTACACACTCTTTAAATCTATTCAGCGCTTAGCATATCCCAAAGGGCATTAAATCCCATGCAATACCTTTGAAGAATAGTTACTGCTTTACCACAGGGAAACACAACAGCATAAGATGCTGGATTTCTACTGTTCTTTCATCGCCAGATCTAGGTTCAAGTCTCACTCTCAGGCTTCAGTACAAAAATCAAGGCTGACGTGCCCGATCAGTAACAAGGAAACACTACACTCTCGGAAGTGCAGATCTTTGGAACAAGAGGTTAATACCCAACTATTTGCTTGGCTTGCTGTGAAATATTCCATGGCATTATTTCATAAAGAGCTGAGGAGTTATCCTTGTACCCAGTAGCATCTGCATGGGCGAGGTCCAGAGAGGACTCAATGTAAAGGGCCTTAGACAATAGACAACAGACAATAGATTCAGGAGTAGGCCATTCAGCCCTTCGAGCCTGCACCGCCATTCAATATGATCATGGCTGATCATTCCCAATCAGTATCCTGTTCCAGCCTTATCTCCATAACCCTTGACTCCACTATCTTTAAGAGCTCTATCCAATTCTTTCTTAAATGAATCCAGAGACTAGGCCTCCACTGCCCTCTGGGGCAGAGCATTCCACACAGCCACCACTCTCTGGGTGAAGTAGTTTCTCCTCATCTCTGTCCTAAATGGTCTACCCCGTATTTTTAAGTTGTGTCCTCTGGTTCGGCACTCCCCCATCAGCGGAAATATGTTTCCTCCTGCCAGAGTGTCCAATCCTTTCATAATCCTATACGTTTCAATCAGATCCCCTCTCAGTCTTCTAAACTCAAGGGTATACAAGCCCAGTCGCTTCAGTCTTTCCGTGTAAGGCAATGCTGCCATTCCAGGAATTGACTTCGTGAACCTACGCTGCACTCCCTCAATAGCCAGAATGTCTTTCCTCAAATTTGGAGACCAGAATTGTACACAGTACAAAGGCCTTGGTGTAGGTGAGATGGCACCAAAGAATGGCAACTTTCATTCCAGCGGCAGTGGTGGCACAACCAAAGGACCCGTGCCTGGCCACCACGCCAGTGGTGAAGCATTAACACGAAGGACTGTAAACTTGAACACTTTTTATTTATTTGTTTTTCTGCCTTTATATTCTATGTGTTGATTTATTTTTATGCGTTTTAAGACGGTGCCAGAGAGTGGGGACACTATATAATACTTTTCACTGTATTTTACAACAAAATACACATGACAATAAAGAAATCGAATCCAATAAATCACAGCAAAATTAAGTGGGCTAAAAGCTGGCAAATGGAGTTTGTGGGAAAGTGCAAAGTTGTTCATTTTGGAAGGGAGAACAAACTGGGAGAAGCTGCAGAAAGGTAACACACGAGAGGACATGGGAGGGGGGGGCTTGTGAACAAAACTCAAAAAGCTAGCACATGGGTGCAGCAGGTAATCAGAAAGGTTAATGGAATGTTGGCATTATTTCAAGGGGGTTGGACAGTATAAGAGTAGGGAGTTCTTAGTGTGACTGTACAAGGTGTTGGTGAGATCACTTCTGGAGGACTGTGAGCAATCCTGGACCTCTTATTTAAGGAGAAGGTTCACTAGGAATATCCCTGGTATTGGAGAGATTGTCTTAACAGCCAAAGACTAAACAGATTGGATCTCTACTCACCGGAGTTTAAATGGATGAGGTGATCTCATTGAAATAAGATTCATAAGGGGCTTGACATGTGAAATACTGAGAGAGTGTTTCTCCTCATGGGAGAGTCTAGATGGTATCAGAATAAAAAGGTGCTACTTTGAAACTGAGATGAGGAGGAATTTCTTCTCACGGAGGATTGAGTCTTTGGACCTCCTCGCCATAGACAGCTATGACCGTACGGAAGTCCATGTGACAGAGGAGCAAAATTAGGCCGTTCAGCTATTGAATGTATTCCTCCATTCGATCATGGCTGATATGTTTCTCAACCCCATTCTCCTGCCTTTTCCAGGTAACCCTTGATCCTCTTACTAATCAAGAATCTAACAATCTCAGCCTTAAATAAACATAACTCTTTGCTGCAGAAAGCTGTGGAGGCCAAGCCATTGAGTGTATTCAAGACAGAGATAGATAGGTTCTTAATTAGTAGGAGTCAAGGGTTAATGGTGGAACAGGCTTGAGAGACCAAATGGCCTACTTCTGCTCCTATTTCATATGATCTTATGGCCGTATGGTCCTGGTCAATATTTATCCCTCAATCAATATCATAGAGATAGGTTATCTGTTCCTCACCTTGGTTGCTACATTTCCTACATTATAACAATGATTATACTTTGAAAGCACTTTTTTGGCTGCAAAGTGCTTTGAAAGGTCTGGTGGTTGTCAAAAGCATAACAACAATGCATTTTTAAAGATGTGTTTCTGGGCTTTGCCAGACTCTGGTTAAAAACTGCCAAAGCCACCCCATCCCCATTCAAATTCAGGCTTACAAGCTCAGGAAATGTTGTAAACCAGCGTGTCTGTTCATTTTTAAAAGAAAAATTAGGAGAAGCTGGAGGAAAATGGCCTGAGATTCCAGTCAGGACTCAGATGCTGCACCATCGTTGATAAAGGCTGCAATTAAGGCTCAAGCAGAGTTTTCACAACTCCACTCCAATTAAAGCGGGTCTCTCACATTCCGTTTGGTGGGGTAGCAAACGGCAGCCGCGCCACCTGCTCTTCCTAAGTTCAGGGGCTGTGTCTGTGAAGAACACGCAATACCCAGGAAATTAGTCTCAGAGCTCTTTCAGAGAGCTCTCTTTCTCTCTCTGAGAGCTGGCTAGTGTTCTGCAAAAGCCTTTGAGAAGGCCCCAGGGACCCCAGAGATAGGTAACACAACCCGAAGGGTGTTGATTAGCTTGGTAATGCTGACAGATGGCCTCTCTAGCAGCTGATGATTGTAAAATAAAGGCACGGTGGCTCAGCGGTTAGCACTGCTGCTGTACGGGTTTTGATTCCAGCCTCAGGCTGGATACCCTTGCTAGGTTGACTGTGCTTGGGGAATGCCACTCAGGACATATCCTGATCAGAGGGACTCTAGGTTGGCCCACAGAAAAACCCCAAAACACAAGCCAAGCCTTAGCCAAACGGTTAAAATTTTCTTCAGGATCCACGCCAGCAAGCCATTGTAATTGCTGTTGGCATGCAGACTTGAGACTGCGAAAGAGTCCGACTAGCCCTAAATTGAGTAAGAGAACCCATGGGCCTGTATCCAGGAAAATACACCCCATGGAAAGTCCACCCACATCTGGTTGGGAACAGTGACATTGCTTAGCAACATCCAAATCAGAACCAATCAAAATAAACTTCTGGTTAAATGGTCACCCAGTTCTAATGGAGGTTGATACTGGCGCAGCCTTTTTAGTGACCACAGAACCAGTTTTTAACAATGTTCCTGCTGGACTCCAGCCCCTAGGTTTGTAAAAGACCTCGGCTAGGCTGAGAACCTGTACCGGGGGAGCTTTTATACGTTAAGGTACAACTTTGGTTCCGGTCTCTAACTGGCTCAAGGCCAAGTTAGACGGGGTGAAATTGGTTGTGAGGGATTCACCTAGACTGGCTCGACATTTTTCAGTCAGAAAACGGCTGCCTGATTGGAATCCTCATTAAATATCCCTAAGTCTAGGGATTATCAGAGGAACCAAGGCCGCCTTACATGTTGACCAGGAAGCATTTCCACAATTCTGTAAGGCTCACACTGTACCGTTTAGTACAGACAGATATCAGATGACCAAAAAGTGAAAGAATCATCAAACCAGATCAATTTGCAGAATGGGCAGCATCAGTCATACCGAAGCATGAGAGGTTGGTTTACCTTTATGGGGATTTTAAACCACTTTTTGCATTTGGATAAATATCCAATCCCTCATATAGAGGATTTATACGTAAAGCTGGTATAGTGACTGTCTTTCATGAAGCTGGACATGAGCCATGCATATTTTCAATTGCATTTAGATGAAGATTCCCAGAAGATGAAGATTCCCTACAATTAATACCCATAAGGGCTTGTATCAATGTCATTTAGGATATTGTTAGCTTGCTCAATTTTTCAGCGGATGATGAACAACATTTTGCAAGGTCTATCTCAGGTCACTATTTACCTCGATGATGTTCTAAGAACAGGAAAGACTGAGAAGCAGCGCTTACAGAACTTGGGTATAGTCCTAAGGTGTTTTTCCAAGGTGGGCGTATGCCTAAGAAGGGAAAAATGTGCCATCCAGGCACCCCCAAGTGACCTACATGGGCTAGAGTCGACAAGACTGGGTTACACCCATTAGAAGATAAAGTGAGGGCGATCAAAGGTGCCCCGGTTCCCATGTCTATCTAGGAACTTATGTCGTTCCTTGGGCTGGTAAATTATTACAGAAACTTCATACGTAGCCTAACCTCCGTCCTGGTACCTTTGCGCCAACTGCTAAAAAAGACTTAGCCTTAGAACTGATCGCATAGAAACGTTCTAGCTTTCAACAAAGTAAAGAAACAGCTATCATCGTCAAAGCTATTGATGCAGTATGATGCCACTCTGATCACCACTGAGATACTCCACAGAGGTCGGTATCCTGCCACCAGTCCTTGACTCTGATGGCTGACTCTGAAGAAGCAGTAATAAGGTCAAGGACTGTTCATGTGTAAATAAAGGGGGGCTTGGTGATGGGATAGCAATCTGTGTAGAGTTTTTGAGAAAAGATGAGGGAGTTATTATATGTCAAATTGATCTGAAAGACACTGCCTGATAAGATGATAGAAACAGATTTAACATATTTGGGCCCTTCCGAATATTTTTGTGGGAAATAAGAGACTTTAACGGTGTTTCCCTGCAAATGCACCACCTGCTGGTGACATTGAGATTGCAGGTAATGTCAACACTGGGAAGGTCTTGTGGGGCAGTGGGCAATGTCTCTGCCTCTGAGCCAGAAGCTGTGGGTTTAAGTCCCACATGACAACCAAGGAAGGTCCATTCACAGTGCAACCAAACAGTTTGATAGTCACCTTGTAAATAGCACTCATGTCCATATGTCTGGGTGTAAGAGTGGGGGAGTCTCCAGGTCAGCCAAATTGGAATGATGCCTCACAGCCTCTGCAGCCCAATCCAGGAAAAATTAACTGTAAACAGACATAGCCTTGTGCTTTGTCTGCCTTGTGTGTCACCCAGACACGGGATGAAATGAAGAATGCAACAGTGAAAAGTAATTTTTATCAAGTAAACCACCAAGCTATTGCCACTATTAAGAATTCCTGCCTCCATGGATCTTCCCATGATCCCATTACAAACAGGTGGTAAAGGAAAAGGAGCAAATCAGGACCAAAACAAAACCCCTTTGTGTCCTTCCAAATATTTTTGTATGAATTAAGAGGCTTAGAATCATAGAGTCATACAGCATGGAAACAGACTCTCCGGCCCAACTCATCCATTCCGACCAGGTTTCCAAAACTGAACTAGTCCCATTTACCTGCATTTAGCCCATTTCCCCCTAAAGTTTTCTTATTAATGCACCTGTCCAAAATGTCTTTTAAAAGTTGTTATTATACCTGCCTCCACCACCTCCTCTGGCAGTTTGTTCCATACACCACCACCCTCTGCATGAAAATGTTGCCGTTCAGGTTCCTACTATATCTTTGCCCTCTCACCTTAAATCTATGGACTCCCCTGCCCAGGGGAAAAGACCTTAGCTATTCACCCTATTGATGCCCCTCATGATTTTTATAAACCTCTATAAGGTCATCTCTCACCCTCTGACATTCCAGGTTCGTGCCATCAACAAATGTGGAAACAATAGATTTGATCCATACATTTAACTCATCGACATGGATTGAGAATAAACGGGGCCCAAGCATGAATCCTTGCTGTAACCCACTGGTTACACCCTGCCAACTGTTGAATCAACAATTTATCAGTGCATAGTTTCCTGTCTGTGCAACAATTCTCAATCCAGACCTCCAAGTCCATGTGCTCCAATTTTGCTTATTCGCCTCTTTGGTTGGAACTTGTCGAAAGGCTTCTGAAAATTAAAATAAACTATTTTCTCTTCCCAGCACTCTACTCCCCAGTCTTATCTAGCCTATTTCTCTATAAATGTACTGTTCTATGGTTAATGGAAGTGCAGCAGATCTCAGGTTCCATCCGCAAATCCACAGCAGCATGTATCCACTGATTCTAAATAATGAAGGTATAAATTTATCCCAGACAGTGTAACAGTCGTTCATTTATAGCCCGGTTTTATTTGTGAATTTTACTGTTTTATATTACTACCCAAGGTAAATGTCTATCCCACAGTGTAAAAAGCTGTGTTTTCATAAAAATGTGACTCATATAAAGAAAACAAGACACTGTAGCCTTTTAAATTTGGAAGGTATTAAAGATACATTTATAATAAAACCAGTTTCAATGACTGCATAGACAAAATGTGTGGGTGACTGAGCACATTGCACCACGACCATGCTATGTCTTAGAAAACTTCAAATCCAATTTATATCACAGACATAAACCATTTTTCTAAATGCTTGAAAGAGGCGTGGGGTGTTGACATTGCCTTCTATTCCCTTACAGCTGAGGGCACAGGCTTCACAATATCCTCAGAGGAGCAGCAGTTTTTTTTTACTGCTTATGGTTGTGTGCGTATACATCAACGTATTTATGTCTGAGTTTGTATGTACCTGAGCATGTTTCTGCATGTTCAGTGTGTATGTGCATTTGTATCATGTTTATTTGTGTGTGGGTAAATCTGTATTTGTCTGTGTGTATGCTTTCACTCCCTCTGATGCTCAGCAGTGTGTACCATCTACAAGATGCACTGAGGCTCCTTAGACAGCACCATCCAAACTCAGAACCACTCTCATCTAGAAGGACAAGGGCAGCAGATATGTGGGAACACCATCACCTTCAAGTTCCCTTCCAAGCCGCTCACCATCCTGATTCGGAAGTATTCCTTCACTGTCGCTGGGTTAACATCCTAGAATCCCCTCCGTAAAGGTCCACCTACAGCACTTTGCAGTGGCTCAAGAGGGCAATTTGCCACCACTTTCTGAAAGGGCAATTAGGAATGGTCAATAAATGTTGCTTCACCCAGTGACTCCCACTTTCTATGGAAGAATAAAACAAATTCTTATATGTGTCTGTATGTGTATTTGAATGCACAAATTTCCTGGCAAGAGAAAAGGCTAATGAGAACTTGTTTTTGAAAGCGTACACTGACTCATCAAATGTACTTCTTTTTCTGTTCGAAAGTGTGCAGTCTTGCTTTGGTGTAAAAATAGGATTCCCTATACTATCGCTCAGGTTAGGAATGTGTAATCTGATCCCCTTTGTCAAAGTCCCTACAGAACCGATGTTTCAGCTAATGAGGGAACTCATTTGTGTCGGGGGAAGGGAGTGGTGTGAGTAGGGTAAATGGAGAAGTGAGGGGGGAAGCGGATGGAGGAGAAGTGGTAGGACAAGAGATGGGAAGGATAGATGAGGAGGAATAGGAGAAGAGAGAGGTGGATGGAGGAGGATTAATATGGGAAGGGGGAGGGGAGGATGGAGAATGCCAAGGGTGTATGAAGGCTTTGGAGAGGGTGCAGAAGGCATTTGTAGGGATAATTGCAAAGCGGCATGGCTGTGGCTACCAGATAGAAAAGCTGTGTCTCTATGCTTGACAGGAGACGACCGGAATTTTGGGGCATATTTAATCATTAATATTTGTATATCGAAAGGACTGTTTATTTTGTATCAGAGCGTACAGAAAAAAAGCATGTTTCTCTTTTTTTTCTAAGTGTGATGATTCCAAGCTGACATAAGTTACCCTTTGGCATCTTGCCCAATTGTTCCTTATTCAGTGAACACTGGCAGAATTATTGATCACAGACAGAACCTTTTTCCAGAGCTTCTGAGCAAGTGAGTATGAGAAAAATGCACTGAGGGTTATCAGACTCTCTCGGTGTCAACGTCAACGGCTCCTGCCATCAACCATTAGACTATTGATGCAATTATTTTTGACCAATTGCATCTGTGATGGAACGTTTACAGTAGTGCATGCAGCAGGGTGTGAGAGATGCAACAAACATGCAGTCTGTTGGATTTGTATTCTAATGGTGTTACATGAGGGATGTCAGGCAGGACTCCACAGCCACAAAAGGATGGGAGTTATGTTATAGCTATGCAGAGCTCTGGTTAGACCCCATTTAGAGTACTGCACTCAATTAGACACGTTGTCCCTCAGGATGAAGATACTGGTGATAGAGGTATGCAGCAGAGATTTGCCTACACAATAATATAGGGGCTAAAAGAATTAAATTATGAAAATAAATTATGATAAAATTAAATTTAAAATTAAATTGTTAGAAGATTAAGGGAGGGCTTTTATGTCCCTAACACTGGGCCAGGAGGTCTGAGTTCAAGTCTCACCTACTCCAGAGGAGTGTCACGATGTCTCTGAACAGGTTGATTAGAAAATATTCAAACTTGACTATTTAGGTGGTGGTTGCAAAGGATTAGAAGAGTAAAGGGGCTTCTAATTAACTTATTTAAATGTTAAAGGAAAATCCAAAGCAGTACTACAAATGTGTAAAAATCAAGACATTGACAATTACAGATCAAAAGGATAATTTGAAAGTGGAGGCAGAACATGAGTTTTGTTTTATTCATTCATGGAAAATGGGTGTTGCTGCCTCTGTCAGCATTTATTGTGCATCTCTAGATGCCCTTGAGAAAGTGATAGGGAGCTGTCTCCTTAAACCGCTGCCATCCATTTGGTGTAGGTGCAACAACAGTGCTGTTAAGAAGGGGCTTCCAGGAGTTTGACCCAGTGACACTGAAGGAGCAGTGATATCTCTCCAAGTCAGGATGGTGAGTGGCTTGGAGTGGGACTTGCAGGTGGTGGTGTTCTCATATATCTGCTTCCCTTGTCCTTCTAGATGGAAGTGGTGGAAGGTGCTGACTAAGGATGTTTGGTGAATTTCTGCAGTTCAACTTATAGATGTACACACTTCAGCTACTGAGTGTCAGTGATGGAGGCAGTGAATGTTTGTGGATGTAGAGCAAATCAAATAGGCTGCTTTGTCCTCGGTGGTGTCAAGCTTCTTGTATTGTTGGAATGATGCCTGAAACGTCGATTCTCCTGCTCCTCGAATGCAGCCTGACAGGCTGTGCTTTTCCAGTGCCACATGTTTTGACTGTGATCTCCAGCATCTGCAGTCTTCACTTTCTCCTAGTCCCTGTACCCACTCAGGCAAGTGGGGATCTTTCTGTCACATTCCTGACTTGTGCCTTATAGATGGTGGGCAGGCTTTGGGGAGTCAGGAGGTGAGACACTTACCGCAGTATTCCTAGCCTCTGACTTGCTCTTGTAGCCACTGTATTTACATGCCAAGCCCAGGTCAGTCTCTGGTCAATGATAAATCTCCAGGGATGTTGATAATGGATAATTTAGCAGTGCTTTTGCCATTGAATGCCATGGAACAATGGTTGAATTCTATCTAGTTGAAGATTGTCATTGCATAACTCTTATGTGGTATGAATGTTGCCTGCCTAGTCAACCCAAACCTGGATATTGTCCAGATCTTGTGTGTATTTGGACATAGACTGATTCAGATGAGCTTTGAATGGTGCTGATCATTGAGCAATCATCAGCGAACATCTTCACTTCTGACCTTATGAGGGAAGATCATTGATCTTATCATGGTTGGGCTTAGGATACTACCCTGAGGAACTCCTGAATTAAACAAATTGCAGAATTGCTGAACAAATAAGAGTAGCAATTTTGTTGCCAAAGCTGTGGGGAAAGTGCAACATGCTATTTTCACCATAGGTTTCACTGAGAAGCTGAACAGTCAGAATTGAGAAATTTTGAACGCCTTGAAGATACATATAAAAGAAAGGCTTGTGTCCATAAAACACCGTCAACTAACTAGGGACCTTTTAAATTGCCAATTAAGTACTTTTAAGATGTAATCATTGATGTAATGTAGGAAACATAGCAGAATAAAACATGCACAGATAGTTCCACAAACAGCAATGACAAAAAAATCTGCTTTAGATTCATCTTGAACCTACTTTAGGTTTCAGTTCAAGAATAAATGCTGACAAGATCATGGGAAAGACTCCACAACTTCTTGCTATGCAATACCAACTTAGAAATAGGGGTGGCTCAGTGGTTTGCGCTGCTGCCTCACAGCACCAGGGACCTGAGTTTGATTCCATCCTTGGGCAAATGTCTGTGTGGAGTTTGTACGTTCTCCCCATAACTGCATGGGTTTCCTTCAGGTGCTCCAGTTCCTCCCACAGTGTAGAGATGTGGCGGTTAGGTGGATTGGCCATGCTAGTTTGCCCATAGCATTCAGGGATGTGCACATAGGTGGATTAGCTATGAGAAATGGAGGGTTGTGGGTCAGGATGGGATGCTCTTTGGAAGGGTAGTGTGCACTCGATGGGCCAAATGGCCTGCTTCCACACTGTAGGGATTCTATGATCCTACATTGTGTGCTCGAGTCCCTGAAGCGGCATTTGAGTGTGTAAGTTTCTTACTTAGAGGTGACTGTGCTGAGATAATAAGTGAGACTTCATTGAAGAGACACAGCACATAGGAAGCTAGTCTCATAGTCTCAGGACATGTTAGGGCTGATTTTGTGCTCCTGAACCACTGCATGAGTAGGCACTGGCAGAGTGATCAGCTAGTCTTGCCAAATGCTGCAAGGTCAGCTCAAAATAGAGTTTATACTTCACTTATGGTTTGAATCTTACACAGGGAGCGTGATCAAGAGAACCTCATAGAATGTCAAACGCAAATCATTAAATGGCCATTTGACCTCAAAAACTACTTCTTAAAATTAAGGGAATACAACAAATCGTCTTTTTAACAGCAATACTTTCAGTGTATTTAATATAATAATCCATTCCAAGGCAGGAGCTGTATGAAAAAAAAAGAGACACCAAGCCAGATAACCAAAAGAGATTTGAAATAAAAACAAAAAATGCTGAAGAATAAACAAGAAAATCGTGGATACTGTAGATCTGCAACACTGAGGATGCTGGAGAAACTCAGTGGGTCTGACAGCAACAACGGAGAGAGAAAAACAGAGTTCCTGTTTCATTGCAATGACTTCTTCAACACTGGAAATCTCTGACCGATAGGTCAGTTTTAAGGACTGTCCTAAAGGAGGAAAGAGTGGTGCAGAAAAATACAGCAGAGAATTCCAGAGTGACCATAAGATGATATGGTGCAGGGGCAGAAGTAGGCCATTTAGCCCATCGAGTCTATTCTGTTATTCAACCAGATCATTAATGCCCAGTCATTGTCATTCATGCTTAAAATTGAGGACGCTCAAAAGGCCTCAATTGAAAGAGCACAGAGATCGAGGAATGTTGTGCAATTGAAGATTAGAGACAGCAAGAGTCAAAGTCCAGATGAATTTAAAAACAAGGAACAGAATTTTCAAATCAAGTCTTTGACTAAGCAGGAGCTAATGTAGCTCAGTAGCTTAGGGAAAACATATGATGTGATTGGCATGAGCTCGGACACAGGATTTTTTGATTATCTCAGGTTTACAGAGAGTAGAATGAAAGAGGCAAGCCAGGTTGTGTTGGAATAGTCCAGAGGTAACAAAAGCCTGAATCCAGACAATTAAGCACAAGTGTTTGTACATATGGTGAAAAGGAGCTTGAGGGATGAATTTCATTTCAGCTGCATTGGTATAATTTGCCACCGTAAAAATACCTGGGGCCCCACCCCCTAATTCCTGTTGGACTATAACCCGATGCTGTGTGATTTTTAACTTTCTTCACCCCAGTCCAACACCACGGCTCCTCCAAATCACATTATTTTTGTTTGATTATTCAGGAGGTGACTGGCTGGGCCACTATTTATCACTCACACTTAATTGTCCAGAAAAAGCAAATAGTGAGCTACCTCCTTGAACTGCTGCAGACCATTAGGTGTAGGTAGACCCATAGTGCTGCGGGAAGTGAATTCCAGATTTTTGACCCAACAACAGTAAAAGAAAGCGATGCATTTCCAAGTCGGGATGGTGAATGGCTTGGAGATGTACATGCGGGTGGTGATTTTCCTATGTATCTACTGCCCTTGTCCTTCTACATGGTAGTGGTTATGGGTTTGGAAGGTACTAGGTGAATTTCTGTGGTGCATCTTGAAGATTGTACATACTGCTGCTACGTAGGTGGTGGGTGGAGTTGAGGATTGTGGATGTGGTGCCATCAAGCAGACTGCTTTGTCCTGAATGCTGTCATGTTTCTTGAGTGTTGTTGGAACTGCACCCATCCAGGCAAATGGGAAGTCAGAGACCCTTAGGGTGGGTATCCCCAGAAGGCACCAGAAGGTTGTGAAGGAGCACTATTCTAGCATTACACAGCTTAATTCAGTTGAAGAAAGCTGCATAAAAATGGTGCCATGGTACTAGTCTTGACAACATTACTTCAGTATATTGGAGGATGTTTCATCACAAGAACCTCTGATGAAGCCTCCAAGTCTACCCATGGGTCATCTAATACATCAACCCCCACAGCACCCCAACATTTGAAAGCCAATGGGCCCTTCATTATCAGCTTGTATGATTCATCTCCCTTGGCTTTCCTTTATCTCATCTTCAATCTCTGGATAATGAATAAATGGAAGTTCAAGAATTTCCTAATGAATTATAAACTATCTCCTAGATCTCTTGCAGCAGTGTCCACATCCTCCACCCTTCAGGAGACTCTAGTACTATCTGCAGACTTTACAATTGCAAGCATCAGCATGGCCAGCTTCCCCTGAACGGGGCTGGGACCAGTGTCCTGGCAAATGAATATTCAGGGATATTGGGGGGGGATTTGGGAAATGTAGGTTTCTAACACAAGAGGACATGGCAGCACTACAGGGCAGCTATTTAGATAACGATAGCCAGAGTTGGACTGGAAGGGACATTGTGTACAAATGTAGAAAAACAGCTGGAAGTAGGATCCAAGGGGGCAAAAATAGTAAAAAGGCAAACTTAATGGTGCTTTATTTGAAAACACATAGGACACAAAATAAATGAGTTAATGGTCTAAATAGAGTTTAATGTTTATGGTCTCATAGCCCCTTACAGAGACTTGGTTAAAAAGAGATCAAAGGTGAAATGGGAACTAAATGTTGAAGGGTATGTGACTTTTCAAAACAACAGCCAGGAAGGAAAGGATGCTGGGATAGCTTGGCATAGAATGGAATAAATATGAAAGCAGGAAATAGTTCTGGATGGGAAGATGTAGAATCCATATGGGTGGAGGAAAGAAATTAAAAAGGACTCATCGCAACCCCCTACCGTGCCATTGTAGCTATACTGTGTTTACAGAATGCTCAGGAGATGGTGAGGGCCTGTAAAAAAGGCAATATATTAATCTCCAAGTAGACTGGGAAAGTCAGATTGACAAAAGTAGTCATGAAAAGAATGCATTGAGTGTATTTGGGACCATTTTCTAGAACACGACACAGTGGGTCCAATCAGGCATCAGGCTACTTTGGATCTGGTGATGTGTAATGAGGCAGCTTTAATTCATTAAGTTCAAATAAAAGATCCCCTAGGAAACAGTGACCATGACATGGCAGAATTTAATATTCTGCTAAACTTAAATTAGAAAAATTACAAAGGAATGAAGGTAGAATTAGCTGGAGTGGACTGGGAAAGGGGTTTAGCAGCAAAGATGCTTGAGGAACAATAGCAGATGTTTAAAAAAAATTCACGGCACAGAGCAAAGATATATTGCAGTCAGAAAGAAGAATCTTAAGGGGATAAGCCAATGATGGTGAACCAGGAAAGTTGAGGATAGCATCAAACTGAGAGTAAAAACATACAATGTGGCAAAGATAAGTGGTAATCAAGAGGATTGGAAAAGATTTTAAAACCAATAAAAGACAACCAAAATAAAAAAAGGGAGAAGATAAACTTGGAGCAGAAACTTGCAAGGGAGCTCAAGACATCAGAAAGAACTTCTTTAAAAATATAAGAAGAAAGAGACACAGCCAAATTGAACATAGGGCTCTTACAGAACAAGGCTGGGGAAATAATAATGAGGAATCAGGAAATGGCAGAGGAGTTGAATAAATAATTTGCATCAGTCTTCTTGTAGATGATATTGTTGGCATTCCAGAATAACTAAATAATCAAGAGGCAAAAGACAGAAAGGAAATAAGTGCAATAACTATCATTTGAGAACAGATGCTTGGAAAAATAATGAGGTTAAAGAACAAAAATGTACCTGGACATGATGGGATGCATCCTCAGATATTAAAGGTATATACGGAGATAGTGGATGCACTGGAAGTAATCTTCCAAGAATCATTAAATTCTGGAAACGTTACAGTGGACAGCAAAACTGTCAATGTAACACATTTACTGAAAAAGGAAGGAGACAAAACAGTAGTAACTATAGGCCGTTAACTTAACTTCTACTATTGGGGAAATAGTAAAAACTATTATAAAGGATGCAATAGCAAAGCATTTAGAAGTAATATGATGAAGCAGAATTAGTTGGCTTCACAAAGGGAAAACCATGTCTGACAAATTTATTAGAATTCTCGAAGGAGATAACAAATAGGATCGGTGAACAGCAACTGGCCGATGTAACATGTTTGGATTTTGAGGAGGCATTTGATAAGGCACCACATGTTAGCCTACTTAATATGAGTGTTGGAGGTAGCATGGATAGACACAAGGAGTTAGAATAAGACAGTCATTTTCAGGATGGTAATCTGTAACTAGTGGAGTGCCACAGGGATCCATGCTGGGGCTACAGTTATTGGATGGGGAACGCACTATTGCCAAGTTTGCGAATGACCCAAAAATAGTGAGTAGTGAAAGATGTCTCAGTCTGCAGAGAGCGATATGGACAGGTTAGGGAGTGGACAAATGCTTGGCAGATGCTATATGATATGGGAAAATGTGAGGCTATGCATTTTGGCAGAAAGAATAGAGGAGCTGAACAATTATTTAAATAGAGAAAGCCTACAGACTACAACGATAACACGGAGGGATTTGTGCACAAATCCAAATCAAAACTAATATCCAAGTTCAGCAGGTAATAGGGAAGTCAAATGGAATGCAGAGAATTGCATATTTCAAAGAGAATAGAGTATAAAAGTAGGGAGGTCTTGTTAAAACTGTAAAAGGATCTAGTCAGACCACAGCTGGAATACTGTGAATAACTTTGGACATACTGACATAGGAGGCAGTTCAGAGAAGGCTCACTCAGCTCAATCCAGGCATGGAGAACTTTTCTTCTGAGAAGTTGACTTGGTTGGGTCTGTATTCATTGGAGTTTGGAAGAATGAGCGGTGACCTTATTGAAGCATACAAGATTCTTGGGTGACTTGTCAGGGTACATGTGGAAAGGTCGTTTTCCCTTATGGGAGAGCCTAGGACAGAAGGACATAATCTCAGAATAAGGGGTCTCCTTTAAGAGAGAGAGAGAGAGAGAGATGAGGAATTATTCTTTCAGACAGTGGTAAATCTGTGGAATTCTTTCCTGCAGAGGGCTGTGAGGCTGGGTCATTGAGTACATTTAAGGCTGTGATAAACAGATTTTTGATCAGGAAGGGAATCAAGGGCTGTGGGGACAAAGCAGGAAATTGAGTTGAGAACTACCAGGAGAAAGTTAGGACTGCAGATGCTGGAGATCAGAGCTGAAAATGTGTTGCTGGAAAAGCGCAGCAGGTCAGGCAGCATCCAATGAGCAGGAGAATCGACGTTTCGGACATGAACCCTAAGAAGGGCTCATGCCAGAAATGTCGATTCTCCTGTTCCTTGGATGCTGTCTGACCTGCTGCGCTTTTCCAGCAACACATTTTCAGTTGAGAACTACCAGATCAGACATGATCTCATTAAATAGCAAAGCAAGCTCAATGGACTGAATGGCATCAGAGGAGCAGGAGAATCAGGGCTTATGCCTGAAACGACGATTCTCCTGCTCCCAGGATGCTGCCTGACCTGTTGTGCTTTTCCAGCACCATATTCTTGGGACTGATCTCCAGCATCTGCACTCCTCACTGTCTCCTCAATGGACTGAGTGGCCTAAGTCTGCTCCTACCAGGCTGAAGGGGGTATTGTGCAGCAAAGTATTTTTTTTTGGAAAAACTGAAAAAAAATGTGCTGGAAATCCTCAGCAAGTTCATGCAGCAATTGTCTAGAGAAATAGGACTGAACGTTACAGCCATATGACCTTTCATCAGAGCAGGGTTTATTTGGCACAGGTTACTCCCCTCACTGGGTAAGATGCCAACATTCCTGATCAACACTTTCCAGGGTGTTGCCCCCGTACGAAAGGCGCATACAGTATAATGTATGAAATTGAAGTAAATAATGTCACTCTACCAGCCTGACAAGATCTCCCTGCTTTATACAGAAGACACGTGGGAAGATTTTCAGCTGTTTTTATTTGCATTAACAGCCATAATGTGTCAACAGCCAGGCGCTTCCCAATGCATATTAAACAGAGTCAGATCGTATTTCATCAGCAGCACAAAAAAAAATTCGCTGCTGCACTTGGCAATTAATTTAGGAAACGAAGTGCGCGACCAATCTGCAGAGCGCTGTGCATTTCCTACCAAATTTGGGGAGCAGTAGGGGGATGGGGAAGGGAGGACCGCCTCAACCACCCTTGACGCACTCACACCCCGGGGAGGGCGGGGCAACTCACTGATTAACGGAACGACTAGCCAATCGGGAGCTTGGAGTTCACACCTACCCCCGTCGCCAATGGGGATTGACGGTGGGGGCGGGTTGACGCTGCACGCCGCGTCGTTATGATTTACACAGGGTTTAGCCAATTGAGTGCAGCGATCCGTGCACGCCGTTCACGCAGTCCTGCCAACGGAGATTGAGGGCGGGGGCGGGTCGACAGGACCGTGCGCGACAGTCTGATTGATAAGGAGGCCGAGCCAATAGCGTGATCGGAGCTGGGTCGCCGCCGGCACCCCACATCCACCAATAGCGATTGATGGTGGAGGCGGGCTAATCGGGTAGCCCCGCCCCTGACACACAAGGATCGGTCGCACAGTGAAATGGGCGGGGAGGTGCTCTGCGCATGCGTGGAGCAGGCCGGCGAGCCTCAAACTTGAAGAGAAAGCGTTTGGGGAGCGGGTCGGTGCCGATAACAGAGGGACATAGAGTGTGTGAGGGAAGACACACAGAGAGAGATAGAGAAAAAAGGGAGAAGAATAAAAAAGCAGCCAAACGGCTTCTCTGTGCTTGACGGCCAGCTAAACATGACAGAGCCGCAGTCGGCACTCTTACTCCGAAGGCAGCTGGCAGGTAAAGGAATCTTATCGGGAGCCGCGGTATCTCCTGCACCATTTCTAGACGTTTCACGAATGTGGAGCGACCAGCGCCGCAGCAACTCTTGTTCCTTTCTTCCCCCCCCCCCCCCCCCATCGCGGCCGCTGACGGTTGATTTGAAACGATTCCCGGGCCCCCTTCAGAGCGACGAGTGTCCCCGGAGGGGATTTAGTTCTTACCGCCGAGTGAAGCAAGAGACCCGCTCCTTTGTCCTGCTCGAGGTTGCATTTCACCCCCCCTCAACCTTTTTTCTCCTCCCACCTCCCACCTCCCACCCCCCACCTCCCGGCCATCGCCTGCCCTCAGTTCCCTTCTTCACCCCCCTCCCCCCAAAAAAATTGACTCTCCCATTCACCCCCGCCAAGTCGCATTTGGACTGGCTCGCGCATGCGCACGGCACCATGAGTGTCATGGAAGAGGCAATGCTGTTCTGTGCTTCTATTGTTGGGTTTGAGTTGGAGCGCCAGCGTCCCCCTTTCTCCTCCAGTGCACGCTCAGCTTCTTTCCCTGTTTTCTCTCTCTCAAATGAACCGCAGGAGTGTGGTGATGCATTTTTGTTTTACCCCACCACAGTCTGTAGTGAACAGAAACAGATTTAAGTCTGTTGATTAAGAATTCATGCTGTCTGGTATTACACAAATAACGAGAAAGGTTCCCTGGATATTTTGCACCAATAAGATCCGTTATATCTGTAAATTGTTTTTTTGTTTTAAAAAAATCACTTCAAAACAAGTCTTTTTGCTGGACTGTTAATCCAGGGCCATGTAATGTTCTGGGGACCTGGGTTTGAAACCCACCACAGCAGATGGTGGAATTTGAATACAATAAAAGTCTGGAATTGGAGTCTAATGACAATTCATTGTCAGTTATTGGGAAAAACCCATCTGGTTCACTAATGTCCTATAGGGAAGGAATTGCTATTCTTTCCTGGTCTGGTCTAGATGTGATTCCAGACCCACAAAAATATGGTTGACTCTTAGCTGTCCCCTGGGCAATTAGGGATGGGAAATAAATGCTGGCCTGGTCAGTGCCACCCTATTCCTGTGAATGAATAAAATTCCCCTCAATGCTCAGCAAGGTTTTTCTGTTGAATCTTCACATGAAGTAAATGTTTGCATTTTTATTGTGTACATAATGAATAACTTTATTCTCAGTATGTTGAAGACCTGCTCTGGTTGTTGAATATGAGGTTCTGATCTGAAATTCTGGGACCAGATACTATGGCAGGATACTGTTGCTTAAATAGTGCCTCATTAGGTGCTTGACTCTTTGTTGTATCTAACAGATGTCATTGTGGAATTTCCTCCGTTATGCTCAAGATCTGGGCTGGGATAGTTGTGACATTATATACCTGCTTTACAAACAGTAACAAAAGTGTCAAGAAAGATCAGGACTGGATATGAACCAAAAGGGTGTAATCTTTCAAGCTTTAGTACTTGATAAGTATTTTGTATTTGAAAAACATGTTGCTGGCTTTGTAAAGGATGTGCTTAAAATCATGTGGATATGGCAGGCTTGAGCAATAGTGAATACCGTCTTTAGGTTGGCAAAAGAACCAACTGTGACATGAGTTTTATTGTTTGGTGGAGGCTGGTTTACTTTTGCCTTCAAAAGGAAATTGGGAGGAAGTGGTGAGGTTTTGTGTGGGACTAACTAAAATTTTGTGCAGAGAGTTGTGTACAAATAGGCCAACTATGCTCTTTCTGTAACCACTCTGATTCAGTGGTAATAAGTTGTTTAGCTGTTTGCCCGTTTTGTGCTTATGGCAGCTTTTCTTTTGGCCTTGGAATGTGTGAAAGGGATTCCCAACCAATAAATTCACTTTCAAAGTGTAGTTACTATTTGAGAGAATGTGGCAGCTAATTTATACAGCATGTTGTGACAGATGGAAAATTTTAATGAATAATTTTTTTCTTTCAACAAAGCTAGACTGAGAACCAAGGAAGCCACTATTTCCCTGTTGAACAGATTCGCCAGTATAATGGCGATATAAGATTTTTACTGCTACTATCCGTGTGCATAGATCGCAGTCTTATATTTCCAATATTGCGCACATTCATCTTGGTTATACTATGGGTGAACGCTTCATCCACAGCTGTTTATTTTTATTTATCAAGGAACAGAATATTGTGATATAATTTTTTTTATTTTCATCTGGCTTAACATTAATTTGTCTAATCATCAACTGCAAATCATTATTGCATGAAATGACTCTGCAGCTGTCACCTCTGAAAGGAAGAGGAACCTGACTCTCAAATTTAGGCCTTTATCATATGTTGAGTCCAGAAATCGTGCAGAAATGACTTTCTGGCCCCAGGTGATCTTCACCTAGGTATGAGCAGTCTCAGGCTCCTTTTAAATTCCATAAGTTTACTGCATCTCTACCTTTTGCAGTGTCAACAAAAGCTGAAATCTTATGGATCAACACAATGGTAAAGGTCGAGACAGTATGAGGAAGTACTTGAGAATATCTAGAACAATACTGAGAGATGCAGTCGAGTATTTTCAGGACCCTGCTGAACCGGAATTTGTTTTGGTGGCCAAGGGTTGAAAGTTAATGGAACTAGGGTAAATTTAAGTCCTAAATCACTGAAGATTGAATTGAATGGTAAAAGACTAAAGATGCTGTATGGCAACATACGTTTGTTCTCCTGTCACTTAACTTGGGTGACTTTGAAGAGGTTAAAATGGTCTCGGATAAATTTAACTGACCTTTGCCAGGGCAGTGAGAGGGTGTTATGTATGGTTTCACCAGTAGTCCCAAGTGTGTGGATGTCAACTTGTGACTACACAACTACCTGATAAAGGAGCAATGCTCCGAAAGCTAGTACTTCCAAATAAACCTGTTGGACTATAACCTGGGTGTTGTGTGGTTCTTGACTTTTGTACTACGCCCGCCCCCAATCCAACACCAGCCTCTCCAAACTGTGACTACACAGATTTTCTTGATTCAGCTCAAGGCTGAATAGCTTGCTAGTCCAGTTCGTAGTTTTGTAAATAGGTACTTGGCAGAGATGTTGAGGCACAAATTAGAAAAGGGCAGAAACTGTTGATGCTAAGTACTAATTTCTACGATCCTTAAAATACAGCCTTTTTGACATTCTTGCATGACTGAAATATGGTATATTTGGAGCAATATTAAAATTGCTGTAGTCAGGAGATTCTAATGTTTCCAGTGAAGTTGTTTAGTTCTAAGTCATCAGTCCAGTAAATAAATCTGACCCTGAGCCAAACAGCAACAATGCCTTAAAGATTGACTTTTGTTATATTTGGACTTGTTTAAGCCATGGCAATATGGGACGTTGCAGTTTCCCATTTTGAGCTGCCAAGCCTGGGTGGGCGTAACTTTGATCAAAATTTGCTGTGCTAGCTAGATAATGATGCACAGTTGAGTCATGTGAGTTGGTTATTAGTGTATTTGGCATTAGTTCAGCAATATTTGTGGATATGTCTGCTCTAAAGGGGCAGTTTTTAATGCTATTACATATCGTAAGCATTTTGTGCTTTACACATTTATGGCAAAAATTAGTATGCTGGTCTTGAATCATTACAAAGAATGTTGATTTACTCTAACTTGGTGATAGGAGTCCACTGCATTAAAACTGTCCAGTATTTGCCTTGGTTTTAAATTGCTTTGACTGCAAACTGCTCTCAAAGATTGCATCATGTAGTGCTTTGTAAAGTTGTGGGCTGAAAATGTTTAAATTGTAACTTTACTCTTTTTTTATAAATTACAATATTAATCCCAGTGGCTCAGAGTCCCGATGTAGGTTCTCTCAGAATTTACACATCCAAATCGGAAATTCAGCGCAGCTGCTCTGTCAGCATTGTTACTCCCATATAGCTCTTTTGTACCTTTTGTTTTATCAGGTCATGTGACTGTCTACTCCCTTGTTTTAAATTATGAAACTTCATCAGTTATTCACCTCACTACTCCATGTTAAAGCAAATGCATCCACACTCTGGCTAATCCTCTCCTAGATTCCATTCTGAATTTATTGGTGCTTACCTTATTTGTGGCCCCTAACCTTGCATTCACCTGGAATATGCACCATACTGTTAAGGTCCTTCATTTTAAAGGTCTTCTATCATGTTTCTTGGGATATAATTTGTCAGTTCCGGTATCAGATTAGATTCCCTGCTAGGCTTTGCCAGGCTTCCCTTTCTCGTCACATCTTTTACTGACTGTATAAAAGAACAATATTGAAGAAAAGTTGATCTCTCCTAATGTGGAGGAGGTTAGTTAGCTGACTTGATTCTGCCCTGTGCAGCACCCACATGTGACTAGCATTGGAAATCTTTGCCTGCTGCTTTAAGTCTGGTATAGCATTTTAATGCTTCAACTACAGTGCTGTTGTTTGCAAATTCAGCTGAGATGTTTTTCAAGGATACACAGTGAACATTCAGTTCTGGAATACTGAGGAAAGCAGCTGTATAGTAAGATTATTACCACAATACCACAGCTGTAGAATGGCCTTGGGCCAAATAAAATTAATCTGCTCGAATAAGCAGCTGTAATGGGGAACAATTGTACAATAGGAAGGTTAATCTTGGCCAGCAGTGTCTAGTGAAAATGAGGCACAGTAAAACTGCAACTGTTCGCTACATTTGAAACTAACAAATACAATGCTAATATCTAACACATAGTGGAAGAGATGTTCAGTGGTTACTGTTGAATTGATTTTCAGATTTGAGCATTTCCCTATGCATGCATAATGGTAGGTACTATTCTCGTGTTTAGAAGGCACTAGTATTTTTTAAATACTATTGCAAAGCAACTTGTTTCTCCTTTGTATGAAGCAGTAGCATTGGAAAAATGTTTTTAAAATTGATTTTTGCATTACAAGGTTGTATTAATGATGGGGAAGGAAGAGCGTGTCATTTTCTAATCCTTTGAACACCATTTTGTATATTTAATTCATAAATTGTATGTACTGTGCAATAGTGTTATACTATGGCACTTTGGAAAATGATTACAAAATTAAGTACAAACAGAAGCCAGTACAATACTGAAGCTATTAAAAGTAATTGTGGTGTAGTCATATCTTTTTGAGGAATTTTCTTTAATCTAAATAAACTGCATAGCAAAATATTACCAGTTAAATGGCATTTACAGTATTCACTTCAGTTTCTGCATCAGGCCTTGAATCACTGAAATCTTTCTGGCAATGGAGTTCTTACTGTGGTATTCTGGGGAAAACCTAGAGGGATGTAACTTGTGTTTTTGCACAATATCTTGTGAACATTAGAAGTCACTTTACAATACAATCTGGTGTTACTGTTTTTTCTGCTCTGCTTGTGTTGTGAAGCAGGCAAAGCAACAAAATCATTAATCTGGCAATTACCATCTAGAGTGTGGTGAACTATAACTGTGTCCAATTCTGAGCATTACATTTTAGGAAAAATGCTGAAAATGTGTTGCTGGAAAAGCGCAGCAGGTCAGGCAGCATCCAAGGAGCAGGGGAATCTGGCATGAGTTCTTCGTCAGGAATGAGGCAAGTGTGTCCAGCAGGCTAAGATAAAAGGTAGGGAGGAGGGACTTGGAGGGGCATTGGAAATGCGATAGGTGGAAGGAGGTTAAGGTGAGGGCGATAGGCCGGGGTGGGGGTAGGGGCGGAGAGGTCCGGAAGAAGATTGCAGGTTAGGAAGGTGGTGCTGAGTTCGAGGGTTGGGACTGAGACAAGGTGGGGGGGAGGGGGAAGAGGAAACTGGAGAAATGAGTTCATCCCTTGTGGTTGGAGGGTTCCTAGGCGGAAGATGAGGTGCTCTTCCTCCAGCCGCCGTGTTGCCGTGGTCTGGCAATGGAGGAGTCCAATGACCTGCATGTCGTTGGAGTGGGAGGGGGAGTTGAAGTGTTGAGCCACGGGGTGGTTGGGTTGGTTGGTCAGGGTGTTCCAGAGGTGTTCTCTGAAAC
Source organism: Chiloscyllium punctatum (assembly GCF_047496795.1). NCBI lineage: Eukaryota > Metazoa > Chordata > Chondrichthyes > Orectolobiformes > Hemiscylliidae > Chiloscyllium > Chiloscyllium punctatum. Next base: position 47,110,023 of record NC_092757.1, on the reverse strand, counting down.
GTTCCGCAAGTAGACAGCCTGTCTCCAATATAGAGGAGGCCACATTGGGTGCAGCGGATGCAGTAAATAGTGTTTGGAGGTGCAGGTGTTTTTGTGGCGGATATGGAAGGATCCCTTGGGGCCTTGGAGGGAAGTGAGGGGGGAGGTTTGGGTACACGTTTTGCATTTCTTGCGGTTCCAGGGGAAGGTGCCGGGAGTGAAGGTTGGGTTGGTGGGGGGGTATGGACCTGACGAGGGAGTCACGGAGGGAGTGGTCTTTTTGGAACGCTGATAGGGGAGGGAAATATATCCCTGGTGGTGGGGTCCGTTTGGAGGTGGCGGAAATTACGACAGATGATACGATGTATATGGAGGTTGGTAGTGGAGGACCAGTGGGGGTTCTGTCCTGGTGGCAATTGGAGGGGTGGGGCTCAAGGGTGGTGGAGTGGGATGTAGAGGAGATGCGGTGGAGAGCATAGTCGATCACGTCTGGGGGGAAATTGCGATCTTTGAAGACGGAGGTCATCTGGATTGTATGGTATTGGAACTCTTTCCAATCCTCCCACTTCCTCCAAACCAAAGGAGTCGCCATGGGCCCCAGCTGTGCCTACCTCTGTAGGATATGTGGAACAGTCCACCTTTCACAGCTACACTGGCACCACCCCCCACCTTTTCCTCCGCTACATCGATGATTGTATCGGCGCTGCCTCGTGCTCCCACGAGGAGGTTGAACAGTTCATCCACTTTATCAACACCTTCCATCCCGACCTCAAATTTACCTGGACCGTCTTAGACTCCTCCCTCCCCTTCCTAGGCCTCTCCATTTCTATCTCGGGCGACCGAATCAACACAGACGTTTACTATAAACCGACTCCCACAGCTACCTGGACTACACCTCCTGCCACCCAGCCCCCTGTAAAAACACCATCCCATATTCCCAATTCCTTCATCTCCGCCGCATCTGCTCCCAGGAGGACCAGTTCCAATACCGTACAACCCAGATGGCCTCCTTCTTCAAAGACCGCAATTTCCTCCCAGACGTGATTGATGATGCTCTGCACCGCATCTCCTCCACTTCCCGCTCCTCCGCCCTTGAGACCGACCCCTCCAATTGCCACCAGGTCAGAACCCCACTGGTCCTCACCTACCACCCCACCAACCTCCGTATACATCGTATCATCCGTCGTCATTTCCACCACCTTTTAAACGGACCCCACCACCAAGGATATATTTCCCTCCCCTCCCCTATCAGTGTTCCAAAAAGACCACTCCCTCCGTGACTCCCTCATCAGGTCCACACCCCCCACCAACCCAACCTTCCACTCCCGGCACCTTCCCCTGCAACCGCAAGAAATGCAAAACTTGCGCCCACACTCTTTTCCCCCCCCCCGCACACGCGCACACACGCAGACCAATCACCCCGTGGCTCAACACTTCAGCGCCCCCTCCCACTCCACCAAGGACATGCAGGTCCTTGGACCCCTCCATCGCCTGACCATGGCAACACGACGGTTGGAGGAAGAGCGCCGCATCTTCCGCCTAGGAACCCTCCAACCACAAGGGATGAACTCAGATTTCTCCAGTTTCCTCATTTCCCCTCTCTTTCTTCCCCCCCCCCCCCCCACCTTGTCTCAGTCCCAACACTTGAACTCAGCACCACCTTCCTCACCTGCAATCATCTTCCTGACCTCTCTGCCTCCACCCCCACCCCAGCCTATCACCCTCGCCTTAACCACCTTCCACCTATCGCATTTCCCAAGTCCCTCCTCTCTACCTTTTATCTTAGCCTGCTGGACACGCTTGCCTCATTCCTGAAGAAGGGCTCATGCCCGAAACGTTGATTCTCCTGTTCCTTGGATGCTGCCTGACTTGCTGCGCTTTTCCAGCAACACATTTTCAGCTCTGATCTCCAGCATCTGCAGTCCTTTCTTTCTCCTCGAAGATTTTAGGAAAGATGCAAAGACACGAATGCAGAGTGGTTTTGAATGTTCCCAGGGTAGTGTGATCGTGTGATTTCTACTCAGTGGATAGATTGGAGAAGCTGAGGCAGTTATGTTTGGAGAGAATTTGATGGAGATGCTCAGAATAGTGTGTGAAAAAAGCAAAGCTGTTGCTGTTGATTGAAGGGTTGACAGCTAGAGGACATAATGTAAGAATGGCATGGGTGTCGTGATTTGGAGGTGCCGTGACATGGGTGGGGTGTGATGGTATAAAAACAAAGTAAGCACTAATTGGCAGGTATTAGGGATGTACTGCCTTCATGAAGACTGATTCAATTGTGGCTTTTAAATGGGGATTGGATAAATACCTGAAAAGAGAACACTTGCATGACTAGAGATGCAGTGCAGGGAGATGCATCTAGCCTAAAGCAAAAACTCATGGATATGACAGATCTCGTGGCTCCTTCCTACCATTCTAAGATACTAGATTAATGGATTCATGATTTTTGTCACTAACTTAAATCATCATCTTGCACATTAAGTTGTTGCAGGGGCTAATTCTGAGGCCAGGTTGCCTGCACCATTTAAAGACTGAAAGAACTGCAGATGCTGTAAATCAAATACTAACAGAAGTTGCTGGAAGGATTCAGGTCTGGCAGCGCTTATAAAGAGAAATCAAAGTTAACATTTCTGGTCTGGTGATCCTTCCTCAGAACTGATGGTAGCTCTGAAAATGTTGATTTTATATGCAGAAAACAGGGTGTGGTGGGGGAAAGAGGGGAAGGGCAAACCAAAGGTGGTGATACAGCCCAAACAGAGGAGCAATTGGACAGACAAAAGAGTAGATAATGAGCTGGCTAGGATGGTGAATAGCTATTCGTGGAGACTGTGTGGCTAACAGAGTGTAATGGCAGACTGATCAAATCTGGTGTGGGGGGGATAGGGGACTAGGATTTGGGCCTGAATGTATCTTCCAAGTGAAGCAGCACTTCGTGCAATCTAGTTTGCTGCACTCACTGTTTCACAATATAGTCTCATCTACATTGACCAAATGAAGTGTAGACTAGTTGACCGCTTTTTGCAGGACATCTATGTTCTGCCTGCGGAGAAGACCCTGAGTTTCCAGTTGCCTGCCATTTTAACCCACCACCATGTTCTCTGGTCAACATCTCTTTTTTTTTCTTCTTAGACCTGCTGCAGTGTTCTAGTAAAGCTCAGCTCAAGCCGGAAGCACACCTAAATTTCCTCTTGGGCATCTTTTCAGCCTTCTGGACTCCGTATCAAGTTCAATAATTTTAGAGCCAGAACTCTCCCATGCACGAGTCCCCTACCCCAACACCAGGCCTTGTTATCACAGTCTATCATTACTTCACTACCTATTGGCCATTAACAGCTACAGGTATTCACCCTCCTCGCCTAGACTGTATCTCCACCTATCATTTACACCCCCACCCCACCACTTTCCTAGGTATCATCAGTTCTGGGGAAGGGTCTCTAGACCTGAAGCATTAACTCTGATTTCTCTTCACAGATGCTACCAGACCCACTGAGCTTTTCCAGCAACTTCTGTTTTTTGTGCCTGGACCATTTCACTGTTTTGGCAAGAAGTACATTACTAGCAGACTCCAGGTGCATGTTCAGCATTTGAAAAGCTGTGACTCATTTGGGAGGCACCAAAATGTGTAATAGCTAAACCAATTCAAATTAGTGCTAAATCTGGGGACAAAACCAGAGAATGTTTGTGGTAAGTTTTTAAAAATAGTATATATTTAAAATTGGAATTTTTAATTGCCATTAAATTAATTTAGTTTTGGGAATGATTCCCAGAGAATCCAATTAGATGGCTCAAAACAAAGCAAGTTTCCTTATGGTCATATTTGGTACAAATGTTATAACATACTGTATGCATGAATGTTTTAGATGACTGGCCTGTAGTGTTGAAACCTGTTTGGCATGCTTCTGTCTCATATGGAGGCATGGTTTTTATTGCATTTATTTTGCAATGCAAAAAATACCAGTTGGCTCCTGTCCCTTCATCTGTCATATTGCTATTAAATATATAATTAAAAGTTGCATAGATCAAAAATAATGCATCAGTGAAAATTGTATTTTGCTTTTGAAACCTAAAGACAATTGCATGAAAGTAGCCAGAGCTTTGAGCAATTTGATTATTAGATGTAGTTTGATAATTTCTTATCGACCTTCATTAGCAACTTGCAGAGTACTTTCAGGGACTGCTAATAGTGTTGAGAAAAAATAAAAATCAATAACCTGCACACAGCATGAGCACTTATCTATTTTTACATCCCAAGTTTCTGATTTCTCCACAACCTTGAGATTTTCAACATGATTCCCAAAGCCTGCTGTGTGATATTTGAATACAGTTTTCTATTTTGAACTTTCTTTTTCTCTCTTTCACCTTCCTGTTTGTAAGGTGGGACCTCAAGACATGAAGTCCCATCTTGGGAAGGTGGTGTAGTCTGCATACGACTAATGCAGAAGCTTAGGCTAATGCTCATGGGACACTGGTTTAAGTTGCACTTATAGCAGCTTGTGGAATTTAAATTCAATAACTAAAACCTGGAATATTAAGCATCTTGTGACCATATCTTATAGAACCCATCTGCTTCTATAAGAGAAGGCAATCTGCCCTCCTTCCCTGGTCTAGCCTATGTGCTCTACGATGCACAAAAATATGGTTGAATTTTAACTACCATGTGACCCTAGTGGCCACTCCATTCGAGGGCAAGAATGGATAACAAATACTTAGGCTGTTAGTGACTCTCTCATTCCATGAAATTTTTTTTAAAAATGGACTCTTTAATAAAGCAATTTTTTTTGTCTCTTCAACGACTTCTAGGATTCTGGCTCACTTGTAAATATGAAGGGACTTTTTTGGCTATGTTTTGAACAGCATAGTATCTTAATATCTGAAATTCCCTATAAATTAATTCAGTATGGAAACTTGTGGGTTTTGATCTTTAAAGGCTGGTCGAATTTATATAACAATGCCAGATAACAACAGATGTCTTTGGTCAGGTGGTTATTAACCTTTTCAGCATCAAGGCATACTTTAATGAGTCAGAATTCCATGGCATGCCCACTTTTTTCAATGATGTGGAAAATGTATGCATGATGTTGGAGGCTTGTACATTGTAGGTGCCCTGTCAGCTGATACTACCCTTCAGTAATAGTCAATAAGGTTCTGGAGGAGATTCGAAGCACAGACGTGGCCTTGGCACTGTTTCCTGAAAATTTCATGGCACCACTGGTTGAAAAACATTACGCAGGTTGAGGTGAATAGGTGTACTGGCACTTAAGACTATCATTACTTTGAAAGTATGAATGCTTAGATCTGTAGTGACAATGGAACACAATACAAGACAACATAAAGGAGCTGTTGCTGGGTGCAGGAAATATTTGTATGGAAGTCTTTAAAATTACACACTTGTATGATTGTAAATGTTCGTAAATTGGGTACTTGATACATCAACTCTGCACTAATTTTTCTAACTAATATACACAAGGCTATACTTTGAGTCAGCCTCCATTTCAGTTCAAAAATGCAAGGTTAGATTGCATTTGTTCATCTCCAGTTGATTTGGAGTCAAACAAGCAATATCGGTGGTTTAAGTTACTTGCATTGAAACTCCATCTTTTACATTTTCAAAATGGCAACCACCTATATCAACATGTATACTGCAAAGTGTAAAATGCAAACATTAGTTCAATTTTTAAAAAAATAACTTGCTGTTTTTATTGAGGATGCAATAGTTTAATTGTAAAAACATTTGTATAAAATTGTAGCAATATAGCACTATTTTGCATACTAAAGTGGCATCTTTCACAACAGGATGTCCTACAAAATATTAATATACTTAAGCAATTAAAGGTATTTTTAATCTTTTTTCAGGGATGTTATGACACTCCTTTTGAAGTAGGTGAGATTTGAATGTGAGCCTTCTGGCTCAGAGACAGTACTACTGCCAAGAAGACCCTCTTAAGCAGTTGAGGATATTTTCTAATCAGCCTGTTTAGACCTGTCATCACTAAACCAGGAACAGGCAGGACTTCAACTCAGGCATTCTGGGGGTCAGTGGTATGGATCGCTGGTTTGTAGTGTGGAGTGATGCCAACAGCATATGTTCAGTTCCTGTACTTGGGTTACTTTGAAGGTCCTGCTGCTTTTATCTTGCCTGAGGCATGGTGACCCTTGGGCTAAACTAACTGCCAGTTAAGAGGAGTAATATTGATATTATTGCAGAAACCCAGGTGACGAGCTGGGGACCTGGGTTCAAATCCTGCCATGGCAGATAGTGGAATTTGGATTCAGTTAAACAAAATTGTTGTCAATTGCTGGAAAAAGTTATCCAGTTTGCTAATGTCCTTTTTAAGGGAAGGAAACTGCCATCCATATGTTCTGGCCCACAGACTTCAAACCCACTGTGATGATGTTGACACTCCAGCTGCCATCTGAGCAATTAGGACTTGACAATAAATGGTGGCCTTGCCAGTGACTCCCACATCCTGAGTAATTTTTTTTAAAGTCTGAGAGCAGCACTATGGTGCTCTGAGATTATGGTGAGTTTCATCACAATTAAGTAGAAAATATGGCAACCAATATACATAAAGCTCCCACAAGTAATATTTAAACATGCTTGAAGAATGAAATTTCTCTTCAGGGAAAGCCTGAAACAGTTTGTGTCTTGAAGTCCTTGTTTTCAATGCTGCACCCATTTTATATCTTGATTATATCAAGCATTCAACAAATCATTCTTGTGCTTGAATTCGCACTGGTAAAACTTACATTTACTTGTGATATTTTCATTTGAAAACATGTGAGCTGTAGCTGGTAATTGGCATTTAATTCACAGTTTACTCAGTTATGCAATGAGCCCTTTTCAGTAAGTAGTTATTTTCTTCAGCTGTTTTTACATGCAGACTCCTTGTTGAAATGCAGCTCAATATTTTTTCTCTAGCTTTTTATTAAAATTCTTTATTCAGTGCAAAGGATTGAACTGAGGTATATTTGCTTTGAGAGTTGATAATTGTTAAGATTGCACACAACAGTAGATTCAATAGAATTCCACCTGTGGCATATCAGTGCACTGTTTATGCTGTGTCGTGTGTTTTTGATTTCTTGATCCAGCTAACTTAAAACACTCCTGAAGATGTGCAAGGCTTTGCACCTTGGTCAGAGGACTAACTGTGTTGGTGAAAAGATGTTGCAGCATGGTGGCTCAGTGGTTAGTGCTGCTGCCTCACAGGGACCTTGGTTCATTTCCAATCTCTGGTGAAGGTCTGTGTGGAGTTTGATTTGGAGATGCCGGTGTTGGACTGGGGTGTACAAAGTTTAAAAATCTCTCAACACCAGGTTATAGTCCAACAGGTTTAATTGGAAGCACACTAGCTTTTGGAGTGCTGCTCCTTTTGCGGGGGGAGGGGAGAGAGAGTGAGTCTAGGTGGGATGCTCTTCAGAGAGTCAGTGTGGATCTTGTTGGGCCAAATGGCATTTCCACACTCTAGAGAGTCTATGATGACTGGTAATTTGCTTGTATTGAATTAGTGACATTACAGTTGTGAAAGACTAATGTTGAACCTTGTAATTAATAACTGAGGCAGACCCTCTTCACACTGCACAACCTGCATTATACTATTTAACATGTGTTTGAAAGAAATTGCTAGACAATGGTACTTGTAAACTTCCAGGTTTTGCCTGAGAGAAAAATGGCAGGAATTAAGTATTCCATCTAGAGATGGACAAATATCTTAAATTGTGCTGTTCTTTGCTGCAGCAGTCTGCACTTTTTACTGTCCATATGTTTGTGGGAATCATGGTCTTCTGGGTTGAGGGGTTGCAGTTTAACAAACCTTGACATCCTGTCAGATTAAGTACTGCTGGTTTGAAGTTGTTACTGCCAAAAGCTGAGACTGCAGTTTCTATTATGACGCATAGTTTTGGAAAGAACTGAGCTGTCTGATTCTGTTTGACCTAAATATCCACTGCAACCTGGGAAAAGTGTGAACTCTTACACAAAATAACACATAAAGTCAATCAGTATTTGAATTATACTCTTTAGTGTTTACTATTTGTAGTAGGGCCAAGTAAAAAAGACCCCAAAAACAATTATGCCTAGAGTAATTGAATTTTTGGAACTTACTTTCATATTTTGACCACCTTTTTAGTAACTTTGAAATTCATACTTAGTTTTCTTCACCTTTTTAATACCTCCTTTTTTTTTTCCCCAACACGCTTGAATATGGACTCCTGTTTCACAGTACCTTGTTGATGCACTCACTTGGGCAAATGTAGTGAAGAACAAAACCAATTACAACATAGGAACAGGCCCGTTGGTCCGCTAAGCCTGCGCGGATCCAGATCCTCTCTCTAAACCTAACGTCTATTTTCTAAGGATCTGTATCTCTCTGCTCCCAGTCCATCCATGAATCTGTTGAGGTAATGTTTAAATGATGCTATCATGCCCACCTCTGCTGGCAACGCGTTCCAGACAGTGTAAAGAACTTTCCACGCATATCTCCCTTTAACTTTCCCCTCTCTCCTTGAATTCATGACTCCTAGTAATTGAGTCCCTCACTCTGGGAGGGCAAAAAGATGCTTACTATCTATATCTGTCTATACCTCTATTTTGAATACAGCTTCAAATACAACACTTGGGTGGCACAGTGGCTCAGTGATTAACACTACTGCCTCACAGCATCAGGGTCCCAGGTTTGATTCCAGCCTCGAGTGACTGCAAACTCCACACAGACATTCTTCCGGGAGTTCCGGTTTCCTCCCACAGCCCAAAGATGTGCAGGTCAGGTGAATTGGCCATGCTAAATTGCCCGTAGTGTTAGGTGCCTATAGTGTTAGTAGTCAGAGGGAAATGGGTCTAGGTGGGTTACTCTTCAGAGGGTTGGTGTGGACTGGCTGGGCCAAAGGGCCTGTTTCCACAATGTAGGGAATCTCATCTAATCTAATCAAATCAGATGATAAGAACAAGAGTAGATCATTTGACCTTTATTTCTGCTGTGCCGCTCAGTAAGATTGTGGCCATTATGGACGCTTCTGATGAACCTGATCAGAAAGTTAATTCGGCTTTGAATACGTTCAATGACCCAGACTCCACTGCTTGTTGTGGAAGAGAATTCCAAATGTAATGACTGTTCAGGAGAAATGATTTCTTGAAGTGTTTTGAAATTCTTTATCCTAGTCCTAGGTTCCTGAATTAGAAGCAACCTCTCAGCATCCTGCGTGCTTTCTTGTTCTTTTAAATTCCAAGATTTGGAGGTGCTAGTGTTGGACTGGGTTGGTCAATGTCAGAAGTCACATGATACCAGGTTCTAGTCTAACAGATTTATTTGAAATCACAAGCTTTGAGTGCTGTTCCTTTGTCAGGTGTTTAACCTTCTTAAAACAAAGCCCTCATTACAGGGGAATCCTCTCTGATCTGCTTCCAGTGTATCCCTCTTTTATTTTGCCCTCCGATGTTATATTCTCCAAACTCAAATTTACTAAATACAATTTCCTTTCTCAACTGTGTTGACTCTACCTGGCTATTATGATTTTCTAAATTTTAATTTTAATCTCTTTAATCTCATTTTACTCTTTTTTTTAAATTTTGGGACACTTTTTTTTGTACAGATTTTGGGATATTACAATCTTTGCATCCACTTTTTAAGATCCTGGAAAGTAGGCCATCATTTTTGTCACTTGTATAAATGATTTGGATGTGAACATAGGAGGTATAGTAAATGAGTTTCCAGATGACACCAAACATGGAAGTTTAGTGGACAGTGAAGAAGGTACCTTGAAGTACAACGGAATCTTGATCAGATGGAATTCAATTTGGAAAAGCAAATCAGAGCAGGACTTGTACACTTAATTGTAAGGTCCTAGGGAGTGTTGCTGAACAAAGAGACCTTGGAGTGGAGATTCACAGTGAAGAAGGTGGTTGATATGCTTTCCTTTATTGGTCAGAGCACTGAGTGTAGGAGTTGGGAGGTCATGTTGTGGCTGTACAGGACATTGGTTAGGCCATGTTTGGAATATTGCAATTCTAGTCTCCTTCCTATTGGAAGGATGTTGTGAAACTTGAAAGGGTTCAGAAAACATTTACAAGGATATTGCTCTGGTTGGAGTATTAGAGCTATAGGGAGAGGTTGAATAGGCTGGGACTGTTTTTCCCTGGAGCATCGGAGGCTGAGGAGTGATCTTTATAAAATCATGAAGGGCGTGGATAGGATAATAGACAATGCCTTTTCCTGGGGTAGGGGAATCCACAACTAGAGGGCATAGGTTTAGGGTGAGAGGAGAAAGATATGAGACCTAAGGGGCAACCTTTTCATGCAGAGGGTGATGCATGTATGAAATGAGCTGCCAGAGGGAGTGGTGGAGGCTGGTACAATTACAGCATTTAAAAGGCATCTGGATGGATATGTGAATAGAAAGGGTCTGGAGGGATTTGGGCCAGGTGCTACCAAATGGGACTAGATTAAGTTAGGATATCTGGTCAGGGTGGATGAGTTGGACCGAAAGGCCTTGCAGGCTCTGTGCTCTGCAGAAAACTTAAAATCTATTTCACCATTATATATAACTGGCCTTGCCTTCAAACGCATAATTGCCCTCCTTTTTAAGGTGCTAGTAATGGATCAATTTTTCCTGCCCTCAAACTAATGCAAAATTCTTCATGTTATGCTTACTTCTAGCTAGAGGAACATTTTTACTAGTTGTCTTTTTTTTAAAAAGTTCCATCTTATTTTACAAATACCACAACCAAAATACCTTGTCCTGAAACAGCTTTCTAAGAAATTAATGAATGCATCCTTCAGGCTACCTTTGCCAAGTTGTCAAGTTGATATGATAATTGAAGTCACCCATGATTATTGGAGTATCTTTCTTTCAACCTCCAATATAATCTCCATATCTGCTATATACCTATTTAAACTATTCCCACCAGTTATTTGTTTAACTTTTTCTAACCTTCACCTAAACTGGTTCTATGTCCTGATCTTTGAACCAATGTCATTTCATTAACACAAAGTGCCTTTTCATCTGTGCCTTTGGAAATTTCAAATATCCTTGAAATAGTTGGATCTTAGGCTTGGGCATCTTGCAGCCATGCCCCTGTGTAATGGCTATCATAGTACAAATGCAAATAAGTGCATTTGATATCAATTCTCCATTTTGTTGCAAATGCTACAAGCACACCCATGTAGGGGATTTAGTTCTGTAACTTTGTTTTTGCCTGCCCTGACCTTTCTGGGCCACCCTGAAAAAATTGAACCCTCTATCCTGCCTGACATAATGGTCGTCATTAGCCATATGTTGTGGACCAAGCCAGGCCCCTTAAAAATATTTGAAGGTAGCCTAGACCCTAACTTTTTCTTATTTTAACGACTGTCGTGAATTGGATATTCCAGGTGTGATGCAGCTGGTCAAACTACTTGGCTTTACACAGAATTTATTTGAACACTACAGTTGGAACATGAACGAAAGAAAATGGAATTTGGAAAACTTAACCGACCCAATATAGCAACTTCAGTAAGGAACTGTTCCAATCCAGTAACATCCCATAACCGCATCCCTTGGCAAAAAGGTAAATTGAAACAGATTCTTATGGGCAGGAGGGACCAGCATCGAAAGAGATTTCGGTGAGTTAGTCAGAAAAACATCTGAAGCTTGGAACCTTTCTGGATTCCAGCATTTGCTGATTGCTGTAGCTTAACCAAACTAGGAAAAAACCTGAACCAGGAGAACTGGTCACTCTTCTGCCATTGTCAAACTAGGCTATTTCTAGACCCCTCAACACCTCTCCCCTTAATGACCTGGTTTTTAAAAAAACCAAAGACACAATAGCCTTGTTAAAGCGACCGCATCACATCGCATATTACTGTGCACTATTGCCTTAACCTTCTCTAACTGTCCAAATCTCCACAGCCCTAGCTAAACTCACCAGTACTCTCATCTTTGTGTGATTCAAATGAAGGCCATATGGACAGTGCAGCTCTTCTTTTTTCCCACAGTTCTAAAGTCCGTGGCCCATGAATTAAAACTTGCTCTTTCACCAGTCTTTGAGCTATGTGTTCTGATCTTATTTAATCTATAAATTGCTTGCAACTTGGCAGTTCAGAGATTTTTGTGGTTCTGATTTTTAATTTGATCCCTAGTTGTTCAGACTCTCTTAGCAGAGCCTTTGTTCTTTTCATCCTCCCTAGAAATAGCCATGACTGCCCTGCCCCTTCAAATTCCTCTCCAACTTGTGCCAGTTAGGGACTTACAATGCAGGAAACACTGTTTTTGGGATTCTCAAACACTGGGTGGAGTGCTATAACTACTCCTCAAACTGTAGCGTCCCTTTATTACAATTAGATTCCTTAGCTTCACCTTCCCACCCCATGGGCAACTTCAAGGGTTTAGTGTCCTCTAGTGCTGTCTTCTGAATCCCCGTACCTACTTGTCCCTGAGCATAAACCAGATTTGAAGTATCTGGCCTAATGGCTGTGACTGCCCTACAACAAAGATAGCGGGTAATTTCCTTTCTCTTGTGCATTGCAGTATATCTGAAGCTTAGACACCAGGTCATCTGGAATTGAAGTTCCTCTAGCTGCAAGTACCTTATTGGAGCTGGTTGCTATCAATCACTCAACAGCTGTCCAAATGCTACAGTTTTCCTATCTACTGTATATTTTATTTTGGTTTAGAAATGTTACTCAATTATTTTGTATTTCCATCAAGCTGATTAGCTGTACACTTGAATATTTATAATTCTTCAGAATCTATTTAAAAGTATCTGTTTAGAGGAAAGAAACAAACTGATCTACCCACTCTCCTCTAATGCTTCGGGACTTCCCACTTATCCTACTGCTCGTTGGAGAAGTTTGTTTCGACTATAGAAATAACTAACTTTGTCTCCAACAGAGCTTTGCTTATCCTAAAACTGAGAGTCGAGGTGAATTGCAGTTATTTACAAACTTGACTGAACCTTCACACATCAACCCCAAATGTTTGAGTCATCAATTCTAAAGTTTACATTTTTGTCTTCAGCTGCAATAAGTCACCAGCTACTATCATCATACTTGCTTAATTTATACATATGCAGAATTTTGGAAAGCGTTGCAGCAAACCTGCCCAGGCATATTTGTGCCTTTGTAATATTGGTATTGTTGCCCAATTACTGTATTTGTCCTTCCATTCACTAGGCCCTACACATTGAGTAATACCTTAGTTTCTTTGTTAAGCAAAGGTATCTGTGCCAATGGTATGTATATAGGTTAAGGCCACAGACCAGCCATGATCTCATTGAATGATAGCTTGAGGGGCTAAATGGTCAACTTCAAGATGGACTAATTCGTAATAGATCACATGGGATCCAGGGAGAGTTCCCAGTTGTATGCAAAACTGACTTGACAGTTGGAGATGGTGGGTGGTGGTAGAGGATTGTTTTTCAGACTGGAGGCTTGTGACCTGCCACCCAGCCCATTGGCCCTGATCAAGATTCCATTGTAATCTGAGGTAACCTCCTTCACTGTCCACTGCACCTCCAATTTTGCGAGTTGGACTGAAGAGTCTTTTTTCCATGCTTTTTTTTCTTTCTGTCTCTATTACCAGCCCAGCAGCATTCCACTGGGCTTGGTGTTGGATCCACTGTTTGTGATTTTATATAAAATGGTTTGGATTAGTGTTTAGGAGGCATAGTTAGTTTGTGGATGACACCAAAATTGGTGGTATAGTTGACTGTGAAGGAGGTTATCTTGGAATACATGGGGATTTTGATCAATTGGCTCAATATGCTGAGGAGTGGCTGGTGAAGTTAAATTTAGCTAAAAGTGAGGTTTAAAAAACACACAGGGTAGGCCTTATACAGCTAATAGAAGGGCACAGGGTAGTATTGAGCAGAAGCACCCAAATGTGCAGGTGCAGTGGTTCTTTGAAATTTGCGTCGCAAGTAGGGTGGATCAGAAGACATTGACACACTTGCCTTCGTTGCTCAGACCACTGCGTTATGGAGATGGGGTGTCATGTTGAGGTTGTACAGGATGTTGGTGAGGCCTCTTCTGGAGTACTGTGTTCATTTTCAGGTTGCCATGTTATAGAAAGAATATTAAATTGAAGATTCAGAAAAGATTTACCAGGAATTTGCTGGGAATGGAAAGATTAAGCAGGCTGGATGAGCTGAGAACCTTGACTGGAGTGTAGGAAGTTGAGAGGTGAGCTTTAAAGGCTTATAAAATTACGAGAGGCATAGATGAGGCAAATAGCAAAAGTCTTTTCCTTGGGGTGGGGGAGTTCAGAACTAGGAGGCATAATTTTAAGGGTGGACCTGAGGGGCAAGTTTTCCCCGCAGGGTGGTTTGTATGTGGGATGAACTGTCAGAAATGGTAGATGCAGGTACATTTACAATAAAGTCATTTGGCGAAGTATGTGAATAGGAAAGGTTCAGTGGGATATGGGCCAAACACAGGCAAGTGGGATTAGTTTTAGTTTGGGAAACTTGGTTGGCATGGACTAGTTGGATAGAAGCACTGCTTCCGTGCTGTGTGATTCTTCCTTTTTAAAGATGTTGAGGTCCCTTTTTTACTATTGAGTGATTAGCTAACTTGGTCTCTATTCTTCCAGGTTCATGTGGTTCTTTCGGGCCTGATGTGTGAGCAACCACTTCAGCTATAGTAATGTTGTGTCAGCACTAGATCTAAAATAACATTTGGTTTTTCTAATAACATGTTTGAGTTTAAATGTTGAAGAACAAAGCTGTAATGCAAGACTGGGTGACTGAAATAGCAGTCCAGGTGTTCTGTCCCTGAATTGCCTTTTCAGTAATGTGTATATAAATTGTCCAGTGCTTGTTGCTTTTCAAGAAACTAATGACACAGATGAATGAGAAATAAATGAGTTATATTCAGCTTATTTTAGTGGATTCAAGAGCTACAACACTTTTGAAGCAAGTAAACCTTTGATTTGGTGTAAAAAAAAATTTTAAAAAAACAAGCTAAGTTTTTTTGCCTTGGAATAGGTGCAGATGTGACAGCTACATTGCTACAACAGCAAAATATTTTCATATGGTACTACTTGGTGGTGAGTCAATTGCTATTTTCTTTCCAAGAATAGAGTATAAATATAAATTTAGAAAGCTTGTAAAATTTTTGGGGTTTTTAACTGACACGTGGAAAATAGTTTTCCTTGCCACCAAACAATGTAATCTGGGGGATTCGAGCCACAATCTGATGTTTTTATTTGTTGATGCTTTTATTTTGCAGCAAGTCTAAATGGTTATGCATCTAGTGCATGATAAATGGTTGGTCTGTGATATTTGAAAGTATTGACTTCTATTTGAGTTAATTTGGAGTTTTTCACTTATCTGCTAGGCTGTTAACTTTCAGATGATCCAAGGCAATATTGCAGATTCTGGAAATCTGGCATGACAAGAGCCTTTTTCCATAGGGTGGGGAAATTCAGAATTGGGGGCATATTTTTAAGGTGGGAGGAGAAAGATTTAATAAAGACATAAGGGGCAACTTTATTGCACAGAGGGTAGTTCTGATGTGGAGTAAATGCCAGAGAAAGTGCTGGATGTTTATAAGGCTTGGAGAGATATAGGCTAAACACTAGTAGGTGGGGCTAGCTTAGTTTGGGAACGTGACTAGCATGGAGTAGTTGGACTGTATGACTTTTATGACATTTAAAACAGCAAATGCTTGATTCTCAGGTCAGGTGCCATGTGTGGAGAGGGTAACATCAACCTGAAATTCAGTCAGGCTAGAAAACCATTGAAATGAAAGTTGTTTTAAGGAAGTCACAAGTGGGATTGGGGTAGGAGGTTGGATTGACTGGCTTTAAAGCTGTATGGCCAAAGGGCCTAGTAATGAAATAAGAAACAAAAGGTGTCTCTACAGGAGATGTGGTGTTGAATCCTGAACAGCTGTCAAAGACAAAAGAGGAAAGTCAAAACTAATTAAGTGAAAGGAAACAGTGGACATTGGTTGTGCTATGAAATTAATTTTGAGGGGGCTCTAAATAAACAATTGAATGATCGTGCTGTTCCCGGAATGTGTTTTCATTGGAACACAGCACGAGCCTTAGGTTAAAGCACAGAATTTTCCAGATTGAATTTAACTTTTTTGTGAACAAAATGCAGTATACCCCAGCAAGCTTCCACATTGACGGGTAAATGTCAGTGCTGTAGTTATACAGGAAATGTAAATCTAGATTTACAACTAATTATGGAGCAGGGGAATTCACTAGATCCAGGATGTTTCCTATTCAAAAACCTTTCACTGTTTTCATATCATTACTTTTTGGAGAATTCAGGCAGATGGATCTCTATTCAGCATTTCTGATTGAAGATGGGTGCAAATATTTCAGCCTTGTCTTTTGTGATGGTGTGTTAGGTTCTGGCACCATCAGAATGGGGATGTTCATGGGTCGCTGCTCTCTGTTTTGTTATCCACCTAAATTTATGACTCAACATGTCAGGGCTATTACCATAATGTGTTGAATATAGTTTCCAGCTCGACTAGCTCAATGTCAAGGTGGTGGAATTTGCAATTGAGAGAGCTCAAAAAAAAATCGAGTCTTTAGCACCAAAAAAGGGCCAAATGGTCCTTGGAGTCTGTGGTCAAAAACAACCATCTAATCTCCCTTTCAGCCCTTGACCTGTACTTTTGTATTCCTGACTTTGTGTGAATCTAAGTACTAAAATTTTGTGAAGGTTACTAACAGACAATTCCAGATTACCAACGCCCTTTGCATATATAAGTTTTTCTCTCATATCCTCTAAATTTCCTGCCCCTTAAATTTATGTCCCCTTGCTTATTTATCTCTTCTTGAAGAAGAAATGTTTCTTCTCATTAACCCCCATCTATGCCCCTTGTAATTTTATAAATCTCAATCACCACCTATTGCCCCTGCTCCCAAGTATCCTCTAGTCTATCTAATCTCTTTTTGCTACTTAAAAAAAACCCTCCAGTCTGGGCAACATTCCAGTAAATCTCCTTTGTGCCCTCTCCAGTGCAATCATAGATCAGTACAGCCCCTCGATGTTGTGCTGACCCCTTCTCCTACTCTAATATCAAACTAACCTACATAGCCTTCATTTTGCTATCACCCATGTGCCTACCCAAGGGTTGCTTAAATTTCCCTAATGTGTCTCATTCTACCACCACCACTGGCAGTGCATTCCACGCACCCACCACTGTAAAGAACTGACCTCTGACATCTCCTTTAAATCTTCATTCGTCTTAAAATTATGCCCCCCCCCCCCCCCCCCCCCCCCCCGTGATAGGCATTTGATAAGGAAATGGCTTGCTAAATTCACATACACCACATCCACTGCTCTTAATCATAGTGTTTTGTCACATCCTCAAAGAATTCAATAAGGTTTGAGGCATGACCTGCCCACCCCTCCCAAGTCATGCTGACTATCTCTAAACTATGGTTTTCCATGTAAACACATCCTGTTGTCAGAATTCTCTCCAATAATTTGTTCCAACAATGTGGATTTCAGAATTGTGCACAATATGTTCTAGCTGTGGCCCAACCAATATTTTATACAGTTGTAATGACCTCTCTAGGCATTTAAAGTGAATAAAGTATCCCAGTGACTGCCTCAACCACTTTATCTACCTGACCCTCTACCTTTAAGGGACCAGTGGATGTGTACACACTGATCCTTTGCTTCCAGGTTTGCATCATTTCTTATTTATCCAGATTGAATTCCACTTGCCACTGATCAAGCCATCTGACCTGCCTGTCTATACCTTTCTGTAGTCTAAGACTGTCTGTCTTCCTCAGCATTTACAACTGCATCGGTTTTTATCCACAAGCTTACAATTCAACCCTGTTATGTTCAAGTCTAAATTGTTTATATATACCACTTACAGCAAGGGCCCAACACTGGTTCCCACACAACCACTTGCTTCTGGATACTTCGTCATTAAAAACACCCCTGAAACAATTTCCCCCTGTGCCCTGCCTGCTCCCAGTTCTGCATCCAATTAGCCAAATTTCCTTCGATCCCAAGAGCTCTTAGATTTTACTTATCAGGCTCCCAGGTGGACCTGATTTAAAAATGTTAAAGGATGGCACAGTGGTTAGTCTGTCAGGGACCAAGGTTTAATTCCAGCCTTGGGTGACTGCTTGTACAATCGCCCCATGTTTGTCTGCATTTTTGCTGATGCTCTGGTTTCCTTCAACAGTGTTTAAGATGTGCAGATTAGGTGGATTGGCCATAGTAAATGCAGAATTACAAAATTGATGGGTCTGAGTGGAATGTTCTTTGAAGGGCGGATGCGAACTCGATGGTCTGAACAGCCTCTTGCTCCACCTTCATGATTCTATTTGGTGCTCTGAAGTCTACGTTGACTACATCAAATGCATTGGCCTTGTCTATGCACATAGTTACCGCTTCAAAATATTCAGTCAAGTTGATCATCTGTCCTTAAACCATGCTGGTTGTTCTTGATTAATCCATGTCTCTTTAAATTGATTAATTCTGTCCCTTAGAATTGCTTCCAATAGCTTCCCCACAACTGAGATTTTTGTCTGACTGGCCTGTAGTTTCCGGGTTCATTCCTTGCTCCCTTGTTGAATAACAGTCCACATTGACTGTCTGCCAGTCTCTGGCAATTCTCCTGTACCAAGGAGGAATTGAAAATGATTACCAATGTTGCTGCTATTTTCTTCCTTGCCTCACTTGATACCCGAGAATGTATTTTATTCAGCCCTGGAGATGTATCTACCAGACCACTCAACCATCTATATCTATGCTAACTTCTAAGTATATCACAGTCCTTCTCCCTGATTTTATTTTTTGTCCCAAATCACCCCCTCACTAGTGAACACTTGCAAAAGGTAGTCATTTAGATCCCCACTATATTCTCTGGCACCATGTGCAAATTGCTCCTCCGGTCTTTAATGGGCTGTGCTCTTTCCCTAATTATCCTTAACGTAATTGCAAAATGATGAAGGGCTTTGCTTCATTTTACCAGCCAGTCTTCTTTCATGCTCTTTTTTTTTTGCTCTCCTGGTTTCTTTTTTGCACATGCTAGGGCTTAATGGCCAGTGATCGTTTGTTGTTTTAAGCACTCAGTACCTTCTGTAGGCCTCTGTTTTTCTCTTTAACCACTCCTGTATGTCCTCTTAATCTCCAGAGTTCATAGAATCTGCTGGTCCCAAACTCTTTATTTTGGACCATGTTGGCTCTGTACTCAATTTGTTCCTTGAATGCTCTTACCAAAAAGTGTCCACTCCTGATCACTCTGGCCAAATTTGACTTAGCATTGTCCTTTAGTGTGCCCTACTTTGTATGTTTTGCCTTGTTTTACGCACTGTTTGTAAAATACTACTTCACTTTGCTGATCTACCTGACTCCTTGTGTGCTTCCTTGTTTTTATGAACAAAAGTGCAGAAGCAGACCATTGAGCTCGCCTTAAGTTTTATAATATGATTGTGAATGGTTTCTGCCATGGTAATCAATAAACCATGATATTCTTTTCACTTCAGTAGCAACTTATTAAATTCTAAATGCCTTTTTACTTTTGGGCTTTATTCAGCCAGTTTGGAGCATTGTTATCTGGCAGGGTTTGGCAGGGATACTTCAGGCCAATAGACTGAGACCAGGTGATGTTTAATGTTGGTTAAGGAGACTTGGGAGGACTAGATGTTTATATTTAGGGTGCAAGTACAGTAGAACGTGCATATTCGCGGATTTGGTTTCTGCGGTTTCAGTTCTTCATGGTTTACTGGTTTACGTGGAAGTTTCCAAAAATAATTCCAGGGGCTGCCGAGGAGAAGTTTTTTCATTTAAATGATCGGGTTCGCTACAATCCGCAGTTTCGTGTATCCGTGGTATGTCTTGGAATGCAGCCCCTGCGGATATGGGGAGGACACCTGTAATTGTAATGAAATTAAACTTTGATCAGAAAAGCACATGCGTAGACCCTGTCTAAATGCTGGAGGGTGTTTAACAAGCATCTTCCAGTTATTTGTATGAATACTCACATTCCTGATGAAGGCTTTTGCTTGAAACATTGATTCTCCTGCTGTTTGGATGCTGCCTGACTTGTGCTTTTCCAGCACCACACTTTCTGACAAATTCTAATACACATTGGCAGGGGATGCAATCCTGAATTGCTGATTACACATCATTAAATAGACATTCACTCCATCCGAATTTCCAAGAGAACTTGGAGGTGGGCCCAAGTCCCCGTTAACATGTATCTGTTGGCATTATAGTGAACTCAGTTGAAATGAGCTTTTGAATGCATTTTGAATATTGGAAGAATAAACTTGCTCTGACTGTATACTTGAGCATTAAAAATCCCAGTTGAGTTTGAGAGTCTGTTACAGCTAAACATAACTGACTCCCAGCTAGTTCGGTTAGCCCAGTTGACTCAGTTGCTGGTTTTTCATGCAATTTCAACAGCTTTGGTCCCTTTCCCACATCAGCTGAAGTTACCACAAAAGACTCTCCTTCTCCACCTTTCCCTTTTCCCTGAGCTGTGATGGCCTTCAGGTTAAACTACCACCGACTGTCGGTGTGTCTCGAAGAAGAGTCAACCCGATGATTGATAGATTACCATGAAAAGGTAAACTTATTTGCGCATGCAGTGCACATGTAAACCTAAATCTGCCTATAAATCATAGGCCTTTTCTCTTCATTTTTGCATAAGGTTGTAACTTCTCTAGTTCTTTATCAAAACTTGGTTTAATAGAATTGTTTCTTTTAAAATCTCTTGAGTGCTACTGATTTGTTTTTCTAACCTCCCTGTCATCTTGGGTTCATAGTCTCCAGTATTGCCAGTTTTTTTATCTTGTGAAATGAAACGGCTAAGTTGAAACACTTGAGTCTTTTTAGAAAATAAGAAAATGAGCAGGTGTAGACCAAAATGTTCCTTTTGTGTCTGCTCTGCTCTGGGAATCATTGTGGCTCAGTGGTTAGCACTGCTACTTTACTGCACCAGGGACCTGGGTTTGATTCCAGCCTTTAGTGACTGTGTGGAGTTTGCACTTTCTCGGTGTCTGTGTGGGTTTCCTCCAGGTGTTCCGGTTTCCTCCCACAATCCAAAGATATTAGGTGAATTGGTAATGCTAAATTGCCCATAGTGCCTGGGGATGTGCGGGCTAGGCGGATTACCATGGGGAAGGCAGGGTTACAGGGGTAGGCTGGGGGTTGGTCTGGGTGGGATGCCATTTGGAGGGTCTGTATGGACTTGATGGCCTGTTTCCACACTGTAGGGATTCTGATATGTGGTTGATCTGGTATAGCACTGTAAGTGGACTGTTGGCCTTTAAGTGGGCCTAAATGAATATGGTCTGTTGCCCACTGGTTTTTTTTCCACACAAGACCATTTGTTTCCCCATACGATGTGAAGGCAAAATTAAAATGTGAAATAGGGAAGTTTGATTTCAGAAGTTAAATGCCATATATCCTATAATTGTACTGGTAAAGGTTAAAAAATAAGTCCACATTTATGTCTGGTCAAGGAGAGATCTCATTGTCACATTCCTGCAGAGCGGCTGGTAAGACGTTGCAATATTTGCACTTAGGTATTGGGTATTGATACTTTGCAACTGATTTTCTGAACTGAGCCTTGAAACATGACTTGTATTTTACAAGTTGATGTTGGCTCCATCTCTGGTTACTTGGGAGCTTCTTTCAAGCCTGGTGCTCCTCTGCTTTTTTCCAAAAGCCAAGTTTCCCATCCAAAAGTATTTTGCGCAGTCTAGGGTTTCCTGACACATACCATTCACACCCTTTGGCAGAACATACTGTCCTAGGAAAGTATAAACTCATTTGACCTATTTGAAATATTCTAACATTTTACAGTTGTACTTGTTTGTGACTTTGGAAAACAAATGACTACTGTAGCTTTCAGATGTCTTCCTTTCTAGTTCATTTCCCATTGTGTTGCCTTTATTTCCTGTGAAGGTTTTTAGTTATTACTGCTCTGACATTAAGGTTTTTCTCCCTGCTATCAGCTGTGGAGTGGCTCCAGAGTTTTTATTTTTCTGGCTTTTTAAAATCAAAACGTTAATGGCGAAAGGGAACCTGGATCCCAACGAGTATTTGTGCTACTTCTTGCAAATGCAAGGTTAGATCTAGCAAAACTTTCATGCGGTAAGGTTTGGACTCTTGCCTGTACTTTTGATTTTTTTTTTGGCATGAAGTAAAGCCAGCTGGGACTGGTGCAGAATCTGGGCTGCATCTCTCTTTTTTTCTCTGTTCTGATTGAGTTCTGCAAGCAGATCAGCTGGAGGGAGGGCAGAATGGTTACTAATTGAGATGAAATAATTTCTAGTGAGCTGTTGAATATCTTGACATAAAACTAAGAGCATCGATAGCGCCAATCTAACTTTGGACCATTAATTGGTTTTGAGTAGCACTTGTTTGCATTTTGATTTGTGTACCATTTAATTGGAAAACTCTTGCATTGATCCTTGACAATGAAGTTGTAAACTTGTTCAGTTGATCTACATAAGGCTGTCTTCGGTGTATTTCGATCTCTTCAGTATTATAGCATTTCACTCTGGTGTGCAATGTTTTAGCCAGCTTAACTTCCTAATCTTTCACCATTCTTTTTTTTAAATAGTCTTATGCTTTGTGCACTATATTAATATCCGCAGTTGCTGCATTTGTACTTGTCTGACAGAATTACAGTGTTCAACTGCTATCCCACTGTTTATTACCTGCTAACTCTTGTCCACATGCAGATGAATTCAATGCTGGAGGTAAAACCCAAATGTCAGCCTTTGGTTATAATCTCACTCAGGATGAACTGAACAGATTTTGTTTAGTCCTCTGTAGGAGAAATTTACATCAACAAATTTTGAAATATTGCTTGTTGCAGACTCAGCCAGGAGACCTTTTTTGTATCCACCCTGGTGTGATTTCAAGACTGCAGAGCTGTGACGCCTGCCTTAGATATGATTTGAATTTTGAATTCAAGGGCACTTGGCAGTGAAACGTTAAAATTGATTGGAATTTCAAATGATTGCTGTGATATGCTACTTGTTTCTCCTCTCTGCCACCTATAGGTCTATCGTTTGAGTTCCTTAGCTGAATCCAGTTTCATATCTCTCGAATTGCAATCCACAATAGTGTGAAAGTGTGGTTGGTTGAGAGACTGTACTGCTAACAATCCTTCACAAGCCACTTCCAACATTGTCCAAATTATATAGCTCCCCGTGATTACTCTATTCTGCAGTTTGAGGATTGGGCCCTTTTCACGCTAGGACATCTGAACTGGTAAATTGCTTTCTCATCTCTCCAGGTGGTAGTAAAGATGATCCATGGATTTCAACTGGTACCTCCTGTAGTTGGTTGAATGGAGTGGCATGGTCACTCAATAGTTAGCACTGCTGCTTCACTGTGTCAGGGACCTGGGTTCAGTTCCACTCTCTGGTCACCGTGGAGTTTGCACACACTTCCTGTGTCTGCGTGGGTTTTCTCTGGGTGCTCTGGTTTCCTCCCATAGTCTAAAGGTATGCAGGTTATGTAGATTAGCCATGCTAAATTATACCATGGTGTCTAGGGATGTGCAGGCTAGGTAGGTTAACCATGGGAAATGCAGATTTATAGCAATAGGGTAGTGGGGTAGGTCTGGCTGGGATGATCTTTTGGAGGGTCATTGTGGACTTGATAGTGCAGAAGCAGGTCATTTGGCCTGTGGGGATTCTATGGAGCATTTAATAGGTACTTCACTTGAAGTATTGTCACTTGGCAATTTTCTTTAACTCCGTCAAAGCCTCTAACAATTGTACTTGTAAATTTATCACTAACTCAAATGAAACAAATGCAATGCTGGAGGAAATCTGATCTGGCATCTGTGGAAGGAGAGAGTTAATGTTTAGAGTCCTGTGTGACTCTTACAGCACTTAAGGTTCTGAAGAAAAATTATAACTTTTTTTCACTCTCTCATGCTGTCAGGCTGCCTCCTGAGGTTCTCCAGCTTTTTGCATTTGTTTCAAATTTCCAACATCTGCGGTATTTTGCTTTTACTGATTGGCCATTTAGCATGTGCCAGAGACACTTCTTTTTTTTTATTCACTGCATATGATTGCCTATCCATCACTTAAGTCTTTTGTCCCTAAGCTATCCAAATCGAGCAAAGATTTCATTCAGTTCCATTTGCTTGGCAATGATTTTTTTTCCCTTACCAACTACATGTAAGATTTGTACTGAAGCCTGTGGGATTCCTCTGCTTGGTTACTGCTGTAATTAAATCACCAACATAGAGTAACTCAATATACATTTTAGTGACATTATCCAGATGGGAGTCCTTGGCTGTATTTAGAAACTTTAGAATTGACCTAGCTAACCAGCATGCAGATACCTATCTGACTCTGACACATCTTTATTTTACAATATGATCATATAACCTGTTCCCATGCTGTAGGGGTTCTTCGGCCCAAAAAGTCCACACCGACCTTGCGAAGAATTACCCACCCAGACCCATTCCCCTACATTTATTCCTGACTAATGCACCTAACATACACATTCCTGAATACTATGGACAATTTAACATGGCCAGTGAGTTTTGAGAAGATTTGTAACCTTAACGTGGCCAATTCACCTAACCCCACAATCCAAAGATGTGGGGAGAATGTGCAAACTCCTCACAGTTGCCTGAGGCTGAAATCTAACCCGGATCCCTGGTGCTGACACAGCAGTGCTAACCACTGAGCACTTAGCTTGAGGGAGCTGAATGGCCACCTCCTAATTCGTATGTATGCATGACTGGGTACAGTCCCTGCATAAGTGTTCACATAAGTCTGCTTTCAGTATGATGTGACCTATTTTCTTTGTGCAGACAGGACCTAATCAAAGTTACAAATTGGTAGTTGCACTGATGCATCGCCTGTATCAGGAATTCTCAATATTTGGACTTTGTGGTCTGATGTAATTGCTTTTGCTTTAACGGCTATTGATTTAAATGGGTTGTTTGTGTAATCATGGTGTTAATGTCCAATGTGAATTGTCCTTAACTTGCAGAACAAAATTCATATTTATAAATCCAAGTATGATAGCTTATTTTACCCCTCCTGTAGCAGACAGTAAGCTGGTGCAGGCTTAGAGTATGTCATTGTCATTTTTGGAGGCTGATTCAGGGTGCCTGGAATCCAATCTTCTTCTTTCCACCCACGTGGCCCCAGTCACAGAATATTTGTTTGTTTCATTTCCGATTTTGTGTTTGGGCTAAGGGTCTCCTTTCACCGGAGTCAGACTGCATGCATCAGTACTTGAACGTAGGATGCTTGATTCTGCTCTTTGCAGATCAAGTGGTGTTTGTGTTTAGAACAAATAAATCAATGTGTTTTGAAGGTGAAGGCTATCCCTCAAAAATTGCACTCGAATTGAAGATTCTGGGTTTCCTGTTGAAGCTGAGTCATTAAGTATATCTCTAAGGCGGAGAGATATTTAACCAGTAAGGAAATCCAGATGGTGGAGCAGGGTGCGTGGGCAGGAAAGTGGTGTTGTGAATTATTGGGTCAGTGAATGGTAGGGCAGACTCTAGCTGAATAGCCTACTTCTATGTCTTATGGTCTATCTTGATTTTTGACAAGAAACTCTAACCTAATCTGCAGACCCTAGCAGATAGTGTTTGCGATTTTTGGGAAGATTGGTAGCTCAGGTTGAGGCTCGGGTGGTAAATTTGCTTGCAGCTGGAAGGTTTGTTCTCAGACATTTGTCACCATGCTAGGTAACATGATCAGTGAGCCTCTGGTGAAATGCTGGTGTTCGTCCCACTTTTTATTTGTCTTGGTTTGTTAAGGTGGGTGATATCATTTCCGATTATTTTTGAGGTTGGTAAGTGGGGTCCAAATTGATGTTTATTGATGGAGTTCAGCTTTGAATGCAAGGCCATCTGACTGAGCGTCACCTGCTAACAACTATATTTTCTACATGAATGCTTCAGAAAACACGTATTACCAAAATGTCTCCAGTACAAGCCGCTGCTCAATACCCCACAAGTCAGAATATCAGCAGAGTGGGTGCAGAATGCTGAGAGAAACAATAAATGATGCCCACAATAGATTCCACGAACAATCAGGAAATTTCGTGCTACAAACCTTTGTACACCAATGTGACACACCACGAATGGACAAGGACACTAGAATGAGCCATCAGCATCAAACAACAGACCAAGAAAAATAAAAGATCTCCATAAGAAAACTGGACAAGCGCTCAAAACAACGCTAGCTTGGATTGATAACTTATCGGATCAACCACTTACAGGAAAAAAGCCATCCTAGCAAGAAGGATGAACTACAAATACAGAGACCTGGACAAAAAGGACTACTTAGCAGCATTAGAATCAACCCTGAAAGGCAATGGACTCTCAGAAGAAACCCAGCAGACCGTCAGACAGTTGCACCAACACAAAGCAGGAAAAAGGAAGGGAACACCCTCAACACAGGAAAGGAAAGCCCTTGAAGGACTCAAAGACAGAAACATTGTAATCCCACCTGCAGACAAAGGGCGCATGACTGCTATTCTAAACAGAACACAGTACGTTGAAAAGGTGAACTCACTGTTCGCAGAAACTGACACTTACCAACAGGTGGTGATAGACCTGACTCCACAGCTAGAAAACAGCATCACAGCTACATTGAAGCTACATGAATCAGGTGAAATTAACAAGATAGGTCTCCAGAAAAGTTAATGGAGAACTGCAGACCAGTGTCTACAAGAAAGCAACACAGACCAGATATTTAACTACAGAAGCACGGTGACACAGTGGTTAGCACTGCTGCCTCACAGCGCCAGGCACCCGGGTTCAATTCCCGCCTCAGGCGATTGACTGTGTGGAGTTTGCACGTTCTCCCCGTGTCTGCGTGGGTTTCCTCCGGGTGCTCCGGTTTCCTCCCACAATCCAAAGATGTGCAGGTCAGGTGAATTGGCCATCCTAAATTGTCCTTAGTGTAGGTAAGGGGTAGGGGTATGGGTGGGTTGCGCTTCGGTGGGGCGGTGTGGACTTGTTGGGCCGAAGGGCCTGTTTCCACACTAAGTAATCTAATCTAATCTAAAGCTACCACTCTTAGCACACTGCAGCACCCAAGAACTACAAGCAGAAGAAAAATATCTATACAGAGTATTCAAGAATGGGTACAAAATAAACAATCTGCCGATTCTTAAACAACAAACCTAAACAAGTAGACAAAACACTCCAAACTCGAGCCACACTACTATGCAAAGACATCTTGGAGATGACTACCAGACTGCTTAAACCCCTTGGTAACCCACAAACCTACCAACCCACTGTGAACCTAAAGGACCCTAATTCCAACAACAGGCAAAACGAATGTCATATACAAAATACCATGCAAGGACTACAACAAACACTACAACAACAGACTGGCAGAAAACTAGCCACCAAAAGACATGACCCACTATCATTAGTATCCTTAATTACAGACGAAGGATACCATTTGGGACAGCGCATCTATCCTAGGATAGGCTAAATAGACATGCATCGGAATTCCTAGGGACCTGGCATTCAAACCGGAACTCCATCAATAAGCACGTTGATTTGGACCCCATTTACCAACCTCTGAGAAAAAGCAGGAAATGATATCACCCACCGTAACATACCAAAAGACACAAATAGAAAATGGGACAGAAGAGGCTCACTGTTACCTAGCATAGTGATCTGAAAACGAACCTTTCACCTCCCTCCGTGAGCAAATTTACAACCTAGCAAATAGTGTTGTGTTAATTCTCCACTCTACTCTCAAAACAAGTTCTCACACGAGGTCTGTACTTGGCTACACTTCCAGATTTGCTTGCACAGAACCTCCAAACTATATAATTTTCTGGCCCCTCTAGTATCTGTAATCATAGGCCATTTAACTGCCAATGCTGATATATTGTGTCTGTGTCTATAAACGAAGAGCGGCTCTGGGTACCACACTTTAGGAAGATTTTATTAACCATGTTCAAATTTAATGTTTCCTTGAGAAAGGAAACCGTTGATGGATGAATGTTTAAATCTGAGGAACTTTGTTTAGTAAAGGTGTTTCGGGATCTGGGTCAAGGGCAGGTGTATAGGGTTTAAATAACAGGCCAGATATGATCTCATTGAAAAGCTGAATGGGCTCAAGTGGCTGAATGGTGTACTTTTGCTTCTGTTATGATTTTATAATGTGGAGTTGCTGGTGATGCACTGGGGTGGACAAATTTTAAAAATCAACACCAGGTTATAGTCAACAGGTTTGTTATACGGTAATCCAACAAAATTTATATAACAAAAGATCAGTCATGCATGCAACTGGGACGATATATTGAACAAACCTAGACTGCTAGATAACCTAACAACAATCTAGGTTTGTTCAATATATCGTCTCAGCTGCATGCATGACACTGATCTTTTGCTATAAATTCTTATAATCCTGCACCACAGCTACCTGATGAAGGAGCACACTCTGAAAGCTAGTACTTCCAAAAAGCCTGCTATACTATAACCTGGAGTTGTGATTTTTTTTTTTAACTGATTTTTTTATAGCCATCAAGGAAGACATGGTTGCATAGGAATCAAAGCAGGGAGCTAAATGTTAGTGTTTCCTTTTTGAAAGGAGAGGAAGCAAGGAACGAGTGGTGGGTTAGCATTTTTATATGGGTTGGAATAAGTATGATGAGAAATTATCTTGAATCTGAAAACTTAGAATCCATGTAGTGGAGTAAGAAATAAATGAAAGAAACGATAGTGGTAAGAGTCTGTAGGCCCTGTAACTGTAGCTATACAGTGCACAGAATAAATTAGATAATTTTGGATGTAACAAAGGCAAGACATTCTTGGATGGCTTCAATCTTGTAGATTGGGATAGTCACATTAGCAGGGGAAGCCTGCTAATTGCGAGAAGAAATCAATGTTCTAGGAAAGTGTCCCAAATACAATGTATGATCCCATCTAGGGATCATGCTATTTTGAATTTGCTGGTGTGTAATGAAACAGATTTAACAAATTCGCAGATCCCCCTCTGATGCAGTGACTGTAACATGGTTGGATTTAACATTCGAGAGGGAGGAATTTGGGCCAGAAACAACTGAGTTTAGATAAGGATCGTCACAAATGAATTGGGGGCAAAAACCTGGCTGTAGTGGACTAGGAAAGGAATTTAGCCAAAAGACATTTGGCAGATGCTATATATATTAAAAAAAAAGTTTGTGCTTCACACTCCATCCAGTGAGGAAGGCTGATTCTAGAAAGGGGCCAAGTCAACTGTTTACCCAGGGAAGTTCAGGATAGCACCCAATTGAAAGGGAAAAAATACAATCACAAATAAATAGTAAGTCAGAGAAATAAGTGTTTTTAAAAACAAAAAAGTGTTAAAAACTGAGGGTGATTTCCACGCTGCAGTCTCTTTAATTGCTTTCTGGCTGCTCAGGCCTCTCTGATTCAGAATCAAAATTCACTGCCGCCTGTTGGGAAACTGAGTGGCTGTGCACGCACGTGGCTTAGAGGAAATGTGTTTGCGAGTAATATCAATAATAACAAGAGCTTTGTTTAAAAATATGAAAAGGAAGAGCAGCTAAAGTGCACGTAAATACCTTGAGACTTGGGAAGTAAAGGGGCATCACGATGGCAGAAGAGTTGAATAAATGCTGTGCATCTGTTTCTCCAATAGAAGACGTTAGCATTGCCGAATTACTAGATATTCAAAGGCTTAAACAAGAGAGGAAGTAAACACTGTCACTCTGAAAAGGTGAGTGAAACAAATGGGGCTAAAGGCCAATTAGACCCCTGAATTGCTAATGTAATCTTTTCCCTTATTTGAAAAGGAAAGGAAATCAACCAGTTTGTAGGCTAGTTAGTTTAATTGGAATATTTTTAGTCTATTATAAAATTTTGTTCGTTCATAAAGAGTAGAGCTTTTAGAAATTATTAAGCAGAGTCAATGTGGCTTCATTAAGGAGAAATCTTGCCTAACAAATTTATGAGCATGCCTTTGGAAGTGGTAACCAGCAGGATAATAAAGGGGAAGTAGGGGATGTACTATACAGCAAATGTTGTTTTCACTGGCAGTTTATAATCTGGTGCTGTTGATAAATGGGGAAAAATGATATCTCGGGTACTTCAAACACAGCACGGCTTAATGTATTATCGTGATCTCCATGTCCGAGTAGTCATTTGAAGGCACAAGTAACAAGTCTGTCTGCTGGTAAGTTTTATTTAAGGCAAAGTTGCATCATTCAAGTGATTTTTATTTTAAAATGGAGTCATAGGACAATGTTTGGGCAACACTATACAATATTTACACTCTTCCTCTTACACCGAAAGAAGCCTTTTGTGGTTGCTTTTGCTAGCTTAAACCTGTATCCTGCTTTCTCTTGCTTTCAGTCCTGTTGTCTTAGATTTTTTTTTAAAAAATCCTTCCAATCCTCAGACTTGGCATCCTCTTTAACAATGTAATCTTTCTTTTAAGCTAACAACTTAGTACAACTGTTTGTACTAATCTTCATGGTAGCTTTTTATTTCCTGAGGGAGTGACTTGAGTAAGGATGTCAGGTCCCTCTGAACACCACATTTCCCAACCCCCTTCATTTATCAAAACAAATCAAAGCATTTCTCCTTTTTCTGCCAAAGTGGATGATTTTTCCACTTGTATTCCATCTGCTTGTTCTTGCCAGTTCACTTAATCTGTCCCGGTCTGTTTGAAACCTCTCTTGTATCCTCTTGCAACTCTTATTCAGACCACCCAGTGTGCCATCAGGAAGTTGGAAATATTGCAGTTTGTCCTCACACCAGCTGTGGTTCAAGTACTGATCTTTACAGCCCTTCTGGTAATAGCCTGGCATCCTGAAAATGACTTGGTATTTGTACCCTCTGCTTTCTCTCAACCAATCCTCAATCTGTACCACTATATTATTCCAAATCCATTATGCCTTAATTTTGTTTACTAACCTGTGGTAAACATAAAGGAGAGAAAAATTGTGAGTTTAAAAGTAAGAGATTTAAATTGTTAAAGAGGATGCAAAGTCGGAGGATTGGAAGGATTTTTAAAAAAATCAAAGATTACAGAACTGAAAACAAAAAGCAGGATACAGGGTTAAGTTAGCAAAAGTGACCACAAAAAGCTGCTTTCGGTGTGAGAGGAAGAGTGTAAATATTGTATGGTGCTTCCCAAACATTGTCCTACTATGACCCCATTTTTAAATAAATCACTTGAATAATGCAACTTGGCCTTAAATAAGACTTACCAGCAGACAGACTTGTTACTTGTGCCTTCAAATGACTACTCTGACATGGAGATCACGATAATACATTAAGCCGTGCCATGTTTGAAATACCTGATATAACTTTCCCCATTTATCAACAGCACCAGATTATAAACAGCCAGTTAAAACAACGTTTGCTGTATAGTACTTCCCCTTTTATCTATCCTGCTGGTTACCACCTCCAAAGGAATTCTCATAAATTTGTTAGGCAAGATTTCTCCTTAATGAAGCCACATGGACTCTGCTTAAGCATTATTTCTAAATGCTCTGTTCTTTATGAACAAAATTTTATAATAGACTAAAATGTTCCAATTAAGCTAACTAGCCTACAAACTGGTTGATTTCCTTTCCTTTTCAAATAAGGGAAAAGATTTACATTAGCAGTTCATGGGTGTAATTGGCCTTTAGCCCCATTTGTTTCACTCACCTTTTCAGAGTGATTAGTGTTTGCTACTTCTCTCGTTTTTAAGCCTTTGAATATCTAGTAATTTGGCAATTCATCTTCTGTTGTAAAAACAGATGCACAGCATTTATTCACAGTATTTCTTCTGCCATCGTGATTCCCTATTACTTCCCAAGTCTCATTCGCCAAGGTATTTACGTGCACTTTAGCTGCTCTTCCTTTTCCATATTTTTAACAAAGCTCTTGCTATCCGTATTGCTATTACTCGCAAACACGTTTCCTCTAAGCCACATGCGTGCACAGCCACTCCCAAGATTCCACAGGTGGCAGTGAATTTTGATTCTGAATCAGAGGCCTGAGCAGCCAGAAAGCAATTAGAGACTGCAGCTTTGAAATTTCCCTCAGTTTATTATCAACTAGTTCTGCTTTCCCTATGCTACAAGTGACATTCTCAAACTCAAAACACAATGTACTGTACCCTCCCAACAGCCCAAACCTTCCAAGGTTTACTAACAAATTTATATTATCTAAAATGTGTGACATACTTCTGAGTTGCTAAGGATATAAGTCCTAGTATGTAATTATACATGCAGTGCTGTGGAACTGTCCTTGTGTAACCTGGATTTGGAGTAAGATGATTTTTCTAGAGTTTATAGGGATGTTTTGTTTCAACATCTTAGAATTAACTTGCTTCAGATAATTTGACTGAAGTGGAGTCAATAATTAAAGTTTTTTGTTCTAAAAGTACATCACTGCCAGTTAAATGTTGCATTAAAATTAGGTTAGTCTGCCAGCATAACTTTATACAAGTGTGCTAACTTTCCCCAAGGTCCCTCTTGCGACATTCATTCTCAATGAGGCAATCTAATGCTTGTGCATTTTTTGTGCACATGCTGTCTCTGAAAGAATTTAGTGATATTTTGCAAGTTATGGGAATGAGTGACTACTTTTTCCAAGAATAATAATAACCAGATGCAAGGTTAACTTTTTTGGGCATGTAACCAAGCTTTGTTTTCCTGCCTGAATTTCTTGGCATAAGTATGTATTGGGTGGAGCCTCTACAGTAACTAGTTTTCAATCATGAAAAGTCATTCATTTTTCCTAGTTAAGGATTATAATTTTCCACTAACCAATTGAAAGTTTTAAAATCAATCTTCTTCGGATAGACTCATTTTGCTCACTGTAACATCATCAAAAGATTACCTCAACAGGCCAATTTAATTATGACTTTGGATATTTTATATACCTATAGGGTAGCAAAGATTTGAACATTGAACTTCTTGCCCATGGAAAGACACTGCGTCACAAGACTCCTTGGTAAAAATTATATGCTGTGCAATCTCATTTTGTTAATTATTGTAGGGAACAAGCTGACCTTGTGCACAAACCATATGAGAAAACTTGAAGGCAAATAGAATTTCAGGTTGTTTTTTTCAGGTCTATCTAATCTCCTACCAATAGTACTGGTTAAAACTTGTATTGGGAAAGCATTATCTAATAGGATTATTAATCTCATCAAATTTTTCTAGATCAGTTAACCATATTTGTGGCTTGTTACAAAATGAAGTTGTAAGCATTATAAAGAAGTAAAAGTAGTGTTGAGTTATGAACAGTCCTAAGACCATCTCTTGGGTCCAGAAAAGTGTCCAACCTACAGGTCGTTCCGGCTAAACACGATCTATGAACTGTGGATGCTGCTTGGATAATGTGAACTTTGTACTGAATGGAAATACTGAGTTTCTACAGCAATCTTGTACAGCATGATTTTCTAGCTGTTTCCATAGTGCAATTTTCTATAGCATGGGGTTGCAGAGGAACGCAACTGGTGCATTATCGTAGAACGACCTGTACCTAGGTTATCTTGGAGCAATGTGATCTCAAGGTTTTGATTGACAGGTGAAGCTAGGTACATGTTGCAGCAATGCAGCAGCAGTGGCCCTCTTGTGGCGTAGTGGTGTCCCACCCCTTTTGAAAACCCAGGTTAAAGTCCCACTGCTCCAGTACTGTGCAATAACCTCTCTGAACAGGTTAATTATTAAAAAGTTTATATTTTTAAAAATTATACACTAGCAGTACTAGTGATGTTTGCTGCTAAAACATCCAGCCTCCAAAACATTTTGTCTGCATCTCAAATTAGTAATATGGTACATGTGTTTCAGTGCCTGTGTACTGCAAATTCCAAAAACTGGAACATTATATCAAGTGTCACATTGCATCAGTTCTTATAATGCGCAAGGTCTTGACAATGTTTCCTTTTAGCTCCAAGATTCCAGGCGTGTGGTCTGTGTTAGCATTCTGATCACAACATTGACTTTGGTTCCAGAAATTGCTCCAATGCAAAAGCTTTGGAGGCTTGGGGAGCAAGAAAGCAAATTGGAGGGGATGCTGGTACCACTCATCCAGCTAGTGTTTGCAAAGCTTTTAATACTGTTTACAACATAACATGTGATTCTACATTGAGACAGCATTTGCTTTGCGAACCTGTGCAAAAAAATTATGCTGACAATTGATTTTAGGATTCAGTCAGGCATGCAGTTTGGTGCACTTGTACTGAAGTTCTCTATTAAATGTGACCTGAGAAATGAACCAGTGCCTTGACCAATCAAGTGAACTTTTCTTTAAAATTTGAGTTTGCCAGTCATTATGAAGAGGTATATGCCAATGTCTTGATATATCAGAATTTATATAATGATTCAACACTCCAGTCATGTAGGTTTTTTTCCCCTTTAACTGTGGTATTCCTTGTGAATGGCCTTGAATACAAAATAAGAAGCTTTGACAAAATGTTTTTCAGTAATATGCATTCTATAGTAACTGACTTCCTAACAAAATAGGATTGAAGTTTTAAGCTAACAGCGTTTAAGATGCATGCAATTACTACTAAATCTAGGAGAATAGTTTTGAAAAGGTTGCAAAGGGTGGTGACATTTTCTTAACTAATCTTTTTCTGATCACATTATTCAGTTTGTTTTTAAAACCTTAGGATATGCTGCCTACATTTAACAATTGGTATATTGGACTTCGAGGGAAAACAATCTACAAATCTCTATTTAGCTTTTGTACCCTAATTCTTCTCTTGTTTGCACTCCATTGCCTGCCATTTCAGATTTTTAACAGGCCTTTTGTTCATGGACTGTCTCCAGTAATCCTGCTCCTTTTTACACCAAAACATCTGATGTTTTAGTGTAAAACAACCAAACAACTACTCATCTTGACAAATATTAGGATGAAGGCCGAACAGATTTGAACTTTGCTACACTGGCCTAGCTTATTGGCATTTTTTTCAGATTAGATTACTTACAATGTGGAAACAGGCCCTTCGGCCCAAGAAGTCCACACCGACCCTCAGAGCAACCCAACCAGACCCATTTCCCTACACCTAACACTACGGGCAATTTTAGGATGGCCAATTCACCTAACCTGCACATCTTTGGACTGTGGGAGGAAGCTGGAGCACCTGGATGAAACCCACGCAGACACTGGCAGAATGTGCAAACTCCACACACAGTTGCCCAAGGTGGGAATTGAACCCGGGTCTCTGGCGCTGTGAGGCAGCAGTGCTAAACACTGCCACCGTGCTGCCCTCATTTCTACCCTCATTTGCGATGACTAATATAATCCAACACCTGCGCACCTCAAATGTTTGACAATGAAGCAAAGTTAAAATCAAGTTATTCAATTAGCATTGCCTGTGTTACTGGATTCACCTTGTAACTTTTACAGCACTTCATAGAACAGTCCTGCAGAATCTAAATGCATTGTCATTTAGAAGCAGACGGAGCAGAAGTAGAGAAAGCAGATATTTTTCTTAGCAGCCCTTCAACTTGTGGTTCATTAGAAACCTGACAATTATATTTTGATAAATGTTATCAAGATCTGACTGTGTGGTTACTATTTAAGAGCAATGTGTGTGGTTAGTTCTTGATTAGGAGCTGATAATAAGTAGTGGTCTATTAGTGAACATGCTGAGCAACATGGCATTAGAGTTTTGATTTTGACCCATGCAGATGAAAACTTCCTTGCATTGATAATGAGTGACAACCAACTTGACAAGGGTTTTTAAGTTAATCAATTTGCTGTTAATTTATGCTGAATTAGCCAGTTTTATTATTTGCATGCATCGCCTTAATCTTAACCAGCTGAGACTGTGTATATTTACACTTTGAGGCCACAGAACAGTTTTCTTTCTGATTTAAAGAGTTTTAATATTTGAACCAAGTTAGTTTCCTTCTGGATGCTAACTCCTGAAATGTGGTTGTGGATTTTCTGCACAGAACTTGACAAATCTTGTTAAGAGGACAATTCCCATGAGAGAATAGATTTTCATTGGGGTTGGAAGGAGTGTTTAAACTGGTTTGGCAGTGGGTGGGAGCCAGAGCAGTCGGTCAGCAAGTGAAATGACCGAGGAGTGAGAAACTAACAGGAAGCGCTTACCGAACACACTGTAGGATTGACTGTCTGTCTGAGGTGTATTTGTTTTAATACAAGAAATATGACTGGTAAGACAGAGACTTAGTTGAGAGAGTAGCAAGACTAGCAGCTTAATGTTCTGGTATTTAAATATTTCAGGCAATATAGAGGGGGATATAAGAAGTGGGGGAGTTACATGACTGAACAGGGAGATAATCACAGCTGTACCAAGAGATGATTCCTGGGAGGGCTCATCCAGCAACTCTGACCGTATTAGGCAGGAACTGGGGAGGTAGATTTGGGGTGACTGAGGGTAAGTCCATATCTGACAATGTTGGATTCTTTTAAAGGCTAGTTGATTAGAGTTCAGGACAGGAATATTCCAGTGAAAACGAAGGCTAAGGATGACAAGAAATTGAGCTCTTTCAAAAAGAAAAAGGAGGCATGCTTAAGGTGTAGGAACTGAAGACAGAGCCCTTGAAGAATGTAAAGAAAGCAGGAAACCATTTAAATAAGGAGTTAGGGCTAAAAGGTGGTGGTCTTGGAACAAGACTAAAGAAAATCTCAACATCTTTTATACTTATACAAGGAGTAAGAGGATAGCTAGCCAAAGAGTAGGTCTACTGAAGGACAAAGGAAGGAATTTGTGCGTGGAGCCAGAGGACATGGGTGAGGTCCTTAACAAATTCTTACTTTTTGGTGTTCAGAGGAGAATGGCATGCTGGATGGTGAGTGCAGAAAGAGGTAGATTAATATTCTAGGGCATGTTGATTTTTTTTTAAAAGGTGGTATTGGGTGTTTTTGACCAGCATTAAGGTAGACCAGTCCCCCAGGACCTGATGGGATCTATCCCAAATACTGAGGCAAGGAAGGAAATTGCTGGCACCTTTTGTATGAAGTCTTTCCATTCTCTTTAGTCACTGGTGAGGTCCCAGAGGACTGGAGAATAGTCAGTGTTGTTCCTTTGTTTAAGAAGGGCAGCAAGGTCAATCTGGGAAATTACAAGCTGATGAGCCTTGCATGAATCGTAGGGAAATTATTGGAGAAACTTCTTGTGGGCAGGCTTTATTCTGATCTCTCATGCCAGGCTGTTACAGAAGGTGGAGTCACATGGGATCCACAGTGAACTGGTAAGTGGATATCGAGCCAATTTGGTCAAAGAAAGTGGCGAGGGTGTTTTTCTAACTGCAGACCTGTGACCAGTGGTGAGACGCAGGGATCTGGATCAATGCTATATCGTTGTTGTTGCCGTTGTTGTCGTCACAAAGACTTTGGGAGCTGTACATGGTGAGGAGGATTTCCAGAGGATACAGCAGTATAGATAAGTTGGAGTTTTGGGTGGAGAAATGTAGATGGAATTTAAACCGGGCAAAATCCAAGATGATTCATTTTGGAAGGTCTAATGCTGGAGGGAAATATGCAGCAAATGGCAGAACCCTTAGAAGTATTAATGTACAAAGAAATCTTGATTATAGGTCCACAATTCCTTGAAAGTGAATAGAGTATTAAAAATTAGCAAGTCATGTTACAGCTGTAAAGCACTTCAATGAGGGCATATTGCATACAGTTCTAGTCGCTACACTACCAGAAGGATGTGGGGGCTTTGGAGAGGGGACTGAAACAGCTTATCAGGATGTGGCCCAGTTTGGAGGGTATTAACTATGAGGAAGAAAATTGGATAAATATGAATGTTGGAGAATTAGGTGCGACATGATAGACATTTGCAAAATCTGAGGGTATGGGTAGTTTTCCTAGAGTAGAAATGTCAATTACTAGGGTACAGAGGTTTAAAGTAAAAGGGGATAAGTTTTTTAAAGGAGATGTGGCAAGT
Organism: Chiloscyllium punctatum; assembly: GCF_047496795.1. NCBI lineage: Eukaryota > Metazoa > Chordata > Chondrichthyes > Orectolobiformes > Hemiscylliidae > Chiloscyllium > Chiloscyllium punctatum. The sequence continues at coordinate 47,072,244 of NC_092757.1, read as the reverse complement.
ATTTTGCGTGGTAAATGCCTGGAATGTACTTCCTAGAGGAAGTGGTAGAAACAGATACAATAGTAATGTGTGAGGTACCTTGACAGATACATAGTCAGATATATAGCACAAAAACAGATCCTTTGGTCCAACTCGTTCATGCCAACCAGATAACCCAAATTAATCTAGTCCCATTTGCTAGCACTTGATTCATATCCTTCTAAATCTTTCCTATTTGTATACCCATCTTGATTCCTTTTTAAATGTTGTAATTGTCCCAGCTTTCCCCACTTCCTCTGACAGCTCATTCCATACATATGGCACCCTTTTGTGTGGGAAAAGTTGCCTTTTGGTCCCTTTTTAAAAAATCTTTCCCCTCACCTGAGTAGGCAGGAAATGGAGGGACTACAAACTGCATAGAAGCAAAAGAATTTTACTCCAAAGGTGACTGTGTTAGTACAATCTTGGGTCTGTTCCTGTCCTGTACTTTTGTCTTTGCATGTTGAGGTCTTCAGTCTCCAATGATTTTTGCCATGAAGTTGAGAGTATGCCTGAATATGTTGCCCATCATAATGGCTTATGGTTGGAGGATGTGTCAGTGCTGTTAATACAGGGTAGTTGCAGCATGTCCAAGGTGAGTGGCTTGTTCCAGTATTGTTTGCGTTGTAGACTTGTTGTAGGTATTTTCTAATTGGCCTGCTAGGATCTGTTATCGTGCACTTCGGAGTTCAAGACCTACCTGCCCAGCCTCTGGCTCAGAGGTAGGGACCGTACCAGTGCACCACAAGAACCTTTGCAGTTCGTGTAGATGTGGGCTTAAGCATATGGTAGAACCTTATTCATGCTTACCTTGACCATTAAAATATAATTTAATTAAGCTGGTCTGTCAAATGCTGCATTCATTATCAATGCAATTTAAAAATTCAGTGTTCTTAACTTTTGAGTAACAGATTGTGTTTTCACAATGGTCTTAGACCTTTAGTCAGTCCTGCAGACAAAAGTCAAACTTGTTTAGCTTTGAATGATGCTCTGTCATGATGTGTGAAATATTAGAACTTGCTAGAAATGTAACCTTTGTCCATCCTTATTTCTAGAGCTGAACAAGAATCCTGTTGATGGCTTTTCAGCAGGATTGATCGATGATAATGACCTATACAGATGGGAAGTACTTATCATAGGCCCTCCTGATACGCTATTGTAAGTATTGAATCCATAGGCCTATTCCTAGGATTGTGCTTTGTTTGCCCTTTCAGGAGTCCAGCATGCACCACGTAGTGATTTGCAATATTATCCTTGGGCATACTGATAACCTGCTCCCATTTGCAGAAGGGAGTAAAAAAGCTTTGCAATTGTATTAACTTAACATTTTAATACACTTTTTTTTAAGGCTGTTTGAAATGGGCTCTTCAGTTTATAATTGAGGAATAACCAATGAGTAACTCAAAAACTTTTCAGGTTTTGAAAAGACCCTTCTCACAAATTGCTCCTCTTCAGTTATAACCAAACCAGATATTTAGCACTTCATACACTACTCCAGTCAAGACTTTTATTGGATGAAACTAACAAGTTGCATAAAATGACTTAAACCACTCATTTAAGTCTGGTTGACTTATGAAGCTGTTGTTTGAAAAATATTGTCAAATGTCTTTCGCAACTAATCTTTTGGGTATGAGGTGAAGAAAAATTAAAGCCGTATCTGATTTGTACTCTTGAATATAGAGGACAGACTTGATGTAGCAATGTGTGCTGATTTCTTCAAGACAAATGGCTTTCACAGTTTAACTGGTGCCATGCATGAAATTATGCCATGCAAAATTTTAGATTAAATCATCCTGAAATTGTGGAGGGGGTTGCGTTGTGGTCCCTCCAACTCTGAAGGGAGTAATTGAGTGTCTATAAAGCAACTTTCTGTAGAAGTTAGCAGCATATGCATCTAGTATTAATTGGTAAACGTAATGCATTTAAACATAACTTTCACCATATGATTTTGCTGTTTGGTGAATCGTTTATTAAAGCTGTAGTGACAGTGTGTCCAAACAGACTCCAGAATGAGGTTCTAGTGCTGTAGAACCAAACGAAATGCTGTTTTGTAGATTTTTTTTGAGGACAGATTCTTTTATTTCCACTCTTTCAGTTCTCCCCTTTTAAATGACTTTTTTAAAACCCCTGCACCCTCCTCCCCCCCCCCCCCCCCCCCCCCCCCCCCCCCCGGGTCCAGATCTTGTCGCCGCTGAAGTTGGGTGAAGTGAAATATTTGCTTTCCCATCTTTCTGTAAATTAGCCTTACTCGCAGTGTATTCTAGTGGGGTTCTTGAACTTGTATTTATCTGCAACTTGAATGCAATGTGATGTAAACATTGCCATTGTACTAAAGAGATGCTTGGTTACATCATTGACCAGGGCTATCTTCATGAAACTGGTTAGTGGTATAAAACAATAAAGGCAGTATGGAGTGAGAGTAGGTGTTTAGTTTCTCAGCCCTGGATCCAATTATCTGGAGAAGTAATGCAGTTTTTTGAAAATGGAAAATCTAAGGATTATAATCGGGGGCCCAGTAGAATTCTACATCACATCAAAGATCAGTTTCTATTGATTAGTCTAAACAAATTCTACTGTAAAGATGTAAAATTTGAGTGGCAAGTCAAATTTTACAGTATGTGCTTTATTTTTGTACTTGAGCCTATCCATACTGAAAACTGGTCTGTGACTACTTGCTCGGCAAAACTCAGCATTACAGTGTGGTTGGAGCTGTCGTCTTTTTGAAGCTGGATGTGAGCAGTGCTCGGCAAGTTTCTGCATGCTAAGTTGGTTAGCAAGGTTAGATTACATGGAATCTGGGAGAGCTATCCAATTGGAAACATTATTGGATTGAAGGTAGGAGACAGGGTCATGGTAGAGAGTTGTTCTTCAAACTTGACTAGTTTTGTGTCCAGTGGTGTGTCACAAGGATTGTTGCTGGGTCCAATGGTTTTTGCCATTTTTATATAAATAGTTTTGGATATGAATAGAAGAGTTATGTTTGCAGATGATATCAAAATTGCTGGTGTACTGAACAATAAAGAAGGTTACCTCCTGAGTACAACGGGACCTTGACTAAATGAGCCAATGGGCCAAAGAGTGGCAGATGGAGTTTAGTTTGGGTAAATGAGTTCTTGCATTTTGGTAAGGAAAACCAGGGCAGGACTTGTACACTTAACGGAAGGTGTTGCTGAACAAAGATAGAGGGATGCAGGTGCATAGTTCCTTGAAAGTGGAGTCACAAGTAGCCAGATTGTTGAGAAGGTATTTGACATGCTTCCCTTCATTGGTCAGAATATTGAGTGCAGGAGTTGGGAGGTCATGTTGTGGTTATACAGGACATTGAAACCAGTTTTTAGAATACTCCGTTCAATTCTGGTCTCACTTTTTGCTATAGGAAAGAGGCTAACCTTGAAAAGGTTTTTAAGGCTTTACAAGGATGCTATATAGTCATAGATATACAGCAAGGAAACAGACCCTCTGGTCTAACTTGTCCATGCTGACCAGATATTCTAAATAAATCTAGTTGCGTTGGCCAGCATTTGGCCCAAATCCCTCTTAAACCCTTTCTATTCAAATACCCATCCAGATGCCTTTAAGTGTTATAATTGTACCACCCAGCCCCATTTCCTTTGGGAGCTCATTCCATACATTCACCACCCTCTGGTTCAAGTTGAGGGGAGAAAGATATAAAATGGACCTAAGGGGCAACTTTTTCACAATGTCCTGTAAGTCTGAACTCTCCCAGTCCCAGGAAAAGATCCTTGTCTATTTATCCTATCCATGCCCTTCATGATTTTATAAACCTCTAAGTTCACCCCCCAGCCTCTGCTCCAAGGAAAACAGCCACAACCAATTCAGCTTCCCCTCATACCTGTCATCCTCCAACTCTGGCAACATTCTTTGCAAATCTTTTTCTGAACCCTTTCAAGGTTTGCAACATCCTTCGTATAGTAGGGAGACCAGAATTGCATCAGTATTCCAATAGTGGTCTAACCAATGATCTATTCAGCCACCACATGACCTCCCAACTCCTATACTCGATGCACTGGCCAATAAAGGTAAGCATACCAAAGGTAAATGTCACTATCTTATCTACCTGTGACTCCACTTTCAAGGAACTATGAACCTGCACTCTAAGGACCTTATCATCAAGTATATAAGTCCTGCCCTGATTTGCCTTTCCAAAACAGTACCTCACATTTATCTAAATTAAACTCCCTCTGACATTCCTTGCCCATTAGATCATCTGATCAAGATTCTGTTGTGCCCTGAGGCCCACTATACCTCCAACTTTGGTGTCATCTGCAAACTTATTGACCATATCTTTGTTGACATTCAAATCATTTATACAAATGACAAAACAGTGGACCCAGCACCAATCCTTGTGGCACACCACTTGTCACAGGCCTCCAGTCTGAAAAGCAACCCTCCACCACTGTCTTTTACCTTTTTTTAAGCCATTCTTTGCCCAAATTACTAGTTCTCCCTCTTCCATGTAATCTAACCATGCTAACCAGACTTCTGTGTGGAACTTGGCAAACCTATTGAGGTCCATATAGATCACCTCCACTGCTCTGCCCTCATCCTTTTTGTTACTTCAAAAAACGTAAATCGAGTTTGACACAATTTTCCACACAAAACCATTGCTGGGATTGGAGTGTTTGAGCTTTCTGGAAAGACTGAAATAGATTGGGGCTTTTTTTAAACCCTGGTGCATTGGAGGCTGAGGGGTGACTTTAGAGGTGCTTAAAGTCATGAGGGGCATGGTTAGGGTGAATTTCCTTGGGTAGAATCGTCCAAAACTAGCAGGCATAGGTTTAAGATGAGAATGGAAAGGTTTAAGGGGCAACTTTTTCACAGGGTTGTGTGTGTCACAGATGGTGTTGGAGGTGGCTACAATTGTAACACTTGAAAAGGCATTTGAATGGGTACATGAATAGGAAAGGTTTAACAGGATATGGGCCAAATGCTACTAAAGGTGACGACATAAGTTTTAGGATATCTGGTTGGCGTGAGCAAGTTGGATCAAAGGATCTCTCTCCATGCTGTATAACACTCTGTAGAAATTAGAAATATAAATCATCAGAATGATGGAGAATCCATGCAGTCTACATCTTAATGTGGTTGTCCCCATGAGACTTGGCTATTTCAGAACAAGGTTCAATAATGCACTGAATTTACACTCTATAGAATGATCAGCCTTCTCCCTAGAGAATTTGTCGAGTTGCGTTGAGTCCAGAGCACTGAACTTGGAGTCAACAGGTGCCCTTTTTCCTCAAAGACAGGAATGCATATGTGTGTAGTCTGGGAGAATGCTAAATGGAAGATCTAATGAATCAAAACAAGGGCTGATTGCAGTGGTTAATTTATACTGAGGAAACGGCCCAGAAAGTGGGGTTCGTTCATGTAGTGCTGTCTGTGTTTTGGGGGAAACAAAGACGTGGCTTAATTGTCCAACACAAGCAAAATACCGTCTAAACTGGAAATGTCAAAAACAAAATGCGTAATACTGAGCTGATTAGGCAGCATCTGTCATGACCAAAGAATCTTTTTTTGTTTTGAGAGGGAGCTATCTCGTGAAAAATCCTCAATCTCTCCTCTACGGCCCCCACCCCCAATTTAGTCTACCATTGTCACTACTCTAACTGCTCAATGTTGGGGAGACACCTGAACTCCGTCCATGAAGTGACCTTGAGCTTTCAGTTGCCTGCCACTTTGAACCACTGTGTTCCTATGCCAGTGTTTGTCTCAGGCCTGCAAAAGTGCTCCAGTGAAGTTCACTGCAAGCCTGGAAGAGCAACACTTCATCTTCTATCCAGTACCTTAGAGCCTTCAGGAGAAAGTGAGGATTGCAGATGCTGGAGATCAGAGCTGAAAATGTGTTGCTGGAAAAGCGCAGCAGGTCAGGCAGCATCCAAGGAGCAGGAGACATTCTTGAAGGGCTCATGCCCGAAACGTCGATTCTCCTGCTCCTTGGATGCTGCCTGATCTGCTGCACTTTTCCAGCAACACATTTTCAGTCTTCAGGACTCAACATTTGAGTTTAATAGTTTCAGACTGTGAACACTCTTCTCCATGTTCATTACCCAGCCCCATGCCCCTAGTCCAGTTTTAGTACTGCTTGTGGTCACTGTATTGTGAAGGTAATAAGAAAGAACAATACACTGCATGGAATTGGAAGGAAAAGTAATTACATGTAATTTATAATGGAAATGAGTAATTGTAACAGAAACTATTTAAAAGTAGAAATTATGCCAGTGGAGAACTGATAAATGTGTACACGTTGGATGAAGGAATGACAGCTTGACTAGAATTGTTTCACAAAAGTTGGCATTTTCCTTCGTGTGAATTTTACTGGTTACTCCTTGGAAGACACTATATAGTGAATAGATCAAACTAGAGGGAGCATTAAGGTAACAGATTTAAAGACATGAGGGACAAACTTTTTTAAAGCCGGGTGGTTCATGTGTGTAGAATGAACTTCGTGAGGAAATGGTGGATGTGGGTACAATTAGTCTTTAAAAGACATTTGGATAAGTACATGAATAGGAGGGGTATGGCCCAGGCACAGGCAGGTGGGACTTCTAGTTTGGGCATTTGGTTGGCAAAGACTGGTTGGACTAAAGGGTCTGTTTCCATGCTGTATGACTCTTACTCTATCAGTAGTTTGTTACCTGTAATGTGAATATGGTGGAAAATTTCAGATACGTTGAGGTACAGATGAACAGTGCTGGAAGTTGGGATAGACAGTTTGGATATGGTGTTGATGTGTGGTCAGAGGCTTATTCAATTAAATGGCAGTATGGTTAAAAATTATTTTTTTACTAGTTCAGTTTCAGTAGTTACCAGGTAGATGGATAAAATCAGTCCAGGAGTAGAGTGAAGACGCTACGTTGTTTAGAAGAAATGTCTGTTCCACCAGTACTGGATGTTGGGCAAATACAGATCATACAGTAGAGGAGTTGAGCTCTGTCTATATGTAGTTGCAATCCGACATGGTTTTGAAAGTTGATAATGTGCATTGTTGATGTAAATTCTTGATGATTAGTCAAGAAATATTGAGGTGGGGGCTCCAAAAATGGACATCGCACTCGAGATTATGGGATTCCTCAATTGCAAACTTGAATTTGCAGTGATGCCTGTACTGGATAGGTGGAACCTTTACAAGGCATTACATTTATCAACCTTTAATTAAATAAGATGCCTTAGTTCGACGACTAGTCCATCTTTCAGAAGAAGTAGTTTTGAAGGCATTAACAGTGAGGATGCTGGGGAAGAGGTCTGGATAGAAAACCGAAATGCACATTTCCAACTGAAATTATTTATAGATCCCTGCCTGGAAGTGAAGCTTTTAAAGAAGGTTGCGAAAGTATCTTATCAGTAATTTTCAAAAGTAAGTTGGATAGGAGCTTAAAGGACTACAAAGGTAAATGTGAATGGGGCTGACTGATTTGGTCAACATTGTGCAGACATAGACTCAATGGACTGAATGGTCTCCCTTCTGTACCTCCTCCGACTAGGTGAAAGATCAGAGGTGGTTGTGTCAAAGGAAGGATTATGGGGGTCAAACAATCGGGGAGGAAAGCCGGTTGTTTTCAGAGGAAAGACGACAGTCATCCTGGCCTGCAAGCATGTTCAATTGAATTCAGCCCTAGTTTTTGATCTATGAAGGAAACCTCAGCTTAAGAAAATGAGTGAAATGGCCAGCACAGTAGCTCAGCGGTTAGCACTGCTGCCTCAACGCTAGGGACCTGGGTTTGATTCCAGTCATGGGCGACTGTGTGGAGTTTGCACATTCTCTCTGCATAGGCTTCTTCTGGGTGCTCCGGTTTCTTCCCACAATCAAAAGATGTGCAGATCAGGTGAATTGGTCATGCTAAATTGCCCATTGTGTTAGGTGCATTAGTCAGAGGTAAATATAGTGTAGAGGAATGGGTCTGGGTGGGTTACTCTTTGGAGAGTTAGTGTTGACTTGTTTGGCTAAATGGCCTGTTTCCATACTGTAGGGAATCTTATCTAATCCTTGAGCTTTTACCAACTACCAGATTCTCTGAATGTGGATGGATTACCCAGCCTATCTGTTTGAACCTGAAATGATCTGGCTTTAATTTCCGTTTTAACTATTTACCTGACTTTAGTAGCTCATTCAGACGGTTAAAATTGCACAGCGCATTATTTGCATTTCTGTTTCAAATTGCGCTAATCCTCACAGCACAACACTCAACTGTGTTGTGGGCCAGAAGCAAAGCAACAGTTATCCAGGATTGCATTACAGATCTGTCAATTTCAGACTGCACCTTTAGTGAAAAAACCAAGACAGTCAAAATTATTTTAAAAAAAGTGATTGAATTTGTTTCCTTCTGTTTGTCATACTCTTAGCTCATAATGTTTTGCTCTTGCTTCACATTTTCCTTTAAGTTTCTCTTTGTTTCCATACTATCAAATCATCTTGTTTACTGATGCTTTAGAAATTGCAAGAGAGCCAAGACTGGTCGTGGTACTGTCTTTAAAAAGCATTCTTCACCATGTGCAATGGTGTGGGTGATCTGTTAGTATATCGTGAAAACCGCATTTCTGAATATCTGTTTTCGCTACTTTGTTTTCTGAATATGGAATTGCATTGGTGTAACTGGAAAACCACCTCTCCCAATTAAATAAATCGGCTGGAGGGGCGGAGTCATTACTTGATAAATCATCCATCCCTCAACTGCGAGTGTCCAGTTGGTCATGATATCCGTGCCTTTACTCCTATTTTAGTGAACCCCACCAAATGGGGTTTATCTCCCGGTTGCTGTGGATGTTGCCATAAAGAATTAACACTTGAGAAGTTAAGCTGTTGGATCTGGACCCATAGATCCAAATGAACAGTTTTGATGGGCAAATATCTGTGAATTAAGAAATACAATTGTATGGTTTCAGAAGTCACCTAAAGTGCATTCAAATAGTTGAGGTAACAACAGTGTGAACTTTCGCCCAGATGAGATGAGACTGGGACAGCTATCGGCAATATTAGAATGGAAGCAAATAGTCTTTGTGATGGAGAAGACATTCTTGGTCAAAAGGGGCATTGGGATTGAAAGCAATCTGGTTTTAGCCACTGCCCAGGGAGAGGGGCTTTAATAGAGATGAGCCGCAGTGGTTTTGATCTTTCAATGTTTAATCAGTGTGGGAACAAGAATAGAAGTCACTAGCATATTCTGATTTGGGTAGGTGCGAATGGAATCTGACCAGGACAGTGCAACTCAGCAGGGCAGGCATTGATGAATGAGTTGAAGTGATTTGCTTTGAAAGCAGCAGAGCAATACAGAAGGTTGAAGACCATGTACCATGATCAGTCATTGAGCCTTGGGGGCATTCGTTACAACCATTTTTGTGCAAATTTCAGTGCAGACTACAAATGGCACAAGACTTTTACACTGGAATGATTTCCAACTTGTCACATTTTACTTCAGCTTTTATTAATCTGCACTGTAAAAACTTGTAGTGAGAAATTGAACATAACTGATTATCTTGTATTTAGCATTTTCTTCGAGGCAGTCTAGTTTAGACTAGATTCCCTTAGTGTGGAAACAAGTCGCCTCAGGCGACTGACTGTGTGGAGTTTGCACATTCTCCCCGTGTCTGCGTGGGTTTCCTCCGGGTGCTCCGGTTTCCTCCCACAGTCCAAAGATGTGCAGGGCAGGTGAACTGGCTATGCTAAATTGTCCGTAGCGTTAGGTAAGGGGTAGATGTAGGGGTATGGGTGTGTTACGCTTCGGCGGGGCAGTGTGGACTTGTTGGGCCGAAGGGCCTGTTTCCACACTGTAAGTCATCTAAGCTAATCATCTAAGTCCACACAGACCCGCCGAAGAGTAACCCACCCAGACTCTCTTCTCTCTGGAATTGGGATTGAGGATGATATGTTGGTACTGAGATGCTTGGAAGTCCACAATCTGCAGACTCTGCATTCTAAATTTGAAACTTTACAGGACATTTAGTCAGGTAGCTTGGTTATTGGGTTTTTGGCCTCCCTTTGTGCAGTCTTTTTGAGTTCAGTGCCTTCCTGCCCTCCCTGTGTTGGTGTGTCTTGAGCTAAGAGCTCCTGTGAGTCAACTGGAATTTTAAAAATATCCTTTATGATCTCTTTCTAACGTGGACAGCAAGTTTCTTTCCATGGTCTGTGAATGTGCTGGTTAGAAGGATTAGGAATGTTTTTAAAAAAAAACCCACGCAGGGTTATGGGGGTGGTGTGGGATGGGGATGAGATCCTCTTCAGATTCAACAGGCTAAATGGCCACCTTTTATAAAACATAGGGATTCTGTGGTCCTTCATTAAACCTTCAGGGTCATTCCGAAAGCATTTCTGTTGTACCCCTGATGGCCTCTGGCCTTGACCATGATCTGATTAGGGCAGTTGGGCCCTTTTATTCTCCACTGCTTTGAAATACCTTCTGTAGCTTGTCCAAGTCTCTAAAGCACATGGGAGAATAGGAATTACTGGTAAACCATGACCTTAGCTTGGGTTTGAGATCTTGGTACTGAGTACAGGGGGGTCCCCAATTTACAATTGCGATGCCATAGCAGTACGATTTTAAAAATCCAACATATGAAAGTTTCCTCATACTATACTGTATTTTCAAACTAATCAGCCATGTTTTGACGCAGCTATGGAGCAGGTGGGACTTGAGGTCTAGCTTTTTGGCCCAGAAGTAGGGGCCACCACTCTTGGGTGGCTGTCTCTTGCATTGTTTTCTGATTTGAGTATAAATTGATTTGAATGGACTCCCTGTACTATTTTATCCCCCAATATTAGTATTTAGCAACTATGTAGAATCCTATCACAACAATAAAGAAGAATAATCTTCTAATGAAACTGTAATTGAGTTTTATTCTACCCAATTTGGAGAGCTAGCAGGTAGTCTGCTTTGTAACCCTGTATTTTCAGAAATAAGGTGTGTGTTGGGCAAGTTGCTTGTTTTCTACAGTGCCATCTGTAAACATGTATCTCCCAAACTATCCTGTTTAGAATGAAAGCTTTTTCAAAAGGAAGATGGGTTTTCTGTTTGATGCTATAAAACTTTAGTTTTATGCCTGTGTTCAGCTGTATTGCAGGACCATATAGATTTAATGAGCCAGATTTGGTTTATGGTTTAATGGTTAATGTTACATATACCTTGAATTGTGATCTTAATTTAATCCTATTAAAATGTTTGAAGGAGAAGAGTGCAAAATGGGCAATGTTAATGGCATCTGTCAAAGGATGAAGGCTAGCATGCATGGGAGCAAAAGTCCTATTTTCAGGGTCACGAAACCTAGACAGCTGAAATACTACAAGCAGTTCTAGCCACAATTTTAAGAAGGGTGTTTTTGGCCTTGGAGGCAGTACATGAATAATAAATAATACCTGGGCTCCAAACGTGAAGCTGGGGTAATATTAAACAAGCTAGGGTCAAATTATTTGGATTTTAGAAGGCTAAGGGTTGATTTTGGTTGCAATTCCAAGGTATTAAAAGAAAACAAAAATATTGGGAAAACTGTATTCACGAGTTGAGGAATCTTGGACTAAATGACCAAAAACTGGCTTAAAATTCAAACTGCAGCTTTTGGAAATGAAATTAAAATTCCTTTTCAGAGGTTGGTAAATGACTAAAACTTCCTGTTGCAGGTGGTAATAATTTTAAAATTTGAAGTTGATAGATGTTTTGTTAATGTATTCAGGAATATGGGGCAAAGACCAGTATGTAGAATTGACTTTTGGAACAGGTGATTTTGTTGAATGGTGGAGAGAGTAGCCTATTGTGCATCCATGCAAGATTTTAAACGTGATGCTGGAGTTACGTTCAAGTAGTTCCTGTGTGAACTGTAAAGCATGTGTTTTTGACTGACTGCAAGTGTGCTCAGACAATGCTCCAGATAACCTGGTCATTATTTTCAAATGTATTTATGGCAAAAATTGTGTGCACAATTTATCAAAAAATGAGTCAGCTAGAAGACTTAAAAATTGGTGCTGTGTGAATTTAGAGTCTTAGCTAATGATTGCTTTGGACATCTCTTATTTTGATTTTTCTGTCTTACTTCCTTTTTCTTTTCCTGTTTTGTTAAAATAAAACCAAAGACATAAAACAAGGACATAGAGGCAATCAGCCATTCAGACTTTTGCGTGACGTCCATCACTTGGATTATGGTTTACTTGATGGTGGCCTCAACTCTACTTTTCTGCCTGATTCACATAAATAAGCATTCAATATATGTAATGACCAAGCTTGTCTCAGGGGGTAGAGTTTTTTGAAGTATCAGAGGATGAGGGCACAGCAGATGAGGTGAACTATGTGGACTTATTCCAGAGACCCTCTGAAATGTTTCCTCCTGTCTGCAATATTTGGGAGATTCTTCACTCTGCAACTGTGCTCTCTAGTTTAAAATTCACCTATGAGTGGAAACAGCCTCTCAACACATACCCTTTCAAATCCCCTCAAATATTTTAAGTCACCTCTGAGCATATCAACCTAATGAACCTCAAATGCAAGCATACCCCTCCTTCTGTAAGGAGACCATCTAGAATCCTCTAGTTGTGTTCTCGCCAATGTGCTACAGTGGTAGCAAACCTTATCTACTTTATATTGCTTCCCTCGTTTTTAAAAAAAAAAATCTTGTTTCTAATTTTTCTGCTCATTAACCTTTTTGTGATACATGAATGTTGCTGGGTATGGAGGGTTTGACTTCTAAAGAGGCTGGATTGCCTGGGTTTTTTCTTTGGAATGTAGGAGGTTAAAGGTTTATAAAATAATGAGGGACATAGATAGGGTTAATGATAGGTGTCTTCCCTTACGATGGGGGAATATGAAGATTGGGGGCATACTTTTAAGGTGAGAAGCAAGAAATTTTAAAGACCCAGGAGGGTTTAAGTTTTTAACAATGATTAGAGTGTGGAATGAACTGAGGAAGTGGTGCATGCAGGCATTGTCTGGGACTGTAGTTCCGTCCGGAGTTGTCTCCTGGCGTGTTTAATGGCTTTGCAATGATCCAGTCACACCTGCATCCAACGTCTCCAACATCTTAGCTCTTAGTTTGTTTGACCTTTACGTAAAGCTCTGTAAAATCAGTTGGTCATCAAATGATCCTTTTTCCCCCCTTGATTTTGTGCTTATCCAGTTTGATATTTTCTGTGAATTAAATGTATTTGCTATATTGTGTAAATATTGTATCTTTATTTACAGTGAAGGTGGTGTTTTCAAAGCTCATCTTACATTCCCCAAGGACTATCCTCTCAGGCCGCCGAAGATGAAATTCATCACAGAAATCTGGCATCCAAATGGTGAGAATCAACTCATCAGTATTGGAAACGTTTACCGTAGATTGGGGAATTGATGATTAAGAAATGAGAGAATTAAGAGGAGAAAGCATAAACTTTAGTTTTGATAAAATCTGCTAACTTCCAGTGCCTGTAATTTTAGTGTTTTTTTTTGTGGGGTGTGTTTGGCACATAAAAAGGGTGTGCTGAATATTGTCAAGTTATAGCCTGCAGCATACTGCTGTTGAAGTATAAAACTTGACGGGGTGCAGAGGAGGTTCACTAGGTTCTGGAGTTGATGGGGTTGGCTTATGAGGAGAGACTGAGTAGACTGGGATTATATTCATTGGGATTCAGAAGAATGAGGTGGAAATCATATCTATTCCTTTTCATAATTTTATATCTTTTTATAAGAAAGTAGAGAGGATGCTTCCACTGGCAGATGGAACTAGGACAAGAGGGCATAGCCTCAAGATTAGAAGGAGTAGATTTAGTACTGAATTGAGAATGGTCGTAAAATCTATGGAGTTCCTTGCCCAGTGAAGTAGTTAATGCTACTTCAGTACCTTTTTTTTTTAAAAAGCAAATTAGATTTTTTTGAACAAAGGAATTGTGGATAAGTGGAGCTGAGTCCATGAAAAGATCAACCATGATCTAATTGAATGGTGGAGCAAGCTCGACGGGCCAGACTGCCTTCTCCTGTTCCTAGGTCTTATGTTCTCCGAAACCACGTAATACTTAGAATTTCTAAGAAACCAGTAAAAATAACAAGCACTAATGAAAGTAAAGCCTATAATCCAATAGTATACTCAGATCACTTCCTATCTGGAATAAAAAGCAAAATGTTGCAGGCACAGGTCCCACCCGCCTCCGTATCCACGGGCAATATGTTCGAGACCTGCCGCAGATGGTAGCAAACCCTCCCATTTTAAATGGCAAACCTAACTCTCCAGAAGCACCCCCCCCCCGCCCAAGAGTTGTTTCTGCAATGTTCTATGTAATACTTTTGGGTTGCGGTAAATTGCGGATAATTGAAACTGTGGAAACCGAATCCGAGGAACAGGGGTTCTAATGGACTGGAAATTTGAAATAGAAACCAACGCTGGAAATCGGGTCACGCAGAATTTGTGGAGAAAAAGTTAACATTTCAGGTTTATGACCTTCACGGCTGGAAAATGTTTAATGTAATTGGCTTTAGCAAGTATAGTGGGGGGGGGGGGGGGGGGGAGGAAAGTGGGGGTGGAAGGAAAAGAAACTTCTACCATAGGATGGAAGGCAGGAGAGATTAAATTATGAAATACATAAGTTTTATTTAACTTTCATGCAATGGCTGCATATGCTTGTAAACTATGTTGCAATTATGGTTTTTTATGCTTAATTTTTTTTGTGGAAGCATAGAAATTTCCTGCAGTTTTGATTTGATTTTATTATTGTCACGTAGAGGTACAGTGAAAAGTGTACTGTTAGTGCTTTACAGGAAGATCGTACCATACACTTGTATCAGGGTTTCAGAATAGAGTGCAGGATACAATGTTACAGTTGCTGAGAAGGTGCTGAGAGATTAACATTAGAGGTTCATTCAAAAGTCTGGGAACACAGTTTAACTTAATTGTTTTCTACAACTGATTATGCTTGAAAATCATGGGCGCAAACTGTTCTTCTACTCAAATGTATAATGAAATATCACTGTCAGTGTTAATTGCTAGTGAGACACTTTCTGACATAACAGTACTATTTCCAAATTCTAAAAGTGGTGAGGGAGGAATCTGAAGTGTTTATAGTCCTACATTTTGAAGTTCTTAATTTAGCTATTCTTTTAATCTTCTGTATCAAATTATAAAGGCCTTTTTTGTTTGCTTTGACATATTCCTTTTATTATACATGTCAACAATTCAGGTGGTGTTTATAGGTTCAGATGCATAACTTTCCCATCTGCATTTAACTTGGCAGTTTTTATTTTTAAAATGATGCCTTCTGATGCCAGGTTCATCAATTTTCCTCCAATCGTTTTCCCAAAGTTAATGGTTTATGTTTCTACTAGATGGGTCAATTAGCTCAGATGGTTGGACAGCTAATTTGTGATAGTGATGCCAATAGTATGGGTTCAGTTCCCATGCCGGCTGAGGTTACATGAAAGACACTCCTCCTCAACTTCTCCACTCCCCTGAAGTGTGGTGACCCTTGGGTTAAGCCACCACCAGTTGTCTCCTTGAGAAAGTAGTCCTGTGGTCTGGTACAACTGTGGCAACTTTACCTTGCATTCTAAATCTCATGTTGTATTTTGCACCATAACAAACTTTACAATCTATTATCCGGATGTAATGTCTACTTCATATTCATATTGTAACTTTCCAAAAATATAGTTTATTCATAACTTTTGTAAAAGTAAATTTCAAAACCTTTCAATTTGCACATAAAATGCAATAAATGTCAACTTTTCTCTGCTGCACTTTGAGATGCCTCAATGCAGTTGCAGTGTAAGAATTTTAGACATCTTAAGGAGTTTGACCGTTTCCAGCCTGTCAACGTGCGATGGCTGAAAGGGCTTTGTCAATGGTTGTTCTCCCCTTTGTGCCTTTTTGTAACGTCTGCTCTAAGCTTTACTGACCCCTTAGCATGTAGCTTTCGAGCTTGGAACGTACCACTTTGCAACAATGTGTGGTGGGCAACTCCTTTCATTTGGCAGATGAGAGCAAGTTTCAGTTAGACTGACGAGCAAGTTTCACCAAACCGATGATCCCTGGCAGAAGTTGATGTTTTTGATAGTGTATGTTCCTAAGAGCAGCGCTCAGCCTGGTCGTGGTGTAAATTTAAACATTCTGCCAAATGACTTTGATAATCTGCTCTGGGAACAATCCGACTGGATCTACCAGGTCTTTCTGCAGGGCTTCGGGGATGTTACGTGTGCACCAACATCTTTAGATTAGATTGGATCGGATTACTTACCGTGTGGAAACAGGCCCTTCGGCCCAACAAGTCCACACCGCCCCGCCGAAGCGTACCCATCCATACCCCTACATCTACATCGACCCCTTACCTAACACTACGGGCAATTTAGCATGGCCAATTCACCTGACCTGCACATCTTTGGACTGTGGGAGGAAACCGGAGCACCCGGAGGAAACCCACGCAGACACGGGGAGAACGTGCAAACTCCACATAGTCAGTCGCCTGAGGCGGGAATTGAACCCGGGTCTCCGGCGCTGTGAGGCAGCAGTGCTAACCACTGTGCCACCGTGCTGCCCACAAATCTGATGGACTTGTGGTCAGCGTTGGTTTTCTGCACAAACCTCTCAATGAGGAATATGTAAGTATGGTCCCAACTGCTTGGAGCATTTCACAATAGCATGGCCAAACACCAGGGAAAGGTAGGATCTGATTACATAGTATCGCTTAGAGTTTGCATACTGCGGGTCTAAGCACAACTTGATGTAGCTAAACACAGCTGACTGTCATGAGGGTGACCTTGGCTTGGGTCCCTTCTTGATAGGATCTCTAACCTCCAGGCAAGGTTTATTATAAAAACGTTGCTTCATCTGTGCAGAAATACTATTCCACTCTTTGATGAAAATCTACTGGAGTTGTTTCCAATATATTGGAGCTGAAAACTGATGTCACTGTATATGCACTTGAGCTTTACAAAATCTGAAGGCTATCAGACGTAATTTGACCATCTTTCTGGCTGTTTAAGATTGAATACCAGAATAGAAGAAATGCAGCCAATAATGAATGTAAATCATAAATTAAACCTTGAATTCCAGGTGTCTCAGTTTTAATAATTTACTCAGCAGTGCACTTGGACTTTACCGAAACATGAGCAACAGGGTCCTTTTTCAATTTGTCTCCCTCCATGAGGAATTTGTCTGTCCTTAAATATTTGGCCATTGGGTTTATTATTTACTCTCCCTCAAACTCAGCCTGTGGGCTGTCTTGTGTCTAGCTGCAAGTAGCTGTCAGGCAGCAGAACTTGTCTCAGCAGCTGCTTATTTCTGTTGCTTAATCTTCTAGTTTGGAATTCTGTGGATTTGGCCAGATTGGTTTACAGTATTTAATCCCAACTGGATTTGTTTTCATGCACCCACCAGATAATTTGTGCCAGCTCCCCATGTAGACACACTGGCTGAGCCCCTCGGTAAAGAAAATGCTTTAAGCCATCTCTTGATCCTGCACACTCTGTCCCTGGCCACTCAGTGTCGGGATCCTGGGCAAGTTGATAATTGTAGTTCTCCTCTTCAAAAGGTGAATTTAAAAATAGATTCCTGCTATCAAGTCACCCTACCCACCTTTTTTGTTTTGTGGAATTTGGAGTATTGCAGTTAGAGGGATGATGGCATTGAATGGTCTTTGGAGCAATTCTCCCTGGAAATGTGCCCAATAAAGCTAGGAAGATCTGTTTGTTTACATTGCTGTCACTGTATTTAATAATATAGTGCCACGTCCAGTAAAGGCATGTTGTATTCGTAACTTCAAGCGTGGGGGCACTTCCTGTGGAACTGGCTTTTCAAATGAATGCATGCAGGCTAGCTGAGGAAGCTGCCAAATGTCATGTGACCTCTTCAGAATCTCTCTCCTTTGCAAAGAAATTGAATCCCTTGGGTGGGTGTGTACTTCTGGAATAAACACACCAAAACTAATGTCGTCTGTGGAGTTTGCAGCTGCAAATGTGAATGGCTGCCATCCGATCTCTATCTTTTTAGGTACACAGAGGCTATTGATTATGTAACAGATTCTGGCCTCTGGTTCTGAAATCTTTTATCTTCAGACCCTGGAAAAGGCTGATACAGTCTAGAGAAGCCACCTGTAGAGACAACAGCTGCAGAAAAATGGTCCATAGTTGTCTTGGAGACCCTGGAGATTGTAAAACATTTTAAAATCACCCAGTTCAATTGATAAATCCAAGCCCATTGGATATCCTGATGAAAGCCACAAGTACCTGACTTCATGACCTGTTGAATGTTCTTTTCTTTTTTGAAGGATTCGGCAATAAATTTGATATGATTGTGTTAAACTATACCATTCTATAGTGGAAAAGTCTTCTGCCTTCACTTGACTGAGCTAAACATGCATTCCTTTTAATGGTTGAATGTGGTGTGTGGATGATAATATGGTTAGATTTCTTGGGGTGAGAGAATAACTATTTATTTTAAAGGAGGCTTATAAACACATGCCTACCTTTCCAAAACAACCAGACTGATTGCAAGTGGTAAGGGATTTCAGTTTTATCTCTCCTCCCATGGCCAATACAAGAATCTTTGCTTTTTGCACTGTTTCTCAGTCACTGTATCAGTATAATTTTGGTTTCAGTTTGTCTGTCTTGTGTTCAAGTTAACAACATATTATACTTCAGCTAAATGGGGAAGATTTTACAATATTTACAGAACTTGAGTGCTTGTCATAACTGTTCATCACGTGCAGTACTCATGTCTTTCTTTGGAAATTGGATTTTTCCCTTTTCTGTTCTCTGGCTCCAGTTGAAAATAGAAAAATAAGTAGCACAAACTTAACCCTTTGCAAATGTTTTGGATAACCACTGTGGGTTTGTTGATTGTCCTGTAGAAAAATTAACTTTTAACTGGTGTAGAAAAGCTGATTTTGTTTTAAATATATGCTATCAGTTCAGCTGAATTAATTTCATATACACTTAGCAGTACGGTATGTATACAGCTGTCAAAATGCATGATTTTGTGTTTTTCTATAACCAACTGCGAGGATTATTTGTCTGCTCAGGTTCCTCAATGCTTTATTCCTAAGGTTTGCTTAATGGGCGAATGCACTAATGAAGTGTAATGGTTTACTGGCTGGTTGTGACATAATACCACAAAAGTATACAAAATAGGAGCAGAAGCAGTCTATTTGATCTGTTGAGCTTACTCCACCATTCACTAAGGTCATGGTTGATCTGTTTGTTCCAATTTTCATTTTTCCAAATCCTGGTGTAAGACAAATAGCGACCAGCCATCATGCAGTCAGGCTTTGGAGTTTTAGAAAGCAATATTGAAACCTAAAGGCTGTAAAATGTGTAAACCAGGAATGAGGTAGTGTTCCTTGAGCTTGTATTGTTCTTCATTAGAAAGTTACAGTAGATCCACAATAGAACTGTTCACATGAAAGCAAGGGCATTTCTCCTATTTATCTTGATCATCTGTAAATTTAGCTACTGTGCCTTTTTGCTCCTGTCATATTGGTCATTGATATAATTGTAAAATGTTGAGGCTGCAGTTTTTGCATGTAACTCAATGTAAATCAAAGTAAGACTCATTTGTGTGTATTATGTTTACTGCAAGCCAGTCAGCCTTCTATCTGATTTTCTCCCACACCATGAACTCCTGTTTGCCAGCAATCATGTGTGGCATCATGTTAAGTGCCTTTTGAAATACAAGTACAGTACATCTAATAGCTTCCCTTTTATTCACTTTGCACATTACTACTTCAAAGGACTCTTTTTAAAAATGTGGTTTCTCATTCATAAACCATGCTGGTTCTTCCCAATTCATCCTTGAAGTGTTCAGCTGTAACTTCCTCAATTAATTCTTTCCCACAATTGATATTGAGCTAATTGGCCTGTAATTTCCTTTTTGTCTCCTTCCTTTTCCCTAGAGGATTTATTTACTGCTTTCTAGTTTGATGGTATAGCAATATACTGACTGTTTTGAATATTTTTCTAAAGAATCTGTGCACTACTCTAAGTGAAATGCTCTAACTGGAGTTAAGGATCTCCTTTTTTTTTTGTTTTCTTACAGTTGATAAGAATGGTGAGGTGTGCATCTCAATCCTTCATGAGCCTGGGGAGGATAAATATGGATATGAAAAACCTGAAGAGCGCTGGCTGCCAATTCACACTGTAGAGACGATTCTTATTAGTGTGATTTCAATGTTGGCAGATCCAAATGGAGACTCGCCAGCCAATGTAGATGCAGCAGTAAGATCTTTTGTTTTGAGTTGGGACTTCAGCACTAACATTGCTTCTCGTGGTCAGGTTTTCTCAAACAAAATTAGTCTGAGGCTATAATGGTGTTCTTAGTAACATTGGTTTCCATTATAAGTAACAGCAAGACCAAGATTGTCATCTAGGGAGTCTGATCAGAGGTCAGATTAAATCCAACAGGTTGTGAAATTCTAAGACCAGAACAAATGAACTTTTTTTGTTGTTTTCATAATTTTAAAAGTTAAGTGAGATGAAGTGAGTTTCTAAATTGATAAACTACTTTTTTTTATATATGATGTTTCTTTGTAATTTAGATTATCCTTTAATTGATCCTCAATGGGGTTGCATTAAATTTTTCAATTGTGTATTTTGTAAAATCTTAAGTTTTGGAAGTGGCATCTTATTAATAAGTAGCAACTTCATTGGACACAGTTCCAGTCAGCATGTTGTCTTTTTAATAGATTTTTGGGGAAAAGTTAAATTTATCATTTTGGCTGCTATTGTCTTGCTGTATGAAAACCTGGGAACAGGAATATGCTGTGTTGCCGTTCAAGTAGATCAAGATTGACATTTTCTTTATTCTGATAATACCTAGGAATGCCCATTTCAGAGACCTAGTTAATTCAATTGCCATTTGGGGAATGCTGGTAGAGAATTCTTGTTGCAGTGTTCTTCATGTCAATCCCACAGTCAGTGTTACTTGTCACCTATACTGGGAGGCAAAAGTGGGTACTGCAGATGCTGGAGGTTAGAGTCCAGATTAGAGTGGTGCTGTTTCTGATAAAGGGCTTTTGCCTGAAACACTGATTTTTTTTCCCCCCCTCTGCTCCTCCAATACTGCCTGACCTGCTGTGCTTCCAGCACCAGTCTAATCTAAAATACTCCAGTATGCCTTGAAAACTCAGTACTATCAGATGGCATCGATGATGAAGTTTGCTTTGGACTTTACACCAAATGTACTTAAATTTGCTTCTAATATATTCATGGAATATGGGCATCACTACAAATCCAGCATTTAATGTTAAACAAAAACTGCAGATGCTGGAGTCCAAAGTAGACAAACAGGAGGTTAGAAGAATGGAGCAAGCCAGGCAGCTTCAGGATGTGGAGAAGCCAATGTATTGGGTGCTAACCCTTCAGGACTAGATGAGGAGGTATGGGGAGCTACAGATAAAGGGGGTGGGGTTGCGGTGAGGTATGTAGTGATAGGTGGGCAAAGGTAGTGGGTATGATGTGGTTGGTGGTTGGGAGTGATGAATCTGGTTGTTAGCTGGTAGGAAGAGTTGGTAGGAGGAATGGATGAGAGGAGGCAGGGTGGAAAGGAGATGGGATAGGTGCGAAGGATATTGAAACTCCGTTAAATCCCTTGGGCTGTAGGCTGCCCAGGTAAAAGATAAGGTGGTGTTCCTCAAAGCTGCGGTCTGATTCACTGCAGCAATGGCGGAGGCCAAGGATGAATATGTTGGAGGGGAAATTGAAACGGGCAGTGACTGGGAGGTCAGGCTGGCTGTTTTGGGCCAGGTGAAGATGCTTGGTGAAACTGTGTCAACTAGTCTACATTTGATCTCACTGATGTAGAGAAGACCATATTGGGAGCACTGGATGCAGTAGACCAGGTTGGAGGAGATGAAGGTGAACTTCCATCTCACCTGGTTGGAGGTGAGCGAGGTGGTGTAAGGCAGATGTTGCATTTTTTTCAGTTACGGGAAAAGTACGGGAGGGGTTGGTGGAGAGTGGTGCGAACCAAGAAGTGGTGTAGAGCATGAGTCCTTGTAGAAGGCAGGGAGGGGCAAGATGTTCTGGGTGGTAGGGTCAGATTGAAGTTGGTGAAAGTGTTTTGAGGTTGCATTAGAGGTGGACGCTGGTGGGGTGGAAAGTGAGGACGGGACGGGGGGGGGGGTGCGGAAAGATCCTATCTTTGTTTTTGGAGGGGTAGGTTTAGAGTAGTGGAGCAGAGAATGGAGGTGTGGTGGAGGGCTGTCTGGATGATTGGGTGGGGAGGGGGGCGAATCATTGTTTGAAATAGGACATCTGGGATACTTGGGAGTGGAACTTCTCATCAGATCAGATGGGATGGACGAATTGGAAAACGGGTTGGACTTCTTGCAGGGTGCAGGTTGTGAGGAGGCAGAGTCCGGGTAGTTATGGAAGTCTGGGTTTATAGTAAATATTGTTCCATAAACTCTTTCCACAGATGGAAACAGATCAAGAAAGGGGAGGGAGGTGTTTGAGATCGATCAGATTAATTTGAGGGCAGGGTGGAAGTTGTTAGC
This sequence comes from Chiloscyllium punctatum, assembly GCF_047496795.1. Lineage (NCBI taxonomy): Eukaryota > Metazoa > Chordata > Chondrichthyes > Orectolobiformes > Hemiscylliidae > Chiloscyllium > Chiloscyllium punctatum. The sequence continues at coordinate 47,049,776 of NC_092757.1, read as the reverse complement.
TAATGTTAATTGGTTTCATGTTTTTCTATTTCACAAAAAACTCTAGTTTTTGACAGGATTGTATGTTACAGATACTGGCAATTATTTTTCTGACCCCTTTGTTTGCCTTCAGTATTGATTGAAGTCTTGGTTTTGGCCACTTTTTTTTTTCACCTTGAGAAAACATTGTTTTACTTAGTAATTCAGCATGAGCTGAGGTGCACCTGAGCAAAGGTTGACGCTTAGCCAGCTTTGTTGCAGCCCACTGGAGTTGTCTTGTAATGGTTACATACTTGCATCCATTCTGGTTGGAGAGAAATAGTCCTTGGCTTCATTATTTTTAATGAGCCACCTCCGATATGCTGCAAGACACCTCTAGGACTCTTAACTCAACTGCTGACTCGTGGCAGCAAAACCATTGCACCACAGGAGACCCAGTCCTCCAGTTACGATATTTACTAATCCACCTGTTTCGATATGTTATTACACACCACCTGGAGCAGGTAGGATTTGAACCGAGGCCTCCTGATCAAAAGGTGGGGGCACTACCACTCTACCACAAACCCTTTGACATATTTAGAAAGAAGGCAGAACTTTGATATTGATCCCAATTTCTCAGCATAAAAATATTCAACCTATGAAAGTTTGTACAGTACAGCCCTTGAGTTAGCCTGAAATGCAACCATTGTGTATACTTTCCATTGCCAGCCTTGATGGATCTGCAGTTACTTCCTGGTCACTCAGCCCTCATTTTGCTATGGCGTATTGTAGTTTAACATCGTTTGTTGGAGGAATGAGTCACATCTAACTGGTTTTGGATACTTTCACACTAATGTGGAAATTTAACATGCTGGTGATCATGGTTTTGTTGGATTTCTTATGACACCCTCCTATGCTGTCTTGCCTTCTGTATATCTTTTGTGAAAACCATACTAAAATTTACAGCTTCTGATTTCTGTTGTAAATTACACACCTCTCCACTTCTTTGAACTTGTATAGTGAGATTACTCACTCCTGTTGGCTCTTTAATTAGTATTTGAAATTCGTAATGTCCAGCTCCTGCCGAATGGTTACATTTTTTGACAGTTTTGGTGGATATTTAGTCAAAAGAATACTTGCGCAAAACTGTTGCGAAATGAAATTTTGGCACCTTTTTTTACTCTGCATGTTAACAGAACTGAGAAAGCAGGATTCAGGAAGTGTACAGTTCATCATAGTTAATTCTGTCAAAGCTCTGCCTGAATGCTTGTGGAGCTGACTTCAAAAAATGGACTCCAGCATTTATTAAAACCTCCTGTTGAACGTGGAATTTCTCAGCACTCTTGTGTATCACTGTACAGTTCAGGTTTCACCCTGTCTGACATCTATCAGTTTTATGATCTTCATATCCTGACCAATACTTAAAAATTATCTCATTGTTGCTTTCACTGCAGTTTTGACTTCAGTGTACTAATTGCTTTCCTACACTGGTTGTAATTGCCACCAAACTAAAACCTCTGTTTGTACTGTTGTTTTTGGGCACCCTGAGGGAACACATTATGCTGCAATTTGAATTTCTTGATTGGAAAATAAGTTTGTGTTACATATTAGAGTTTATGATCATCTTGGTATTTTGCCCTGTGATTTGTATTCACCTTCCTGCAACTCAACAATTTTTAATATTTGGGCAACAGATGAATGTCCTGATTTTGTTTGTTCTTTTCTCTGGCCTACAATTGTAGAAAGAATGGAGGGAAGACCGTAATGGGGAATTCAAAAGAAAAGTTGCGCGCTGTGTAAGAAAAAGTCAAGAAACTGCATTTGAGTGATGTTTCATTCACCAGGAAGCTTCACTTTCTGGTAAGGAAGATAGTGAACTTTTCAATCGAGTGCAAAATTGACTAATTAGGATCTTTCCACTATCAGGCTGTTTTGTCATGTTGATTAATTGGAGAGAGTTAAACAGTAATAGTTTTTTAGTTTATTGTTGAGACTTATAAACAGCAAAATGCACAGATTGGATTATGGCACCACCTCACTGGCCTCCCGTTTCGATTGTTTTAACCTTAGATTTGATTCCCTGCAGTATGGCAACAGGCCCTTCAGCCCAAAAGGTCCACACCGACCCTTCGAAGAGTAACCCACCCAGACCCATTCCCCTACCCTATATTTACCCTGACTAATGCACCTTACACTATGGCCAATTTACCTGACCTGCACATTTTTGGATTGTGGGAGGAAGCCGGAGTACCCGGAGGAAACCCAAACAGACACGTGGAGAATTTGCAAACTCCACACGACAGTCGTCCGAGGTGGGACTCTAACCCAGGTACCTGGCGCTGTGAGGCAGCAGTGCTAACCACTGAGCCGCTGTGCCATCCCAAGTCCAGCAAGTATATACAGTTGAAGCCTTTAAGTTAAATGACTTAATCTACTGCTCATGCCAAAGCAAAACATTATCAATGCTTAACTCTTATTTCACATTGACTTTCAGGATGAGACTGTAGTCAGATTTAGCATTGTTTGAGTTGTATTCCAGTATCTGAAGTTTGTGCTATAGTTTGAGAGCTATGCTTATCGTTGCAAAATTCTTTCCTGTGTGGTACAGGTCAACTGAAGTATCCAAGTCCATTAAGCTCCAGGTTTGCTTTACTGTCTCATCTGATCTTTTGTCACATAGTTGCTAGCATCAATATGCTATAAATGTCACAAGTCATATGAAATGGCAGGAGTAAGTTATTCTGCCCCATAAGGCTGTTCTACTTGTTCAGTCTATAATGTATGCCTGGCACTTTGGATTAATTTTTTTTCTTTAATTCCTGTTGAAGGTGAATTTACTGAGGCTTGGTGTCTTCAAAGGTAAAACTCTTTGTAAACTAACCAGTGATACATGAATTGATAATTGGCACTGTAACGCAAGAACCATCTTAAGTGAAGGTGCTTCCTTTTTTAAAAATACCAATGAGTTTCCTAACTAATGTTTGCTACTGTGAGCGAGCATAATGAAATTGAAAGGCACCCTGAACATTTCCTCCCACAGTTTGTAGTCCTGTGGATTAAGCCAACTGGTTTGCATGTTGTCAAAGACAGCAGCATCTCCTGCAGATTCCACCAAGCATGACTAATTATTTAGTCTTTTTTATTCAATAACAAAATAGCTTTGATTGTCCATCTGCCCTTCAAGATAATGGTGAGCTGCTTTTTTTGAACAAAGAATAGGTTTTAAATCATTTGACAGCCACATTGAGAGAGTACCACACATAAGAAAGTAAATCTCATTGCTTTTGGTATTGGAGTCAGATTAGACATGGAAAGGACAACAGGTTTCCTTCAAAAAGAAAACCAAAAATGAACAAGTTAGGGTCTTGCAATATGCCTCTATTCATACAAACATTGAAATTTAGATTCAGGAGTAGACCATTTACTGCTGAGGCTCCTCCACCGTTCACTAAGCTCACAGTTTGTAAGCCAAGTCAATTTTAGCTCCTGCTAGTGAAAAGCCTTAAATGTCACTTAAAATTAATAATGTTTCTTCTCTACTGGCAGCAACGCCCTGTTACCAAAATGTAGGTGATATCCAATCATTTTCGATGCATGTATTTTCTTCAAGTTTACACTATTTCCATGTCAAGCCCCACCAATCAGCATAATCTTTTTTTTCCCTCCCATGTTATTTTCAATAGTGCTGGGGAAAATACAACAAACTTATTTGCTTCAGTGGCCTTTGAGCATACAAGCCTTAAAAGGGTTGCTCAGATCAGTGAGAATGGAGGGATAGAGTAGTATGAACGTGGTGATAGGGAATAATATTAATCACCAATGAAATAAAACACAAGTGAAACAGTCAGGGAGAGCTTGCTAAGTATGGAAGTTTGGAAGTTAGCAGTTGCCTGATTGACGCTCTCAATTGTAAATCCTTTACCCTTAATCTTCCAGTTAATATGAAATACAGGAAAATTAGAGCCACTTGGTTTCTTTACATTTTGTAGAATACTAATGAATCAAATTGGATTCATTAGCATTCTACAAACAACTATAAAGAAACCAAGTGGCTCCAATTTACCTGCATTTCACATACATTGTGGCACAATCCCCAGTAGTGTATAATTAATCAGTTACTGTTTGAAAGGAAGCTAAATTGATATGTTTTACACTGGGGAAAATAGATTTTCCAGAGTTTTAACAAATCTGTTTTAAAAAAAAAATGCATTTGAGACCTCCACAAGAGACTTGTAGCCTATGTGTGAGGCTGCATCTGGTGTACTGGTAGGATTTGTTTGCTTTTAAACTATGGTGTTAAAGCTTGTTTTAAGAATTTGCACTAAATTGAAGCAATAACTAATGGGAAATTTGAGTTGCAGGTCTCCAATTAAGAACCAACATGGCACTGTTGACTTTCTGCACTCAACCCACCAATTGTTGGACCTCTTCAAACTGGTAACAAGTTGGAAATCCTGGATAGGCATTACGGAGCTGCGAGTGAATTATGCCATCCTCATTGTTGAGTAAAACCTATCGTGCCAACTTGGGGAGGGGGGGGACAAAATGATGCATCAGGATTCCTGTGAACTGCTTTGATCTTCAGGAGAAATTGTAAAGATGTGTACATAGCACAACATTATCTGGATATTCTATATACTGTACTTAGACACCCACAATATGCATTGTACCAAATTATAGCTTGCTTGTAGTTAGAGAATCGTGTAAATTCTGAAAGATTTTAGCAAGGGGGCTTTGTGCATTCAATTTTCTTAAGTTTACTATTAAAACGAAACCAGTCTTGTAAAAGGTATCTTGCACTGTCAAATTGAAAGTTGCATTTATCAATGTTTTAAAATGGATTCCATTGTGAGAATGTTTTGCCAGATATTCTGATGCATTAACACTTGGCCTAAAATATTTTGGGCATGAATAATTTGCAGATGCTCAAATTTAATATGCAGATACTTTTGGTTCTACAGCAAGGGGTTAAAGTTTATACCTGAATTTGAAAATTAGCCAAGGTGACCTCATTAGTCTTCACTGCCCAACTGCTGAAACAATGTTTTGAGCTTGATTTGTGGGGAGTGTTTGAAGTAGGTTTCACATGTTTAGGTGTAGGCTTTCACCCTTCTCAGTGGGAGTTTGAGGACTTTTTTGGTATTAAAATGCTGTTTGTGTGTGTGTGTTTTCTTTCCTTTCTAGCTATAATGCAGATTTTCTGCTGGAGTGTACAAAGAGAAATGGTGATGTATATTTTCATGTAATTTGATTTTTGGAATTCTGTCACCTGTAGTGAAAGTTCTTCCAAAATATAACTGTTTTCCAGTATGAGTTGTCAGTTTCAGTTGTGTAAAACCTCTCAATTGCACTTTTGTTTCATATGGAAATTATTAAAATTTGAACTCAAACAAAATAGGGATCCAATGAATTGAACTCTATGCAACTAATTATACTTTAGTACAATAACTTACATTCTGCTTACAGTGTACTTGAATACAATCTTAAGACAGCTCTTGTTAATATTAAATATTTTAAATACACTGCACACTTTAATTTTTATACTTTTTTGGGGGTTGGTGCTAGCATAAATCTAGGCAAGAAAGGGGAGAGATTAGTTCTTGCACTTCACTAGTGAGTACTGTGTCTCTTACAGAACATAGAACATATAGTACAGTACAGTGACAGGTCCTTCTGCATTGTTTAGTTTCACTCTTCATGGGTGAGACCTCCTTGGGGATCCAGTACAGTTTGGATTGAGGGGCACTGGGCTGTTAATATTGATATCACAATGCACAGTAATTTTAAATCATATATTCAAATGTGGGTAATTTGCTTTGACTTGTCAAGCTCCCTGAACAAATGGAACACTTGTAAGATTTATTGGATTTTAAAATTGACTTTTGGATGGATGGACAGACTGTAGCTGAGATGCGGTAGGCAGTGTTAGGTCAGAAACTCCCTTGATAGTCAGTGCTTGTGGTGTGTCTGAGAGTGAATATTGGAGCTGCAGGTTCTCAATTTCAGTATTAATGAGATGCTGTTATATCATGCAAAAAAAATGTCCATCTGGTATAAATAGCAGAAATGGCATTTTAACTTTAAAAGCAAGGTGATTTAAGGTCAGGGGAGTATCATCTAAATGAGATGCAAAATTGGAGAAAATATTAAAACTATTTTAGGGTTGTTGGTACACCAACTAAATCAGATGAAACTATTATCAAAGCAAAGATTAAACTTTACCGATTAAAAGCAAAGTTGTAACTTCCAGTTTTATTTCTGACTAATAAGATTTTTAAGGTACTCTAATGGAAGTGTTGAATTTAAGCTCTGGGAAATTTACAATAAGGGCTATAATGCTGACAGTGAGCTTAAGTGGTTTAAAAGTATATCCAAGAAAATCCCATGCTGAGAACATGGATTAAAGCCATAGAAAATGCAGTGACATGTTTAGTGAAAAGTCTTTTCGGAGGTATTATGGGAAAACCCACAAATCAGTGGTGCGACCGATGCGCTTGCTAATGAATTAATACAACAAGGAGTAGTCTGAACTTCCTGGATTCTGAAACTGTGCAACTCACTTGACATTTAAAATTTGAAGCTCCAAAATTAGTTTAGCCCAATGCTAACTATAGAGACTTATCATGTCTGCAATTTCTGAGGTTGAATCACTTTCTGAAGTAACTGAGCCAGACAATATTTCCTGAAAGAGAAATGCATCTGTCAAGTGATCCGAAACATCAGGACCTCTTTTTAGCCAGGAATGTACTGTTCCTATGTTGTCAGTCATTATGCATTAAGTACAATATGCCTGTTAAAGGTGTATATTAAAGCTTTTGCTGCAAAATTTACTCCTGACATTTATTTTTATTAAGGTGCTACGTTCATTTAAACTCAATGCTAGAAATCTCACAGCAGCAATTTCATGTTAATGTTGCTAGACAACATTTGTTGCATTTTAGCATGCAAATAGAGAAATGTCCGGCAACGTAGTGAACAGCTACCCTAGGCACAGTCAATGACTTGCATTTATACAGTGCCATTTAATGTCATGATATCACTTTACAACCATTATCAAACAAAATTTGTCATTGAGCTACATTGGGTGAGGGCAGGTGGAATTTAAGGCCTGTGGGTTTCAGGGAATGGATAAGATTTTAAGATGGAAATATTGTATGCCCAGGATATAATGTAGATCAGCAAGCCTAGAGGTGAGGAAGTAGAACTTAATGTGAATCGGCACATGAAAAGCCAGAGTTTTGGATGGCTTCAGGTTTGTCAGGAGGTAAACCTTCGAATGTCAACAAGAGATGCATTTGAAAAACAACAAAAGCGTTGCAACAAAACCAAGATACTACACATAGCTTCCCTACAGTGTGGAAGCGGGCCAAATGGCCATTGAGTCCACACCAAACCTCTGAAGAACATCCTTATCCCTACCCCTGCATTTACCATGGCTAATCTGCCTAATATATTTTGTGTAACTGCAAAGCATGTAGCAGAGTTGTTTTAATGGAGAGCTGTAACTATCTTATACTTTGGGAGAGGTAGGTGAGTGCACCCTGGACACCATATGGGTGATTTAGCATGGCCAATCCACCTAACCTGCACAGTTTGGACTGTGGGAGGAAACCCACACAGACACTGGAAGAATGTGGAAAACTCAACTGCAGTCAGTTACCTACGGCTGGAATCGAACCTGGGCTCCTGTTCTGTGCTGTATTGGGGATCTGAAATAAAAACACTATTTGAGAAATTCAAGAGGTCTGGTAGCATGTGTGGAGAGAAACAGATACATTTAGAGTCTAATGTTTATACTCCACTTGAGCATTTTCCAAATTTTTTATTGCCATCTTTTTATTTTCTCATCTAATTCTCATCTTAACCATCTAATTTGTTCTCCCTGCTTTTGCCTGTGATAATGGAGTTCCATTTTCTGACGATTTTGGAAATAGGTTTCTTCTGAATTTTTCACTGGATTTCTTAGTGACTACCATCGTACCAATACCTAGATGTGCTGGTTCCCACAAGAGGAAACAGTCCCTCTGTGACCGCCCCCTCGGAATTTAAGGCCTCTATTAGATTATGCTTAGGCTACACTGGGTTGGAACTGGATTGGTTTAATCATATTAGTTGCCGAAGGAAGGGTATAGGATCAGGGATTGAAAGCAAAGGCTTCAGTCTTGATGTTTAGTTGGAGCGAATCTCTGGTCACCCAGTCCTTGCTACCAGACAAGCAGTCTGACAATTTGATGCAATTCAAATGCTTTTTTAAAAAAAACGCTTGTTAGAAATTTCCTTTTACATAGTTAGAGCATGGGTTACTTGTTAATGGGAGAGGTTAGGGTAGAAACAGTCCTTTTTCAAGGAAGAGATATGGTGGGTTTAGTTTTACTTTGGGGAAGGTGACCTATGATTACTTTTGTTACTGTAGCTGACCTTTTTGGATTTTTAAATTTTCTTTATAAGCTTAGACATATTCCAAGATGTTGACTCCTTGCTGACCACTGTTCATAAAGCTGGCTGTCTTCAGGTACATGGCAATAGCTAATTCATCATATGCTTGTCTGGGTGTTGAACACCGCCTTGCTGGGCCATTTTTCCATGGAAGATCTAAGTGGAGTTCAGTCCTATTGTGATCGGCTTTCCCTATTATCCTCCTGCTGCAGAACTGTCGCCAATTCTTTTTTTTCCAAAAAAGTTCATTCCTGTGCTGTATCCATTCTGTCCACTGTCCCAAAAGCGCTCCTCAGCAAGCACTTCGCTATTCTCTAAGCCCTGCAAATCTTTTCAGACAATTGGCCAATTCCCTTTTGAAAGTAATGTAGATTTCAGTATTGTGTAGCACAATTCAGATCCTAACCTTTTATAATTTTCTTCAAAAGAAAAAACTGTTTTATTCTTTTCCTGATCATGGGTTGGTAAAGTGACGCTGCCATCATTATCTCAATGCTTTTATCAATCATAAAATAGCTTTTCCAGTTGAGCCTCTGGCATAGGAAGAGAAAGAGAATTGCAAGATTTGGCACTTGTATAGGTAGGGTAGTTTTAAATTTCTGGAGCAGGTGATCACTGGTACATTGGCTGCTAACAATTCAGTACCCTTTAACATGAGGCTTCCCAGCAGTATGCATTGTTGTGACCATGTAGGAACTGTGCACTGGAAGTCAAGCTCTACTACCTCTGGTCTTCACATGTGAAACATGATCAATTTGATCAGGATGGTTAATGCTTGACTGTCACCACAATCTGACAAGATTTAAGAAGGATTTGTTTTCTTAATAAAGAGCCTGTCCTTTTGAGAAAGAAACAACAGTAATTAACTTGCAGACCTAAACACCCACCCTACATGCTCATGCGCACATTCATAAACTGGGCAGAGACAGGTGAGGCAGTCTTAGAAATGTCACAGGTGGAAGATATAGACAAAAAGGCATGACATCTTTGTACCAAAGCCCAACTGCAAATGGAGTGGCATAAGGTGACTCTATTCTTTTCGGCTCTTGGTTGCAATATCACTGTGGTGGTGGTCCTCAATCTGGTAATTGGTTACTTGGACCTAGGTCTTGGTTTTGGTTTAGAACTTTTTTTTTCAAACACTTTTTTTTGTTGTTTTGCCAACTAAAAGGGAGAGCAATGGGTATTTGTTGAAGGAGCAGCACTCTGAAAGCTCGTGCTTCCAATTAAACCTGTTGGACTATAACCAGGTATTTTTGGAGGTCCTTGTCCGATCTGACTGCTGTCTCTTCTGTTGAATGTCAAGCTGCTACTTTAAGTCCATCCAAACCCTGGAGCTGGCATGTCCCTGAAGTATCCAGATCCAGCTTCCAGCAAAATCATTGTCTTCCGTAGCCATTAACTGACCTCACAATTGCACCTCAGTATTTTTTTAATATAGAAAATGACTTCACTGTAATCTAAGCCTTCATTATTCCAATTTATATTTGCAAATAAACTATCTGTAATCCTTTAGAATTTGTAGAGCTAGAGTCCTGCATGATCTTGCTACTAAGAGGAACTGAAAACCATATTTGATTTTTTTGGAAGTTTTTATCCCTGGTCACTTCATGTAAGATTGCCTATGCTGCAGTGAAATGATTTTCTTGTTGAAACATTGCATTTCTCATTCAGCTGGTTCACTAAACTGGCTGAGCATTGTTGTCTCTGGAGAGTTTATACAGCAATGCTTTTTTTTTTGGCTTAACGCAACTCCATGTCTTGTGAAATAAGGAATTGGTTACCTTTTAAATGCTTAACTGTTGGCACGGTTAAAATGTGCATAGTGAGCATCAGAATTGTAATTGACCACACTTTGGATTTTCCAATTTTGTAGAATGTATTACTTATAGTAGACAAGATGATGGCTTTCCCAAACTACACTAGTTCCACCTGCCTGCATTTGGCCTATGTCCCTCTTAATCTTTCCTATTCGTACCTGTCCAAATGTCTTTTAAATCTTGTAACTGTGTACCTGCATCTTCCACTTGCAGTTCATTCCATATATGAATCGCTCTGAAAATGTTGCCTTTCTACCCATTTAAGACCTAAAAATTCATCTCTCTCTTGAATATATTCAGTGATAGAGAATTCAGCAAGGTCACCACCCACTGGCTGATTATTGTATTGCATTCCATTGATGAATATCACCCTTTAGATTCCGGCGTCGTAATACCTCTGATTGATTCTGGCTATAAATTCTGAAGCGAGGCTGTATGCATGTGGTTTGAATTTCCCTTTTATGAGAAAGTACAGAATCTTTGTAAAAACTGGATGCTTAAGGGTTCAAGTCTCTGATACTGTGTGGAGAACTGGCCCTGCAATCAACCTTGTCCTCTGAATTCTCAGTGGCTAGTGGTTGCAACTGCATGCCAATTTCTGCAGCTCATTATCTTTCTACAGTTTATTCATAGACTTTCCCATTATAATCTGGAAGAAAGCAGGTGCCATGTGTTATGCTTTGTGGGTAGTGTACTATGGCTGCAGAGTTTCCCATCTACAGGGTGCACAGCATCAACTTTCCAAGGTTCCTTCATCTGAAACTCCCAACTTCCATTGAAGGACATGGGCAAATTGACTTGGAAACATCATGTTGTTCAATTTCCTTAATGTTTCCCACGTTATGACTCAATCACATGCCTTCATTTTATTTTCCCAGTGTTGCAGTCCTAAGTAGTGCTCTGTTCACTATGGCTGTTGAAGAAAGCTGCCGCTATCATTTCAATAATGCAATGAAGGCTGACATCCCATCACCAATTCACCTTCATTTACATGTGAACTGTCCTTGACTATAGTACTGTTTCATAATGGAGTCAAACGTTATTATGTCAGTCTCTTACACTCATCCGTTTTTTTGACATTCCTGTTTTTTTTTTAAATACCCCCACACTCCTGCCTAACTGCGGTAGTGCTTATCTTTTTTTCCCCCCACCACCCATGTTTGTGTCTCACACCTGCACACACACGTGAAAGACACAAGGTATACAAATCTTTATTCAGTTTCCGCCACCAGGAAGAATAGAACCACCCAAATGGCCACTGACAAACCATGCCCTTCACATCAAAGGGCAATGCTGTGTGATCAAACAGTGAAGAGGAGGGCAGGGATTAAATCAAAATAGAGTTGGAGGGGGAAACAATACACTCCACTCCCTGCGGTGCCCACCTCTCCCTGAACAACTCCAATAGTGTTGGTGGACACTGCGTGCTCCTTCTCCAGAGACACCCAGGCTCGAACTTACTGATCTTTTTTTTTCTGTAACCCCTACACTACCACCTGACTGCAGTAGTGCTTATTTTTTCCCCAGCACCCATGGTGTGTGTGTGCAGGTGTGAGACACAAGGTGTACAAATCTTTATTCAATTTCCACCACCAGGAAGATAGGAAAACACCCGAGTGACCAGTGACAAGCACTGCCCTTTACATCAAAGGGCAATGCTGTGTGATCAAAACGGTGAAGGGGAGGATAGGGACTAAATCAAAATAGAGTTGGAGGGGGAAATAATACACTCCACTCCCTGCGGCGCCCACCTCTCCCTGAACAACTCCAGCGTGTTGGTGGGCACTGTGTGCTCCTTCTCCAGAGACACCTAGGCTTGAACATACTAATCTTTTATATCTGTCAGCCAGGGCACCCTGTTTGGACCAGATTAACAGCCCCACTTCAGGAATGCTTATTCTATGAGGTCCAGCTGCTTGACTTTGTTACTATCCCTACATTAATAAATGCCAGCTTTACTAGTTCTGAGTGTGAGTAATAAGGGTATAATTCCTGGCACTTCTAGCATGTTCGTAAGTCCATAGAGTTAAGAACATGACTAGGACATTTAGTTCCATAAGTCTGCATCGCCATTCAACAAGCTGAGGCTGATCTGTTTGTGAACTTGATCCTGGCTGCCCACCGTACCCTTAGATTCTTGACCAGCAAAGGCGACAGTCACTCTACCTCTGCCTTAAAGAATATTTAGTAAGTCTGCCTCCACTGCTGCAGTGAAAAGAATTCCATTGGCTGGCAACCTTCTGAGAGGAAACATTTCTTCTCGAGTTGTTTAAATTGGGTGGCATACTGGTACGTTCCCAGTGAACAGCTGGAAGATTCCACATGTATTCCTAAAACATTTCTCTTGAGGTTCGATGGTTATCAAAGTCATGTATGATATGTTACGTGACTGCGACAAGGGCAAAGCATCCCTCCTGATCCTTCTCAAAATGTCTGCAGCCTGATAAGGTTGGTCTAACCATTTTCCTCCAACACCTCTCCAGTAGGGCTACATCTCCCCATTTGTACAAAAATGAGAAATTTCCACTTCTGACTTTTTCTTGATTGTGGAATTCCACATTTCAAAAAGGCTTCTGCTTCTGTGAACATGATATGGTTTCACAGATCGGTGCAACATGGAGAGCGGAAGGGCCTGCACTGCGCTGTAATGTTCTATGAATCTTTGTTCCAAAACAATCTAACCCATGCTCATTTATCTGTCTTAGCTGTCTAATCACAGCCAAGAGATCGCCTGCAATAGCTTCATCTCCTGCTTCCACATTGTAACCGCTTTCCTATTCATCATCTGTATTTAGAAAGGTGACAGAACATGTCCAGGGAATTAGAGTTTAACATCAGTGGTAAGAAAAACAATGGAATCATTACTAAGGGATTACTGAATAATCAGGAGGGATGTTAAAAGAGAAAATCTTGTTTAACCAATCATTGAAATCTGAAAGAGGTTACAGCAGATAATAGTAATGAAGTAGATGCAGTTTAGCTGGAATTTCTAAAGACCATTGTCGGGTACCCCACAATCGAGAGATGAATTGGGTTAGCCAGTGTGGATTTGAAGGACAAGAAGTTGAATCGTTTGCAGTTGCCTTCAAAACAAAAAGCAGCTAGTGAGAGTAAATTATTCAGAGTGGCAGAAGGTGGGGACATGTTTAATATGGATCACTGCATTAATGTTTTATCTTTCACATTTTGGAATCAAAAATGTTGTTCTAACTTTGTGAATTGTAGCCAATTAGAAACATAGTCAATATTGAGGGAGATGGCAAGTGGGCACAATAAACTTATGGTTGAGAGTGTGGTGCTGGAAAAGCACAGCAAGTCAGGCAGCATCCAAGGAGCAGGAAAATTGATGTTTCAGGCATAATGAAGGACTTATACCCAAAACGTTGATTCCCCTGCTCCTCGGATGCTGCCTGACTGGCTGTGCTTTTTTCCAGCACCACATTCTCGACTCTGATGTCCAATAAATTTGTAGAATGGGCAAATAATTGGCAAATGCAGTTCAACATATAAATATGGGAAAGCACACATTTTTGAAGGTAATAGTCCAGGTGGGTGTAGAGAAACAAAGGGATCTTGGGAGTACATGAGGTAATGTGGGACATTGATGAGACCTCTTCTGGAATACTGTGTATAGTAGAGGATTTCAAGATTAGTGGGCATATTTTTAAAGCGAAAGTGGGTAGTGCAGCTGCGAGAGAGTAGAGTGAAGATTAGAGTGGTGCTGGAAAAGCACAGCAGGTCAGGCAGCATCTGAGGAGCAGGAAAATCATGTTTTGGACAAAAGCCCTTCATCAGGAAACTTGTTTTTAAGGTGAGAGGAGAAAGATTTTAAAAAGACACAAGGGGCAATGTTTTTACACAGAGAGTGGGGCATGTGTGCAATGAACTTTCAGAGGAAGTGGATGTGGATACAGTTACAATGTTTATAAGGCATTTAGATAAGTCCATGAATAGGAATTGTTTGGAGGGATATGGGCCAAGCGCAGACAGGTAGGACTAGTTTACTTTGGGATTATGCTCAGCTCGGACTGTTTGGACCGAAGGTCTGTTTCCATGCTGTATGACTTGATTAGAGCCAGGCTACGTAAGGGTGAAGTCACAAAGCACTTTATTTCCAAAGAGAAAACAAACCCATTTTGCCCCACGAGAAGCTGTGGATATTGAGGATCAAACTGGATCAATCCCAAGGGTTTATTTGGTCATGATTATCAAGAGAGAGCTTTGTGGCACTGTGGGTAGCATCCCTTACCTCTGAGCAAGCGGGTCCAAGTTCGAGTTGCACTCCAGGCCTTGATGCGTTATTAATGAGGCCAAACACGTTAGCAATCAACTTGTAAATCCTTCCAGCAGATTTAGATTTGGATTTTAATGTCATGTGTACTCGAGTACAGGAATACGGTGAAAAGTGTGTGTTGTTACCATTCTTTGGTGGCATCTTAGTGCACAAAAGACAGGATTAAAAACAGAAACAGAAATAAAAGAAACAGCCAAAAGAAAAGGAAACATTTCGATCACTCTTCTCTCCCCCCCCCCCCCCCCCCCCCCCCCCCCCCTGCCATAAGCCCTCACTCCCAGGAAAACAAAGTCCATCCTTCAGTCTGCAAACACTCGAGACCCCAGCACCGTTTCCACCATCAGGTACCTGGGCCTAACCAAGTCTTGGAGCTACATCATCACCGCTGGAATCATATTGCTAATCCTCAGCGCCATCTTACCTCCACTTTGGCGTGGGGGAAAGCAAAGGCATTGAAAGTGTTATACAAATGCAAGTCTGTCTTTCGAGCAGAAGGTAATCTTGAAATTTGCAAAGGCTTTTGGGTGTTTGACAGTTCACTCCCGGAACGAGTTGCGACATCCCCTCGGGAGGGGAGGCTTCAAGAGGAATTCACTTCAGCTGCTCTCTGCTAGTGGTCAGAGCAGAGAATGCAGCTCCACCATCTGCAGAAACCAACAGCCCATTGCCAAGCAAAACCACAGACCAACACAGGAAATCCACGGTCACCAGTGACCTCTCACAACCTCAGCGCAAGGGAATAAAGAGCAAGAGAGAATGGCATCAAAGGATATGAAGCAAAGGCAGGTAAATGGATCTGATTTACAGATTAACTGTGATAAATGGCTAATCAGGCCCAAGGGACTTATTGCATTCTAGACACATTTCTTTAGCATACCAGGCAATGTACAATTACATAACAAAAAGCAAGACAAAGAGAGCAGGCAATTAGAATAATTTCAGGCAGCCTTTTGGAGTTCTGGGATAATATTCTCTCCTCTCCCCAGTGATCAGAAAGTAGAATGCAGAATCGGAACAGAATTAAAAGATTCAGCCCTTTGAGTCTGCTCCACCATTCGATCATGTTTGATATGTTTTTCAAGCCCATTCTTCTGTCTTCTCTCTGTAATCCTTGATCCCCTTACTAATCAATAACCTATCCATCTGTCTCTCTTAAGTAATCTCAATGACTTGGCCTCCACAGCCCTCTGCAACAATGGGTTCCACAGATCCATCATCGTCTCTCCAAAGGAATTCCTCTTCACCCTAGTTCTAAAGGGTTGTCCGTTCACTCAGAGGCTGTCTCTTCGGGTCCTAGTCTCTCCTACCCGTGGAAGCATCTCCTCCACATCCACTCTATCCAGGCCTCTCAGTATTCTGTACTCCCCCTCATCCTTCTAAACTCTGTGTATACACCTCTTCACCCACTCTTCAGAGCCTTCTCCCCTCCACTGATGCCCTCGCCCGTATGGGTCCTTGCTGGATTTTGCCACCGGGTACTGCACCAGCCCAAACTTGACTCCGCCATTGCCATCAGTCCGCTTTGGGCCCACCTTGTTGATGCAGCCACTGCCAATGTCACTGGGTTTCGTACTGGGCCTAAACTCTTCCCCATGCCACCGGCCATGAGTCTGTGCTGCTGATGCCAACCTCATTGCCATGACCGAGCTCTTAAAGAAGGTTGAATGTATAACATGAATAGCTGTGGTCCCAACACTGACCCCTGTGGAACTCCACTTGTCACTGGCTACCATCCTGAAAGAAACCACCTTTATCCCCAATCATCTATCTACACCAATACCTTATCCCTAACACTATAGACTCTTATCTTATTTAGCAGCCTCCAGTGCGGTACCTTGTCAAAGGCCTTCTGAAACAGGTAACGCCCACTGGCTCTCATTTGTCCAACTTGCTCATTACCTCCTCAAAGAATTCTAACAGATTTGTCAGGCATGACCTCCCCTTGCTGAAGCCGTACTGACTCAGCTCTGCATGCACTGTCATTATATGGGTGGCATGGTGGCTCAGTGGTTAGCACTGCCGCCTCACAGTGCCAGGGACGTGGGTTCACTTCTCACCTCTGTGTGGAGTTTGCACATTCTCCCCGTGGCTGCGTGGGTTTCCTCCCACAGTCCAAAGATGTGCAGGTCAGGTGAATTCTCCATTCTAAATTTTCCGTAGTGTTAGGTGGATTAGTCAGGGGTAAATGTAGGGGAATGGGTCTGGGTGGGTTGCTCTTCGGAGGATCGGTGTGGACTTGTTGGGCCAAGGGGCCTGTTTCCACACTGTAGGGAATCTAATCTAATCTATCATACCATGTCCTTCCAAGTACTCCTCAATCTCATCCTTAATGATGGACTCTAAAATCTTACCAACGACTAACATCAGGCTAACCAGCCCATAATTTCCTGTCTTATGCTGCTCTTCCTTCTTAAACAAGGATGTTACATCAGCCATTTTCCAGTCTTCTAATTAAACAGTTATTACATTAACCAGGAGTTTGAGGCTTGTAGAGGCTTATAAAATCATGAAGGGCATTGGTAAGCTTAATGACAAGAGTCTTATTCCCTAGGATGGGGGAGTTTAAAACTAGAGGGCATATTTTTACGGTGAGAGGTGAAAGTTTAAAAAACACATGAGCAACTTTTTTCCAGAGAGTGGTTTAGGTATGGAATGAACTTCCAGAGGAAGTGGTGGATGCGGGTACAATTACCACATTTAAAAGATATTTGGATAAGCATGTGAACAGAAAAGGTTTGGAGGGATATAGGACAA
The DNA here is from genome assembly GCF_047496795.1 of Chiloscyllium punctatum. Taxonomy (NCBI): domain Eukaryota; kingdom Metazoa; phylum Chordata; class Chondrichthyes; order Orectolobiformes; family Hemiscylliidae; genus Chiloscyllium; species Chiloscyllium punctatum. The sequence continues at coordinate 47,032,514 of NC_092757.1, read as the reverse complement.
GCGCAAACAGGTGGGACTAGTTTAGTTTGAGATTATGGTCAGTTGGACTGAAGTGTCTGTATCTGTACTGTATGACTCTATGACTCCAATGATTCCTGAAAGATCACTATCAACGCCGCCACAATCTCCTCATCTATCTCCTTCAGAACTCCAGGGTGATTTATCCACCTTCAGACCTTTCAGCTTCCCCAGCACCTTCTCCCTCGTGGTGGCTACTACACTCACATCTGCCCCGACTCTCTTGAAGTTCTGGTTGGCTGCTGGCATGAAGTTGGTAGTCATAGCAAATGGGGGATGGTTGCTTTCTTCGATCTGTTTGCGATAGGCAGTGCCAGAATTTGATCATGTCATTGGGATATTTGCAAGTACTCTCTTATGGCAGACCACGGTTGCAAGTTCCTCAATTTTCCCATCAGGGTGAAGAATCCATTTCTTTCAACCAACCAAATGAAATTTGCTGAAGCAATCTAAACAATGGCTCAGAGCACCTAGAATCATAGAATCCCTCCAGTGCAGAAAGAGGACATTCGGCCCATTAGCTCTGCACTGACCCTCCAAAGAACATCCCACCAAACCCTGTAACTCTGCATTTCCCATGGTGAATCCACCTAGCCTGCACGCTATGGGCAATTTACCATGACCAATCCACCTAAACCTGTACATCTTTGGACTGTGGGAGGAAACTGGAGCTCCTGGAGGAAACCCATACAGACACAGGTGGACCGTGCAAACTCCACACAGACAATCGCCCAAGGGTGGAATCGAACCTGGGTCCCTGGTGCTGTGAGGCAGCAGTGCTAACCACTGAGCCGCAGTGCCACCCACTCTGGATTGAAGGGCTCTTAATGTGAGAAAAATAGTGAAATTGCAAAATCTCTGTATTTTGGTCAGACTTCATTCTTACTCCCCCATTGGCCTGTCCTCCCTAATGTATTTAACAACTTGTGTTCAAATCACTCTACAGTCTCTTCTGCCTTGTCTCTGCAATCTTTTCAAACCTTAGGTCTTCTTGCAACATCTTCACTCCTCTTATCCTGGCCCTCAAAGCATTCTCCTTTAATGCTAACCGGGGCTTCAGATGCATTGACCACCATGATTGGCTTCCCTAAACTCCTTCAGATCAGTTTTTAAACTTCTTCAAGACCTGTCTGCTTGATGAAGATTCCTGGATCTCTTTCACTGCAAGTTGAGTGTCTGTCTTTAAACCTTCTGATGTCACAATAACTATGGAAAGCTGAAATTTTGTTTAAATCAGACCAGTGTTCTGTGGACTATTGATCAGCCGAGTTTGTGAGGGCCATGGAATTGGCAGTAAGGCCATGTTTTATGGGAGGGGTATAAACTAAAGTGAAATTGCACCTGCGCCTGAGTTAGCAGATTGTCAATTCAAGTCCCAGTCTATAGTCTTGAGCACAAACTCCAGGCTGATAGTGCAGTGTAAGTCCTAGAGTGCAGTTTTTGAACGATAAGCATCAGCCAGCAGGACTGATATACAAGATCTCATTGTGAAAGAGAGCTGGGCCAATATTTATCCATTAGCCAGTTTCTCCAGAACCCATGATCTTGTCTTGTATCTCACTCAGGACTGAGATGAGAGGAAAATTCTTCAGAGTTCTGAAACTTGAGAAGGCTTTGGATGGTCACGGCCAAGATATATTCAAGACCGCAATCGATACTGAGGGATGTTGTGGGGAGGGAGATCATCCATCTTATTGAATGGCAGAGCAGGCTTGATGGGCCAAATGGCCTACTCCTGTGTCTATTTTTTCTACTTTATGTACTGTTTGTGGCTACATTCCAACAGTGACTACACTTCCTAGTACTTCAGTCACTAGAAAACACTGGGACATCCTGTGGTTGCAAAAGACACTATGTAAGTGCAAGTTCTTTCTTTCCAAAATTTTTTTTAATTTGCTCATGGGAATCGGAAGTTGATGGCTGACCAGCATTTATTATCCATCCCTAGTTGCACTTGAGAAGGTGGTTGTGGGGCGACTTCTTGAACCACTGCAGTCCGTGCGCTGTAGGTAGACCCAAAATGTCCTCAGGGAGGGAATTCCAGGATCTTGACCCAGCGACAGTGAGGAAACGGCAATATTTTCCAAGTCAGGATGGTGAGTGGCTTGAAGGGGAACTTGCAAATGGTGGTGTTCCCATGTATCTGTTGCTTTTGTCTTTCTAGATGGAAATGGTTGTGGGTTTAGAAGGTGCTCTGTGAGGATCTTTGGAGAATTTCTGCAATGCACCTTGGAAATAGTACACACTGCTGCTACTGAGTGTCAGTGGTGAAGGGAGTGGATATTTGTGGATGTGGCGCCAATCAAGCCAGTTGCTTTGTTCTGGATGATGTAAAACTTCTTGAGTATTGTTGGAGCTGCACCCATCCAGGCAAATGGGGAGTATTCCATCACCCTCCTGACTTGTGCCTTGCAGCTGGTGGGTAGACTTTGGGGAGTCAGGAGGTGAGTCACTCTCTACAGTATTCACAGCCTCTGACCTGCTCTTGTAGTCATTGTGTTTATGTGATGAGTCCAGATAAGTTTCTGATCAATGGTAACCCCCAGGATGTTGATAGTGGGGGATTCAGTGATGGTAACACCATTGCATGTCAGGGAGGCAGTGATTAGCTTGTCTCATATTGAAGATGGTCTCACATAACCTGGCATTTGTGTGGCACGAATGTTACTTGCCACTTGTCAGCCCAAGCCTGCATAGTGTCCGGATCTTGTTACATTTAAACATGGATTACTTCAGTATCTGAGGAGCCACAAATGGTGCTGAACATTGTGCAAACATCAGCGAACATCACAACTTCTGACCTTGTGATAGAGGGAGGATTAAAAAAATGGCATCAGATTCAGTCTTGGTTTGTTTGCTGTCACTTTTAAATGGGGCGGGGTGGAGGGTGCGGAGGTGGGGGAGGGAGAGAGGTGGGGGTGCGGGTGGTAGGTGGATGTGGAATGAAGGTCTCTCTCCGAAGCAGGAAATCATTGCACGCAATGTGATGTCCTGAAGGAAAAGTAGTGCTGATGTGAAACACAGTGAAATTGAATAAACGCATGGCATGAACAACACCGAGCAACCAGCGAGCACTTAGGATCAAAACCTCAGGACTAAAGAGGAACACTCTGAGATTGACTGACAGGCCCACCTGGTGGCAGTGCCGGACAGAACTTGCTGAGTCAAGGTTCAATTAAAAATAATTTGTTTCATGTTCCAGAACTGGTACCAGTGTGCAACTTACACATAACTTGGTCAGCGTAAACAAAATAACATGTTTACTCTGGAATACTCCAGTCATTTTGCAGCTTTTGCTCTGTCCCAGTCCCTCCAAAATGCACCCCTTACTTTTCATCAATGTGACCCAGTGCTATCATCACGACTTCTAAATTAAATAAATTGTCAGATTATCCTTCATCCTTGATGAACTATCGAAACATCAGTGGTCTGCTGGATCCTAGCGCGCAGCTCAATCACCCTTATTGGTTCCCAGTCAAGCAACACTTCAATCTTTTAAAATTCGTATCTCAGATTGAACAGTCACAAACCTTTCCATGGTCTCTCCCCTCAGTATCTTGGTAACATGCCTGGGAATTCCTATTCTTTCATCTCTAGTCTCTTTGGCATTAACCATTTCCTTGACGCAACCCATACAATCTTAAATGGCTTGAGCTATTGTTACCCCAATCTCTGGAAATTCATCCTCAAATCTCTCTGTCACTCTCTGCTTCTTGTAGTCACTCTTTAAGTCATTTCTCATTGAGTCCAAGTGCTTGGCCTACTGTCCTACTTATTTCCTTAATTAAAAACAGAAAGTGTTGGAGCAACTCAATAGGTCTGGCGTAAATGGAGAAGGAGAAGCAAATAAATGTTAACTTTTGGAAGGCATTCTGATGTGAGTCCATTCTAATCTGGTCCTGCCCAGCACTGTAAACACTACACAGCATTCCTGTACATGTATGTAAGAACATAAAAACTAGGAGCAGGAATAGGCCATTCAGCCCCTTGAGCCTGGTCCACCATTCAAGATGATCATGGCTGAACTCATCTCGGCCTGAACTTTATTAACTGCTCTCCAAAACTTATTAGCCCATTACTAATTAAAAATCTATTGCCTCAAATTTATTCAGTATTGTGGCTTACACTGCACTTTTGAGGGAAGTGTATTCCATAGATTCACAACCCTTTGAATGAAGTACAACAGTTTTAAATCTGCTCCCCCTTATCCCAAGACTATGATGTCTCATTCTAGATTGTCCCACAAGGTGAAACATTCTCTCTACATCTACTTGGTCATTCCCCTTTAGCAACATATAAACCTCAATTAGATCTCCCCAGTCTCCTAAACGCTGGAGAGTATTGCCCTGAACTGCTCAACCTCTCTTCATAAGACAAACCCCTCAGATCTGAATCAATCTAGTGAACCTCCTCTGAACTGTCTCCCAGGTAATTACACCCTCACACTGAATAAAACAGATTCACACACATTTCAATGCTCAGACTTCTGTAAAGATAACTGGTGTCAGATGTATTGTGTTACTCAAACCACAAGGAACACCAATTCTGCTAACATAGAAACAGACAAACATAGAAACAAAGAAGATAGGAGCAGACGCAGGCCATTCAGCCCTTCAGGCCTACTCCGCCATTCATCACAATATGGCTGATCATCCAATGCAATAGCCTAATCCTACTTTCTCCCCGTAACCTTTGATCCCATTAGCCCCAAGTGCTATACCGAGCTGCCCCTTGAACACCTTCAATGTTTTGGCATCAACTCCTTCCTGTGGTAATGAATTTCTCAGGCTCACCACTCTTTGGAACATTCTCCTGCATCTAACCTGTCTAATCCTATTAGAATTTAATACGTCTCTACGAGATTCTCCCCCTCACTCGTCTGAACTCCAGTAAAAACAATCCTAACCCAGTCAATGTCTCCTCATATGTCAGTGCTGCCATCCCCAGGATCAGCCTGGGAAACCTTCCCTACACTCTTTCTCAAGAGCAAGAGCATCCTTCCTCAGAAGAAGAGACCAAAAGTGTACCCAATATTCTAGGTGTGGCCTCACCAAGGCCCCGTATAACTGCAACAACACATCCCTGCTCCATATTCGAAACCTCTCACAGTGAAGCCCAACATCCCATTTGCCTTCGTTATTGCCTGTTGCACCTGCATGCTTACCTTCAGTGACTGGTGCACAAGGACACCCAGGTCCCACTGCACACTCCCCACTCCCAATGTACAGCCATCCAGGTAATAATCTGCCTTCTTGTTTTTGCTTCCAAAGTGAATAACCTCACATTTATCCAAATTATACTACATCTGCCATCGAATTGCCCACTCACCCAACCTGTCCAGATCATGCTGAAGGATCCCTCCATCCTCATCACGGCTCACCCTCCCACCCAACTTGGTATCATCTGCAAACTTTGACATGTTACATTTTGTTCCCCCATCCAAATCATTAATATATATTGTGAATAGCTGAGGTACCAGCACCAATCCCTATGACACCCCACTGCTTGCCAATTTGAAAAGGACCCATTAATTCCTATGTTGTTTCCTCTCTGACAACTGATTTTCAATCCATCTCAATACACTTCCCTCCAAATACCACCACGTGCTTCCTGAACATTTTAGACCACTGCTGCACCATTTTGAAGGATGCCTACCACTCCATCCCCCGCCCTCATTTTGGGAACTCCGACCACAATGCTGTGTTTCTTCTCCCGACTTACAGGCAAAAGCTCAAGCAGGAGACGCCTCGCGGATACAGGCCCAGTGCTGGTTGGAAGAGGCAGTGGATCAACTCCGGTGCTGTCTGGACTCAGCTGATTGGGCCAGGCTCAAACAGTCCGCAGGTCCCTTGGACAAGTACACCACCACCGTCACAGACTTTATCAGTAAGTGTGTGGAGGACTGCATACCGAGGAAGTCAATCCGACATTCCCCCACAGGAAACTCTGAATGAATCAAGACATACAGAATCTGCTCAAAACAAGGCATGAGGCCTTCAGATCAGGAGACCCACTCAATATAAGGAATGCAAGTATGACCTTCGCAGAGCCATTAAGGCAGCCAAGGATCAATACTGATCCAAACTAGAGACCCAGACAGATACCCAGCAACTATGGCAAGGACTGAATGACATCACAGGTTCTAAAAAGAGACAGTGCAAGATAGCAGATGATGACACATCCCTCCTAGATCGTCTCAATGCCTTCTATGCTCGCTTTGAGCAGAGTTTCGGCAGACAGGTAACACCTATTCCAACAAGTTCTGATGAACCTATCCCAGCAATCACTGCATCGGGGTCAGATCAGTTTTCCTTCGTGTGAATCCAAGGAAAGCGATGGAGCCAGACAGAGTACCAGGCCGTGCACTCAGAGCATGCGCAGATTAACTGGCAAGGTCTTCTTGGACATCTTCAACCTCTCCCTGCAGCAGGCCACTGTCCCTGCCTGTTTCAAGAGGGCCAACATCATCCCTGTGCCTAAGAAGGTTCATGCAGCATGTCTCAATGACTACTGCCCAGTGGCCCTAACTTTGGTGGTCATGAAGTACTTTGAAAGGCTGGCCATGGCATTAATCAACTCCAGCCTCCCCACTACTCTTGACCCACTCCAATTTGCCTATCAGACCTACAGATCCCCATCAGGTGCCATATCACTTGCCCTTCACTCCTCCTTAGAACATCTTGACACCAAGAACAGCTACGTAAGAATCCTACTCATTGACTACAGTTCAGCCTTCAACACTGTTATCCCCTCGAGATAGATTACTAAAGTTAATGATCTCTGACTAAGCCCCACTCTCTGCAACTGGATCCTCAGTCTCCTGACCCACAGGCCACAATCAGTGAAGACTGGGGATGATATTTCATCCTCACTAACACTCAACACTGGGGGCCCCCAGGGGTGTGTACTCAGCCCCCTACTGCACTCACTGTATACCCATGACTATGTCGCCAAATACCAGACTAATGCCATTTACAAGTTCACTGATGACACCACCATAGTCGGTTGAATTTCAGATGGCGACAAAACAGACTACAGACCTGGAAAAATGGTGCACTGAGACCAACCTAGGTCTCAATGCCAGTAAAACCAAGGAACTCATTATTGACTTTTGGCGGGATGTTAATCATGCCCCCTATACATTAACAGCACAAAGGTGGAACAAGTGGAGAGTGTCAAGCTCCTGGGAGTGGTCATCAACAAGCTTTCTTGGACTCTTCATGTGGTTGCACTGGTTACAAAGGCCCAATAATGTCTCTTCTTCCTCAGGCAGCTGAGAAAATTTGGCATGATGACAAATACCCTTGCCAACTTTTATAGGTGTGCCATCGAGATCATTCTGTCTGGCTGTATCACTACCTGGTATGGCATTCAAGATTGGAGACGGTTACAGAGAGTGGTGAACTCATCCCGGACAATCACAAAGGCCAACCTCCCATCTATAGAATCCATCTACCAGGCCGACTGTCAAGGAAAGGCAAAGATCGATCTCACCCTGACAATGTTTTTCTACAACCTCTACCAACAGGGAGAAGGTACAGAAGCTTGAACACACGTACCAGCCGGTTTTGAAACAATTTCTACCCTACTGTTGTTAGAATACTGAATGGAGTCACAAACTCTTAGCATTCGCCTGTACCTTTGTGTTTGTTTTTGCTGTTGTTTACCTATTATTTACTTATCTATGCTACTTAATGGTGTGATCTGGCTGCAGTGCTCACAAGACAAAGCTTTTCACTGTGTCTCGGTACACGAGACAATTCAATTGAAATTCAATCCCTTGCGCTTTAATCTTGTACAATAATCTCTTATGCCAGAGTTTGTTAAACACGTTCTTAAACTGCAAATATACCACATCGACTGGCTCTCCCTTATCAATTCTACTAGTTACATCTCCAAGCATCAAGAGTTGAATTTGATGGATTTTGTAATATCCAGTAATGTATGATTCTACTTCTGGCGTTGAATACTTTAATTTTATCCATTAGCAACACAATGAATAAAATAGCATTCTAAAAATTCTCAAAAGAGTTATGTTTGACTGGAAACGTTAACCTTGTTTCTCTAAAACATTCAATTTTATTGTGAACTACTATTTTCAACTGTACAATTTATAATCCTCACTTCATGAATGCAGTGTTTAAAATACAAACAAAAGTGTTAACAAGTTTTATGAGATTAGAAGTGAACAGGAGATGAGCTGCATGGATTAAGGGTGAGAGACTATATTAAGTCAGGGGCAGTCCCGCTTTAAGAGAGGCCCCGCCCCTGACACGGGCGCTACCATTATTACAGGGGGAGGGGGAGGCAGGGGTTGGTTATCGCGAGAGCGGCCGGGGCCAACATGGCGGAAGGTAGGAGCTGTCAGCGCCGCGGCGGCTTCAGGCGGGGACGCGGGTCCTGTGTTGGGCGGCGGGGAGCCAGGGGCCGAGAGATGTAGCCTCTGTGCCCGGACACACCCGAGCGCCCGTGGTCACCGGGCCCGCTCTGCAGCCCCCCCCCCCCCCCCCCCGAGCCGGACCGGAGAGCGACCCCACCCGCAGCCAGTGCCGACCCCCGTTCCCCAGATTCACCCCCAACACCCCCCCCCCCCCCACACACACACACACTGCCCCTCCTCCTCCTCCCCCTCCCCCCTCCTCCCCCTCCTCCCCCTCCCCCCTCCTCCCCCTCCCCTCTCTCCACCTTCTCCCCCCCCCCCACACACACACTGCCCCATCCCCCTCCTCCCCCTCCCCCCTCCTCCCCCTCCCCCCTCCTCCCCCTCCCCTCTCTCCACCTTCCCCCCCCCCCCCCCCCATACACACACACACACACACTGCCCCATCCCCTCCCCACCTCTCCCTTCTTTCTCTCTTTCCCCCCCCCCCCCTCTCTTCCCCCCCCCTCCTCCCCCTGGGGTCATCACCATTGCCCCCCACCATGTGGTAATCTGTGTTTCCTCTCTGTGCCTCTTGCTTGAGGTGAGATGGTTACTACCTGTTGGGCCATTGAGATTGTTGAGTAGGAGGGGGTAATTTAGATTAGATTCTCCACAGTGTGGAAATAAGTCACTGTGTGTCACCCTCCCCGCCCCCGCCCCCACTGTCCACACCAACCCTCCGAAGAGTAACCCACCCAAACCCATTCCCCTACTTTATATTTATCTCTGACTAGCGCACCTAACACTATGGGCAATTTAGCATGGTCAGTTCACCTGGCCTGCACATCTTTGGATTATGGGAGGAAACTGGAGCGAAACTGGAGCAAACCCACGCAGACACTGGGAGAATGGGCAAACTCCACACAGACAGTCACTGGAGGCTGGAATTGATCCCGGATCCCTGGTGCTGTGAGGCAGCAGTGCTAACCACTGAGCCACCATGCCACCCTTTCATCCAAAGGGATGGGTCTGACCTCTATCGTTCTGAGACCGGGGTGAATTATTAGTGTGATTGAGGAGGATTGAAACTAAATTTAGAGGGAGGCTGGGAACCAACAGGTAGAAAAGAGGAATAAGATGCATAAAATGGGAATGTGGTGTTGTAGTATAGAAGGGAACAGTACCATATTAGAAAGGAGCAGACTCGAAAGGGACTCAGGAATACATAAAACAAGGTTAGTGATCTACAAGCGCAAAAAAACGTGGGCATCTGATAAAGTAGCAAAAGCAGAAACATGGTTTTAAAAAATGATTATGTACATCAAGGAGACAGTGTTCATAAATGAGAAAAGGGAGATGGAGTGGGAGTATTGATTATAACATTAGAAAAAATGACTTCCTTTGAAGCATTAGAGTCTGAATCCATCTGTTTAGAGCTGAGAAAAACAAAGGCTATGATCATGCTTCATCCCTGAGTGAGAGGAATAAGGTTGCAGGAAAATCTGATGGAGGGAAAAGGGAACTTTTTAATTACCCAAGTGTTAACTAGGGTTTTGTTGGAGTAAAGGGAAAAGGTTGGGGAGGGATCTCTGAAATGGTTCATCTCAGTCAGAGCAGAAGTGTTTATGGGTGACTGTGAACTGAGGTAGCCAGCAGTCTGTAAGGAGCACTTTGGCATGCATGATCTTTGTAAGGTTCAGGTGAATAATGGTGAGGATGGAAAAACATGAAGTAAACATTTAAATTGGCAATGGGGTGATGTTGTTGGGTGATGTTGGTAGAAGACATTGGTTGACTTGAGGAAAAATGACCAAGAACTAACAGAAAATATGGCCACCTCTTCTGGAGATGTTATAGGTAAGGTACATTCTAATGAAATGGAAAAAGGAGGGAACCAAGTTCAAGGCCATTTACATTGCAAAGGAAATGGCAAATAGAGTAACGAATAGGCTATTTCCCCTCTTGAACTTGTGCAGTCAAGTTGATTAGGAAAGAGATCAACATTACTTTGTTATTGTGCCAGAATTTTGAACTCCTTTCTCAGTGACACTGTGGGTGCAAGGCATATTTTGTTTTGAGGCTCTAGAAGACTCTTGGCCATTTTCTCAAAGGTAGTTCAAGGTGAGCAACAAATATTGGCCCTTGGTGGTGTGCCCTCCCAAGATTGCATATGAAACACACAGGCTCTGACTGATCTCTCATCACTGGTTGTTCTTTCTCTTGCATCAGTAGTGGTGACTAATGACAACAGATTGGAATTTTAACTATCATTGTGTATTTGATTGTATAAACTTACACATACCAGCTATTTGACCAACTGGTCTGTGCTGATAGTGCATTTACATGAGTCTGTGCCCATCTTTTTTCCATCTTACTATCAGCATATCCAAGGGAGAAAGAAAAGGAGGATATCTGGCTTCCCCTTAAGTGCATCTGTACCCTTCACTTCAGCCACTCTCAATGGGTGAAACAAATGTGCCTAAATTCATCATGTAACGAGTGCCTTATCTTTGTAGACCTTAACTTTGGGTTGTGGGTGTTGCCTTGCTGCAATGAAACTTTTAGATAGTGCTCCCTGCTGCCTCATGCACAGTGCGAGGCCAGTAAATGTTTTGAAGTGACAGTTGCGTGTTGATCAAATGGGCTTCTTTGTTCTGAGTCAAGCTTATTGTGGTGTTGGAGCTGTACATATCAGTGCCGATGTCGAATCCATCACACCCTGACCTGTGCCTTGTACATGGTGAATAGGCTTTGGAAATTCTGGACATTGGTTATTTGCTGTGGAATTTCAGCCTCTGACCTGTCCTTGAGCCACAAAACTTATACGGCTAGTCAAATTCAATTCTGGTCAATGGTGACTTCCAGAGAATGGTTAATGGGTGATTGTATTGGGAATGCCATGAATGTCAAAAAATAAGTTTCTTGTTGGAATGGTCACTGTCTCACGCTTGCATTGTAAAGATTACTTGCCACTTATTAGCCCCCAACATGAATGTTGTCCAGACCTTGCAATGTTAAGGAGTGTTTCTGACTCCTTGAGCACAAACTGTACATGTCCACTTCTGCTTCTGACCTTCTGGTGCAGGATAGATAACTGAAGCAGTTGAGGATGATTAGGCTTAGGGCACTATCCTGTGCAGTTCCTGCAGAGATGGAGCTGAAATGATTGACCCTAAACAACCACAACCATCTTCCTATGTGCCAGGTACAGCTCTAACAATGAGTGTTTGTCTCCTAATTCCCATTGACCCTAGTTTTACTAGGACTCCTTGATGCGACACTGTTAAATACACCCGTACTGGTCAAGGGCATTCACGCTTGCCTCCCTTCTGGAATTTGACTGTGTGGTCCATATTCAGACCAAGGTTGTAATGAGGGTCAGGAGCCGAGTGATCTTGGCAGAACTCAACTGGAGTGTCAGTGGGAATGGTCAAAGTTTCACCTGCACATCCACTCTTTTCATTTATTGTATCCGTTGCTCCCGATGCGGTCTCCTCTACATTGGGGAGACTGGGCGCCTCCTAGCAGAGCGCTTTAGGGAGCATCTCCAGGACACCCGCACCAATCAACCACACCGCCCCGTGGCCCAACATTTCAACACCCCCTCCCACTCTGCCGAGGGCATGGAGGTCCTGGGCCTCCTTCACCGCCGCTCCCTCACCACCAGACGCCTGGAGGAAGAACGCCTCATCTTCCGCCTCGGAACCCTTCAACCCCAGGGCATCAATGTGGACTTCAACAGTTTCCTCATTTCCCCTTCCCACACCTCACCCTAGTTCTAAACTTCCAGCTCAGCACTGTCTCCATGACTTGTCTGGACTTGTCCAACCTGCCTATCTCCTTTTCCACCTATCCACTCCACCCTCTCTTCCTTGACCTATCACTTTCATCTCCTCCCCCACTCACCCATTGTACTCATGCTACTCTCTCCCCACCCCCACCCTCCTCTATCTTATCTCTCCATACTTCAGGCTCGTTGCCTTTATTCCTGATGAAGGGCTTTTGCCCGAAACATCGATTTCGAAGCTCCTTGGATGCTGCCTGAACTGCTGTGCTCTTCCAGCACCACTAATCCAGAATCTGGTTTCCAGCATCTGCGATCATTGTTTTTACCTATATGAATAGAAAGAGTTTAGAGGGCAATGTGCTAGCAAATGTGATTAGATTAGGTTAGGATATCTGGTCGGCATGGGCGAGTTGAACTGAAGGGTCTGTTTCTGTGCTGTACATCTCTATGACTCTTACTGTAAATATCTGCTTCTGGGGTTGTGTGAGATGGTGCCTGCTGTCCCTGTGAGAGTCGGAATGCTCATGGGATTTCTGACTCTATAGTGTCCATGTTTGGTTGACTTTTTAATATTGTTTGTCCCAGGGTAGATGTACAGCACCTCTGCTCTGGTTTTGGCATCAAATGGGAATATTAATGAGTGGTTCCATTAATTATTTTCTTACTGGTTCAGCTGCAATAAATGGGTGGTAGGATTAAACATGGTATTCACTGCTCCACTGCAGCCATGAGCAAATCACTGAGCAACAAGCTGAGGGTGCTGAAAATCTTCAACAAACACCATGCTGAAGAAGCTCAGCAGGTCTGGCAGCATCAGTGGAGAGAAAAACCATTTCTCCAGTATTGCCTGTATTTGTGAGTGAATCACCGGCACTAATCTAATCAGTCCCTTGTATGTGGAGGCTGGTGGAGTGGGTGTCATTATACCTGTGGTGTGCTGCATCTCTGATTTCTGCTCTTGAAGCTGAGTGTGGTGTAATGGGGGTGAGTGTACCATTTTCACTCAGTGGTTAGACAGGCTGCCCTCTCTATGATGATAGGATTGTAGAAGCAGGAGGAGTGCAGGCAAAAGAAAATTGACTAAGGTATTGTATCTGAGCAATTATATTACTATATGCTTGGCTTTGTCCATCTGCATTCCCTCCACTCCTGTCAGGATTTTCTAAAACGGTGTGTGTCTCAAGGAGGGCAGTGTGAGTATTCTGTGACAGCCAAGCAGTTTTGTGAATTTCTCCACACCTTGGTATGGACACTTCTATATCTCAGGAGTCCAGTTTTTAAAAAAAAATAAACAGCCAGGCAGGATAAGGGAGTTCACTGGGTAGGATTTGGGTTTGAGGAGGCCATGGGGATTTTGGTAAAAGTCTTTGACTCAGTGAGCAGTAACAATTCCAAATAGACCAGGTTTTTGGTGGGAGAGTTGGGGTAGTGGGGGGGCTTGTAACTGGACTTCCTGTGCTAATTCCTTCTTTAAATTTGCTCATGGGATTAGACTGATAGGATCAACCTAACAAATTAGGGGGCAGATGCTGATTTATGTGGAAACCTCATTCCCTCTATGCCAAAGATTAAAAACCTTTTTACTGACCCTAGGCCCTGGATAGTCTGTAGCAGTAGCGCAACAAATTGGGTATTTTTTAACTTTTTGCAGAATAAACAAAAAAACTGACAATTTGTGAAATGCACGTTAAAACAATTTAGCAAAGGCTTTAAGTTTACTTAGCACTAGGGTCTGAGAGTTACTTGTCACTTATTGTTTTTTGAGTGTTTCATTGTCTGACTGTTCTTGTGTTATTTGATACAGAGGAGGTTGCTAAGCTGCAGAAACACCTGGCACTTCTCCGCCAGGAGTATGTGAAAATGCAACAGAAGCTGGCACAGACGGAGAAGAGATGTACCATGCTTGCAGCCACATCCAACCTAGAGAATTCCAGTGACTCCTTCGTTTGCCGACTGCTGTCTATTGTGTCTGAGCTTTACCAGCAAGAACAGTACAGGTAAATCTTAATGCATTGACTGTGTTAAGAGATTGGATGTTGGGACATAACCAGGTCTGTTAAACTGATAGAAACTACAGACATTATGTTAACTGGTACCTAGGGGAACAGGGAATGTGCAGGTTGATCAAATATTCCAGTTGATCGAGGTCCATGAAATCAATATAAAAGCACACATTAAGTAATAGAAATGTAATGCAAGGGGTATGCACATTGCTATAGTACTTATTTACAGCATAAATCACTTAATAATGCAACTTTACTTGCTTGCAGAGAGTCTTCTCACTCTCTCTCTTACTACAGAGATCCTGATGAAGGGCTCCTGCACAAAATAATATTGGTTTCTTTTTCCTGCTCAGATGCTGCCTGACCTGCTGTGCTTTTCCAGCACCACTCTAGTCTTTACTCTGAGATCGAGATGATAATAGGTAAACATCTGGTATGAGGTGTATAACTTTTGCCAGTTTGAGTGCTGGCTGATAAGATACTGGTTAAAACAAAATTTGCTTTACTATTATAATTGAGCTGTCGACCAGATTTCTTTTTCCATAAAAATTGCAAGTTGATCATTGATGTCAGAATATATGTACTCAAGCAATGGTGCTCTAATCATGTGCCATAAATTAACCTTGAGTGCCTCTTCAGCTTGTCTGCTCTAGTGCCAACCAGTCTGAATGGGACTTCCTGTCTTTTCAGCACACAGCACTTTTACTGAGATGCATCCTTTTTCAGACTGATCCCACAAAATGAACTGCATAATGTGTACTTATTCCTGGATGGCATAGTGATTAAATATTTTTGATTGTAAATGCTTGGATTATGCATTATAATCATGGATTCTAAAAATTGTCTGCATATTTCCTGTGTACCTTTTTAATCATTGCAGTTAGTTTCTACTTAATAGATCAGTCTTCTGTGTTTATAAGGGGACCGTAGGAATGTCCATTTTCTAGGCTGGGAGCAACAGAATGAAGAGAATGCTTTTATCTGTTTTGCGCTGATTTTTCTCATATAGCTTGAAGTAAGATTGGTCAGCAGCTTTTCTATTCTCCTGAATGTGCACTCTGCCAGGAGTCATCAGGCAGCAGTAGTAATACTAGCTTTTTGTTTTAAGATTATTTTACGAACAAAGATTCCGGTTTGGTTTACTAGGTTGTTTTGATTAGATCTATGTTCACAGTTAATATGGAAGACCCCTGACTTGTGAAATAAGTGTTGTCCTGTTACTGCAATGTAGAAAGAGCTTTTTTCTTCTGGATTTAGAAATTCATCATTCATGGCATAATGTTGATTTCAGGAAAAATACATCACCATTGGCTGAAGTGAATGCATAAAGTGGAGTTCCAAACTGGCTGTAGACCAGAATGCCACCTATAATGCACTTTCGCCATACCTGTTTACACTTGCAAACACCTTCACTCTATTAGGTTCTGTCTTTCAGGAAATGGATCCTTAAGTATAGTTGTTTTGTATGATTTAAAAACATGCGCTTTCATTTTACATCTAGCTCTTTACAGCAGAAGTTTTAATTTTGATTTTTGAGGTGTTGATTGCACTGTGTTAGATATGCAGCAATCTAGTTCATCTTTTAATAATTCATAGAATTTCAAGTGTGGAATGAGGCCATTCAGCCCATCAAGTCTGCAGTGACCCAAGGGTGCTTATGATAGGGATTTTTAACTTTCCAAGCATCGACTGGGACTGCCATAGTGTTAAGGGTTTAGTTGGAAAGGAAACTGTTAAGTGTGTACAAGAGAACTTCTTGATTCAGTATGTGGATGAACCTACTAGAAAAGGTGCAAAATCTGACCTACTCTTGGGGAAATAAGGCAGGGCAGGTGACTGAGGTGTCAGTGGGGGAGCACTTTGGGGCCAGTGACCATAATTCTATTAGTTTTAAAATAGTGATGGAAAAGGATGGACCTAATTGTTGAAGTTCTAAATTGGAGAAAGGCCAATTTTGACGGTATTAGGCAAGAACTTTCAAAAGTTGATTGGTGCAGAGGTTTGCAGGTAAAGGGACGGCTGGAAAATGGGAGGATTTGGTTAAGAAGGAAGCATATGTAAGATATAGACAGGATATATAGAGTGAATCCTTGGAGTATAAAGGCAATAGGAGTGTACTTAAGAGGGAAGTCAGGAGGGGGAAGAAAAGGGGACATGCGATAGCTTTGGCAAATACAGTTAAGGAGAATCCAAAGATTTTTTCCAAATAGATTAAGGACAAAAGGGTAACTAGGGAGAGAATAGGGCCCGCTCAAAGATCACAAGGCGTCCTTTGTGTGGAGCTGCAGGAAATGGGGGAGATTTCAGACAAGTATTTTGCATCAGTATTTACTGTGGGAAAGGATATGGAAGATATGGAATGTAGGGAAATAGATGGTGATATCTTGCAAAATGTCCATATTACAGAGGAGAAAGTGCTGGATGTCTTGAAATAGGCGAAGGTGGATAAATCCCCAGGAATACTCTAGGACTCTGTGGGAATCTAGATAAGTATTTGCTGGGCCTCTTGCTGAGATATTTGTATCATTGATAGTCACAGGTGAGATGCCGGAAGACTGGAGGTTGGCTAACATGGTGCCACTGTTTAAGAAGGGCGGTAAGGACAAGCCAGGGAACTGTAGACCGGTGAGCCTGACCTCGGTGGTGGGCAAGTTGTTGGAGGGAATCCTGAAGGACAGGATGTACATGTATTTGGAAAGGCAAGGACTGATCAGGGATAGTCAGCATGGCTTTGTGCGTGGGAAATCATGTCTCTCAAACTCGATTGAGTTTTTTTTTTGATGAAGTAACAAAGAGGATTGAGGGCAGAGCGGTAGATGTGATCAAATGGACTTAAGGCATTCGGCAAGGTTCCCCATGGGAGACTGATTGGCAAGGTTGGATCTCACGGAATACAGGAGCGCTAGACAATTGGATACAGAACTGGCTCCAAGGTAGAAAACAGGGCGGTGGTGGTGGGTTGCTTTTCAGACTGGAGGCCTGTGACCAGTGGAATGCCACAAGAATCAGTGCTGGGTCATCCACTTTGTCATTTACATAAATGATTTGGATGTGAGCATAAGAAGTACAGTTAGTAAGTTTGCAGATGACACCAAAATTGGAGGTGTAGTGGACAGCAAAGAGGGTTACCTCAGATTACAGTGGGATTTTGACCAGATGGGCCAATGGGCTGAGAAGTGGCAGATGGAGGTTAATTTAGATAAATGTGAGGTGCTGCATTTTGGGAAAGCAAATCTTAGCAGGACTTACACACCTTAATGGTAATGTCCTAGAGAGTGTTGCTGAACAAAGAGACCTTGCAGTGCAGGTTCATAGCTTCATGCAAGTGGAGTTGCAGGTGGATAGGATAGTGAAGGTGGCGTTTGGTATGCTTTCCTTTTATTATTGGTCAGAGTATTGAGTACAGGAGTTGGGAGGTCATATTGTGGCTGTACAGGACGTTGGTTAGGCCACTGTTGGAATATTGCATGCAATTCTGGTCTCCTTCCTATCGGAAAGATGTGAAACTTGAAAGGGTTCAGAAAAGATTTACAAGGATGTTGCCAGGATTTGAGCTATAGGGCGAGGCTGAACAAGTTGGGGCTGTTTTCCCTGGAGCATCGGAGGCTGAGGGGTGACCTTGTAGAGGTTTTATAAAATTATGAGGGGCCTAGATAGGATAAATAGGCAAAGTCTTTTCCCTGGGTTGGGGAGTCCAGAATGAGAGGGCATAGATTTAGTGTGAGGGGAAAGATATAAAAGAGACCTAAGGGGCAATGTTTTCACACAGGGTGGTACGTGTATAGAATGAGCTGCCAGAGGAAGTGGTGGAGGCTGGTACAATTGCAACATTTTATAAGGCATTTGGATGGGTATATGAATAGGAACGGTTTGGAGGGGTATGGGGCATGTGCTAGCAGGTGGGACTAGATTGGGTTGGGATATCTGGTCGGCATGAGCAAGTTGGACTGAAGGGTCTGTTTCTGCTCTACATCTCTCTGACTATATAAACAATAAAAAGCTGAAGAGAGTATAAAGTAAAGTCATAACTAACAGAACCCCAGACTTTTATAAATTCAAGCAATGAAAGTGACTACTGGACTAATGTAGGATCATAAAGGAAATTATCAAGAATTAACAAAGGGCATCAATCGGGGCCAAAATTAATTCCTGGGACATATATACTCTACATGAATCTGAGCTTTGTTTTATTTATTAAAGGCTTTTCCTGTTTGTTTCACCTGATTGTGTCTATTTGAAATAATGGGCAACTCATGAGGGTGGTATAGAACAAAGAAAATTACAGCACAGAAACAGGTTCTTTGGCCCACCAAGCCTGTGCTGATCCAGATCCTTTCTCTAAACCTATCAGCTATTTTTGAATGTGTATCCCTTTGCTTGCTGCTCATTCATTTATCCATCTAAATTATGCTCTTGTGCCTGCCTCTACCACATGAGTATTTGGAAGAGAAGTTTAGTCTCTGGGGAAAGCTTTTAATAGGATGAAGTGAATATCTCTAAGAAGTGGGATATGGGTTTTATGCTTTACAAGCCTTGACTTTCCTCTCTCCGGTCATGTAACTGGTGCACATCCAGGACTACTCTTAGATGGATTTAATAGCAGTGGCTCATTTTAAATAAGAGGACAATTGCACTGAAAAATTCTTTTTTTTTTTTTAAAGCCTACATTTTGGAAAACAAATGCTGATTCTGAGCATCTTGGCAATTTTAATACCACTTGATGCCAGAGAAGATGTCCTTGATGAGGTGGTTTACAGTAAGGAGGAGGAAGTCTAATTCTGAGCCAGTGTATAGGGCAGGAAGTTTGACTCATGAGCCTGTCATTATTAATGTGTAATGACTGATGTTTGCACACCACTGAAGTGGCTAAATCCTGCAGAGCCTTTATAATCATTGTGAAACTTTCCAGTTGGGAATTTACTAGTGATTTTGGCTTCAGAAGTTTCAGGCAACTTAAATTGCTTCACACTTATTAAGTATAGCAACAGCTTGGAAGCTAGGAAATGTTAATAAAATGTAACATGGATTTTGTATACATGTGAAATACTGTATGTTGGAAGAGTGAATAAAATGACAATATGAAGTCAGCAACATTTGGAAGATCCAAGAATTTTATTGGTCTGCATTGCAGTCTGTATTCAACAAAGGAAACAAGATGCTGAGTAGCTTTCTAGTTCATGCTTCAGTTGTTCATTGTTAGGATCGGATCGCATCTTGAATACTATGTCCAGTTCTAGTCATTCAGGAACTAAGGGATTGCCCGTGAGAGGAGGTTGTGCAGTACAAGGCCAGGCCTAGTCTTAGAACATAGAACATTACAGCACAATCCAGGCCCTTTGGCCCTCAATGTTGCACTGAGCTGTGGAAACAATCTGAAGCCTATCTAACCTACACTTTTCCATTCTCATCCATATGCCTATCCAATGACCATTTAAATGCCTTTTAAAGTTGGTGAGTCTACTACTGTTGCAGGCAGTGCGTTCCATGCCCCTAATACTGAGTAAAGAAACTACCTTTTGATATTTAAAGCTATATCCCCTTGTGCTAGCCATAGTCATCCAAGGAAAAAGGCTCTGTCCACCCAGTCTAACCCTCTGATTATCTTTTCTCTACATACCTTACATTATCTTTATATGTTAAGTCAGAGTTAACAGGAAGGAAGGATGCAGTAGCCTGGAAAGAAGGTGTCTCCGATATCATCTAGGGTTGCTAACATTGATAAAGATCTAGAATCCTTTGTTAAGAAGGTGAATGTAATGAGCCTGTGAAAGAAACTTAGGATTGATGGCTGTGTATTCACAGTGATCAGTATATTAAGTTAAGTTTTGTGCCAGTATTGCTCCATTAGAAGTGGAATTGCTTGGGATGCAGTTGGGTGCTGCGACTAGCTGGGAGAGGCAAGACAAAGTAAAGACTGATTTTTAACCTTGTGATCTTTTTAGTTGTTTTACTGCAGTGAATCAAAAGGTTTAACTTCTGCTTTGAGATGTTCTGAGTCAGTTGCTTTAACCTATGTGCATCTTTAATAAATTGTCATCTCAACAGTGGGCATGAGTCCACTCCCAGTGGGTCAGTTTTTTTTTTGTTTCTATAACGCTTTGCTGGAGAACCCATTAAGTTAACAGCATGATCCCTGCGAAGCTTTGGTATTTTTCAGTTGATCAATTCTGCATCTAAAACAGTCCGTTTGAATGTTAGATGAACTTATTTCTCATTTAATTTGGTCATTTGCCCTAATTTATTCTTTGGTTTTTTTTGTTGTTGTTGCAATGTCCCCTCCATGTTTGAAGCAACTTCATGCCTTGATTTTCCTAAACCGCTTGGATTGCATCCAGCCCCTCAATTTTGCCATTGTTCATTCTCAATGTTTTCCAACATCTCGTCCTGCTTAGCAGTTTTCAAATAGGGGTTTCTTTACAATCGCTCGTCTTTCTGCAGGAGAAAGTGTGGACTGTCCCAGCCCACGTGCCTCATTCCTGATGAAGGGCTTTTGCCTGAAACGTCGATTCTTCTGTTCCTTGGATGCTGCCTGACCCGCTGTACTTATTTAGCACCACGTGCTTGGCTCATTGCTCTGTAGGCCAGTTTCTGACAAAATGACTAACACCTTTTTTTTTTATCTTGCAGTGACCTGAAAGTGAAGGTTGGAGAAAGATACATCAATGTTCACAAATTTGTGTTGGCAGCACGCAGTGATACCTGGAGCCTGGCAAATCTTGCTTCTGTCAGTGAACTTGACCTGTCAGGTTGGTGTGCAGGATGGATTCAGAAAGTGGTTTTTGGTCTCTTACTCATACTGCATTACTATCCAATTGCTTTCAACATCCTTGATTTTATGTTACAGACTTATAATCTATACCAAGTCTTCATCTTTATGCTTCTAGAACTGCGCCCACTAGTCAAGACTCTTCAAGTATCATCTCTATTATCCTGTCCATGACTCTGGATTCGCTTTATTGTTCAAAAATTCTATTAATCCAACCATAAATATGAGCGCTGAGCAACTGGGACCCTGTGGAGTCATGAATTTGAGTTTCCTGAGCATTTGGGAGAAGGAATTTCTCCTCATTGTCAGCCCCAAACAGATGACCCCTTATCCTGAGATGACCCTTAGCTCTACTCTTTTTTTTTTAGTCCAGAGGAGCAACCTCTTAGGATCTCCCTTGTCAAGCCACCTCAGTATTTTAGTTGCTTCATCTCGTTCTCCTGAAGTCCAGAGAATGTAGGAGAAAGTGAGGACTGCAGAAGCTGGAAATTAGAATAGAGAGTGTGGCGCTGGAAAAGCGCGGTGGGTCAGCCCACATCTGAGGAGCAGGAAAATCAATGTTTCGGGCAAAAGCTTTTGAAGGGCTTTTGCCAGAAATGTTGATTTTTTTTTTTCCTGCTCCTTGGATGCTGCCTGACCTGCTGTGCTTTTCTAGCACCACACTCTTGACTCCAAAGAATATAGGCCCATTTTATTGATTCTGTTTTAAAATGAGTAAACTAACTGAGCTTCATTTCTAGCTGACCTCGTCCATTCAATATCTCTCTTTTTTTTTTTTTCCTTAAATTATAGCACTGATTTTTGGAGTGTTTGTTGAAAAAGTAATCTGTGCTGTTGCAGCTTGGTTAAACAACTATACAAGGAGTGTTTTATATTAAGCACAGCCTGTTCAAATAACTAATCCATAGAGGCCTTAATGTACTGGTTTACTAAAAGAATTGATATTGAGGCATGCCATAAGCATGTGTGGTTTTGAGGAATCCTAGCTAAACTGGAGTCAGTGGGACTCGGTAGAAACGCTCTCCAATGGTTGGAGTCATACCCAGCACAAAAGGAAGATGGTTGTGGTTGTTGGTCAGTCTCTAGGACTTCTCTGCAGGAGTTCCTCAGGATAGTGTCCAAGGCCCAACCAACTGCTCCATCAATGGCCTTCCTTCCATCATAAGTACTGATGGATTGGGGATGTTTGCTCATGACTGCAACACTTAATGAAGATGCTGGCATCAATCTTCATGAGTGTCAGCTGGCAGCCTAATGATGTGGCCACCCATTTGTTTTTAGCAATAATCTGAACTAAGTTTGGGCCTGAGACCTGGGCGATTATGTGTACATCTGTGGCTTGAAGTTCTGACAGCATCTGGCAATGTCACGTTATCTATTGCTGAATTTCTGGCATTTCTTTTTCATGATGCCCAAAGCATGAGTAAGTACCAAACTTGGGTTCTCCTCTGTTTTTACAGGCAAATACCTAAAATATGGGAAGGGTCTATCTCTGGCCACCTTGCAGTTCTAGCCATTAGTTTAGGCAAACTTTAATGCATCTACAAGTTGATGGACCTCTGATCTAATGGTCCACATTAGTTTTTTTTCAAAAATGCAAGTGGTGAATGCTTTTGTCTTGATTTTTGAGAATTCCCTTAATTCTGGAATGATCCCCCATGACAGGAGAAAATGTAAACAGCCATGTTAATATTTGAATGGTGTCGTTATACACAAATTGAAAAAAGTTAACTTGCAAGTTCAACAAGTGGTTTATAAGGCAGCTACTATGTCACAGTTATTGAAAAGCTGTTGAAGTACAAAGATAAAGAATTCATGTTACACTAATACAGGGTTTCAGTGAGACTGTATCTGGAATACTGTGTGCCTTTTTTCTCTTGCCCAAAAGCAGGGCATACCTATCTGAGAGGGTACGACAGAAGTTCACTAGACTGATTATTCTGAAGTAAGAGGGCTGACCTCTGAATAAAGTAGGCCTATATCCTGTGGACTTTAGGAAATGACTGGTTATGTTGGAAGTGACATTTTTAGCTGACGGTAGACTTCACGTGACTAAGAAGCAGGGCTTTGGAAGCTTGTGATTTCAAATAAACCTGTTGGACTATAATCTGGTGTTGTGACTTCCAACTTAATAGAGTAGATGCGAGGAAACTGTTTCCTCTGCCTAAAAGGTAAAGGTCATAGGGCAAGGGGGTCATGCAGTTGGGACTGAAATGAAAAATTTGTTTGGAGGTGTTGGCTTTGGAGTTCTGTCACCCCAGTGGACTGTGGAATGTTTATTTGATGTGTCTGCTCAGGACTGTAATTGATAGACTTTTGGGCCAAGGGTTCGGAGGATAGAACAGAAAAATATTGTTAATGGAAAGGTTCAGTCATGGCCTTGTTGAATGACAGCTTGTCATCCTCATACCTATTACATTCTCTCATTGTATATTGATTTTTTTTTTCTTTCACCTTGTCAGATGCAGATCCAGAAGTAACCATGGCGATGCTCCGATGGATTTACACAGATGAACTTGAACTGAAGGAGGATGATGTATTTCTCACTGAGCTAATGAAATTAGCTAATAGATTTCAGCTATATCTCCTCCGAGAGCGGTAAGATGTTGGGCACTTTTTCACTTGAATAAGGAGATCTTAAAGTTTGTGTCCGGCTTGATGAATATCTATAAATAAACTACACAGATTTTAAATTGATGAAAATCTAATTGCAGCTCAAGTAGAATTTCAATTTGGTTACTACTTTTTGGTATTTGGAGATTTTGGTTTGAACTTGGGATGACAAAGAAACGAGTTTTTTTTTTGCTAAGTGGTTATAAGTGGGGTGAATATGAATCTGGAGAATTTGTTAATCATAAATTTGTGAGATTATGTAGCATTCGTGATTACTGCTTTACTACAACCGTGCACTAATTACAGATGAAGGCCATTTATCCAACCAGGAAGAGCTAATGCTTTGTAGTACTTAATTATAGAGTCATAGGGTCTGTTTCTGTGCTGCACATCTCTATCGATCCAACATGTCCATGCCGACCAGTTATCCCAATCCAATTTAGTCCCACCTGCCAGCTCCTGGCCCATATCCCTCCAAACCCTTCCTATTCATATACCCATCCGAATGGCTTTTAAATGTTGCAATTGTACCAGCCTCCACCACTTGCTCTGGCAGCTCATTCTATACATGCACCACCCTCTGCGTGAAAACGTTGCCCCTTCAATCTCTTTTATATCTTTTCCCTCTCACTCTAAACCTATCCCCTATAGTTCTAGACTCCCTCACCCCAGGGAAAAGACCTTACCATTTAAGTGTCTAAGTCCTGCTAAGATTTGTTTTCCCAAAATGCAGTACCTCGCATTTATCTGAATTAAACTCCATCTGCCACTTAGCCCATTGGCCCATCTGATCAAGATCCTGGTGTAATCTGAGGTAACCTTCTTCACTGTCCACTACACCTCCAATTTTGTTGTCATCTGCAAACTTACTAACTGTACCTCTTGTGCTCGCATCCAAATCATTTATATAAATGACGACAAGTAGTGGACCCAGCACCGATCCTTGTGGCACTCCACTGGTCACAGGCCTCCAGTCTGAAAAACAACCCTTCACCACCATCCTCTGTCTTCTACCTTTGAGCCTGTTCTCCCTGTATTCCATGAGATCTAACCTTGCTCACCAGTCTCTCATGGGGAACCTTGTCGAACACCTTACTGAAGTCCATATAGATCACATCTACTGCTCTGCCCTCATCAATCCTCTTTGTTACTACTTCAAAAAATGCAAACACGTTCCTGAGACATGATTTCCCATGCACAAAGCCATGTTGACTCTCCCTAATCAGTCCTCACCTTTCCAAATACATGTACATCCTGTCCCTCAGGATTCCCTCCAACAACTTGCTCGCCACTGATGTTAGGCTTACTGGTCTATAGTTTCCTGGCTTGTCCTTACCACTACCCTGAAAAGATGGCATCACATTAGCCAACCTCCAGTTTTCCGGCACCTCACCTGTGAATATCGGTGATACAAGTATCTCAGTAAGAGGCCCTGCAATCACTTCCCTAGCTTCCCACAGAGGTCTAGGGTACATCCTGGGGATCAGGTCCTGGGGATTTATCCATCTTTATGCGTTTCAAGACATCCAATACTTCCTCCTCTGTAATATGGACATTTTGCAAGGTGTTACCATCTATTTCTTTTCCACAATAAATGCTGATGCAAAATACTCGTTTAGTATCTCCCCATCTCCTGTGGCTCCACACAAAGGCTGCCTTGCTGATCTTTGAGGGGCCCTACTCTCTCCCTAGTTACCCTTTTGTCCTTAATGTATTTGTAAAAACCCTTTGGCTTCTCCTTTTAATTCTATTTGCCAAAGCTATCTCATGTCCCTGTTTTGCCTTCCTGATTTCCCTCTTCAGTAAACTCCTCCTGCCTTTTATACTCTTCTAAGGATTCACTCGATCTATCCTGTCTATACCTGACATATGCTTCCTTCCTTCTTTTTCTTAACCCAACCCTTAATTTCTTTAGTCATCCAGCATTCCCTACACCTACCGAATTGTTGACTATCCTGCTCCTTTGGAGAAAGTGAGGACTGCAGATGCTGGAGATCAGAGCTGAAAAATGTGTTGCTGGAAAAGCACAGCAGGTCAGGTAGCAACAAAGGAGCAGGAGAGTCAACATTTCGGGCATGAGCCCTACTTCAGGAATGCGGCTCATTCCTGAAGAAGGGCTTATGCCCGAAACATCGATTCTCTTGCTCCTTTGCTGCCTGACCTGCTGTGCTTTTCCAGCAACACATTTTTCAGTCCTATCCTGCTCCTTTGGCCTGTTCCAACAAGCAGCTCCTTCTACACTGATTCCATTTAGCTTCATTTGATATCCCTGATACCCTTTACCAGGAGAAATCTTGCTCTGTTAACTATCTAGTACCCAGTTTCTATTAGTAGAAAAATTCCATATTTCAACAAGTCAGTCCTCCCAGACAAGAAGGGCTTCCTGACTTCACTCTGAACTGGCTTGCCTCTAATCTTAAGATTGTGCTATCTTGTTCTGGATTCTCCTTCCTATCCATCTATTGATTTACTGTGAGGAAGGGTTTGTTTGTTTTTGAGCTATTTGACTCGCTCACATTACAATTATTGGCTTTACGTTACTTTAGTTATCTTTGCTTGGAGTGTGTAATGAATAGCTGGGAAGTATTTTAGCTTCAACTGTTTGGATATTTAACTTATACCTTCATCTGTGGTATGATTTTTTTCAAAATTTATTTATGTCAGGTTTTCAATATTACTACTATTTTCCTGATTGAGACTTAGTTCATATATTGGGCTGTGATTTGAATTCCAGATAATTGTTAAACGTGATGGTGTGGTCACACCTCCAATGTATTTCCATTCCTTCTGCAATGTCAATTTCATGAAGAGAAACTAAGCAAAGTTAAGCAATTCTTCTTGCTATTTCCTGGCTCATGAAGCAGTTTGCGTGGTGTTTATGACTGACTGCGGTCAACAGTAATATGTAGTTATACCTCATCTCTGCAGATTTAGAAATCTGCCTGGATGGGTTTAAACTAGTCTCTGCATAAAATGGCTTCATAACTGCAGTATAACAACAGGACGTCTTCTGCCAGATTTAATAAACATGGAGGGCATGCTGTGTAAAATTCAAATGTGGCCAGATATTTCACTAGCTGTGGTTTTGAATCTAATGTAAAAGTTCTGGTTGTAAATCTGTTGCACCTTAAGGTCTGCAGGTGTCATGTGGGTGAGTTCTGTCTCTTGATGAATTTGATAAAATGCTTGTTTTTTGAAGTTAGGGAGGGCATCTTGAGTATAATGCCCCCGTTTTAATTTTTTTCCTGATGTGACTAAGTTTTATACAGGAGCAAGCTATTTTCCTCAACAGGCCTCTGCAAATGTTGTTCTGTCTTGCTTCAACTTGCCCTGTTATCAAATCCTGGTTTTCTTGTTACTACACATTTTGAACTCAACTGCTTTCTGCATTCAACCTGAGGAGTTTCTGGATTTATCAGTTACTAGAACTATTTGTTTAGTTTTGGAATCTTGTTGCTGAGTGTCCACCCTGAATCATATCTGCAATTTTTGATATACTCCTTCAACTCCAGTTCAAACAAACCATTTGTGTAAATAATGAACAACAGTGCAGATCACCTCTGCCCCAGAAAAGGTCCCAATGATCTAAAAGGCTGAATCCCTGCCCCCATCTCACATCCCTGTAGAATGCTGCTACCTAAAAACCAGGGAGGCAATGGCCATTGGTATTTTTTATAACTAGAGTATTAACCCAGAAACTTAAAATATTTTGGACCAGCGTTCAAAACCTGTCATGGCAGATGGTGGAATTGGAATTCAATTTTTTAAAAAATCCTGGAATTAGAAGGAAGTCTGCCATCCTCACCTATTCTGGCCTGTATGACTCCAGACCCACAGTCAAGCTCAACAGGGTCTTCTTTACCCACTAATTCTGCCAGAGCAGTGTGATTGACTCTCAACTGCTCTCTGAAATGGCCTACCAAGTCATTCAGTCGTATCAATCGCTACAAAGAAATGAAGCCGGACAGATCACCTCGCCAACGTCCTGTATAACTGTAGCATAACTTCCCAACCTCCATATTCAGTGCCCTGACCGATTTGAAGGCCAGTGTGCCAAAAACCACCTTCACTGCCCTGTCTACCTGTGACTCCATTTTCAGAACTGAGAACCTGAGCTCCAAGGTCCCTCTGTTCCACTACACTCCTTAAAGCCCTATCATTCACCATGAAACTTCTACCTTGATTTGACTTTGCAAAATGCAAGACCTCACACTTAACTATATTAAACTCCACTTGCGTTTCCTGGACCACTTCCCAGCTATGTAATGGCTATAATATCCCAGTTCCATGTACCTATCCATGTCCTGAATTCATCAGTCTTGCCTGTTAGCCCTCTTGCATTGAGAGAGATGCAATTTAATCCAACAGGTAGTCTTTGCTCCCTGTCGTATTTCAGCCTGACCTGTCTTTTCACTTTTTTTTTCTGATGACTTTGCAACTCTGAAAGAAGATCTAGTACAGTGTGGTGCTGGAAAAGCGCAACAGGTCAGTCAGCATCCGAGGAGCAGGAAAATCGACGTTTCGGGCATAATTCCTGAAGAAGGGCTTATGCCCGAAATGTGGATTTTTTTTTTTCCCTGCTCCTCTGATGCTGTCTGACCTGCTGTGCTTTTCCAGCACCACACTTTTTCAACTCTGATCTCCAGCATCTGCAGTCCTCACTTTCTCCTAGTGTATCTTCTTTCAGCCTTGTACTTGCCTCCCTGCTGTTGAGGATCCCACCCCCTGTCAATCTAGTTTAAACTTCTCCTGTAGCACTATCAAACCTGGCTGCTAAGATAGTTCAGTTCAGATGCAACCTGTCCCTCTTGAACAGATCAGCTCTGCCTCAGAAAAGATCCCAATGATCTAAAAGGCTGAATCCCTGCCCCCCGCACTAATTCTTTAGCTATGTATTCATCTGTCATAGTCTCCTGTTCTTGCCCTCACTAGCATGTGACACTGCAGGTAATCTGGAGATTATCAGAGGTCCTGATTTCTAATTTTTTTCTTCCTTGCTCTATAATCATGCTACAGGACCTCAGGGGAAGTGGTGGAGGCTGATACAATTGCAACATTTAAGAGGCATGTGGATGGGTATATGAATAGGAAGGGTTTGGAGGGATATGGGCTGGGTGCTGGCAGGTGGGACTAGATTGGGTTGGGGTATCTGGCCGGCATGAATGGGTTGGACCGAAGGGTCTGTTTCTGTGCTGTACATCTCTATGACTCTATTTGTGCCAACATGCACAGTGACTTCTGACTGCTCACCTTCCCGCTTGAGAATGTTCTGCAGCCACTCATATCCTGGACCCTGGCACCTGGGTGGCCACACACACCATCCTGGATTCCCATTTGTGGCACAGAATCTGCAATTTGTCCCCTTAAGTACGGAGTCTCCTATCACTAAGGTTCTGTTTACCTTTACCCTTTCCTGCTGTGCCCCAGAGGCAGTCTTGTGGCCACTGACTACTGTTTTCCCCTGAACAGTCACTGTTTCTTTTCTTCCCCCTGCCCCCCCAAAATAAAGTATCCAAAATGGTATTGAGGGGGAATGGCCACATCCATCTGGTCAGGACCAGGAAATTTATCCACCTTCGTACATTTCTAATATATCCAACGCCACCTCCACTGTGATACGGACTGTCCCCAAAATAGGGGATTCCTGCACTGTCTGCCTACTCCCTTTCCTGGTGGCCACCCAGCTACACTGCCTGCACCTTAGGTGTGACCACCTCACTAAACGTCTTCTCTACAAAGTGCTCACCAGCTCTAATAATATCGAGTGCATGGAGCTGCAGCTGGATGTACTTTCTGCTAGTGTACTCATCAGAGACAACAGAAATCACCCTGAGCTCCAAAACACATGCGACTGCCCTAACTACCATTTCAACTGCTGTAAGACTAAAGAGGAAAGTTAAAAGGACTCTACCTGAGCTGATCTGGCCTTTTTGCTGAGCTGCTACTCTCTGAAGCCCCTCGAGTCAAAGTCTTACTACTTCTATACCAACAAATGTTGCAATAGCATGTCCTGTGATGGGTCCTTAAGCGTGCCTTGATACCAGGCGCATGACAATCCACTCTTCAGTGCAGGTGACTGCTTCCAGACTGTAATGTATGCTGCCAAACAAGATTGGCATGCAAACAGCATAAGCTGCAAGTGATAGAGCTAAGTGGTGCCACGACCAATGGATCTAAGTTGTGCAGTCCTGCCATACTGTTTGTGAATGGTGAACAATTAAACAACTCATTGGAGGAGGCTCCACAATTATCCCCATCCCTGATGTTGGAGAGCTTGGACATCGCTGCAAAAGATAAGGCTTTGTCTGTGTTCCTCAGCATTAGATATCAGCCTTCAGCCAATTCAGTTCATTTCAGGTGATATCAAGAAATGGTTGGAAACACTATAATGTAAAGGCTACAAACTCTAACAACAATATTAAAGTCTTGTACTCCAGAACTTGCTGCTCCCCCCTAGTCAAATTGTTCCAGTACACTGAACATTGGCATCTACCTGACAATGTGAAACATTGCCCAGCTGTGACCTTATGTTTAAAAAGACAAATTCAAACCAGCCAATTTAGTAAAGTGATGGATGGTATCATCAAGTGATGCAAGCAGCACCTGCTCAATGATGCTCAGTTTGGGTCCTGACCTTGTAACAGCCTTGGTTTAAACATGGACAAAAGTTGAATCCGAGAGGTTAGACTGACAGCCCTGGACGTCAAGCCTGCATTTGACTGTTTGGCATCAAGGAGTCCTAGCAAAACTGGAATCGGTGGGTATTGTCATAGAGAATCGCCAGGAGACGCAGAGAGTTCTTCAAGCAGTAGGTCTTTTATTTGCAAACAAAAAACAGTGACACCGGAGAAAGCAGATCCTTGAGTGCCCACGAACCTCCGGGTCCATGGCTTTTAAATTTTTTTTAACATGTTTCTGTTAGCTTATCAGCATGTCCAAGTATATTGATCAAAATACCTCACTCTAGCTACACAATAAATCAGTGTTAGTTCCCATTATCTCTTTAGTTGTGCATTCTACTTAATGTTATCCCAATGTCATAATTAGATATTTAGATCTAGCTCTTGCAGCGATGGTCTTTCATTCCAGACCCTACTTAATAAATATCTAATTGTGACATTAGGAAAATATTATCGCCTCTGCTCCAGTGATCCTCCATTCCAGACTAACCTGTCATGATAGGTATTTAGCTATTCCATCTATTACAATAGTCTCCTGTCTCAAGCTGACTCTACTAACTATTAATTAGATATTTTAATGTCATGTCCCAAATATTTATGGTCCCAATCTTGTCATAATGACACTTAACAATTTATTAGAGGTAGTTTCCCTGCTACCTCCTCTTGATTAAGTTACTTAATGTGAAAACAGGCCCTTCGGCCCAACAAGTCCACACCGACCTGCCGAAGTGCAACCCACCCATACCCCTACATCTACCCCTTACCTAACACTACAGGCAATTTAGCATGGCCAATTCACCTGACTCCCACATCTTTGGACTGTGGGAGGAAACCGGAGCACCCTGAGGAAACCCACGCAGACATGGGGAGAATGTGCAAACTCTATACAGTCAGTCGCCTCAGGCAGGAATTGAACCCGGGTCTCTGGCACTGTGAGGCAGCAGTGCCGCACCGTGCCGCCCACAAGATCACTCTTGCCATAGTGATCTTTCAGCCTTACTCTGCTAATTGGTTTAAGAGCAAGGTTATTCCACTATACTTA
Organism: Chiloscyllium punctatum; assembly: GCF_047496795.1. Lineage (NCBI taxonomy): Eukaryota > Metazoa > Chordata > Chondrichthyes > Orectolobiformes > Hemiscylliidae > Chiloscyllium > Chiloscyllium punctatum. Next base: position 47,001,243 of record NC_092757.1, on the reverse strand, counting down.
TCCCATCCTGCATTCCACAGATTGCTAGTGGTCTTCATGCTTTAACCCTTCCCATGTTTTCACACTCTTTATTTTCCATAGTATCAAGGGGCAATCTCTCTGCTGGTTGGCGTTATACATTTAAGAAGATGGTTGTGGTTGCTGGAGGTGAGTCATGTCAGCTCCAGGAAACCTCTGCAGGAGTTCCTCAGGGTAGAGTTTGAAGCCCAGCCATCTTCAGCTGCCTCATTGATGATCTTCTCTCTATCCTAAGTCAAAAGTGGGATGTTCACCAATTGCACAACATTCAGCACCATTCACGCTGAATCAGATTCTGAAGCAGACCATGTTCAAATGCAGCAAGATCTAGACCGTATCCAAGCTTGGACTGACAAATGACAAGTTATACTCCTGTCTCACACATGCCACACTATGACCATCACCAATAAGAAACAATCTAACCACTGCCCTAAGACAGTCAATGATGATTCCATCACTGAATCCCCCATATCAGCATCTTGGGTTACCATTGACCAGAAAGTTACTGGACTCTCCACATAAACAGAGGCGACAAGAGCAGGTCCAAGGCTATGAATACATAATGAGTAATTCTCCTCCCGCTTTCTCCAAAGATTTGCATCATTAGCAAAGCACAGTTCAGGAGTGTGATGAAATAATCCCCACTTGCGTGGATGGGTGCATCTCGAACAACACTTGAAGCTTGACACCATCCAGGACAAAGCCCACTTGATTGGCACTACATCTACTCTTTCCACCAGCGCTCAGCAGCAGTGTACTATCTACTTGATGTACTGCAGAAATTCACTGGGGCTCCTCGGACAGTATATTCCAGGCTTGTGCCAACTTCAGTCTAGAAGGATCAGGGCAGCTGATCCAGGGGAACACGACCACCTTAAGGTTCCCCTCCAAATAACTCGCTATCTTGACTTGGAAACACTGTTGCCATTTCTTCACTGTCACGGAATCAAAATCCTGGAATTCCCTTCCTAAAGGCGTTGTGGATCTACGTACAGCAGCAGGTATTCTGCAGCAGTTCAAGAAGGCAGCTCAGCACCAACCCATGTAATAAGAGATGGATAAATGCTGGCCAGCCAGTGATGCTCTCACCTGACAAAATGAATAAAATCCTTCCTGTTGCTCATCCTGAGTAGTTACTGTTTTAATCCCAACAGTTTAGGTTTGTAATTAATTGACTTTAATTGTATTATTACTTGTCCTCTGACTCTGCATGTGCTGACCTTATGAGTCTACATACAGTTCCTTTTGGGCAAAAATACCTTGAGTTCCTGTATAATGCTTTGATTTCATTTTCTACTCTCATCTAGTCTTTCAACAACAACAAAAAATTATCCTTTTGGGAACCTTAATTGTGTTAGGAATTGCATATATTCTCTGACAGTGACTTTATTTTGTTCAAATGTAAAATGTTTTAGCTGGGCTAAGATGTTGCTATTTGGGGGACTAGGGCACTTTTGATAACTTACTCCTATCTAGTTGTGTACACAAATCCCTGTAACCAGGGGGTTGACCATGAGAATGCTAGCATCCTATTGCTGGTGATAATGCAGCATGTTGAAAGATTTTTGCTATGTATTATGTATGTGTATGATGTGTATTGATTGTTTGTGTTTCCCATTGACAGATGTGAAAAAGGAGTAATGTCATTGGTTAACGTTAGGAACTGTATTCGATTCTATCAGACTGCAGAGGAGCTAAGTGCTGTTACATTGTTGAACTATTGTTCTGAGATTATAGCCAGCCATTGGGTGAGTTACAATTACTTGTGATTATAATAGCAGCTTTTGTAGTGAAATATTCTAAGAACTTCAGAGTTGCATGTACATCAATGTTAACTCCGAGAACCTAAGCTATATTTCATACCACAGCTCTACATCATTATTTTCAAAACTTGCCGCAGGTATTTGACAAATCATGTTTACAGCAAACATTCCAGGTGACTTAGAAATGTTTGTCATTTTCCAAATTTGAGCTGACAGATCAGCTGTTCACTGGTATTGTTACTGCTTTACCTGATCAAGCTGTAGGGATCTGCACGAGGTACAACCAAGGAAGGAAGGATGTTCATTTTGAACGGTTTCTCACCTCCCTCCCCTCCCCCCAAAAAAACCTGAAATCAGATGGGGTCATTTATGGCACCAAAATTATTCCACCCAGGGTTTGACTCCAGCACAGATTGAAGGAACAAGTTCCTTGTTTGCACAACCCTGTAGTATCAAGTGGTCAGTGTGGCACAGGGATTTCCTGCAATTTGGTGTAATTGACTGGGGAAAACCCTGTGGTAAAGATGATCTGTTTTGAGAAAGGCGTTGTGCTGCAACGGAGCTGATCTAGTTAGAAGAAACCCCTGCAGTGTAACTAGTTTTCAGTGCTGTAGCTGAATCTTAGAGTGAAATTTGCCTTTCCTCAGTAGTGATATCACTAGATTTGCTGACTCAAATTCATCCAATACTCACTCTTGAAGTAAAGTTTGTATTTAAATTGTGATAGGTATAAAATGCTCATCTAGACTGTTTTTACCCTTGCTAGTTGGTATTGGAAGGATAATTCATTTTTCTCCCAGAATTAACCAACTACAGAATCCAAGGTGCACATTTAAAAATGGTATGAATGTTAGACATGTCATCGTGCACAGTCTGTGCTGGTTAAAGCGATCAGTAACTGGATCATATCTTTCCAAAGCATTCTTAGTTTGGTCTGCTGCAAGGGTGGATACAATTTTAGTTTCCATACCCCTTCAAGAAAAGGTCTTTTTGGATGGAACATAGAACAGAGATCCTCTCTGGCTATTCAGTCAAATGTTAAAGAGCTTTTGGTTTCTTTTTCAAGATACTCACTCAATATTTCTCCCTCAGCCAGCATCAAAAGGGTTTTATTTTCATGAGGATTGATTGCTTAAACCTGTGAAATGTGTCCCTCTGGTTTGAGCTGAAGAAAAAACTTGTTCTGTTAGCTATTTGCTTCTATTCCAAAAATACATTTTTGTACTCTTCTATAGCAATGCCTAATGGCATTGTGCTGTAACAGAGATGCATGTATTTTGAACATTAATTTGCAGGTCCAAATGCAAATTGATTACATGTCATAGGGTTTTTTTTACAGTCTCCAATCTCCAAGTGGCAGAATTTCAATTTTCATCTTTAGTAGCAATCAAGATACCAAGCATTGCAAAATTTATTTTAAGGAAGTTTCTTCTGAAGGTCTCCAATTTTATAATGTTTCTTTGAAAAAATGCATTTCTTTTATGCCTTTCACCATCACAGGATGCCTAAAAGTGTTTTACAAGCAATTAAAGCCTTTTTGAATTGAACTGTTGGAAGAATGCCTTATTTACAAGTGTAAAGCTGTAACCTACTGGCGCAACAATAACAGTGTAGTTGTGGTAATAGATCAGCAGTCAAGAGGTCTGGAGAATTCAATCAAAAGCATACATTTTAAATCCCACCATGGCTGCAGAAGGATTTAAATACAATTTATTACGGTTAATCTATAATAAAAGTTAGTATCCATATTGGTGGTGATGAAACTACTGAACTGCTATTTAAGTATCTATCTGGTTCACTAACATCCTTTTGGGAAGGGAACCTGTCACCTTTTTTAGTCTGGTGCAAATATGAGATTCCAGATACCGCAGTATGATTGCCTTGTGTCTAAAGTGGCCTGTGCAAACTACTTTGCCTTGAGTAACGTGGCTCCTCGCCATCCTTTGAGGACGGTTGGAGATCAGCAATTTTAAATTCTGATCTTGACAGGGATGCCTGTATCCAGTCAATGAATTTTCAAGTACATTATTTCTCATATCTTGGGCTGTCAACATGCTGTCTGTGCAGGCATTCATCAGATATCTGTCACCAACAGCAATGACACCATAAGAGACAGGGACAATCGTCAGTCATTCTGTGACTAAGTTAAACTCACGATAGCCATTTGATCTATCGAGTCGGTATCTGTCCTCGAAGCAATCCCATTCCCCCACCATCCCAGTATCTATCCTTGGAGCTCAGTAAGTTTGTTTCTGTTCAGTGCCCATCCAATTTATTCACTGTTTACCCTCACCTTTCAGGTCATACCACTCACTTTTTAAAAAAAAGTTACTTTTACGGATACTAACTTTTTATTATAGATTAACCGTAATAAATTGTATTTAAATCCTTCTGCAGCTGTGATGGGATTTAAATGTATGCTCTTGATTGAATTTTGCAAACCTCTTGACTGCTGATCTATTACCACAACTACACTGTTGTTGCGCCAGTAGGTTACAGCTTTACACTTGTAATTAAGGCATTCCTCCAACAGTTCAATTCAAAAAAGCTTTAATTGCACGTAAAACGCTTTTTTTTTTAGGCATCCTGTGGTTGTGAAAGGCATGAAAGAAATAGTTTTTCAAAGAAACATTAGAGACCTTCAGAAGAAACTTCCTTCAATTGTTTTGCAATGCTTGGTATCTTGATTGCTACTGAAGATGGAAATTGAAATTCTGCCACTTGGAGATTGGAGGCTGTCAAAAATGTAATCAATTTGCATTTGGACCTACAAATTATATTCAAAATACATGCACCTTTGTTCGAATGCATTGCTACAGAAGAGTATAAAAAGTTGTCTTTTGGAATAGAAACAAATGCTTTCACACCAACCATCCCATTTATGCTTGAATGTCTCCATTACAACGTGTCTCTTTGACTTTCTACTATATAGTTCTTCATTTATTAACCTTGTAAAATGTTAAAATATCTAATGCAATGAGGACTGTAGAAATGTAAATTATCTATAAGCTTTTTAAGCTATAGAGTGCTATAGAAATGTAAAAGCTGCTTACTTTTTCTATATATGCAAGTAGTGTATCAGCTGATATACAATGAAAATGATCCCTTTTTTTGGAATGATTATCTACTCACTTCACTTAAACACTGATGCTGTTTATCCAGGATGATCTGAGGAAAGATGATTTCAGTAGCATGACTGCTCCTTTGCTGTATAAAATGATTAAATCAAAGACTGAATACCCTTTGCATAAAGCTATCAAAGTGGAAAGAGAAGATGTTGTATTTCTCTACCTCATTGCGATGGACTCTCAGGTAGGTGTGTCATCCATTTAACTGAAGCAATGCACAGAAGGCCTGACTTCAGGGTTCCCCACTGTGTAATTCCTTTCAAATGTTTACATGTAACTTGGGAGAACCTTGTGCCTCATTCCTCCAGTATACCCTGGGCTCAAAGTACAACATTTGAGTTATAGCTTTTCACAAGAAACTTGCGATTTCAGGAAAACTGAGATTTTAAAATCCCCACAACAAATGGAAAGCATTGAAACAAAAACTGACTTGAAAACATTTTAACTAGGGATTAGGTTTTCTTTACCTTCATTGGTTTATTGTAGCCTCTGGAACTTCAGTCCAAGATCTGAAGTTTTAAATCTGTATACATGTACATATATCTGTTATTTTGCGCATATGTACATTAATTTTCTTTTCAATAATCTTGATTTCTTCTCTGCCCTGTCTAAAACTCTAAACTTTTTATTACTAAGACAAACTGGACAGGAACAGCAGATAGACTGGAGCTACCTGCTGGGCCCAATCATCAGGGGGTTCACAAACTCAGAACTATAGTTTGAGCACGTTCACCTATATCATTGGATCCTGTATGTTTGTTAACTATCTTTAACTGAAACTCTTCTCAAGACAGACCAACATTTCTGTCAAAAGGATTTACTGAGTGAAATAAGTTTGCAGTAATATCACCAGCTCTAATTTTCTAGATGGTTAGATTTAGTGCAATGATATAGCGTCTATTTTTCTTTCCTGTCTTCTAACATTTAATCATTTTTTCTTTGCTCTTGCTATTTGTTTATTACTACATTTTACAGTTGCCTGGTAAACTGAATGAACTTGATGATCATGGAGACCTGGCTTTGGATCTGGCACTGTCACGACAGCTGGAAAGTATTGCAACCACGTTGGTTAATAACAAGGCAGATGTTGACATGGTTGATAAGAATGGCTGGAGTTTACTTCACAAAGCTATCCAAAGAGGTAAAGTGGTGGCAAGGCTGTTAAGGTCAATATATTGGTAGCTAGAATAGCTTGCAAAATCGTGCACTTGTGTCTTCGGTGCAGACTCTAAAATGTAACAGTGGCTTGTCAGTATTGAATTATTTTGTTTAATGTAAAAATATTACACTTTTCTGGGAAATACCTATTTACTAAAGTCTGTATGATGCAAGTTAAAGAAGCAAATTTTTGGGAAGGTTTGAAATCTCAAACTGAAAATCTTGGGAATACTCAAGAGCTTAAGCGACATCTCTGGAGGAAAATGCATGGTTAACATTTCAGACGAATGGCTGACTTTATCAGAGCCGGGTAAAATTAGAGATCTGTCTGGTTTGGAGCAAGTATGGAGAATTTATACTCTTCAGGCAAAGTAGCCTGTTTGATTAACACCCTATCCACCATATTCAAAATTTACTACCACCTTGCAAGTTCTCTCTCAAACTAGACATGGTTGCAGTGGTTCAAGAAGGTAGCTTGTCATTACCACCAGCAGCAGGGCAATTAGCAGTAGGTGATCAATACTGTCAAAGGGTTCCTGAGCTAAAAGTTGTGCAGGGGTCCCCAGTTTCATGAATGTTTGATATCCAAAAGCTCATACTCCTTAAAATTTCACCCTATTGTGGGATAAAGACTCCACATACAAATACTCCCTCTTAAGGGCAGCTGATTTGTTGTCCCTCATTGGTTTTTCTTTCTAGAGTCTAGATACTCCTCACCCCACCTCCCAGGGGCTGGGTGTGGAAAGACGCCATTTAGCTCATCGAAGTTGCTCCAACCCTCCAAACAGCATCCCACTGGGATCCAGCCCATACCCTTTCCCATAATCCAGTATTTACCATATTTAATTCACTTCTCTGTTCAGAAGAGGAGGTAGAAATCTGATTATTTTTTTTTCTAACAATTGTTTTGGTAATACAACGTGAAGGAATTGATAGTTACAAAACTAGTAGATTGTGGAAACTGGGTATGAGCAGCCCTAAGATCTTGATACATTGTTCAATTGCTTAATTTGTGTGCATCGGTTTTTATAAAGTCTTTAAGATATTGAGTTCTTTTAATTTTGTGTTCTTCAAGTTTGGCAGAAGTATTAAAATTACACCATAAAGATTTCTCTGAACTCTGATCTTGTTATGTTTTACTTTTGCTGAGTTTTGTTTTATGTCAGAGTTTGGTTTTGAGTATGAATAGCTAAGTGAGAATTCTGTAAACTCCTTCTCCTGAACCTGGTTGTGGGAGACAAGCTGAAATGGCTTTGGGTAATGTTGGAAATCTGATCTTTTGAAAGATACTGTGGAAACCTGCTGTTGAAATTGCATTGCAACTTTTACCTTCAGTTAGGCTTGATGTTAAGCCTGAAACTTCTGGCTTTTTTTTTTAAACAGATTGCAGTGAAAGATTCTTTGCACTTTTTCTTTGCCTTCTCTTCCCTCCCAGATGCTAGTTACTTAATGCTGATGGTCTTTTATGCCAGTGAATATAATTTATGAAGGTGCACCATGTTTTTCGATTCCATGCGAAGTCTCCAATGTAGGTAGTCCTGAGGAAATGCTGCATTGAAGAACAGTGATAGTGAGGGAGTTTGGGGCAAACTCCTAGGTGATGGTGTCCCAAACATCTGTCCTGTCCTTTCTAGGTTGTAAGAGTTCTGGTTTGAAAGGTGTTGTCAGTTTTGTTTTGTGTTGTTTTGTCTGAGTCTGGTTTTGAGTATGAATAGCTAAGTGAGAATTCTGTAAACTCCTGCTGAATCTGGTTGTGGAGACAGTTGCATTGTGTAGATTCTACACACAGTGCCACTGTGCATTGCTGTTAGAGTGCCAGTCTAATGGGCTCTCTTGTCCTGGATGGTTTTAAGCTGCTTGAGTGCTGTTGGTGCCTTCTTGTAAGAAGAAAACTTTCCATGGAATGGCTATGTATAGCCTGCTTCTAAACACAGATTCTATTTGGCCTGTAAAGTCCACACTGACCACCTGAAGAGCATCCCACCCAGACCCACTTAGCCTGCAACCCTGTATTTCCCATGGCTAATCCATCTACCTTGCACATTCCTTGACATTATAGACAACTTAGCATGGCTAGTCCATCTGTCCTGCACATCGTTTGGACTTTGGGAGGAAACCCAGCCTGACAGGGAGAATGCGCAATCTCCACACAGTCACCCGAGGCCGGATTCAAACCCGGGTCCCTGGCACTGAGGCAGCAGTACTAACCACTGAGCCACCATGTTGCCTACACCACCTTTTGTCGTCAGGGTCAGCATTTGTGATTTTTGTCTTAATTAGTGCAGGCAGTTAATTGTAAACAACGTTTTTATGCATTTGGAGCCTGGTATAAGCTTGAGGCGGCACAGAATGCAGAATCCTTTTCCTAAAGGACGTGAGTTAGGTAGGCAAAAAGGGGACATGAGATAGCTTTGGCAAATAGAGTTAAGGAGAATCCAAAGGGCTTTTAAATACATTAAGGGCAAAAGAGTAACTAGAGAGACAATAGGGCACCTCAAACATCAGCAAGGCAGCCTTTGGAGCTGCAGGAGATGGGGCAGATACTAAACGAGTATTTTGCATCATTATTTACTGTGGCAAGGACATAAAAGATATAAGAATGTAGAGAAATAGAGGGCATCTTAAAAATGTCCATATTACGGAGGAGGAAGTACTGGATGTCTTAAAACACATATAAGTGGATAAATCCCCAGGACCTGATCAGATGTACCCTAGAACTCTGTAGGAAGCTAAAGAAGTGATTGGGCCTCTTGCGGAGATATTTGTATCATCAATAGTCACAGGTGAGGTGCCAGAAGACTGGAGGTTGGCTAATGTGATGCCACTATTTAAGAAGGGTGTAAGGACAAACCAAGGAACTATAGACCCAGTGAGTCTGATGTCAGTGGTGGGCAAGTTGTTGGAGAGAATCCTGAGGGACAGGATGTACATGTATTTGGAAAGGCAAGGACTGATTAGGGATAGTCAACATGGCTTTCTGCGTGGGAAATCATGTCTCAAACTTGACTGAGTTTTTTGAAGAAGTAACAAAGAAGATTTGAGGGTAGAGTGTAGATGTGATTTATATGGACTTCAGTAAGGCATTCGACATGGTTCCTCATGGGAGACTGGTGAGCAAGGTTAGATCTCACAGAATACAGGGAGAACACGGTGGCACAGTGGTTAGCACTGCTCCCTCACAGCGCCAGAGACCCGGGTTCAATTCCCGCCTCAGGCGACTGACTGTGTGGAGTTTGCACGTCCTCACCGTGTCTGCGTGGGTTTCCTCCGGGTGCTCCGGTTTCCTCCCACAGTCTAAAGATGTGCAGGTCAGGTGAATTGGCCATGCTAAAATTGCCCGCAGTGTTAGGTAAGGGGTAAATATAGGGTTATGGGGGTTGCGCTTCGGTGGGGTGGTGTGGACTTGTTGGGCCGAAGGGCCTGTTTCCACACTGTAAGTAGTCTAATCTAATCTAAATGCTCCATTTTGGATACAGAACTGGCTCAAAGGTAGGAGACAGGGTGGTGGTGGAGGGTTCTTTTTCAGTCTGAAGGCCTGTGACCAGTAGAGTGCCACAAGGATCTGTGCTGGGTCTTCTACTTTTCTTCATTCATATAAATGATTTGGATGCAAGCATAAGAGGTATAGTTAGTAAGTTTGCAGATGACACAAACATTGGAGATGTAGTGGACAATGGAGAAGGTTACATCAGATCCTGTTGTAATCTGGGCCAATGGGCTGAAGAGTGGCAGAAGGAGTTTAATTTAGATAAATGAGAGGTGCTGCATTTTGGGAAAGCAAATCTCAGCATGACTTATACACTGTAATGATAAGGTCCTCTGGAGTGTTGCTGAACAAAGAGACCTTGGAGTATAGGTTCATGGCTCCGTGCAAGTGGAGTCGCAGGTAGATAGGATCGTGAAGGCGACATTTAGTATGCTTTCCTTTTATTGGTCAGTATTGAGTACAGGAGTTGGGAGGTCATGTTGCAGCTGTACAGGACATTGGTTAGGTCTCTGTTAGAATATTGCCTGTAATTCTGGTCTCCTTCCTGAAGGAAAGATGTTGTGAAGCTTGAAAGGGTTCAGAAAAGATTTACAAGGATGTTGCCAGAGTTGGAGGATTTGAGTGACGGAGAGGTTGAATAGACTAGGGCTGTTTTCCCTGAAGTGTCTGAGGCTGAAGGGTGACTTTTTTTATAGAAGTTTATAAAATCATTAGGGGCATGGATAGGATAAATAGACAGTTTTTTTTTCTTTCTCTTGGGGGCGGGGGGGTGGGGGGGGAGGGGAGGAAAGGAGAAGGAGAAGGAGGAAGAGAGTCCAGAACTAGAGGGCGTCAGTTTTGGGCGAGCGGGGAAAGATATATAAAAGAGATCGAAGAGGCAACTACAGGGAGATGGTGGTGAGTGTATGGGATGAGCTGCCAGAGGAAATGCAGGCTAGTACAAATACAACATTTGAAAGGCACATGAATGGGTACATGGTTTTGGAGGGGTATGGGCCGGGTGCTGGTGGTTGGGATGTTTGGTTGGCATGGACAAGTTGGACCCAAGGGTCTGTTTCCGTGCTGAATGGCTCTATGACTCAGAATGAAACCGATGGATATTTATGACCATTCTCGGATTGCCATTGATAAGACTAACTTTATATTCCAGAATTATTGAATTCTGTTTATTAATCAGCTCCTATAGTGAGATTTGAACCAAAGTCCCCAGAGCGTTAGCTTGGGCTGCTGGATTATTCATCCATAATATTTCCACTACGCCACCATGTCCCTTAAAGCTATATTCATCCAGGTGCACATTGGTCTTTTGAACTTGACTTTCATTTGGGTGGTAGTGATCTAACGGCAAGTCATCTACTGATTCCTCCTGCCTCGCAGTTTTGTGCTTTCCTCGGTCTTAGTAGTTCATGATGTAAGAGATTGCACAGTTTTCTTTTTTGGGGGGCTATAAACTGAAATGGAGGTCTGGTTGCTATGACTAAGAAGGCTTTAATTTGACAATATAGCTGTGGACTTGTCTTTTTCTTTATCTTTTTTTATCCCTTTTTCTCACTCCCCTCACTTTTTTTTTCCTCGCTCCACTGCCCTTATGTCTTCTCCCCCCACCAGCCTCTGTTTCTGTTTCTCTTTCTCTTTTTTTCTGACACAAGTGAGGCATAATTATGACAAATCTTTCCAGTCCAGTTGTACCAGTATGAACTTCCCACATTCAGTTTTGATGAGTCATGTGATGAGGTCAAAGAACAATTGAAGTGGTTTCCTCTTTGTATCTGAAGGATACAGCAGTCCTTTTTTCCTCCCAAGGTTGAACCTTTCCAGCACCTGTTTTCTCTCCAATTCTGGCTCTGACACCAACTTAGACTTCACTGGTTCAATCCTTTGCCATGGCTTGTAACACTGAACCTGAAGTGTTTGACTGGGGCAATCCACAAAGAGGCTGGCATGATGACCTTTCTACTGCAAATGCACAGAAGGAAAGCAAAAGAGAATACCTTGAGAGAGCAACACTAGTTTGGTCAGAGAAGTTACCAAACAAAGTTTCTTTAAAGGAGTGAATGTTATATTGGAGTTTGATTACTGTGGGATACACAGTTACAAAGTATTTAAGCTGTTGGTTAATTGGCCAGGGCAGAGTGTGCTGGTTGAGGGATGGAGGTGGTCAGAGTCTGAGCAATGGAGATTTTGTGCTTTAGGATGTGTTGAGAGGGGGTTGCTATGGGTAGCAACTTTTTTTTTATATAGAGGCCTTTATTTTAAAAGGAGACATTCGAAGTAGGTGCCGGAGTAGGCCATTTGACCTCTTGCGCCTAGGCAAAATCATCTTTTGTTCTAAGCTTCAATGGATCCAGGCCTGTCTAATTTTTTTTTTCTCTCCAGTTTCTCCCCTTTCTCCCCCCCCCATTCCAAATATCAATCAAACGAACCTTCACTGAACCCCTGATACATTTATTCCCTGAGATAAGACCAGAAGTGTAAACAGTACTGCATATATGGTCTTGTACAACTGTGGCAAACATCCCTACTTTTTATATCCCATTCCCCTTGCAATAATTGATAACCCAGCTGCTTCAATCACTAGCTGTATTTGCATACAAACTTTTGAGATTCTGTCCCAGGGCATCCAGGTGCCTTTTGTACTGCAGAGTTCTGCAATGTCTCTATTTAAATAACATTGTTTCTATTCTTCCTGCCAAAACGGCCAAGTTTTGCTTTTTTTTTTCTCCTGACTAACTCATAATTCCTTTGCAAACCCCTTTTCACATCTTACTTTCCTACTGACCTTTGTGCCCTCAACCAACTTTTCCAAGTTTGTTAATATAAATATGTTGAGGCCCCAGCACTAATCTGTAGCACTCCACACATCAAATTTTGCCAACTGAAAATGGCCTATTTGTGCCAAACGTTTTTCTTTTTAACTAATCTTTTTGTTTGTTCTGTTTTACTGTCAACACCATGAGCTTTTGTGTAGTAGCCTTTTGATGTGGAGCCTTGTCAGATGGCTCTCAAAATCTTATTTAAATCAGTCAGAGTTCCCTATATCCACCGTGCTTGCTGCTACTACAAATAAATAAAAACCCAAATAAGTTATCAGACATGGTTTTTTTTTTCCTCTAAACCATGTTGACTATGCCTGATTTGTATTAAGACTTCCTAAGTCTATAGTTTCTGCTTTCTGTCCCTCTTCCTTGAATAAGAAAGTCCCCTTTACCATTTTCAAATCAAATGGACTTTTTCCAGAATTTAGGGAATTTTGGCAAATTTAGAACAAACACTGTTTCAGCAGCCACTTTTTAAAATTTATTTCAGCTTGAAGTTCCACTAGTATCCCATCTAGGGACTTGTCAGTTTCCAGTTCAAATTTTTTTTCCTCCATCCTGATTCGAATTATTTCTGGAATGTTATTCATCTTTTCTGCAAAGAAAACAGATGCAAAATATCTGCTCAGTTCATCTGTGATTTCCTCCTTTTCTTCTATTAATTACTCAGAAGACCGATGCTCACTCTATTCCTTATTTTCGTGCTTGCTCTCGCTCCCCTTTCCTTAAAATACCATTAGGAACATTTTTATGCTTCCTGTTAGATTTCCCGATGACTTTAATTTCTCTAACTTTCGTTCACCTTTTAGTCATCTCTTTTGCTGTACTACATATTGTCAAATCTACTGGTGTGCCACTCGACTTTGGAATTATTTGCTTTTTCTCTCAATTATATTTGTACCTTTTTTTTTGTTTCCTTTTTTAGCTATGGGTGGTGCATGCTTTCCTTGGAGTCTTTCATTTTCAATGCAGTGTACCACTTCTGAGTTTTCTGAAATAAATACATAAATATGTGCCACTATCTTTACTGGCCTATCCTGCAATTGAATGTTCCAGTCCATTTTCACGCTTGTCTTTCAGGCTGTCATTTTTTTCTAAAGTTTAAAACAGCAGTCTTGGATCCACTCTTCTCTCCCTCAAATTTGAATGCACAGGTGTGTTATGATCTTAGCTACATATTAATATTGTACCTTTACTATGAAGTAATTGGGTAGAAGATTTGATATCATATTTTAGCTTTAGTGCTCCTAACATTTTGGATGGCTTTCTTTATTTTAAAGGTACTATGTCAATGTAGGCAGGAATTGTGGCTCATCTTATTACTGGGCAATTAGTACACAAGCAACAGAAGAGTTAAGTGATCTATCCGTGTTGTCTAAGAACAGGAGTAGGCCATCTCACCCCTCAACCCTTGTGTTGGTGGCTGATGTCACTAAGGACAAAGTGGTTCTTGTCAGGGACTCATGAGGTTAAGTGGAAGGGGAGGAAGAGAAAACCACACTGAGGATGCTCCAGCCAAGAGTAGAACCAAGTAAGAGAGGCCCACATACCTGAAGAATGAATGTAAATATCAGAAAGGTGGGGTGCATTTATTCTGTAGGCCTGCAGCCAAAAAAAGTAGTTGCCTTTCGGGAACAAGAGTGTTACTCATGGGGTAGAGCTGAGAACTTAAGCCTGTGATTAAGTTGAGAGAAAGGCCAGTCTTCTTACTGACTAGTTAGAATTAATCTGGGTGACAAGCTCCCAACTCCCATGAGCTCCTTGCATTTGGAGAGTGGATAAAGGAGACCATTAGTGAAGAAAAGATGGCTTTGGCAGAGAGGTGAGTTGACCTGTTGGTACATCATTCAGGCCAGTCGCATTTGGTGGCTGACTGAACAAGTCTGCTTCAGATATATTCACCTTGGAACTAAAAGCTAATGTGGGAATCTTGTAATAGGAGTGGGAGAGGGCTGAGGATTAAATGAACAGATTTATAGGAGGTGATGGCATCACTGAACTGATAAGAAGCTTGGAAAAGTGAAGTATTGTGTATGGAGGGCTAGAGGCTTGGCATTTGGTTTGAAAATGTGGTTCGCCCACCAGTTTTGAGATTTTGGCTACTTAATGAGATTGATAGCAGACAAAAAAAAAATCTTTGTATCATTTGTCATTTGAACAGTTATATTATCTGCATGAGTCTCAGTTGTTTGGCATTAGTGCAAAATTAACTATTTGTGAAACAGCCTGAGGCTACTTTATATTGGGTGTATAACTTTTAATTGTATACAAGTGAAGGTTTTTGCATATGACTGCAAAGAATAAGCTTGCATTTAAATCTTAGAACACTTCGTTTTGCCAGCTGTATCCAGCGTTGCTTAAATAGCATATACAGATTGCCATCTTGTGGAGGGAAGAGGAGTTGGGATTGCTGTACAGTTTGTTTCTTGCAAGTTGGGCCTTGCATTTTGTTCTGACCTTGAGCCACTTGATGCTGTGGAATGTAGCACTAATTTGGATGTGGAGAAAAACCAGCTGTTGTAAATATTCAGGAATTAAGGCAACGTGTGGAGAGGGCATTGATGCACCAGATCAGTGACTTTCCATCATTAATTTCTTTCTGCTTTCAGAACCAACATTTGTTCTCCCATGCTTGGATGGTTATGCATTGGAAATTTCTAAATTGTAATGCCTGTCAACTGCCCCATCTTCGCACATAAATAGTTTTAACTGGCAACTCTGTAAAGTTGGATTTGTGTATTTTATTTTTAGAAAAAGTTTGCAGCTTGCTTTAAGCATCCCTCAGTTCCTCCTGGAAATGACAGCAATTCTTTGACAGCAGGGATTTACCTGCCAGTTAGGAATTGATACGAGGCAGTCTCCAGACTGTTTCCTACCTGCCCTCCCAGGGTCACTGACTCCATTCGTGTTTGTGCCCAACTGCTGTTTCAGTAACAACCTCCTACAGGAAGGCATGAAACCTTCAAATTTTGGAGGGAAAGTGTTTTCAGGCTGTTGAGGGAGCTCAGCAGAAAAATGCTATAATTGTTATCAAATGGTTTCCCTGGAGCGTCGAATGCTGAGGGGTGACCTTATAGAGGTTTACAAAATTGAGGGGCAGGGATAGGATAAATAGACAGTCTTTTCCCTGGGGTGGGAGTGTCCAGAATTAGAGGGCATAGGTTTAGGGTGAAATGGGAAAGATATAAAAGAGACTGAAGAGGCCTCTTTTTCACAGTGGTCCATGTATGGAATGAGTTGCCAGAGGAAGTGGTTGAGGCTGGTACAATTGCAACATTCAAAAGTCCTTTGGATGGGTATATGAATAGGAAGGGTATGGAGGGATATGGGCCAGGAGCTGGCAGGTGGGACTAGACTGGTTTGGGATATCGGGTCGGCATGGGCGGGTTAGACCGAAGGGTCTGTTTCCGTGCTGTACATCGCTATGACTCTATTTAGAGTATTTAAAACTACCTGCATAAATGGAAAAGCTGGAAAATTATGTGGAGAAAGGAGTGGGAAGCTATATTCGGATGTGATGGAAGTACTAGCATGGACTTATGGCACTTTCTTTTTGTACGTGTACTATACAGCATACCATAACAGCAATATCATTCTGTTCTCAGTAAACACAAGTGAAGGAGCATGATTCAATTGTTTGGATCAACTGATATTTAGTTTGATGTTTGTGGAGGTGTATGGAATCTGACACCAACATGTGAATTCTAAAACTTGTGCCAAGTGGGATTTAATTCTTTAACTTTGTAGTTAAATGCTAATCTTTAGAACTGGAGCAATTTTTCAAAGAATTGCAAACTTGGACCATTCTTCAGTATTCTGAACAAAAATCAGTTTGAATGTCAAACATCCCAGATTTGTTAAAATTTCAGTTTTGTTTGCAGTGGTGTTGATCCCTTTTTCCTAGGCACACATGGAACATTGAAGAGCCATTTGTTTCCCACTTGGCGTAAGATTTAGAATTCACATTGTTGGTGTCAGAATCCATACTCCTCCACAAACAACATCAAATTAAATATTAGTTGAGCCAAACAATTGGAAGCACGCTCCTAAACTTGTGTTTACTGAGAACAGAGTGATATTGCTGTCTTGGTGTGCTGTATTGGTTTGATTTGAGGGGAATAATGAAAGTATCTGTCGAGTGCTGAGAGGAAATTGGAATGTGCATGTTTTTAACTGGTGGAATTCTGTTCATGTATTGGAGTGGCTTTATTATGCCAAATGTATTTGTCTCAAACTAGTTTCCTGCAAAAGTAATATGCAATTCTGCCCTACTAAAGTAGAAAGTTGGGCTTAGACTAGTTCTGGGTTCTACCTACTAGTAGCCCATGCCTTCCTGATAATTAGGAATTTGTGTATTTGACTTTTTGAACCTGAAGTCATTTCACTGTGTAGATGAAACATTGATCTGGTTGTCTGCTTCAATTACAGCATCCACAGAAATATTTGGTGATAACAATGCTATGCTGCATACATTGGGTTTTGTACATGCAGTTCACATATGTAATCTTCCTACATTTTTACTAGATTTTATTTCCCTTTCATCAAACCAGGCTGCTTTGTAATCTATTCTTTTGATAGTCTGCTTCCCAGTTTGGACAGTATAGAACGCTACTGTGTTCCTTTATTTCCTTGTCAAGCTGTTTCAAGCTAATTGGAACATTGCAAACTATAGTATGTACATTTCTGCAAAATATCTTTTTTTTTCATAAGTTGTTATACAGCCTTATCACATTTAAATTTGAACCAAATATTTTTGGGAACCCTTTAATACAGGTGATGAATTTTCAGCTAGCTTCCTAATTCGCAATGGTGCTCGTGTGAATGCAGCTACATATGGACAGCAGGAGACACCTCTTCACCTCGTAGCCTCATACAGTCTGAAAAAGCACTCGGTAGAAGCAATGGCAGGAATGGCACGTATCGCACAAGCGCTTTTGGAAGCATCAGCCAATTCAAACATGCAGGATAGCAAAGGACGGTGAGCAGCAGTTGTCACTGTCCTCGCTCCTAACTAGCTTCCTATATTGTGATAAATTGGAACTAAGTGTGTGTTCTACCAGTATTTCTCCACTTGTGTGTTTTCACACTCCTTTCTTTTTCCTTGTCACTGCTATGCCTTCTGCTTGATTATTGTTGTGGAGCGCTGTCGGTCCATTTAAGTTGTACCGGCAGTTATTGTAGTAAATAGAAGTAGCAACACCGTCTAGTTGTCGTCCTACCTTTTTTGGAATTGGGGCCCTGACCTTAATCGTACAACCTGTCCAAATCCAACTGACCTTTTTGAAGGAGCCGCAAACAAACTGATTGCTTTAATCCTGTGAATGATGCATTGTTTAGTTGAAAATTTGCTAAAAACGTCTTTATTAGGTCAAATTGTGCAGCAGTACTGTTACAAAAGCTATGTATTGGTTGTTAACTCCTTCCACTGAGATCTCTTCCTTGTTTACACAGGACACCTTTACACACTTCTATACTGGCAGGCAATGAGTATGTTTTCACACAGCTACTGCAATGTAAACAGTACGTATGAATCACTAATTTCTTCATTGCTTCTTCTGAAAGCACTTCGCTTCTTGAAGTGAAATTGTTTTCTAAAATGTCTTTGGCAAATGTATTTTTGTAGAATTGACCTGGAGCTGAAGGACCATGAAGGAAGCACGGCGCTATGGTTAGCACTCCAGGATATAACAGTGGACTCCGATCAGTCGGTGAACCCATTTGATGACGTTCCAGTTGTGAATGGCACTTCATTTGATGAGAATAGTTTTGCAGCAAAACTAATTAAACGGGGTAGTAATCCAGATGCACCAGATGCAAAGGGTGAGAAACTAGCAAATACACCAGCAGGAAAATTTACACGTGTACAGACCAGTCCTCGCCTTTCAGTTGTACCATAACCAACAATGTGATGTGCACTGCAACAAGCTGGTTTTGCAGTGCAGAGAAAAATCAGGAACTGTTCGTTTGCAAGGTCTACAGGATAAACTGCAGTTTCTATAAGCTGGTGATGCGGGGGATGGCCATCAAACTTTTAGACTGGAGCCAGCCTTTGAATGTCGCTGCATCCATCCAGGGAAGTGATGCATGTATACAGTCATGAGCAGTAACTTGTCTGGATGCATACAGCAATTATCTATCTTCTAATCAAACCAAGTTAGCCAATACAATATGGTAAAAATTAGTGGTAAATCAGAGAACTAGGAACATTTTAAAAGCCCACAAAAATGACCTAAAAACAGAATAGCTTGAGGGGAAACTAGCAAGTAATGTCAAGGTGGACAATGTGTTTATTTAGAAACAAAGAATGGGGCCAGAGTGGACATAGGCTAGCGGCTGAGGAGATGAATAAATATTGGCCTCTACCATGAAGACTGAGGATTCCAAAAATAACATTCCAATCAATATCACTAGAGAAATGTACTTGGTGTACTAATGCGTCTAAAGATTGATGGGTTTTTATAGTAGGATTGTAAAGGAGGTAGCTCTAGTGATAGTGGTCTACTAGTAATCTTCCAAGAGTCCTTCGATTTTGGAAAAGTCAGAATTGGGACAACCAATGTCATTTGCTGTACAAATTTTTAAAAAAAACTAGGCCAGTCACCTTAACATCTGTTTATTCGGGTAATGTTAGTCTAAAAGATTTAATGGTAGAGCATGGAGAAATACATAATGTAGTCGAGTAGAGTCATATAGCATCTTGAAGCACAATCCTGATTGGCAAATTTATTACAGCTGTAATTGGCAGATTGCCACAGGGATCATTGCTGGGACCACAAGTATTTATAACATGTTCCTCAGTGGGATGAGAAAAATGAATGTACTATTGCCTAGTTTAAGGATCAAATGAAAATAGCTGAGCAGAGTGGTGATGAGGATGTCACCATCTACAAAGGGATGCACACCAGTTAAGAGTTGACAAAAGCTTGGCAGGTGGAATAGATGTTATGTACTTTAGCTGGAAGAGTAAAGGAGCTGAATAATATTTAAATGGGGAAAGACAGCAGAAAACTGCAGCGCCAAAGGATTGGAAGTTCTTGTGCATGAACTGCAAAAAGCTAGCACCCAAGTTCAGGTATTGAAAGGCAAATGGAATGCTGACCTTTATTTCAAAGGGAATGAAATATGAAAATAAGGAGGTCTTGCTAAAACAATTCTAAACTATACTAGTTTGATGACTTCTGAATACTGTGAGCACCCATTATCTAAGGACAGATACACCAGCATTGCAGGCAGTCCAGAAAAGATTCACTTGGCTGATCCTGGGTATGGAGCGACTGTTTTGAGGAGAGGTTGGGCTGGTACTCATTGGAGTTTTGAAAAATGAGTAGACGTTATTGAAAATATCAGGTTCTTAAGGGACTTGATAGGGTAAACGTGGAGAGGTGGTTATGCCTTGTGGGAGAGTCTAGGACCAAAGGACATATGAGTGGCACCTCATTCTGAAATTAAGGCAAAGGTGAGGATAGTGAATCTGGAATTCTTTAATGCAGAGAGCTGTAGAGACTTAGTAGTTAAATATACTCAAGATTGAAATAATTTTCCTAATCAGTAAGAGAAGCAAAGATTACATGGATAAAGGCACGAAAGTGAAGTTGAGGATTATCAGGTTGACCATGATCTCATTGAATGGTGGAGCAGACTTGATGGGCTGAATGGCCTACTATTTCTGCTCTGACCTCTCTGACTTTGTGATATCCAAAGGTGCTTTGGAGAAATTGGGAATGTGGTAGCTGATGTACAGCGCAGTACAGATTAGTGACTCATTTAGCTTATGCTGGTATAAGCTGGTAGATAAATGGAAGCCAGTGCACTGTAAAACTCAGTCCGTGCTTCAGTAAGATGATGGAGGATGTTTTATGTCCAGCTGAACGCACAATTTAACATCTCCTCCAAAGTGACATATTAAAAAGTGTCACCTTTAGCTTGCTATCCTTTGAGAGAAGTGGTTTAGTTTGTGCCTGATGACAGTCATAGCTGGTTGAGAACACATTTAATCATGTTTAGTGCTGGTCACACAGCTTCAGCGGAGAGAAGAAGTGTTAACATTTTGAGTTGGGTAACATTGAGACTCTAAAGGTTATTTAAGTTTCCCTCCTCTTATTGTGGCTTAATTATGGCTTTTGTTTCTCCAAAATTGAAGTGTATCTCTATAACCTAATGATTTGAAAGTGTTATGATTTCTTCTGGAAGCACACAAGTTGCTAATTCCTAAATGAAGAAACTATTGTAATTTTGGTTCCTGTTAAAGTTATATTGTAACTGAAGTATGAAGGTCAGTTTAAATTGTTGATAAATTTAAGCTCCTGCTGCACAACCACTGTATTCGCCTTCAGCATATTTATCATTGAATAATTCTGCTGTTCCACAATATGATGTTCTTTACTCGGGCACAGTAGGTTTGGTTAGGAGTCATTAGCTACTCTCATGAAGCTCGAATGTAGTATCATCAATGAGGGAAATTTCTGTGAACCTGTATTGTTTGAGCTGCCGCAGTTCTGATGTAGCTTTCCAAAGCAACCCACTGATAACACCCCAGTTCACTGTTTGTTTGGCCACTTCAGGGAAAACACCAACTCTTCTTTGTCTGAGTTATTCACACAACTTTCCAGAATATATCTCTGGTTGGTTGTTTTTAGCATGTTAATGTTTAAACACTTCTCACATCTGTGCCTGTGGTATGAAAGACATTTTTGGAATTATTTCCAAGAGCATTGCATCTGCATGTGCTGCCTGCAATTTTTCCAGTATAAATACCTATGATTACTAACAGCAACTCCGTTGTTTCAATTTATGAGGTACCCTGGTCTGGAAGAAACTCCTGAGTTGTAGAATCCCTACAGTCATGTTGTAATTGTCAGTGGTGTGAAGGGAGTTTTTGTGACAGTGGTAGTATCCCTACCTCTGATCGAGAAGATCAGGTTCCAGTCTTACCTCAGGACTTGAAGGCCTTGTAATGGGCATTTATAACACTGCCTTACAAGTTGATTATTAGCCTGCACTCATATGCCTAATGCAGGTGATAGAAGCAAGAGTCTCCTTTTTCATGTGGAGCTCTGGTAGCTGGAGTGTAACAGCCTCCCCATGGTAAAAGACTCCACATGCTGGTTCTTAACACTGGCTTTATTCTGTGACAAGTGTGAAACTCCTCTGTATTACAGATAATTCTGCAAACTTTCCAAAATTGTAACAAAGGGATACCATTTGACTAACAAGGTAAATTCTAGATATTCAGTTAATAATAGAATGTATGGCCTTAAAACAAATTCAGTCACCTTTTTAAATTATTCCTTAGCCTCTAACCTTCAGCTCAGTCTTGACTCAGCATGTAAATTGCTATAGAATGTTAACAATGTGTAAAACTTGTGATACTAGACGTTGAGTATAAATTGAGGTGTCAATTATCTAAATGTAAAGTAGTAATCAATGGGATATCTTTCCAACCTATTATACTCTTTAAAGGCTTCTAACATAGTGAACCACATTTCACTCTGCTAGGGAATTGTCTAATGCAAAGAGCATCGGAGACTGAAAATGAAGCTGCTGCGCTCTTCTTGGTTGCTCACGGGGCTAAGGTTAACCACACCAATCACTTGGTGAGTCTTTTGAAGTTAATATTTTAAGGAATTGTCTTTAACTTATGGAGGGAAAAAACATAATATCATTTATCCAAATACAGTACATTAATGGTTCACAACTTCTGTTGTGTATGGGCTGCGTTTGCTTTGTCTCTCAATTGATTACGTAGAACAGAGTTTAACATAGAGTAGCTGAAGTGGAGAATAAAACTGCTTTAAGTAGCTTTGCATATGCTCACAGAACAAGTGCACGTTTCCCTCCGTTAATGGGTGAATGTACCACTTAGCATGTTGACAAACCAGTCAGATAGAAGAACTCCAAAGATTTGGTATATGATAGCTTGTCTGAATTAGGGTGAAAGGAGAAATTGACCAAAAAACTTCTACCCTGTTTTGTTGTCCAGTCACTCTGAACATGTGGACAAGATTTGAATTGGGAAAGAGGGACTTGAACATCGAGTCTTAGCTACAGGCCTTCAACCTGTTGCTTGTAACGTGCTTTAGAAAGTAATTATTTGGGGCAAATAATATCTCCCTTTCCAGATATCTATGTATTTCTACACTTAGTTCCAATTGACCCTACTACAAAAAGTGCCACTATTTGATTGAATTGGAATTGAATGTAAGAGAAGGAAGATTATGCTTGAGTTATACAGGGCATTGGTGGGATTTCATCTGGTGGACTGTTGGGCAGCAAGAGCAAGGCAAACTAAAACAGTCTATCACTGATTTCACTGGTGTAAATCCCAAACATTCAAGACTCAAATTGCCCAATTTTTTCCTAACCAGACTCTAAGAAGAATAGATATTAGACGCCAAAGTTTTATAACTTAAATAGATATAGCAGTTTATTCTTAATATTGTAACTTTAACAGAGCAAAGCTAAGCACTAAGATAATCTAATTTAATGTTCATGATTTAAACCCAACTACATAACCCTAAATCTGACCCAGTTAAGGGATAAATTAAAAAGAAAATGAGTTGTAACTGGCCAGTTCAATAACATTTCAACACTTGAGTATCTGGTCTTTGTGGAACCCTGAGTGCTGCATTTATATTGCAGCGACAAAAGATTGTGTCTTATTCAAATTCCCAAGTCACTGGTTAATGCAAACAACTTCCAGCTGGATCTAATGAACATTCACCTTTTATTTCTTATAAACTGATTATTTTCTCCGGAAGTTCCACAATTTTTGTAATTGCATAGAAAACTCGAGAGTAAAACTAGAGTA
The DNA here is from genome assembly GCF_047496795.1 of Chiloscyllium punctatum. Lineage (NCBI taxonomy): Eukaryota > Metazoa > Chordata > Chondrichthyes > Orectolobiformes > Hemiscylliidae > Chiloscyllium > Chiloscyllium punctatum. Next base: position 46,978,066 of record NC_092757.1, on the reverse strand, counting down.
CAGCCTTGCAGTCCAGCAGCTTCCGAGCACACAGCCTTCTACCCCAAAAACCAAGTCAAAACTAATCGGTCTATGGCTTACCTTTTTCCCCACATTGAGATTGCCTGGCCAGCACTGGCCTCCCCTATAATGACCAATACTACATCCAACCAACTGCCAGTCCTTGAGTTTAAAATGTCCCGGTGCCGAAATATCTGTAGTCATTTTACAGTAATGAATGCATTATCATTCCAGGCCAGTTCTCACATATGCAAACCTCAGTTGGTTTGCATTTTCCTCCTTTTCAAAATAAGCTGCTGCTCAAAGTTCAAAGTTGTTTTTGATTCTCAACTACAGTTTGTAGTCCCAAATCAAAAATGAGAAAAATAAAGAAAAACATTGGCCTCAACAGTATACAGTGTGGTCACCACACTTGCAGAAGGATGTTAATGCATTGGAAGCAGTTCAGAGAAGATTCACTAACCCAGTTTGCTGGGACCTGGTTTGCAATGTAGAGAGGTTCTAACAACATTAGTTCAACTCCAACACAACTGGAGATTACCATGAAGGACCTTCCTTCTCAACCCCTCCCTTCGTCTGAGCTATGATGACCCCCCCAGGTTATGCCACTGCCAGTTGTCCGTCTCGCCCTTTTGCTCTCAAGATTGAGAACAGCCCTGTAGTTGAGTGGGACTGTGAGATCTTGAAGGTGCTTAACCAGGTGCATGTTGAAAGGATGTTCACTCTTCTGGGAGAATCCAGGACTCTGTGGTCATCGTTTAAAAACGAGGCACATTTGAGACCCCAACAAAAAACACTTTTTTTTTGTGTTGAGTCTTTTTAGAATTTCCTTCCTCAAAAAGTGGCAGTTACAGAATCTTTAAATATTTTTGTGGCAGAGGTCGAGATTTTTGCTTATCAAGCAGATGAAAGATTATTGGGGATATGCAGGAATGTAGAGTTGAGATTAAAGTTTAGATCAACTATGATTATGTTGAATGGTGAAGCAGACTTGAAGGGCCGAATGGCTGCTTCTTGTTCCTTGTTTGGATCATGATTGAACTCTTGCCCCCAACCCATACCTTCAGCTTTGACAAAATTAATGTGCAGTTTATGACCTGAATTTTTCAGAACTAGAGTTATCTGCAGAATAGGCCTTACTGTACCTATGTTGCATTGTCTCTCCCTCCACATCTTACAAAGGATCAGCATTGAAAGACTTCAGTTTAGTGAAGATGCAGCTGGAATTGGTGTATTCAGAGCAGACAAAAATTAAGGGGGAGGTTTAAAGAGATGCTCAAAATGATAGAGTAGATAGTGAGAAACTGTTGTTAAAGGTAGCAACATCAATAGCCAGAGTACAGTTTTGAGGGTATTGGCCAAACATTCTTGTGTAAGTGTAGCTATTTGATTTGGAAAGCATTGCTTCAAAGTGTATTGAGAGCAATATTTTAAGGATTTAGAAATGAAATTGGATAAAGTCAATTCCAGTTGTTCCTATTTTTGCCCTTCGTAAAGTCGCATAATAAGGAAATTAATTGTGGGGATATGGGAAAAGTGTAGGAAAGTGGGCAATTTGTATAGCTCTTTCTAAGCTATCCAAATAAGGATGCAAGCTGATTAGCTGCCTTGTTTCATTCCAGTTAATTTCTGTTTTGGGCGCAAAGATTGTCGATTTGGTACCAATGGTCCTTTTCTTATATTTGTTACAAAATATACATTGAGATTAGCAGGTGAAGAAAATTATTTTCCATATCAAATGCTAACCTGTCATAGAGCCTGAAAGGCTGCATACATTGACTATTCCTCAATGAGCAGCTTTGTGTAGCACAAATTCAGACTTTTTTTTTTCTCAAAAATTAATTTGCATTCCATGGTAAAATCTATGACTGCACTGTTCTTCATTTCCCTGTCCTTCTCTCCCTCCCCTTTTGCTGTGCTTTTATCTAGGGTGAAACTCCCCTGCACACAGCATGTCGTCGTGGCTTGGCAAATCTCACGGTAGAACTACTACAGCATGGAGCGAATCCCAACATTCAAACCAAGCGACCGCTTTCTGTCGGTACAGGTTTGTCGCAAGACACCCAGGATGGTCTCTCCCTGCAGACACCACTTCACATGGCAATAGCACATAACCATCCTGACGTGGTGTCGGTGATATTGGAGCAGAAAGGTAGGGTTACTCCTCCCTCACTAATCTTAACCACCTTGGTATCAATTATCATTCCTAATTGTGAGGGAATGGTAACTTGTCTGCAGACAGTTGAGCATTGCTTGGCCACATTGAGAGGCAAACTTAAGGTTTTGATTTGGATCTCCAGACTCTCCCTTTTTATTTCAGGCTCTCCTTCCCACCCCAAAAGAGTTTTTGTTGGGGATTTGCCTAGTCATAACTTTAAAAGTTTTATTCTTGATAAAACTTTGATACTCTATGAAATAAGATCAATTTGCACCATCACAATGTGGGTCTTATAGCAAGTTGGTAGTGTCCCTCCCTCTGGGCCAGGAGATTGGGTATGAATTTCCACCCGCTCCAGAAGTATATAATAAAATTCCCCAAACAGATTGATTTTAAAATAACTATTGTCGATGACTTTGTTTCTGTGGTTTGAAATATTGTGATGTATTTTAAAGCATTGCCATAGAAATACAAAACCGTTAATATTTCAGAAGTAATTTAAATTTCCAAAGCATGTCTGTATAAACATTTATGTAAAATATTTTGGGACATAGCTTTGTAACATGCTTACAAAGTTGGCGAGATTTGATCACTTCAAGACCTGACAGTTAAATAGTTGCTTTTGAACTCTTGCTTCGGTCCAATCATTTTATGCCAATCACAATTGAAACTGGCTTTTTGATCTGAAAACTGAGAGGTGAAGAAGACTAATTTTTTTTTATTATTCAACTCAGCAAATGCGCTTCATGCTACCAGTAACCTACAAATCATTCCTGACTTCAGTCTCAAAGATTCAAGAGATCAAACAGTCCTTGGGCTGGCTCTATGGACAGGTACCTATGAATGCACATTGTGTTAAACTCCTTTCCTTTTATCCTTGTGACTGACTTTTTGGAAATTCTTTAAATATTTGTTTCAGTGCAGTGGGTGTTCTTGTAACATGGGGTAATCCTGATGTGAAGGGACAGGAAGATATCTATAAACTGTCATGATCAGATTTGGTGTTGTTGGAGATAGTGATTTGATAAGTTGGTAGGTTACTTTGCAGTCAAAATACATTGCCCTATATCTTTTTTGCGAAATATGGCTCCGCTTAATCCACATCAGTCAATTTAAAAGATCTCTGGGGGTGACTAAGAATTTTTTGGGAAAGCAATCGCAAGTTGCATTTTAAATAATCCCATGACTTCTCTGCAATGTGAAGTCTAAAGGTTTAACCACTGGACTAACTGCACTCTCCCTGCAGGCATGCATACAATCGCAGCTCAGCTGCTGGGTTCAGGGGCTGCCATTAATGACTGCATGTCAGATGGTCAGACTCTGCTGCACATGGCAATTCAGAGGCAAGACAGCAAGAGTGCCCTCTTCCTCCTTGAACACCAAGCTGATATAAATATTCGGTAAGTAAGTTACTGCATAATACATTGTGCAGAAGGAAATTGTAGAGCGTAATCTATATCTTTTTGCACAATTAATCAGCTTATTCTAATTCTGTTTTCATTACTAACCTTTTCCCCATAATAAATGTTTCTTAATCGTTTCTCTTTTTTTGTCTTGATGTTTGTTTTATTTTTGTCAGAACCCGTGACAGTGAGACAGCTCTTCAGTTGGCCATCAAGAACCAGTTACCACTTGTGGTTGATGCTCTTTGTACCCGTGGTGCAGATATGTCTGTATCAGATGAGAAGGGAAATGCACCATTGTGGCTCGCCCTGGAGAGTGGGCTTGAGGACATTGCCTCCACCTTGGTAAGTGCACTTGATGCTGGGCTGAACCCTTTTCATAGTATCAAGTACTCCAGGTTCATGCAGTAAAGATTGAAAATACAATTTAATTTTTGCTGTAAAACATCCCAACCTTTTGGATGTTAAAATAGTAGTGTCAAGCCAGTAACCTCCCCCTGTCAGGAACATGAAACCCATTGTTAATTCAAGTTTTCTCAGTCCCACAAAGCATCACGAAATGTATTCTGCTTGCTTAAAAATATTGTGCTTTGATAGGCTGAACAGCTAGTTTGTACACTGCAAACCTCATCTAGTTAATGCCTGTTAAACCTCTACACACATTCCCTTGTATTCTATTCATCTTGCTTGTTGACGTAGTCTTCTAAGGGTGGCATGGTGGCTCAGTGGTTAGCACTGCTGTCTCACAGCACTAGGGACCCAGGTTTGATTCCAGCCTATGACAACTGTCCGTGTGGAATTTGCACATTCTCCCTGTGTCTGTGTGGGTTTCCTCAGAGTGCTCCGGTTTCCTCCCACAATCCAAAGATGTGCAGGTTAGGTGAATTAGCCATGCTAAATTGCCTGTAGTAATTGGGTGCATTAGTCAGGAGTAAATGTAGGGTAGGGGAATGGGTCTGGGTGGGTTACTCTTTGGAGGGTCATTGTGGACTTGTTGGGTCACAGGGCTTGTTTCCATAATGTAGGGGATCAAATCTAATCCCTTTCACCTCAAGCTATTGACCTCCCTTTTTAATTACATCCGTTCACTTCGCCTACTCCGTGAGATAACGAGTCCTGCATTTTAACATTTTGTAAAGAGGTTTGTGTTGAATTTTAGAGTTTCATGTTTTACTGGTGACTTATGATCCTAGTCTGAGATGTACTCCTCCCTCCCTCCCTTCCAACTCAAGTGGAAATAATTTCTTTATTTTTAAACCAATTGAACCCCTTAATAATTCAAGACAGCTTTCGGGTCGTCATCTGCCTCTCTTTCTGGTCATCTGCCTATTTCTTGAGGAAGAGTGGTAGTGATAGAATAAAGAAAATTTACAGCCTAGGAGCAGGCCCTTCACCCCTCCAAGCCTGAGCCGATCCAAAAGTACTGTCTAAACCTGTCGGTCAATTCCTAAGTATCTGTATTCCCCCTCCTCCCTACCTACTCATGCATTTATCCAGACTCCTGTTAAATGAGTCTACCGTGCCTGCCTCTACCACCTCTGCTGGCAACATGTTCCAAACACTCACTACCCTGTGTGTAAAGTACTTGCTGTGTGTATCCCCCTTAAACTTTCCACCTCTAACCTTGAAAGCGTGACCTCTCGTTATTGAATCCTTTATCTTGGGTACAAGCTTGTCTCTATCCACCCTGTCTGTACCCTTCATGATTTTATAAACCTCAATCCAGTCCCCCTGAATCTTTTTTTTTTCTCTCTCTATTGAAAATAAACCTAACCTACTCAACCTCTCTTCATAGCTAGCATATTCCATTCCAGGCAACATCTTCGTAAACCTTCTCTGCACCCTCTCCAAAGCGTCCACGTCCTTTTGGTAATGTGGTGACCAGAACTGTACGCAGTATTCTAAATGTGGCCGAACCAGTGTCTTGTACAATGTTAACATGACTTGCCAGCTCTTATACTCAATACCCCATGAAGGCAAGCATACTATATGCCTTCTTGACCACCCTATCCACCTGTTCAGTAACTTTCAGGGTACAATGGACCTGCACTCCCAGATCTCTCTGCTCATCATCTTTTCCCAAGGCTCTTCCCTTCATTGTATAATTCGCTCTAGAATTAAACTTGCCTAAGTGCATCACCTCACATTCATCTGGGTGAAATCCATCTGCCACTTTTCCACCCAACTCTCCAGTCTATGTATATCCTCCTGCATTCTCTGACAGTCCCTTATGCTTTCTGCTAATCCACCAACCTTAGTGTCATCTGCAAACTTGCTGATCAGACCAACAGTGCCCTCTTCCAGATCATTTATGTATATCACAAACAACAGTGGCCCCAACACTGACCCCTATGGAACACCACTGGTCACCTTTCTCCATTTCGAGAAACTCCCTTCGACTACTACTGTCTCCTGTTGCTCAACCAGTTCTTTACCCACCTCGCTAGAACACCCTGCACACCATGTGACTTCACTTTCTCAATTAGTCTACCAAAGTCCAGGTACTTACTAAAGTCCAGGTATGACATCAACAGCCCTTCCTTCATCTATCAACTTGGTCACTTCCTTGAAGAACTCTATCAAGTTGGTAAGGCACTATCTCCCCCGCACAAAACCATCGCTGATTAGCCCATTCTTTTCTAAATATAAATAGATCCTATCCCTCCATACCTTCTCCAGCAACTTTCCCACCACTGACGTCAGGCTCACTGGTCAATAGTTACCCAGAATATCCCTACTACCCTTCTTGTGCAGGGGGACAACATGAGCAACCCTCCAGTCCTCCGGCACCTCACCTGTATTTAAGGATGCCACAAAGATATGTCAGGGCCCCAGCTATTTCCTCTCACTTCCCTCAGCAACCTGGGATAGATTCCATCTGGTCCTAGGGATTTGTCCACCTTAACCTCTAGCCTACCCAATACCTCTCCCTTACTTATGTCAACGTGATCCAGACTAATCCAAACCTCTATCTCTGATCTCAAGATTCATGTTCCTCTGCGTGAACACTGCAAAGTAATCATTCAGAATCTCACCCATTCTCTCAGATTTGACACACCGCCTTCCTTCGTTATCCTTTAGTGGACCAATCTTTTCTCTAGTTACCCGCTTGCTTTTTATAAGAATAAAATGCTTTGGTATTCTCCATAATTCTGCTTGCTAAAGCTATTTCATGACCCCTTTTTACCCACTTGATTCCTTGTTTAAGACTTGTCCTACTCTTCTGATATTCTTCCAGGGCCCATTCTGTTCTGAGCTGCCTAGGCCTTATGTACGCTTCCCTTTTCCTCTTGGCTAGTTGTACAATTTCTCCTGTCATCCATGGTTCACGAATCTTGCCCTTTTCAATCCTCTGCCTTCAACAGGACATGCCTATCCTGCACTGTCTTTAACCTATCTTTTGAAAGCCTCCCACATATCAAATGTGGACTTCCCTTCAAATAGCGGTGTCTAATCCATGTTTCTGAGCTCCTGCCTAATTTTGATACAATTGGCCTTGGCCCAGTTTAGTGCTCTTCCCTTAGCACCACTCATCTTTATCTACGAGTATTAAGGGCGGCACGGTGGCACAGTGGTTAGCACTGCTGCCTCACAGCGCCAGAGACCTGGGTTCAATTCCCGCCTCAGGCGACTGACTGTGTGGAGTTTGCACGTTCTCCCCATGTCTGTGTGGGTTTCCTCCAGGTGCTCCGGTTTCCTCCCACAGTCCAAAGATGTGCAGATCAGGTGAATTGGCAATGCTAAATTGCCCGTAGTGTTAGGTAAGGGGTAAATGTAGGGGTATGGGTGGGTGGTGGGTCGGTGTGGACTTGTTGGGCCGAAGGGCTTGTTTCCACACTAAGTAATCTAATCTAATCTAAAACTTACAGAATTGTGGTCACTGTTCCCAAAGAAATCCCCACCATAACTACTTCTACCTGGCCTGACTCGTTCCCAGTGCCAGGCCCCTTTCCTCATCAGACTATTGACATACTGCTCTAGAAAACTCTCCTAGACGCTTCTTACAAATTCTATCCCACCCAGACCTCTGACGTTACGTGTATCCCAGTCAATGTTGGGGAAAATTAAAATCTCCCATCGCCACTACCCTATTGCCTCTACATCTATTCATAATCTATTTGCCTATTTGTTCTTCTACCTCACGCTCACTGTTGGGAGGTCTGTAATACAGCCCCAACAGTGTGACTGCAACCTTATTTCTCAGCTCCACCCATAATGCCTTGGTCCCCATTGACATGCATAGTGTCCTCCTTTAGCACAGCTGTGATATCGTCATGTGATGTTGGAAAGTTTTTGCATATGGACACCAGACTTATAGATTTTGATCAGCTTTCTCTTCTTTCGGTTTGCTTCTGACGGTATAATTTCTTTAACACTAGAGTAGATGATCAACCAAAAAAAACCTTGTACGGGGTTTGCCTTTTCTGACCCCAACGATTCATCATACCAAATCCACCATTATGCTAGCTGCTGATGATTTCTAATGTGGTGCATTTTGGATAGTTCTGATCTCCCATGGATACTAAGCTTTGCTTTAAATGTCTTTCTTATTTACTTTTCTTGTCCTTGTTCACGTTGCATGTTGAGGAGGATTGCAAGTTCACAGCCTGTTGTGTTGAATTACATATAAACCAATTCTGAGATCATTAATTGAAATTGAATATGCCAGATTTGTAAGCCTTCATTGTTCAAATTACTTTGCTAACAGCAAATGGAATGTGGGTTAAGTGTTACATTATAATAAGAACCATTTGAGCAACTGTTTGGTAACACTTCCCTGTAACTAATGTCACCAAGTTACTGGAGGGTAGTACCTGTCATATTGGTGCCAGTGGAGATGGGGACTGGGAAAGAGGCAATGCAAAATGCTCTATAGCTCACTCCTTCTGGTAATGTGAATTATAGTGATTTGGACCAGGTGAATACTGTTGACTACAAGGCCCTTGATAGGTTGTTAACCCGGAAAGTCCTGGCTGACCAATGTAACCAGGTGATTTTTAATCTCCTCTGTTCAAGTGACTGACTGTGAGCTGGCTGACCACAGCCAGTGTCCTGTGCACCAGTAAATAAAGGGTGACTTGGTGATAGGATACGGGTCTCTGTGCAGTCATTTCATGAGCCCTTGACACTGAAATTGCAACAACAATGAATCCAAAAGAGTTCAATAAGAAACTTCTAACCTGACCAGCATTTTGGACTTGGACTCTGTTTCTTTAAAAAAAACATACCCACGATGATAAATCACACCCATTGTAGACCTTTTTGGAAATAAGAGTTAGATTCTGGATGTGTATAAACACACCCACTCTGTTGTTTTCTTGCCTGAGAAAAGAAAATCACTTTGTGTTTGTGCTGGAATAGGCTCTGGTGATTTTTTTTTTAATCAAACGCTGTGCTTCTAAAACTGTAAAAGCATGTTGGTATATGTGGCCCCACTAATTTTCTACATAATTTTGTTGTACCATGCTCTCTCCCCTGATGCGAGCAGCCTCTCCTTTTTTAGCTGCACTAGAGAGTCTAAAAGCAGAAATCTTGCTTTACTGTACTTCATCAGGTGAAAGTTATGTCCAAAGCCCACTAGTCTTAACTTGTCTAACTTGAATTAAATCATTGTCACACTAAAATTGCAATTTCTGTGCCAAGATGAGACACTATAGAAAAATTTGTAATCTGGCTTGCATCAGGATTGGGTGGTGTCACATTTAATTTTAAAAATGATGATGACAATATGAATTGAATGAAAACATGCCTTGACATACTGTAATTTTCAGAAGCTTTGAGCCTTCCACCTTGTGAATTGCCTCACTGTAAACACTGAAGGGAAAATTTACTTTTAACTGTTTAGACCTTTTGCGATGACTTCCAACTGAGAGCATTGGTAGTTTGTGTAGTAACTGTGATGCTTGATGGGTATATTGGAGCACTCCAATTGAAAGGATGCTGCATAATTTTACTGTGTTTGGGTTGTCACAAATGGTGTCAAGTAATGTGGTCTATGCAGAAAAAATTCAGCCAGAATGCCACTACTGATGGCACTGCTATTGATACCTTTTTTAAAACCGTAACCAATTTAGACTTGTGAACAGTGAGCAGTTGTGTGTAGGAACTATTGATATCCATTTGTTGTGGCTCAGTAATGCACTCTTACTTCTCTGTTACAAGGCTGCGGGTTCAAGTCCCTTTACAGAGACTTGGGCATCATCTTTAAGTTGGGAGAGCTGCACTTTGAGGTCCCATCTGCCCTCTCCAGATTTAAGATTCCATTGTATTAATGGAAGAGAACAGATCACCGTGACTTGGCTAATATTTACTCCCCTATCAGTTATTACCAAAACAGATTGCCTGACTGTGTGTGGGATTTGTGCAAGTTATCATCTCTTTTGTTTGTTTCTTCATAACACTTCAAAATAATTTCTGTAACATTCAAACACTTGGAGCTTCCTATGATCGTTAAACTGCATTTACATAATACATTTTATTTTACCTGCCAGATAAACCTTTGGAAGATTAGAAGAGGCTTTTAAATTTAAAAAGGTTGTGTGATTCATTGTCACAATATATTTATTATTTTCCTTGTTTAAGAACTGTCATTATATGGAAGTGCAGGGATCCTGCAGATTTTAGTCTGCGCTTAACTTCAGTTAAAAATGTATATTACACATCCATGGAGGGATGTATTTTTTTTTGATTTGGGCTATGCTTCCACCTGACCAATGCCTTCAATCACTTTGTGTGCTTGGGGTATTACTTCTCTACGATTTTGCAGGTAAGGTTAAGTACATGAAGAGTAAGACAGTAACTGGGTAGGGTAGGGCCCCTTAAAGATCAAAATGGCTGTCTTTGTGCTGAAACCCAGGAGATGGGAGTGATATTTCACATCATCTTGTGGAGGAAGAAACGGAGGCTAGAGAAGTTGGGGAAGTAAACCATTGATGTTTCAACCTCTTCATGTTATCAGGGAGAAAGTTCTGCAGGCCTTGGAGAATATAAAGGTGGAAAAATCTCTGGGTTCTGATCTAATGTAGACCAGAACACACTAGGAAGTTAGAGGAAATTTGAGGCCCCTTGCAGAAATATTTGTAATATCTATAACTATGGATGAGATGTCTGATGACTGGAGGGTGGCTAATGTGCCTTTTTTTTTTAAGAAGGGTTCAAAGGAGAAACTAGGGAACTGTAGACCTGTGAGTCTGACTTCAACTGTGGGTAAGTTGTCAGTGATTCTAAAAGGATAGGGTCTCGCAACATTTCAGAGGGCCACAAAACGTTTAGGGATAGTCAGCATGGTTTCATGTGAAGAAAATTGTCAAATTGAGTTTTTTGAGGAAGTTAACGAAAAGATGGAGGGCAAAGCTATAGTTTACTTGGACTTTACTAAAGCCTTTGACAAGGTTCAGCCTGATAGACTAATGAAGTTGGGTCAGTGGGATTCCGGGTGAGCTTGCCAATTGGATACATAACTGGTTTAACAGCAGGTGTTAGGTGGTGGAGGGTTGTTTTTTGGACTGGAGGTCTGTCATGAGCAGTGTTCCACAGGATTGGTTCTGGGTCCTCTTTGAATCATTTTATATAAATGGTAAACTATGAAATATAGGCATGGCTAGTATGTTTGGTGGCATAATAGACAGTGAAGAATGTTTTAAGATTACAAAAGGATCTTGATCAAGTGGGTCAAGGGCTGAATAATGGCAGGAGGAGTTCAATTTGGACAAATGTGAGGTATTGCGTTTTTGTACAATAGATAAGGACAAGACTTGCACAATTGATGTAGGACCTTGGATGGTATTGTAGAACAGAGGGGCCTAGGGGTTCAGGTACATAATTCTTTGAAGTTTGTGTCACATTTAGAGTGGCTAAAAAGGTGTGAACTACCTGGCGGAGGAGAAAGTGAGGACTGCTTTGAAGGGCTTATGCCTGAAACATCGATTCTCCTGCTCTTCGGATGCTGCCTGACCTGCTGTGCTTTTCCAGTGCTACACTCCTGACTCTGAAGGAGCAGTGCTCTGAAAGCTAGTACTTCCAAATAAACCTGTTGGACTATAACTTTGGTGTTGTGATTTTGAGCTTTGTACACCCCAGTCCAACACTGGCTCCTCCACATCTTGTCTTGATTGCTCTGTCCTTTTGAGCATAGGAGTTGGGAAGTCATGTTGAGGTTGTTTAGGACATTGGTAAGGCCTCTTCTGGAGTACTGTGTCCAATTCTGGTCACCCTGTCATAGGACGGATATTATTAAGCTGGTGAGGATTCAGAAAAGATTTACCAGGATGTTGCCAGGTATGGAATGTTTGAGCTATAAAAGAGATGCTGGCACCTTGTTTACTAGAGCACAGGAGATTGTGAGGTGATCTTTTTAGAGATTTACAAAACTGAGGTGTAGATAGGGTTAATGGTAGGTGCCTCTTCCCAAGGATGGGGGATTTCAAGACTAAAGGGCATATTTTTAAGGTGAGAGGAGAAAGATTTAAAGACATGAGGGGCAAATATTTTACAGAAGGTAGTTTGCATATGGACTGAATTTCCTGGGGAAGTGTGGATGCAGGTACAATTCCAGTGTTTAAAAGACATTTGGGTAAGTGCGTGAATAGGTAAGGTTTGGAGAATATGGGGCCAGACACAGACAGGGTGAGTTTAGTTTAGGATTATGTTCAGCTTGGACTGGACCAAAGAGTCTGTTTCCATGCTGAGTGAATCTGACTCTGTGATCTACCTAAACTTCCAAGTGGCATTTCACCAAGTTCCAGATGAGCAGCTTGAACTGATCTCAAAGCTGTAATGACCAAATCCTGACTTGTGGTTGGATCAAGCTGCACCATAACACTGCATTTGCACTGGCCTCTGAGAAAAACACAATCTGACATTTTGTCTATATAAAGTTTCTTATTGGAACACAACTTCAAGCAGAAGTGGGAGGGTAGAAGGGGAGAAGCCATTTTTGCTAGTTAAGTTGAGCACTAGGGTTTATAGAAGCAATCCTTAAGGAGTGAAGCCTGGAAGTGGTTCTTCAGAGAACCTTCAGAATGCTCTTGGTCAAAAGGCAATTGGTGCTGGATCAATTATTTTTAAAAATGATTGGTTGATGAATAAAAACGAAGGTGTTAAAGGATACAAAGCAAAGATGGATATATCAGTTATCAGCTCCTTTAATAGTGAAGGAGCTTGAGGGACTAATTAGTCTACTCCTATTCCAACAAGGCAAACTTCACTTTTAACTGGAACCTCTGTTTAATTTCAGGTCAGACATGGCTGTGATGCAACATGTTGGGGTCCTGGACCTGGGGGATGTCTGCAGACTCTGTTACATCGTGCTATTGATGAAAATAATGAAAACTCTGGCTGCTTCCTTATTCGCAGGTGTAGATTGTGATGTTAAAACTGCTGTATTAATTATTATTTACAAAACTGCAATATAGTCCTTCAGATCTCTTCCTAACGGTCTACTTTTGTAGAATAAATTTTTTGAAGCAAAGCATAAAATAAAATTCCAACTAGTCATTCCAAATGTTATAAGTCCTTAAGTTTTCTGATTATTAGTGACTTCTCCGATTCTCTGAGCCATCCAGCTTGTAACATTGGGAGGGAAGGTACTGTGCACACCAGCTGTTCAGATGTTTCTTGAGTAAATTCATTGTTTTGAAGTTGGTCACTTTGACAGAATGGTTAGTGACGTAGCCTTTGCTTTCATTTTTTTGGGAATTTCTGATAACTGGTGTTCATGATCTGTAAATGAGAGCAATGAGTTAACCCTGACCCCCTCCCTCGTGTTGTGTTTTGTGAATGAGCTTCTCTTCTGAAGATTAAGACAAAAGGGCAGACGGTCTAGAGTTCCTGAAAACAGGCTCAAACAACTGTTTAAATATCCGTGTCCGATTCTGGAACTGTACTTTTTTTTAAAAAAAATCCTGCAAATTGTACAAGGTTTTTACAATTTAAATAAAATCCAATAACGCCATGATATTTCAAAATGTGGTGCAAATAATGCGCATTTGATGGCTAGATATTGATCCCTGTGGATGAGGAAGAATGATTCAGTATTTTTTCACTGCTAAATCAATTAGAAAGCTTAGCCATAACACTCGAGTCAGTGGATAGACCTGTAGAGCCATAACAACTTTCTGTTTCACTTCCAGCGGGTGTGATGGAAACAGTCCAAGGCGACCAGGTCCCAATGGTGAAGGTGATGAGGAGGCACATGATGGACAGACACCGTTACACATGGCAGCAAGCTGGGGCCTTGAAGAAATAGTGCAGTGCCTTCTGGAGTTTGGTGCCAATGTAAATACGCAGGTCAGTGATTTGTATACGAGAGACTATTCAATTCCAACATATTGTGGCTGGTTGTACTTACTGGGCATGCTGAGCTAGGTTTAACCATAAAAGAAATTTTACTGTCTCTGTCCTTGCACTATTGCTGCGATGACCCACTTTTAAGCAATGGATGAATCGCCCTGAAGTATTTTGACCTTTTCCTTGTATAAAACTGTGGTTTCGGGAAAGATTATTAAAGGGTACTGGTCACAGAAAATGGGGGAAATGTGAAGAATGGAATGAGAAAGTAACAGAAGACTGATGCTTATTTGTTTCTGAATACAACTCGAACCAAGTGCTCTCATTTTTACATTGACGGTTGAAATTATTGTGCCTCAAGCCCTGAATTGCATCTTTTTTAGAAATATCTGTTGTCCAAATTCTGATGAAAAAGCACATTGAGTTAAAGGTGACCTCTTATAACAGAAATACACAGAAACCTGAAGGATTATTCAGCATAAATTAGTGTTAGGTACCTGGGCTAAAGAGACTACTGCTGATTCCTTTGCAGAGTGGGTGAGTGTGCCTGCGCAGCCAGGTAAAGATGCAATGGAGTTCTGAACTAAGTGAAGTTTCATTTCTGTCAGTGGAGAGATTATGTTCATGTTTCATATCAATGACCTTTCGTTGCAATTTCTAGTTCTGGTGAAAGGTCAGCAACCTGAAACATTAACTTTGTTCTTCTCCACAGAAGCTGTCTGACTAGAGTCTGTTCCAGCACTTTCTGGGCTCTGAATTTTTAGCAATATGACATTCACCAAAATGATACTTGAGTTGTTTGTGTCCCCCTCCTAACTGGGTTTTAATGTTGTGTTGCTGATGGTCGCTTTCCCAACTCTTATTCAAATGGCTGCTTGAGCAACGTAACAGGTGGCAACTAAAGAATTGCCGACATTAGACATTGTTTTCGAAAAGACACAATGCTAACTTGGTTAGTTTCAGAAACTACTTTACCCTGATCCTGAATATTTTACTTGCCCATAAATTAAGTATCAACAGGAATCAACAGTAGAATTTCTGTTGTATAATATGTCTTAATGTTGCAACCTGGTAGGTTATATAAAGTTGGTAGAGCAGATCATATTGTGAATGTTAATCTTAGTGTTAATGCCTTTGACCAATTATGGTCAGATAACAAGCTTTCCTTTTTTAAATTTTCAAGGATGCTGAGGGAAGGACTCCGATCCATGTTGCTATTAGCAACCAGCACAGTGTAATCATTCAGCTTCTGATCTCTCATCCTGATATCCGGTTAAATGTAAGGGATCGGCAGGGTCTCACGCCATTTGCCTGTGCTATGACCTACAAGAACAACAAGGCCGCAGAGTCTATCCTCAAACGGGAGCCAGGGGCAGCTGAACAGGCAAGAGTGACATTTACCACACTACATTTTTTTTTGATTTGTGGTATTTCACATTTTGATTGAAAGAAGTTGACTGGTCTGGCGGCTGCAGGGTTACTGAGTGTTGAGGTCTGAGTTGGAAACTTGGAATAACTAGGTCCAAACTGAAAAAGATCAGCTTGCATATTTTAAAATTATTCAGCTTGCTGCTTGATGCTGTTATCTCTCTAAGCTAGTTATTTCTAGCTAGGTAGTAAAAATACTACATTTGACGCAGCTATGATTTTAAAAGTGAATGTGGATATGATTGTATATTAGCACGGTACTTTAATCTCTCTAACCTATGTTTGAATCAGCTGGGTTCCCTGAATAGGTGTCTTTGACTGACATCAGGTTCTGTACTGGAAACTGCCCTTAAATGTGTTGTAGTTTGACACACAGTTGGTAGCCTGGACTGACATGAGTAGTTGGAATAGAGACTGTGTTTCTAAAATGTTCTCCTGGAATGAGAGATTTTGTGAATATTTTAGATTCTGTTCCCTGAAGTGTGGGGAAGAATAAATCCATTGACAATCAGTGTATTGTAGCCCCCAGAGTATCAAATGAGGAATTCAGCAGGAATACCTCTTTACTTTGTCTAACTTCAATTCAATCCCTACCAGTACTGAAAGTGAATAGAATAGATGCATTTAATAAGAAGCTGGATAAGTATATGCAGGGAAAGGAAGCAAAAGGATGAGCAAGGGAGAAGGTGCATGGCCTCGGCTTGGTATCCTTTTATAACGTTCTGTTCAAAGATCAACTGTGTTGTTTTTGTGTTGATTCTAACTGATCTTCTAAGACCAGTGAAATCCCAGATGGAAACCTCACTTAATAAATCCTGTTTAGGTTCATTTTCATTCTAATGGATTAGTCTGTCACTGGAATGTGAGCATGCAATGTTGCAGATATTGTTTTAACAAAAAATTATTAACAAAACAAATTTAAAAGACGACAAACCAAATGATTTTACTTATAAATTCCAAGATTAAGCACACAGTAGCCTTAACTTGATAAGTTTAAGTCACTTAGAACTTTAATGTATTGAGTGGCGCATGGGCTTTAATTTAGACAAATGTGAGATGCTGCATTTTGGAAAGGCAAATCAGGATAGGACTTTTCACACCTTGTTCAGCAACACTCCCAGGAGTGTTGCTGAACAAAGCAACCTTGGAGTGCAGGCTCAGCTCCTTGAAAATGGAGTCACAGGTCGACAGGAGAATGAAGAAGGCATTTGGTATGCTTACCTTTATTGGTCAGTGCATTGAGTATAGGAAATGAGGACATGTTGCACTATTGGAATAATGTGTGCAATTCTGATTTCCCTGCTTTGGAAGAATGTTGTGAAATTTGAAAGGGTTCAGAAAAGATGTACAAGGATGTCGTTAGGATTGGAGGGTTTGAGCTAGAAGGCTGAGTAGACTGGAGCTATTTTCCCTTAAACATGGGAGGCTCTTTATAAAATCATTAGGGACATGATAGGGTAAATAGCCAGGGTCTTTTTCTCTGGGGTAGGGGAATCAAAAACTGGAGGGCATTGGTTTAGGATGAGGGGAGGAATATTTTAGAAGGGACCTAAAGGGACAACATTTTCACACAGGGGGGTGCATGTATGGATTGAGTGACCAGAGGAAGTGGTGGAGGCTGGTACAATTACAACATTTTTAAAAAAGGCATCTGGATGGGTATATGGGCCTGTACAGGACATTGGTTAGACCACTATTGGAATAATGTGTGCAATTCTGATCTCCCTGCTAACAGGTTGATAACAAGGGACGAAACTTTCTTCACATTGCTGTACAGAACTCTGACATTGAGAGTGTGCTATTCCTGATTAGCGTGCAGGCTAACGTGAACTCCCGAGTGCAGGATGCATCCAAGCTTACACCACTGCACCTTGCAGTACAAGCGGGCTCTGAGATAATAGTCCGTAATCTGGTAAGCACAATGTGATGGTACACTGAGATTTCTAGAAGTGCTTATTGCCTTCCCCTGATGTACTGTAACTCAAATATTATGGTAGAATAAGGTAATGAACTTTGCAGCAATGTTTAAGGTTTGGGGCTAAGACCTCCTTTAGACCAGACCAATTGAGAGAGCATTGCTGATAGTGGAATAAGTCTGAAGATGACCTGCAATTGTTTAACTTTGCTAGAGTAGAGACTGAATTGCTGAGGTGGCAAGGGGTGGGGGTCTCTCCCTCCCCCTCGCCGTCCCTCTAGTGGCATGAGGGCAGTCTTATAATTCCAAGACTCTGACTCGACCAGTCAAACTCTAATACATGGTGCACGTAGCAGGAATCAAGGAGGCAATGTGTTGTTTGCGGAGTGCGGCTGAATGAGACAGCAAAAGGAGCTGGAGAGGTGAAGATACCAATATCATGGTTAAAACTGGCACCAGAGATAAACCAACTATATCGAGTTTTATTTGTAGATGCAATGCATTGAAAAGTACTGAAGTTGTTATAGTAAACTTTTGTAGAACCTTGGTCAATGCTTGACTGTGCACCTTTGTAACAGTTGGATTGAATCTAAGAAAGTCATGCAAATGTAAATGGCCATTTTTATTAGATATTGCATAGGAATAGAAGCTATAAAGTAAAGAATCATTTTAAGCTTATTTTGTTGCTGGCTGCAAGACCATGATAGTTCTGTGCCCTGATTTATATTCTAGTATTTGTTTTGTCACCATGAATAAATTGAGGTTTCACACCATTCTTGCAAATGAGTCTTTGGAAACATTTTGCTTATACGGTCTCCGTTATTCCGTTTCTCCTGCCTATTCCTTGTCCTATCCCTGTCAATGTAATGTTTGAACTCTGCAAACTGAGAGTGTAAGCCTTTGACATAGATGAGCTTAGATTATCTGTACGTTACAACTCATTCTTGTTTTGTGTTGCACTAAACCTATTGATGATTATACCATGTGGTCCAAGACTCCAAAACAAATTACTCCTGTCAGAGATGCTTTACGTTGCTAGGTTTTTATTCCTCAATTATATATCCCTGTTTTCTGTTAAGCTTTATGTAACTTGCTTTAGTTTTTCCCTTTTTTTTTGTCTTGCTGCTGTCAAATGAAAGTGCTGTTTAGTTTTGATTGTTTGTGGAGAAAGTGAGGACTGCAGATGCTGGAGATCAGAGCTGAAAATGTGTTGCTGGAAAAGCGCAGCAGGTCAGGCACCATCCAAGGAGCAGGAGAATCAACGTTTCGGGTGAATCAACAAAACATTGATTCTCCTGCTCCTTGGATGCTGCCTGACCTGCGCTTTTCCAGCAACACATTTTCAGCTTTTTGTGATCCATATTACCCCAGTGAGTATTTCCTGTGTTTCAGCTGCTTGCAGGGGCCAAGGTGAATGAGCTTACAAAACACCGTCAGAATGCTCTCCATCTGGCAGCTCAACAGGACCTGCCAACTATCTGTTCGGTACTTCTGGAGAATGGTGTGGAATTTTCTGCTGTTGATGAGAATGGGAACAACGGTAGGAGATTTTTGCATGAAATGACTAAACAGCTGCGACCACTCCTTGTTAAACATGCTTTTTGAAACCACTTTCTGAACTGCACCATAAGAAACTTTTTATGACCTTTTTTAATGCAAGACATCACAAGACATCATCTAGGAAGTTTGAATTTTACACTATAGCCAGAGAAGGCAATTTTAGGAACAGTCTGGGCAAGACATTATTTGATTAGATATATTGCAGAAATTACAATATGCAGTTCCAGAACTTGGTACGTATTCAGCTAAAGGCTTAGCTGCCAGTTAAGCAATTGAATTGAGGATTCATGAGGACAGAAATGGACTAAGAAGGAAGATATCTTTTGCATAATGGCTGTCTCCATAATACATGTTTTGTAACCTTATCCATTTGCCCACAGTTGGCCTCATTTTTGGGTATTTCAATCTGGGAGCATTTTGTTATTTAACCCTTGCCTTCAATAATGTGAGGCCAGGGCCATGTAAGTGGTTGATTTCCATAACACCTTTGACAGCTGAGCTTGGACCTCGAATAGTCAGCCTTGGAGGTTGGATATGGTGCTGTGTATGGAGCAGATAAAGAGCATTTGCGATTCTAAATGGTAGATCTATAAGAGTAAATGAATAGAGGATCATGGAGAGTGCTGCTGAATTAAGATATGTAAAATGAGAGTCTGAGGTTGGTGTCACATTAGTCAGGATGTTGATAGTGAGCTGATTATCAGTGGACCCAAAACCAAAGTGTTCCCCGGCAACAGCTGATCTGTATTTGAGGGGAAACGCGGAGTCTTTTGGGATCCTTGCAGCACAGTGCCCTTATCCCTCCCTCCTGAGTTCAACTCCCACCTGCTGCAAAGGTGTTTTGTAATACATCTGAGCAGGTTGACTAAAATCGCTTTTTGTAGAGTCTGAACCAAAGGTAGTTATCCTTGGCTTACGATTCAGTCAGACTTGTACAATTACTTTTTGCTGCAACATGAACAGATTTTAAAATTATCACTTTTTTTTTGCTGGCTGTCGGTGAGATATGGTGCTCGACAGAATGAGGACCATTGTAAGAGAATGGAATATATCTCAAGAGTAAAGTAAAAGCTCCCTTCCTTCCCTGTAGATCAATGCTGCTATGTCTTAACACAGAGTCCTGAATGCTGGAAATCTGACATACCAAAAACAAAGCGAGGAAAAAGTTCGGCTGGTCTGGCAGGGTCTGGAGAGGGAGAGAGGGAGAGAGGATGTCTCTTCTGTGGTTTCTGGTCCAGTTTAAGTCACTGCCAGATTTGTTATGCCCCCGTCCCTGCCCCACCCCCCACACCAACTCTTGTTTGCTTACCGTTAACTAAGGAAGCTAGCTTTGAAGTTACTGAATTTGGTACAGACAAGCTAGTATGACTTGGATAACTGATCTGTGACTCTGGTGCTGTTCAATGTTTTGCTTTTGTGTTCAATCATTCATTTGTATCAATTGTTATATAGGATTTAAAATCTGGTCAGGTGTGGATTGGGGGGGTGGAGAAAGAAGTGAAACACTATCTCTGGAATACTCAAAGAACCATATTCACAATTTGGGTTTTATTTACACACCAACCGCAACATAGGCTGAGCAACATCTTGGTGTATCTGTTTTCTGTTAGCCGAAATGAATCACTGATCTTTTAACTGTCGTTTTGGCAGCTCTTCACTTGGCAGTTATGCACGGCCGCCTGAACGTCGTGCGTGTCCTTCTAACCGAATGTAGTGTTGATGCTGAAGTCTTCAATCTGAGGTATGACCGTCCAAGACTGAAGGAAGCTTATATGAGATCTAAAGTTTCCAGTTCAGTGTGTCTGTGTAGAAAATGTGTGTGGTGCTCCAATGACTAATAAGGGTATGTTGCCTGATTTATTAGATTAGATTACTTAGTGTGTAAACAGGCCCTTTGGCCCAACAAGTCCACACCGCCCCGCTGAAGCGCAACCCACCCATACCCCTACATTTACCCCTTACCTAACACTACGGGCAATTTAGCATGGCCAATTCACCTGACCTGCACATCTTTGACTGTGGGAGGAAACCCACGCAGACACGGGGAGAATGTGCAAACTCCACACAGTCAGTCGCCTGAGGCGGGAATTGAACCCGGGTCTCTGGCGCTGAGGCAGCAGTGCTGACCACTGTGCCGCCCTATGAAGAGAGATTGAAATGAATACACTAACTTTTTGGAATTACAGTTGGTATTAGTGATGAGCCAGTTTTCACTTCACTTTTTTAAGGTTTTTGATCCAATTAAACAGCAAACAAATGTTCCACCGAATCATTGCCTGCAATGAATGCTCAGAGGCTAATGCTAACATAAAGGCTGCTTGTTTCTGTACCTAGACTCAAATCAGCGATGGTTGGTGATATTCTGATTGTTCGTTTGCCCTGTTCATAGGGGGCAGTCACCTATGCATGTCTTGGGACATTATGGGAAGGAAAATGCAGCGACCATCTTTGAACTTTTCTTGGAATGTATGCCTGACTACCCATTGGATAAGCCAGATTCTGAAGGCAACACAGGTAAGTGTTCAATTGATTGGCAAAATCAGCTCCTCAGAAGTGTAGTAGTATTTAAAAATCTATTGCGTATAGTGCTTACGACATTATTTTTCAAGTCTGTGGTTATTGCTACTTGAGACAACTTGACACCACTCCGATTTTAATTTTCCCCTGATAATCCAAAATTAACGAATTATGAATTGTACTGGCTGGTCTCAGATGCATGCTTCTCAATATGGAGCAGAACTACACTGGGATTTTAGTGCGAAGATATCCAGGAGGTGGAAACCACACATTTAATCCTCTTATTGCAGATAGTGACTACATAGGAAGACTCCAAATCTGTTCAGTATGCCAAGAAGAGTATGATCTGCATCCGTGCAGGATGAAACGGTTAGAATTTGGAAGAATCCTTAAACCACAGCTGTAAAATGCTGTTGTATAACTAGGCAAATGTTGGAACATGTACTGGAGGTGACGTGAACTTGGGGAGAGACAGAATGGAGTGAGCACCATCTAGTGATTTTTTTTTTTTTTTGGGTCAGTGCCTCCCATACCAGATTCAGTGACCATATCCCCAGTGTAGTGTTATATTTTGCACGTCTCACCTGCCTATCTTTCAGCTGATACACTAGCAATATGATGCTGTACGTGTTTCACTGGTGTGGATTTGTCTCATGTTTGTTTTATGCAATCTGAGTGTGAGATGTGCAGGTAATCCCATGAAATCGAAACAGGAATAGATTATTGGGGCTGTTGAGCAGCAGCTCTGTTTCTTAAAACATTACCTGTTGGTCTTAGATTTTAATTATTTTTAATTTTTGAATTTCCTTAGCCTAGCCTAAAGGAAAGCAGCAATAATCCCAGAGGAGCATGGTAATGTCACTGGACTAGTAATGCTCTGGGGGGTTCAAATCTCTCAATGACAGCTGGTGGAATTTAAGTTCCATTTTATAAAATCTGAGATGTTGAATTTTTCTTTTATCTTTAAGAAATCCATCTTATTCACTAATGGCCTTTTTAGGGAGGAAATCTGAGGTTGTTAACCGATCAGTGACTCTGGATCCACAATAACATGGTTGACTCTTTAGATGCCCACTGACATGGCCTGGCAAGCCACTCCGTTCAAGTGGCAATTAAGGATGGGTGAGAACTAACTGATTACCAGTGATTTCTACATCTCATTGAAGAATTTTTTAAAAAATGATGAGCAGAAGCTCTGTTTCACAAATAGTTAATTATTTGCATTAACTGCTGCCTGTGAAGCAGTCCCCTCTCCTAAAGTCACAAGTGTCTGAGAGCTCATTAAAACAATCTAAGCATTACATGATGTGGAATGAGATGCTGATCTGTTGAAATGGTAGAAGTTGGGTCAAATGTTGACTGTTGTACTCCTTGCATTAAAACTCAAGCTAAAGGTAATGTTTGAATTAATAGAAATTGCGCTTCTGAGTTTGTGTAGTGCAGTGTGTTGTCAGTATTTCTGGTTTAACATGTGACCTGTCTTGCTGGCAGTCCTGCTTTTGGCTTACATGAAGGGCAATGCCAACCTGTGTCGGGCCATTGTTCGAGCTGGAGCACGTCTGGGGGTCAACAACAATCAAGGGACCAACATCTTTAATTACCAGGTGGCTACCAAACAGCTGCTCTTCAGGCTTCTAGGTAATGTTTAAAATCATCACAATTTATTCACCAGGTCCCTTTACAGTAACAAAAATTAATAAGCTGCCCTTTAACACATGCAATCCCTTACAAATGTTTTGTTTAGTACTTGAATGGAGAGTCACTTAGTTACCAATACATGAAGTGTTTAAATTCCAGTATTGCAATTGGCATCTGAAATAGTTGTCATCAAACATGAATCGTTTATTAACAGGAGGTGAAAGCAATATTCTATTCTTTATCATGGTGGGAGAGTCAAAACTGAAGACTTACAGTGAGATGGTAACATGAAAAGGTAACTTTTCATGCAGTTGGTGGTATGTGTATGGGACGAGCTGCCAGAGGAAATGGTGGAGGTGGGTATAATTACAACACTGAAAAGACATCCTGATGGGCAGCTGAATAGCAAGGGTTTGGAGGGATGTGGGCTAAATGCTGGCAAATGGGACGAGGTCCAATTTGGGAAGTGTGGTTGGTGTGGACGAGTTAGACCGCAGGGTCTGTTCCTTTGCTGTATGGTTTGATGACTTCTGACTCTATAAACTGTGATTCAGGTCTTTGGGTAAATTTTTCTAGCTTTGTAAGACAGTGTAATACTTGCCTAGCTCAAACTGAATTTCTGCTCCAAAATTAAGCGCAGGAACCTCAGTTGACCACTGTTTTTTGTTTTAGGATGTATAAAATGCAAGTGTTTAAACTTAATTTTCTTTAAAATGCAATTTTTCCTTAGTTCTGACAGTGTTGCCTTTTAGGGAGGGAGTTGTTGATGTCACAACTGATCAAAAGACATAGGAGCAGAAGTTAGGTCATTCAGCCCAATGTGTCTGCTCCACCATTCAGTCATGGCTGATAAGTGTCTCAAACCCATTTTCCTGCTTGCTCCTGTAACCTTCGATTACCCCTTAACAATCAAGAATCTCTGTTTTAAGTATACTCAATGACCTGGCCTCCACAGCCTTCTGTGGCAATGAATTCTACAGATTCACCATTTTCTGGTGGAAGTTTTCCTTTTATCTCCATTCTAAAAGGTCTTCCCTTTACTTTAAAGCTGTGCCCTCTGGGTCCTAGTCTCCTCTTCCCATGGTCCTCTCTGTTCAGTATTTTGTAAGTTTCAATCCAATCTCTTTCTCCTCCACCCCCCCCCCCCCCCCCCCCCCCCCCCAATCCTTCTAAACGCCTTCAAGGACAGACCCAGAGTCCTCCAACATTCCTCATATGATAAGCCTTTCGTTTCTGGGATCGCTCTCATAAGCCTCCTCTGCACTTGCTCCAGGCCCAGTACATCCTTCCTGAGGTATGGGGCCCAAGATTGCTCAATACTCCAAATGTGGTCTGATCAGAATCTTTGAAAGCCGCAATGACATCCATGTTTTTATATTCTAGTCCCCTCAAAATAAATACCAACATTTGTATTTACCTTCCCAGCTACTGACTCAACCTGCAACTTTATCTTGAGAATCTTGAAATAGGACTCCAATTCCTTTTGCGATTCAGATTCTGAATTTTCTCCCCATTTAGAAAATAGTCCATGCCTTTCTTCCTCCTACCAAAAGTGCATGATCTCCTTTTCCCACATTTTTTCCATCTGCCACTTCCTTTGCCCATTCTCCTAAGCTGTCCAAACACCACTACAGCACCTTTGCCGCCTCAATGCCACCTGCCCCTCCACCTATCTTTGTGTCATCTGCAAGTTTAGCCAGAATGCCTTCAGTGCCTTCACCTCGATCATGAATGTATAAAGTGAAAACCTGTGGTCCCAATGCTGGCCCTTGTGGAACACCACTAGTCACCGGCTGCCATCGTGAGAAGGACCCTTTTATCCCCACTCTCTGCCAGACAGCCAAGCTTCTATCCGTGCCAGTAGCTTGCCTCTGACACCATGGGACCTTATCTTACTCCGACTCCTCCTGTGCCACATGTTGTCAGAGGCCTTCTGGAAATCCAAGCAGATAACCTCCATTGGCTCTCCTTGTTATCACCTCAAAAAATTCGAACTGATTTGTCAGGCACGACCTCCCCTTGATGAAACCATGCTGACTCTACCCTACTTTACCATGCAGTCCTAAGTATTGAGAAATCTCATCCTTCACAATGAGCTTCCAAATCTTACCAATAATCGAGGTCAGGCTAGTTGGCCTGTAACTTCCTGTTTTATGCCTTAATCCCTTTTTTAAACAGTGAGATTACATTAGTGATTTTCCAGTCCTCTGTTACCCTCCCTGACACCAGTGATTCCTGGAAGGTCACTACTAATATCTCCACTATCTTTTCAGTTATTCAACTATATCGCTCAAACTGTTCATGTAAGGTCATATATAAATTTTTTTTTTCACCGATATGTGAAGGAAACACTGATTGTTTAAACTCTGTATTCTGCAGTCTTTGTTTAATCAGACTCTGTTTATATGTGCAATGGAATGCTGGGCTTTTGATAACACCTTGCAGTATGTCCCTTATCCCTTTTCAATAGGACTCCACTTTCTTCCTGTCATTTTGTCTGAAGGCTCAAGCCTCTTTAGTGTTTGTATGCTATTCCTGTGTGTGTGTGTGTGTGTGTGTGTGTGTGTGTGTGTGTGTGTGTCGTGACTTAGCCATGATTTTAACTTCCTTGCTCATTGCCCTCTGAAAGGAGGCTGGAGATTTCTTTCGTCAATGAATCACTGCATCCTGAGAATCTGATACGGCATGGAAACAATTTTGTGTTCAGTGCATTTTATTTCTGGGAAAAGAGATGGAGACATAAAAATTATCTGACAACTTCCAAAATATTTAATTGTTGCTGTTTTCAGACATGCTGTCCAAGGAGCCGCCATGGTGTGAGGGCTCGAATTGCTTTGAGTGTATTTCCAAGTTTGGAGTTACCATGCGAAAACATCATTGGTGAGTTACCCATGACTTTTTTTTAAAATCACTGGTAGGATGTGGGTGTTGCTAACTGGGCCAGCACTTGTTGCCTATCCTTAGTTGCCCTTGACCAATATGTTTTGCATCCTTTTTTTTTAAAATGAAAAACCTCATGTTTAAACTGAATTTTCTTTTTTAAAGATGCATTAACCCCCAAATAATGGAGATTGATTTCCTCAGTTGGCTGGGAGGCTGTTTTGCAATACAGAATGATGCTAACAGTGTAGGTTCGATTCCCACACTGGCTGAGGTTATTTTCAAGGGGCAATTTCCCCCAAACATCTCTTCCTCTTGACAGAGGCATGGTGACCCTCAGGTTAAACCCCAACCAGTTGTCATGTTCTACCCTGTGCTCTTTCCCCCCCCCCCCCCCCCCCCGTTTATTTAATTAGCTGTTAACAGGCTTTTTAAAAAAAACAAATTGCAGGAGAAACTCAGCAGATCTGGGGGTATCTGTGGCAAGATGCTCCATAAGATGGAGGGGCAGAATTAGGCCATTCGGCCCACCGAGTCTGCTTTACCATTCAATTGTAGCTGCTGTGTTTCTTAACCCTGTTCTCTTGCCTTGTCCCTTTGGCTGAAGAAATTCCTCCTCTGTTCTGAAGGGTTGTACCTTCACTGAGTCTGTGCCTTCTGGTGCTAGCCTCTCCTGTCGTGAAACCATCTTCTCGAAGTCCAGTTATCCAGGCACTCCGTATTCAGTAAGTTTCAATGAGATTTCCCTCTCATCCTTCTTAACTCGATTGAGGACAGAGCCAGTGTCCTCAAGGCTGCTCATGTCAAGCCCTTTGTCTCGAATTGTTCTTGTAAACCACCTCTTGACCTCCTCCAAGACCAGCACATCCTCCTTCTAGAATCAGTGCCCTAAAACCACACTCAATATTGCAAAAGTGGTCTGACCAGACCCTTACCCAGACTCCGCAGTAAATTCTTGCTCTTGTATTCTAGTCTTCGTGAAATAAATGCTAAGATTCCATTTGCCTTCCTGATTGCGACTGAACCTGCATATTAACCTTAGGAGACATAGTTGAAGATTCTCTTAAGTCCCTTCATGCTTCAGATTTCCCAAATGTTTCCCCATTTAGAAAATAGTTTATGCTGCCTCTTCCACCAAAGTGCATAACCTCGCACGTTCCCTTATTGTTTTCCAGACTTATTCCAGCACAATAACGTTTCTCTTTCCACAGATGCTGCCTCAGTTTCTCCAGTAATTTCTGCTTTTGTTTCTGATCTCTAGTATCTGCAGTTTCACTTTGAGTACAAGTGAATTATTCTGTTCAATAAATACTGTTAATGTTAAATGCAACTCTGCTAATTTTTAATGGCAGAGTATGGGTAATTGAGAGAAATAACATTGCTGTGTTTCCAGGAACTGTGATCTGTGTTGATAAATGTCCTCTCTGTCCTCACAGCCGCCATTGTGGACGACTGCTCTGTCACAAGTGCTCAACAAAGGAAATTCCCATCATCAAGTTTGATCTGAACAAGCCTGTGAGGGTGTGCGACATTTGCTTTGATGTGCTGACCCTGGGTGGGGTTTCTTAGTCCTTGTTGGAGTTGCCATTATAATTAGTGTTTTAGCAGCACTACACAGCGTCTTCCCAGCAGTGGGGAACTCGCATTGGACTGGCACCTTTTTTGAAGAGAAGCCCGAACACTTGAGGGACTGCATTACGTTACTCGGATTGAAATTATGCTGTCTGATTCTCCAGTATATTAATGGACTCTGACGTGAATGGATGGATGTATAGCCATGTGAATCAATCAGAATTGACTGCTGGTGCTTATGGCTGAGGTTGGGTTTGACCCTATTCTGATTTAGGGTAGTATGGTAGAAATATTCAGGACCTTTCATATTAACACTCTCCAGCTTCTGATCTCACTCGTACTTTCTTTTAATCCAGTTCATTGATTATAGATAACACTTTTCCCATTCCCATTCCCAATAGTTATTGTCCAATGTCATCTTGATCCAGTAAAAGATGTCAAAGCGTGACACAGTATAAACGAGTTGGTTTGGGGCTGGGGGTGAAGGCAAGTAACAACTTGAGGGAATTGCCTGTCTGTTTTTTTTTCTTGTGTAGACTCTACCTGGTAACTGTGTCTGTTTGGTTGTCAAGTTTCTGATCTGCATAGATCATCTGATCATAGATGACAGCAGCTGAATGTATAAATCCTTGGTTTGCATCTCTGCAAGAACAAACTTAGTAACACTAGAGCAATGTTTTATTACCAATAGATGTGTTTGTGCATTTAAAAAGGGAAGTGCTGCCTATTTAGACCAAATGTGTGGTCATGTACATGATTGAATATAGTCTCCTTTTTAAACTGGAACGAGAGAGAACAAGTTTTAAAAATCTTCATAGAGCCTTTGGCAATCTTGCTGTACAAACAGTACTTAACAATGGTTGATAAACCTCCCCAGTTTTAGTTCAGTTTGCCTGAATGTCCATTATATGGAGCAGCACATGCAGCACTAACTCAGTTTGCAAATTGTCCCAATGTCTCACAGTATCCTGGAGGGGACGGCTACTGCTCACTGCAGGCCCTCCGGAAAACCAAAACCGGTTGGAGCTGCTTCTCTAACTAGCTGGTGCTGGGTGCCTTCATCAAGGGTCTGTGTGTCTAAAATAGACTAGGAAGGCCTTTTTGGTTATGCTGTGTAAGTTGACCTTGCTTGAAGGGGAAAGGGTTAAATTTGGACCACCGTTCTAATTTGTGTTGTCACACTGATTAAAGCACTATTCTAAGGATTGCCACTTGACAGTCGTCAAATTTGTGTGAAATATTTTCAGACTACCAATTCCTGTATTTTATGCATTTTGTACTGTGCTAGATAATGCTTCAAGATATTTTGGTAATGTTCAGCTATATTGCATTGATCTGTTCAGGTGTAAAGCCTGTTGCTGCAAGTGAATGTGTGACCAGCTGAAATTCTGCATTTACATCCACTGTCTAATTCTGTGCTGTGAGTATGTTTATTGCTTGTTTCTGCTCCAGTGAATGGGATGAAGGCTAAATCCAACCTTTTTGGAAAGAGTTCTAGTTTCCATTCTTGGAGGTCAGCAGTTGTTGAGAACACATTCTCCATGTATTCTGATGTTGGTGCATTTGTGAGCAGAGCTAAATAATGTAATGAAGCAGATCTGAATAAACTTTCAGGTGTTTCGGTGATTTACTGCTCTGAACCAAAACTGTTGTCAGAGGCCATTTGTGGTCATGTTGGTGGATTTATTCTAAAGGGACATTTTTTAATCACACTCTGGGCCAGATTTCAAGCCATTCTCCTTTTTTTTTAAAATGTATATTGTGACTGCACCAGTGTATCCGGGTACTGTGAACGCAGCATTAGAGTTGACTTTACAGCATCAAGTCACCAATCATTATTTCCACCAGGGATTTAGCAGCAGATAAATCCAGAGACTTTCAGTTCTTAGAAAACCTGGATAGTGTAGACATTTAAGAATTGTAAGAGATCCTGTTTTTGTACACCTACTGGCCTTCAAGTAGATCATTTTTCCAATTTGCCCTGCACTTTAGCAATTAATGTTCGTATATTTTGACTAACAGCATTGAGAAACAATAAGTGAAGGGGTTCATAGCAGAGAGATCTCCTCCTTTTGTATCGCTATATTTTTTAAATAAGTATTTAATGTCTTTAAAATGTAATTCCAGCCAGCATTTCTTTCTTCATCTGTCCCATTGAAGATGGTCAGGTTAAGCTTTCTTTAAATTGTGATTTATTAGAACAGCTTGTCTCCAGTTCTTTTTTAAAGTGAACTTGAAAGGGCTGTGATCCTTCAGCCAATATTGGTGTACATAGTGGAAGTGGTTTTCAGGCTGCTTTATGCCAACTCCCTCATTCCCCTTTACCCCAGCAGGCCGATTTTAATTACAATCCCCGAGGCCTGTAATAACTTGCAGTGAATCAAGTTGCACCAAAAGCACCAACATCTTATGCCATCTCCTCTCGCTGTTGCCTGTGCCCTTGTATTTGAGTCTGCTCCTGTGTAATGTGATTTTTAACCCATTGAGCTGTTTCTGATATCCAGGTATTGATTCTAGAACAGGGCAAGGGAGTGCTTTTTGAACAAAATGACGACTAAAATTGTAGTTCAACTTCCCAATAAAAACCAAATTAATTTAGTGAGACCTGTTTAGTTTTAGTAGCAAGCACTCAATGGGTTAAAATTCATTCCAGACCTTAACCCCATTTAATCCATTATTCAGTATTAGAAAAATTGTTTTAGTGATACCTAAGTTTTTGCACTAACATTGAACCTATTGCACAGAATTGTCTTAAGGTGTATGTATACTTATGTTTACAGTGTATAGGTGAGGTAAGTCTGTACAGCAATGTCATTGAACAGTACCCAAGATATTGCTGGCAGTGATGCTTTAGAAAAATGATTATCAATATCATTCTCTTTGGTAACCAGCTCTGACTGTGTGCACTTGTACAGTTGCTAGGGTTAAAGTCTGTAATCGCCAAAGGTGAATCGCACATAAATGAGGCTTAGGCCAGAGATGTGTTACTTTAATGGCAGCTGCCTGTGCCCCTGTGAAATGAGTGTATTGGAAACCACCATGTACCTAGGCAGCCACAGTGAGGGATGCAGCTGTACTGATAGACATTACAATACAATGGTAAAACTCAGTGCCTGTGTGTGGTTCTTTTTTTATAAGCTCTCTCAGATGTAGGAGCTTGTGTATTTGAAGTTTCACATGATATAATGGAGACTGCGATTTAGATTTCCAGCATGTGTGCAAGAAGAGCAAGCACTCTTCTTTCTGGCCAAGCACATTCTGTATGAAGCTCACACGTGGCTGGTTGTCAGATTGTGATGGTATCTCTGAGGCTAGGATCAGTGGATGGCCTTCTCTTGGCTGATAAGCAGTGCGTTGTCAAACCTGAAACCTGGTATATAGAAATCGCAACTAGCAACAAATCAAGACCATTCACCTAAATTGCGCTTGTGCAGCCTTGCTGTGTTTAGATTGAGTATTTTCCTATTGGTTGCTGGTTGCACATCAGGTCGTTTAGATTACTTACAGTGCGGAAACAGGCCCTTCGGCCCAACAAGTCCACACCGCCCCGCCGAAGCGCAACCCACCCATACCCCTACATCTACCCCTTACCTAACACTGCGGGCAATTTAGCATGGCCAATTCACCTGACCTGCACATCTTTGGACTGTGGGAGGAAACCAGAGCACCCGGAGGAAACCCACGCAGACACTGGGAGAATGTGCAAACTCCACACAGTCAGTCACCTAAGGCGGGAATTGAACCCAGGTCTCTGGTGCTGTGAGGCAGCAGTGCTAACCACTGTGCCACCGTGTCGCCCAAGTGTAATCTTAAGGTGAATGGAGATTTAGATTCTAAAGCAAATTCTGATTCTTTTGGGTGCATCTCCATTTAAGGACCACTTAGAGTCAGATGTGCAGCACAGAAGCCGACCCTTCGGTCCAACCATGTCAACCAGTTATCTTAAATTAATCTAGTCCCATTTACCAGCACTTGGCCCCTTCCTGTTCATATACACCTATCCAATGTTGTAATTGTACCAGCTCCACCACTTCCTCTGGCAGCTCATTCCATACACGCACCAAGGGACTCTTGATATGCTTTCTGCTCTCCTGTAGTTCCCGGTGAGTGTAACAGAACGCTGACCGTGTTTTCTAACAACCTTCACAATCCAAATTACATCTTGTAGAACCTTTCTATCAGGATGGACTTCATTTGGAGCATCAGAGTAGTGTGCTGATGTCTAATTAATCTACCAACCTACTGATCAGTCCCCATGTGGACATTTCAGTTTGGAGGGAGAATTCCCTCCCTGGCTCACATAACGCTGACACTAACACTATCACATGACCAGAAACAGCAGATAGTTTAAATGCAAGCCCAGTGTCTGCATTTGACAAAGAGCGGTTTCATTTTTATAATTAACCAGACTTCAATTTTGTTCAGGTTCTGAGTAGTGCTATTAGCCAGCATAACTTGCTCATTTGGTCCCCT
The DNA here is from genome assembly GCF_047496795.1 of Chiloscyllium punctatum. Classification (NCBI taxonomy): domain Eukaryota; kingdom Metazoa; phylum Chordata; class Chondrichthyes; order Orectolobiformes; family Hemiscylliidae; genus Chiloscyllium; species Chiloscyllium punctatum. Next base: position 46,946,235 of record NC_092757.1, on the reverse strand, counting down.
CATTATAGCCTTGGTTTAAACATTCACCTCCAGGCATTGGTTTGTCAAAGTGCCCGCCCTAAACAAGGTGCATTTGACCAATATGGCAATAAGGAGGCTTAACGAAACTAGAGTTGATGGAAATTGCAGTGATGGTGGAGGGAGAGGAACTATCTTCCACCGGTTGGAGTCCTCCCTGGCACAAAGGAAGATTGTCATGTTATCGATGGTCAGTCATCCTAGCCAGTGCATCTTTGCAGCAGTTGCTCAGGGTCATGGCTGAGGCTCAATCAGCTTCCACCAGGTGTTGTCTGATGCTTAAACAGCGACCAGTGCCATTTGTGAGATTTTAGGTATTGAAGCAGTCCATGTCCAAATGCAACAAGATTGGATAATATTCAGGCCTGGTCTGAAAAGTGACAAATGTTTATGCCACCGCTCCAATTCAAGAGCAAACCATACAGTGAACGCAAAGGTCCTAGTGAAAACTGATGTAGAGAGATCTGGATGTTCAGGTCCATTGTTCCTTGAAGGTGGCAACACAGGTGAGTGGTCAGGAAAGCATATGGTATGCGTTCCTTCATCAGACGGGGTATTGAGTACAAGAGTTGGCAGGTCATGATACAGTTGTGTAAGACTTTGGTTTGGCCCCATTTACAATATTGCGTACAGTTCTGGTCACCACGTTACCAAAAGGATGTGGATGTTTTGGAGAAGGTGCGGAGGAGGTTCACCAGGGTGTTACATGGTATGGAGGGCACTAGCTATAAGGTTGTGTTGAATTATGATTACTTTCATTGGAAAGGCTGAGGTTGAAGGGGGACCTGATTGAGACCTATAATATAATGAGGTGTAGACAGGGTGGATAGTGAGACAGGAAACGTTTATGGGAGATATGTATGGAAAGTTCTTCATGCAGAGGGTGGTGGGTGCCTGGAATGAGTTGGCAGCAGAGGTGATGGGGTGAGAATGATTAGCGTGACTTAGGATATCTTGACAGATACATATAGGAAAAGGACGAATAGGCTAGGACTGTTTTCCCTGGAGTGTTGGAGGCTGAGGGGTGACCTTTTATAGAGGTGTACAAAATTGAGGGGCATGGATAGGGTAAATAGGCAGTCTTTTTCCTGGGCTTGGGGAGTTGAGAGCTAGAGGGCATAGGTTTAGGGTGAGAGGGGAAAGATATGAGCCCTAAGGGGCAATGTTTTCACACATGGTGGTATGGGTATGGAATGAGCTGTCAGAGGAAGTGGTGGAGGCTGGTACATTTGTAACAATAAAACTGCATTTGAATGGGGATATGAATAGGAAGGGTTTGGAGGGATATGGGTTGGGTGCTGGCAGGTGGGACTAAATTGGGTTGGACTGAAGGCTCTGTTCTCGTGCTGTACATCTCATGCTGACTCTAACTCTAATAGGCAAGGAGCAAAGGCATTTGATAAGGTTCCCCACAGTAGACTATTGTACAAAATGTGGAGGAATGGGATTGTGGGAGATCTAGCTGTTTGGATCAGTAATTGTCTTGCTGAAAGAAGAGGGTGGTGGTTGATGGGAAATGTTCATCCTGGAGTCCACTTACCAGTGGTGTACCGCATGGGTCGGTGTTGGGTCCACTGCTGTTCGTCATTTTTATAAATGACCTGGATGAGGGCGTAGAAGGGTGGGTTAGTAAATTTGCAGATGACACTAAGGTCAGTAAAGTTGTGGATAGTGACAAAGGATGTTGTAGGTTATGGAGAGATATAGATAAGCTGCAGAGCTGGGCTGAGGGGTGACAAATGGAGTTTAATGTGGACAAGTGTGAGGTGATTCACTTTGGTCTGAATAACCAGAATGCAAAGTACTGGGCTCATGGTAAAATTCTTGGTAGTGTAGATGAGCAGAGAGATCTGTGTCCAGTTACACAGATCCTTGAAAGTTGCCACCCAGGTTGACAGTTGTTAAGAAGGCATAGTGTTTTAGCTTTTATTAATAGAGGGATAGAGGTCCGGAACCATGAGGTTATGCTCCAGCTGTACAAAACTCTGCGGCCGCAGTTGGAGTATTGTGTACAGTTCTGGCCACTGCATTGGAAGGAGAATGTGGAAGCTTTGGAAAGGATGCAGAGGAGATTTACTAGGATGTTGCCTGGTCTGGAGGGAAAGCCTTACGTGGAAAGGCTGAGGGACTTGAGGCTGTTTTCATTAGAGAGAAGGAGGTTGAGAGGTGACTTAATAGAGACATATAAGATTATCAGAGGGTCAGATAGGGTGGACAGGGAGAGCCGTTTTCCAAGTATGGTGACGGCGAGCACAAGGGGGCATTGCTTTAAATTGAGGGGTGATAGATATAGGACAGATGTCAGAGGTAGTTTCTTTACTCAGTAGTAAAAGAATGGAATACTTTGCCTGCAACGGTAGTAGATTCACCAACTTAACTTTAAGTACATTTTATCATTGGACAAGCATATGGACGTACATGGAATAGTGTAGTTAGATTGGCTTCAGATTGGTATGACAGGTCGGCGCAACATCAAGGGCCGAAGGGCCTGTACTGTGCTGTAATGTTCTATGTAGATCCTTTAGAAAATGGGTGACTGGTTTAGATAGAGGATTTGGACCAGCACAGGCTTGGAGGGCTGAAGGGCCTGTTCCTGTGCTGTAATTTTTGTTCTTTCCTCACAGGAGTATGAGGCAAAGACTATTCCTATAACAGTCTGTCCATTCCTATCTTGACATTTTGGTGGCATTACCATTTGCTGAGTGAACTGCTCGACAGCCAACACTCAACAAGTTACCATTGACCAGAAACTGAACGAACTTACCATTATACATACAGTGGCTGCAAAAGCACATTAATGCTTGGAATTTTGCAGTGAGTAACTCACCTCCTTACTCCCCAAAGTCTGTATCACTGAGTATTTAAAGTTGCGTCCGTCTGCTAGCCATCACCATCCCAGGACAAAAGCTCACTGTCCATCCCCTCTAACCCTCCGATTATCGTACGTCTCAATTAAGTCGCCGTAATGCTAGCTCTTGACTTTTTTTCATTGCCACCCAAATATAACCTTTTCCTGTTTCTGATCGTAATGGTGCTGGAAAAGCACAGCCGTTTCAGGCATAAGCCCTTCATCAGCTTATCCCTGCTCTCTGACCTGCTGTGCTTTTCTAGCATCTGCAGTCCTCACTTTCTCCTGCTAATTGACTGCTATCTTTATGAACAGAGCATCTTATAATACTAGGAGCATCTTTCTCCTCATTCGATTTTTGTAAATTGAAACTTCCTGTATTCTGAGACACTGATTCCAGCTGGATAACCCTGTGCCATGCTGGGACAAGTAGAACTTGAGACATAAAGTGAGGGGCTGTATATTGTGCCACGAGAGCCACCTTTTAGTTCAAAGTGAGGAATAGTAACAGCCCTATTCTGGCTGGACAAGAATGAGACAGCCACATTCACTGTCCATACACGTATACTGCGTACAAGGTTTTGGAGGAGTGATGTGTGAATTGGTCTCACCCAAAAAGCAACCTGATAACCAGTTGAACCAATTCCAAAACTAGTTTTCACCAAAATGCATAATTCTGATAACTTAGAAATCAAAAGGTGCAGGCTTAGAAAGAAGGTTATTAGCAGAATGTTTATTTAATACACTGATGCAGCAAGTGATTAGAAAGCCAAGATCACTATTAATGGCACTCTGGGACTGGTGTTACACGTGGGGCACAGTAACACACACCCTTCCCTGATGGATGGGAGTGAACCTGTTGGATTTTTACAACAATCTTGGTCACTTCTGGCCACTGTTAACTCATACGTGATCAGATTTATGGATTGTCCCAGATGGGATGGGGACTGAAGGAATTGGAAACTAATAAATCTAGGCAGGCTGGCTGGCTTCCTCTCTCTCTCCAAAAAACAAATTAACTTCACACTCATTTTTAATTTATCCATCCATAGTCGCATTTATCCTGTTAAAATATTCATTTATTCATGCAAAAAAAATACAGTGACTGCTTTATTTTAGACCATGCTGAAGCAATGATGATTTTCAGCCTCTGAAATGGCGCCTGTGATCTGTCAGGCTGTTTAGTTAAGTGTCTGGAAGGGCACATGAATCAGAGAAGCTGTGGCATCCTGCATATTCCTGGAGATTGGGATTGTCGAGATCTCCCCTGTTTTGGGCAGAATTGGGCTGGTTAGATGGGGGCCCAGTTGGCCGCACACAAACACAGCGATGGCTCTTTGATCCAGGTTTGTATAGTTTCCGTGGGACTCCGACCCAACTCCTTTCTACTCCTCCACTGGAAACAACAATAAAAGTCACATTTCTTTACACGTTTTGCTTATTTTGATTTTAGTTTATTACTTTCTGTGCCCAATTCACCGGGTGAAAGGGTTTACTGGAGTAATCATTGACCCTATCACTCATTCTTAACCTCCAGGCTGGGGAAGGAGGCCATACCTGGCCTAACTCTTCACCCATTTGTTTCCTTCCCTTTTTTTTTGTTTTCCCTCCCGTATGCCACACTTTCAAGGAGACTTTGTACTGTAGGATAGTTTATATTTGTATTATGGGTTAATTTATAAGAACTAGTTTCATTAATGAGAAATTATGGAGTTTGCTGAAATTGGGCTGACTGTAGAGATGCCATGAGAACAGTGTCTGGGTCTTTAACCAATATAACTAGGCAGGTTTGATGATGGTGAACTCCATCCCAATCCCAGTCACTTGAATTCTGGCTATTGAGGGAGTGCAGCGTAGGTTCACAAGGTCAATTCCTGAAATGGAGGGATTACCTTACGCTGAAAGACTGGAGCGACTGGGCTTGTATACCCTTGAGTTTAGAAGACTGAGAGGGGATCTGATTGAGACATATAAGATTATGAAAGGATTGGACACTCTGGAGGCAGGAAACATATTTCTGCTGATGGGTGAGTGCCAAACCAGAGGACACAGCTTAAAAATACGGGGTAGACCATTTAGGACAGAGATGAGGAGAAACTTTTTCACCCAGAGAGTGGTGGCTGTGTGGAATGCTCTGCCCCAGAGGGCAGTGGAAGCCCAGGCTCTGGATTCATTTAAGAAAGAGTTGAACAGAGCTCTCAAGGATAGTGGAATCAAGGGTTATGGAGATAAAGCAGGAACAGGATACTGACTAAGGATGATCAGCCATGATCATATTGAATGGTGGTGCAGGCTCGAAGGACAGAATGGCCTACTCCTGCACCTATTGTCTATTGAATTAGGGTCAGGAGACACTTTGTGCTTCTGCAGCCAAGGTCCAGCTATTGTGCAGAAATAACTCATAAAAATCACTCAGACCATAGTTTCCACTCGATCTTCAGGCATTGACTGTTGTATAACTATCAACCAGATGAAGTCAGGACTTTGGCCCCAACCCCACAGTCAGGTCCTCACTCTACCCTTGCATATGTGGAATCCACACTTGGATGGGCAGGGCTGGGTGGTCAGACATAGAAGAGACACTGCCTTCAGGCTAGAGGAGGCATTGGAGAAGGAGAAAGTGATTTAAAAGCAACATAACAAACCTGTGAGATGAACACCAGACTCTGCCTCCTTTGGCTGAGCTCCATTCAGAATTGCAGGGAGGAAAGAGATTGTTTTCTAACTCGGATTCTGCTTTCAGCTTTCTGCCCTGCATCACAGCCAACTCCACGTCAGACAGCGCTTGCTTGGGTTCACCATTGTGGTCATAATACATTCCAATTAATTTACCTTGCAAGAGGCAAAAATAAGTAAAACACTGAGATTTGGAGAAACCTTGCAGTTTGACAGAGATGTCGAGGTTTAAACTAAGATGTAGACAATTAACAGGCAAACGCAACTTGCAAAACTAAACTAGCACACTATACAAAGAAAACATTGTGTTCTAAAGTGTGCAGCTTAGTACCTCATACAGACACAGTGGATTTAATGTCTGCCTTCTTTGTTGTTTCAGTGGTGCCTAGTGTGACTCTGACCAGCGGACAGTTTCCCCCGATTCCCATTGGCCTCAGGATTGATAAGACTCCTTGATGGCCTACATGTGACTCCTTAACTACAGCTTTGTGGTTGGCTCCTAACTGGTCTCTGAAATGGTCCAGCAAGCCATTCAATTGTACCAATTGCTACAAAGTCTCAAAGAAATGAAACCAGACAGATAACCTGGCCTTGACCAAAGCACTGGAAACGACAGTGGCAACCCTGCAAAGTCCTCCTTTCTAACACCGGTCTAGCACCAAAAGTGGGAGAGTTGTCTTAGAGACCAGTCAAGCAACCGCCTGACACAGTCATTGACATGGAATCAGACCTTACAATGTCCCAGACACCACCATCACTGTCCCTGGATTCCCACTGATAGGACAGATACAGCAGAAGGGGACAGCACAGGGCGATACAGTCAGGAGGAAGTTGCTCTGGGAGTCCTCAACATTGACTCTGGACCCTGTGAAGTCTCATGGCTTCAGGTTAAACAAGGAAACCTCCTGCTGCCGTATCGATACTCCTCGATGTTGAGCGACACTTGAAGGAAGCTCCGAGGATGGCAAAGGTACAGAATGTCCTCTGGCTGCGGGATTTCAATGTCCACCACCAAGAGTGGCTCAGTAGCAGGACCACTGATCGAGCTGGTCGGCTCCGAAAGGATCTGCAGCAGGTGGTGAGGGAACGAGGGAAAAACATCCTTGCCAATCTGCCAGCTGCAGATGCATCTGCCGTGACTCTATCGACTGTATGAGGAGAAACTTCTTCACCCAGAGAGTGGTGGCTGTGTGGAATGCTCTGCCCCAGAGGACAGTGGAGGCCCAGTCTCTGGATTCATTTAAGAAAGAGTTGGATAGAGCTCTCAAGGATTGTGGAATCAAGGGTTATGGAGATAAGGCAGGAACAGGATACTGATTAAGGATGATCAGCCATGATCATATTGAATGGTGGTGCAGGCTTGAAGGGCAGAATGGCCTACTCCTGCACCTATTGTCTATTGATAAGAGTGACCACTGCACTGTCCTTGTGGAGACCAAGTCCCAACTTCACATTGAGAATAGCATCCAGTGTGTTGTGTGGCACCATCACCGCATTAAATAAGACAGACTTTGAGTAGATCTAGCAACTCAAGCCTGGACATCCCACGAGGTGCTGTGGGCCACTAACAGGAGTGAATTCTACTCCAGCACAATCTGTAACCTCATGGCCGGGCATATTCCCCACTCAATCATTACCATCAAGCCAGGGGATTAATCCTGGCTCAATGGAGAGGGCAGGAGGGCATGCCAGGAGCAGCACCCAGCAGACCTCAAAATAAGGTGCCAACCTGGTGAAGTAGCAAAGAGGAACAGTACTTGCGTGCCAAACAGCGTAAGTAGCAAGTGATAGAGCTAAGTGATCACACAAGCGATCTAAGCTCTGTCCTCTTACCACAACCCTGATGGTGGTGGACAATAAACAACTCATTGGAGGAGGAGGCTCCACAATTATCCCCATCCTCAATGATGGAAGAGCCCAGCACATCAGTGCAAAAGATAAGGCTGAAGTTTTTGCAGCAATCTTCAGCCAGATGTGCCAAGTGGATGATCATTGACCAGAAACTCAACTGGATTCACCAAATAAACACAGTGCCTACAAGAGCAGGTCAGATGCTATGAATACTGTGGCAAGTAACTCAATTCTGACCCCACAAAACCTATCCATCATCTACAAGGCTCAAGTGAGGACTGTGATGGAATACTCCTCACTTCCTGGATAAGTGTAGCCCCACCGACGCTCAAGAAACTTGACACCATCCAAGACAAAGCAGCCCCCACTTGATTGGTACCCTACCAACAAACACCCACTCCCTCCCCTACAGGCAGTCTGTAGCAGCAGTGTGTACTATCTACCAGATGCACTGCAGCAATTCACCAAAGCTCCTTTGACAGCACCTGCCAAATCCATGACTACTTCCATCTAGAAGGACAGACAGTTGCTACACGGGAACACCTGCAAGTTCCCCTCCAAGCCACTCACCACCCTCACTTGGAAATATATCACCATTCCTTCACTGTCACTGGGTCGAACTCCTGGAATTCCTTCCGTAAGGGGATTGTGGGTCAACACTCAGCAGGTGGACTGCACTGGTTCAAGAAGGCAGATCACCCCCACCTTCTCAAGGGGCAACTAGGGACAGGCAATAAATGCCCACGCACCATGAATGAATAAAAAAAATGGATTTAAACAATGAGCAGCAGAGGGAGGCACTTTAACAGATCCAGTGAAAGTGGAAGTCAGATTAGAGTGCCAGATAACTAGGTTGCCAGGGTAAGTGGTGGGGTATTGAGGGTGGGTTCAAGGGCCAGGATGGGTGGTGTGCTTCTGGCAAGGGGCTGCGTTTTGAAGGGGACAGGGGGTGTAAGGGGTCTGGGAAAGTGTAGTTGGGGTCAGCTGGGTGGGTGAATGCTGAGGTGGGGGTGGGGGATGGGTGCAGATTGAACATCTAGCCAGGAGTTAAACTAGGTTTTCAATCTTCTAACTTTTCATGGCTAAGTATTAACTGCAGTGGAACCCTGCACATTCTCTGACTTTAATCAATACATTTGAAAATTACCAAACACAGGGGAATAGCCCAGTGTGTTCATCAATTCCAGGCAATTCCCCCAGAGTCTGTCAGGGATTCCATGGGGTCCCACCTACACGGCAGAAATGACTGACTGGCATTCGCAAGATCCAGATCATTATCTCTCTCATAGTGCATCCTGTTTATCCAGAGGCTAGGCCGAACCTGGGAGGTTCCAAGTGAGATCTCCTTTGGACATTGTAATTGCCTGCAGTGGATGAGGCTGTCATTCATTTTCTGCTGGGGGCTCTGTGCAGCCAGTCAGAGAGGAGAATAAATTGGAACTTGGATGAGGATTTCAAGTGGAATTACTGCCAAAAGGACGTTTCAATGAATTGTTTCAGATCAGGAGACCCAGGCTGTGAGCACATTCCTCACTGCTATTTCCACATGATTTCAGGTCAGGTTTAGGGATTGCATTTTCGCATAAGGTGCCTCCAAATGAGACTCTTACCCTTAAAAATGTACTCTTTCTTGTAGAAATCAAGCCATTCATGGACAGCAAGTATTTCAGAGGGCGAGAGTCCAGACACATCCTCCACAAGACCACTCTCTGTAAAATCTCCACTCACAAAGGCTCGAGCTGCATCTCGACCTGCATTTGACAACAGAACAAGTTCATGTCTGAGGACAGAGGCTCTGCATACTGACACGCTGCAGCAACGTGGACCCAGATGAAAGTAGAACGAGCAGGTCGGTCAAGAACCATTCAGAGAAAACTTGAGTGAAGAAATTGTGTCCTTGAAATCCATTTGCTGTGCAGCCAACGTTTTACATGTTAAAACAATTGGAAGCAACAGATGCAGATAACATCAATGAAAATAAAACAAAGAACTGTGGGTACTGGGGAATCGGAAACAAAAGCAGAAATTGCTGGAGAAACTCAGCAGGTCTCGCAGCATCTGACATCAGTTCAGGAGCTGAATTGTTCTTACAATCCCAGAATGGAACCGTACAGAAAATCTGATGAAAACTTCATAATGATCTGAACTCTGGGACTGAATTTTCCAGTCCATTCAGGCTATTAGGATCTCAATTTATAAAGGCAGGATTTGATTAGGAATAGTCAGCATAGCTTTGTGTGTGGGAGATCATGCCTCACAAATTTGTTGAGTTCTTTGATGAAGTGACCAGGAAGGTTGACAAGGGTTGGGTGGTAGATGTAGTCTGTATAGATTTCAGTAAGGCTTTTGATAAAGTTCCACATGGGAGGCTGCTCTAGAAGGTTAGATTGCATGGAATCCAGGGTGAGCTGGCAAAATGGATACAAAATTGGCTAGTTGGTAGGAAGGAGAAGGAAATAGTGGAAGGATGCTTATCAGACTGGAGGCCTGTGACTAGTGAAGTACCTCAGTGGTTGGTGCTGGGCCCATTGCTGTTTGTTATCGATATCAATGATTTGGATGAGAATGTACAAAACGTGATTAGTAAGTTTGCAGATGACACTAAAATAGGCAGCATCGTGGACAGTGAGGAAGGTTCTCAGAAATTGCAGCAGGACTTTGATCAACTGGGGAAGTGGGGCTGAGAAATGGCAAATGGAGTTTAATATAGATAAAGTGTGAGGTCTTGCATTTTGGAAAGTAAAATCAGGGTGGGAGTTTCATGATGAATGGTAGGGCCTTAAGGAGTGTAGTGGAACAGAGGGATCTTAGAGTTCAGGTGCACAGTTCTCTGAAAGTGGAGTCACAAATAGGCAGAGCCTTCAGTCAGGGCATTGAGTACTGGAAAAGCACAGCCGGTCAGGCAGCATCCGAGGAGCAGGAGAATCGATGTTTCGAGCATAAGCCCTTCTTCAGGAAGTTGAGAAGTTATGTTGCAATTGTACAGGACGTTGGTGAGGCTGCACTGTGTTCAGTTTTGTGTTCAGTATGGTGTTCAGTTTTGGTCACCCTGCTATGGGAAGGATGTTATTAAACTGGAAAGAGTGCAGAAGAAATTTACAAGAATGGTGTCAGGACTCAAGGGTCTGAGTTATAGGGAGAGGTTGGACAAGCTGGACATTTTTCTTTACAGTGTAGGAGACTGAGGGGGGTGGGGGGGAAATCTTATTGAAGTGAATAAGATCATGAAGGGCATGGATAAGGTGAATGCACTCAATCTTTTTCCCAGGGTTGGGGAATCGAGGACTAGCAGGCATCAGTTTAATGTTAGAGGGGAAAGAATAAAATGGAACCTGAGGGGCAATGTTTTTTACACAGAGGTACGCATATGGAATGAGCTGCCAGCGGAGGTGGTTGAGGCGTACATTAACAACATTTAAAAGGCAATTGGACAAATACATGGATAAGAAAGGGTTAGAAGGATCTGGGCCAAGTGCAGGGACATGGGGCTAGTATGGATGGACATTTTGGTCAGCATGGACCAGTTTGGGCCAAATGGCCTCTCTCCATGCTGTAGGACTTGATGACTCTAATTATTTATTTACCACGTGAAAGAGGCATTTTGGAAATGCAATGTTCCAAATTTGTAAAGCTGAATGCAGACATTAGCAGAGGGGATAGGGGAGGTGACAGAACAGTCAAAGCAAGACATTCATTGATATGGTGCCTCATGGAGTCATACAGTATGGAAACTGACCCATTGGTCCAACCAGTCTATGCCAAACATAATCCCTAACAAAATTAGTCCCACTTGTTATTCCTGGCCCATATCCCTCCAAATCTTTCCTATTCATGTTCTTATCCAAATGTTTTTTCAATGTTGTAATTGTACTCGCATCCACCACTTCCTCAAGAAGTAAATTCCACACAGGCACCACCCTCTGTGTAAAAGAAATTGCACACCCTGTCCTTTTTTAAAATCTCTCCTCTCACCTTAGGTTTGTTCCCCCCCCCCCCCAACTCTCAAAATCCCCCATTCTACAGCAATGACAACTACCATTAACTCCATCTATACCTCTCTTTAGTTTATAAACTGTTATAAGGTCACTTCTCAACCTCCAAGGTGTCAAGTGCTTGGCAACTATTAAAGATTTTTGAAATGTGCTCACTGTTGTAATTTAGATAAATATGTACCTATATGGCGGAGGCTCCCATGAACAACTTTATAATAAACCAAGGTGATGTTTTTGTGGGTTAAGTGCAAAATATTGGCTAAGGAGGACGTTTCTGCTCTTCAAAATTGTGCCATAGCATCTTTAAAGTTCCTTTTCTGTCTTCTCCAATTCTATGGTCAAGGTGTTTGACACAGAAGTGAAACCTTGGTAAGTGTGAAGGGGAAAAAGAAAGGACCCCAGTTAGGAAAGGCAGCCTCTCGGTTCTGGTTTCATTCCAGCACCTCCGTACCCTTTTCATATTATGGAGTCCTCTGGGACAGTACACTGTACTCTGTCTGGGGTCGAAATAGTTTAATACAACTTCTTTTCCATTCTCTCCCTCTAGAAAGGAATCAGAGTGATCTTTTCCTCTCTCTTTTTCTGTGTCCTTTTTAGTTGATATCAGCACTGGTAATGGTTTGAGTATCTATACCCCTCAGATCTCTCTGCTCCTCCACTCCATTTTGAACCCCTGGTCTGAATTTTTCTCTCCTGGGTTAGCTGCACAGAGTCCGAACAGTTCGCAGCCCTGTAGTCCTGACCCGAAAAGGCCCTGAAGTTTAGATTTTAATCGTAGGGTTGGGGGGAAGAGCACCCAGAGAATTTGGAGACGCTAACAGAAAAGGTCACTTTGCTGAAAGCACGAAGAAATAAAGTGAAGACACAGCCCTCAACCCCCATGATTTGACAGTTGCTATGGTCACCACATATGACTAGCTTGCATTTACATTTTATTTTTAAATTAGCTGAATTCAAATTCCACCAACTTGCAGGATTGGATTGGAACCAATGTCCCTAGTACATCAGCCTGGGCTTCTGACCTACTGGTGAACGTTACCCCAATACCACCATCTCTCCCTGCAAAGTTTAATTTCAAAAGAACCAAAAGGAATCTTATAATCTAAACCACATGGTTAAGAGTGCCTTTTAGACTCTCTACATACATTATCTAACAGGGGCTAAAGGTCCTTAGCACACAGCAGGGATCATATTTGCCTCTCTGGAACCACTCTGCATAGACCACAGCCCAAATGACAGGCAGGCATTGCCCTCTCTCTCCTCCTGCCCTTGGGCTGTTCTCTCAAGTACAGAGTTAAAGAGAGTGGGCTGGAAAAGCACAGCCAGTCAGGCAGCATCCGAGGAGCAAAAGAATCGACGATTTGAGCATAAGCTCTTCAATAGGAAATGATCGAATCCTGATGAAGAGCTTATGCTTGAAACGTCGATCCTCCTGCTCCTCAGATGCTGCCTGACCGGCTGTGCTTTTCCAGCAACACACTCTTTGACTCTGCATCTGCAATCCTCACTTTCTCCCTGTTCTCTCAAACAGGCTGCTGCTGCTGCTGTCAATAAAGTCAGTAATCACGACTGGGAGGTGGGGAAAGAGTGAAAGTTCTTTGGGAATGCCTGGGGAGTGGGTTGTCACTGGAGACAGAACCTCAGCCAAGAACTAGAGCTGTGATTACAGGTTCTAGTAAGTGCATAATTAAATCAAGGGCAGAACAACAATGAACAGCACACAAATGAGCAGGACTTGTAGGGCAGAGAACAGGAGGCGAGTCAAGTACTGAAAATGACAGAGAAACACATAATGAGTGCCTGACAGAACTGACACATTGGAAGGTTAACATTTTATCAAAGTCAAGGCAAAATCCTGCAGATGCTGGAAATTTGTTGGCAAAACTTAGGTTTAGCAGAATCTGTGGAGAGAGAAATAGATTAATGCTTTAGGTCCAGTACGACTCTTCAGGTTAAACTTTAAATTTTATTAAATCGGTTTAGATTTGTTGAGCCAGTAAGCTCTTTTATAGAACTGAACAAAAATTGGGGTATTAGAATGCCCCTTTACAATGTCACTTTACGATGTTTTCAGTCTGTGACCATCTTCTCCAGAACTCCACATTTGTAACCCTCCTGTTAATCGGGTTTCTACCCTGCTACACTACTGAGATGCTGCTTACCAAAGTCATGACAGACACCTTATTTGATAAAGACCACAATGTGCTAGATTGACACCATCAATCACACCATCCCCCACCAACCTCACTCCTCTATTATCCAACTGGGAGGACTGCACTTTCCTCAGTTCCAATCTTATCCATCCTGTGATAGTTAATAGGAACATCAGGAGTAAAAGAGGATCTTAGGGATCAGGATCGTCATTAGCACCATTGACAGTGTTTCCCACTCCTGCACAATTGCCTGTGGTTCTCGATCCAGGATACTATAGAGCAGACAGGGAGTGGGAATGGGTGACTAGGCTGACTTTACAGGGGGTTGGTAGCGGCAAATGCTGAGAACACTATCACTTCATTTGTGCTCTAAGCCAAAACTGGTCCCTGCACATTGAGACACCAATCTAGCTGTGGGTGTCTGCACATACACTGGACACATCCTGGGACTGAGGCAATTTGTACCAAGGCCAGTCCACTTAACCTGCACATCCTTGGACTGTGTACAGTTATAGAACATGGAAACAGATACTTTGGTCCAAATAGTCCACACTGACTATGTCCCCAAACCAAACTAGTCCCACCTTCCTGTGCTTGGCCATTATCTCTCCAAACATTTCCTATTCATCTACTTATCTAAATATATTTTAAATATTATAACTATACGTGCACTGAACACTTCCTCTGGCATTCATTCTGTGGATGAACCACCCTGTGTAAAAATGTTGCCCCCATGTCCTTTTTAAAACTTTCTCCTTTCACCTTAAAATATGCCTCCGAGTTTTGAACTGCCCCATCCTATGGAAAAGCCTCTTGTCATTTATCTTATCCATGTCCCTCATGATTTTATAAAGCTCAATAAGGTCACCCCTCAACCTCCTACACTCCATGGAAAAAGTCTTAGCCTGTCCAGCAAACCCTCCATTCCCAGCAACATCTTTTCTGAACCCTCTCCAACTTAATAATCCTTCCTATAACAGGGAGACCAAGACTGGGCACAGAACTGCAGAAGAGGCCTCACCAATGTCCTGTATAATCTCAACACGACTTCCCAACTCTATACTCAAAGGTCTGAGCAATGAAGGCAAGTGTGTTAAGCCCCTGTTTACCTGTGATACAAATTTCAAAGAATCATGTACCTGAACCCCTAGGTGGAAACCTGAGCACTGGCAGAACCCCAAGCAGACATGGGAGAACTCGTAAACTCTACACGGTCAGCCAAGAATGGAAATGAGGCTGGATCTGGTGCTGTGAGGGAGCAGTGCTAATCACTGTACCCACTCTCCCTCCACCAGATAAAATATTTAAGTCACTGCCTTTGGCTCCTGCCACCATTCCCCAACCAGTGTCTCCATTCCTCATCCTTAGCTCAGTCTGAGGTTGGATTGGCCTGTTCATTGCCTCAGTGATATATTTTACCACATCGTTGCATCTATACCCACAATTATGACCGACAAAGTCCAACTCTATCCCAGTTGTTGGGAGTGCCCTGTGCTTAATGACCACAGGTCAGCTCTGCTGTTGCTAAAACTCTCATCCATGTTCTCATTATCTCTACACTTTACTCTTCAAAGGTTCTCCCTTGAACAAAAGTCTGGCTTCCACCAAATGTTCACAGTCCAAAGCTCTGCTTTCATACCCTAGTCTCATTCGTTCAAGCTTGGTGACTTACACGGGGTTCTGTTTAAGCAATGTCTTAATATCAACATATTCTTCCCTATTTAGCTCTCCTTCAGGCCCAGACCTCCATGATCTGTCTTCCTCTAATTCAGGCCTCTTACTCACTCCAAGGTTTCATTGCTGTCCTGCTGCTGACTGTATCCGAAGGTCTGGAATTCCTCTTGTAATCTTCCCCGTCATCCACCTGAAGGATACTCCTCAAAATCTTTTTTACCAACCTGAATGGCTCCTTATGTAGCTAAGTCTCAAATTTCTTCAATGCCTCAGGATTCCATGGTATTAAAAATGGTGCAATGTAAGTGACAGTTGTTGTTGGGCTGTGACCCGAGACAGTGGTTAGTGAGGGAGAGGTTTCTAAACATCCATTCACTGGAACAACCTTTGTGTCCTAAAGGCTAAGATGAAGTCCTCTATAAATGCAGTCTTTCTTGCAAAGCTGAGATTCACCAGATGACAACCTTTTGGAGGAAGGTTAGGTGAGGTTACACAGGTGCAAGTATAACCTCTGCATTTTGGAAGTTAGAAGGCAGACAAAAAACACCATCAAACATGCAAGGTTTGTAGCTCAGGTTGAGGTTTAGGGTGTAGGTTTGCTCGCTGAGCTGTAGGTTTGATATCCAGACGTTTCATTACCTGGCTAGGTAACATCATCAGTGGGGACCTCCAAGTGAAGTGAAGCTGTTGTCTCCTGCTTTCTATTTATGTGTTTGTCCTGGATGGGGTTCCTGGGGTTTGTGGTGATGTCATTTCCTGTTCGTTTTCTGAGGGTTTGATAGATGGTATCTAGATCTGTGTGTTTGTTTATGGTGTTGTGGTTGGAGTGCCAGGCCTCTAGGAATTCTCTGGCATGTCTTTGCTTAGCCTGTCCCAGGATAGGTGTGTTGTTCCAGTCGAATTGGTGGTTTTTTTCATCCGTGTGTAGGGCTACGAGGGAGACAGTGTCGTGTCTTTTTGTCAAACCTCTTGACAGCTGCTTGAGAGCCAGGCCAATGCCATGTCTGTTGTATGTGTACCCTGTCTTTAAGGGACTGTGTACATATGCTGTTGTGATGCTGCCTAACAGGCAGACAGTCTGGCTGTGATGCACTCTGGTGTAATGTCTTTGTTACTTAGAATGTGTTTCACTGTTTTAAATAAACTAACCCACAGAGTTAATCGATCTCTGGCAACCAGCTGATGAATAAGTCTGTCACTGCAGCATTTTCTGAACTGAAAATCCTTCCATACCTTGAAACCAGTTGCAAGACCCATCCTGAAGGATGGTGGGGAAAGCCAAGCCCTGTTGGTAAAGGGGGAGGGGAGAGTGACTCAGAGTCATTGCTGCCTCCTTCCCCCAACAGGTCAGCTCACCAGCCCAGGTTTGGGAAGGGCTTGGTTAGAGAGGAGCATGTTGAAACATTACCTGTGAAGGAGGATGGTAAGCACAGGGCACTCAAACCAACTGGGATACTCATGATCTGTAGCCAAGGTGAATGTTATTCCCTGGTAATGGACAACACTGCTTCCCAGGAGCCAAGCCCAGGGACCAGTGTAGGATGTTGGGATGCACCTCAACTATACATACTGTACTGTGTGCATACTGTGTATGTCCTGTGTTTATACTGTGCGTCCTGTGTTCATATTGTACTGGTCCTGTGTTTATACTGCGCGTGTCCCATGTTCATACTGTACCGGTCCTGTGTTTATACTGTGTGTGTCCCACGTTCACATTGTACCGGTCCTGTGTTTATACTGTACCGGTCCTGTGTTTATACTGTACCTGCGAAGAAGCTGTAGGCGCCTCCTGGACCGTATTGTTTTTTCCCTTTGTTCACATCGAACACTTGCCCGAGGATGGCCAGGAAGAGCCCGGGACTGCCCTTCTCTCCGGTGTATCGGCTCAGCTCGGATTTAGTGAAGAGGTGGCTCGGTGGAGGTTCCGCCTCTGGATTCCAGAGCGATCCCGTAAACCAGCGGCTCCACCGAGCCCAGACCTCAGCGGGGATCAGCACCACCAGCACCGAGCCGCACACCGCACACACCAGCAGCGAGCGCAGCATCGCGGCTCCCGGTGCCCCCCCCACTGGCTCCCAGTCACACACCCCCCCCCCCCCCCCCCCAAGCTCCAGGTCACCCCTCCCCGGTCACACCCCCCCCCCTGGCTCCCGGTCACAGCCCCCTCCCGGTCCCCCCCCCCCTCCCCCCCCCTCCCAACACTGAGCACTGTCCCGGACAGAGATCTTCCTGATCGCCCGGATCAGTCTCAAAGTAACAAAATATCAGCACAGGCTCCTCTTAAAGGGGCAGTGCCAGCAGCACAGGCTCCTCTTAAAGGGACAGTCCAGCTTCACAGGCTCCTCTTAAAGGGACAGTGCCAGCAGCACAGGTTCCTCTTAAAGGGACAGTCCAGCAACACAGGTTCCTCTTAAAGGGGCAGTGCCAGCAGCACAGGCTCCTCTTAAAGGGGCAGTGCCAGCATCACAGGTTCCTCTTAAAGGGGCAGTGCCAGCAACACAGGTTCCTCTTAAATGGACAGTGCCAGCAACAAAGGCTCCTCTTAAAGGGACAGTGCGGGTAACACAGGTTCCTGTTAAAGGGACAGTGCCAGCAACACAGGCTCCTCTTAAAAGGACAATGCGGGTAACACAGGTTCCTGTTAAAGGGACAGTGCCAGCAACACAGGCTCCTCTTAAAGGGACAGTGCCAGTTACACAGGCTCCTTTTAAATTGAACATGTCAATATCACAAGCTCTACTTGAAGTGACAATTTCATAAGGACAGCCACTTCTTAAAGTGATAGTGTTGCTAACACGGACCCCTCTTAAAATTACAGCAGAGGTTCATTTAAAGTGACATTACTGATGACAGCCACTGTTAAAGTTCCACGATCAGTCAAAGTGACTCCTCTTAAAGTGATATTGCCTTTAACAAGTTACTCTTAAAATAACATTGTTAGTAGCACAGGTTCCTTCAAACATCAGTTGTAAAGATCTTTCCTTAATATGTGTTAGTGATACAAGTTCCTCTTAAAGTGACAGTACCAGTCATAGGATCCTCTTGAAGTCACAATGTTAGCAACAGACTTTTTAGTGTCAGAACCAGTAGCAGACAACTCTTCAAGTGACAACATTCAGCAACATAGATTTCTTTTAAACTGACATAATTGGTAACTGCTTCAGGCAGAACTTCGGAGTTTGAGACAGAGTTAGGGTTAGGGTTAGGTTTAGAGTTAAGGTTAGGGTTACTGTTAGTGTTAGGGTTAGTGTAAGTATTAGAGTTAGTGTTAGGGTTAGGGTTTGAATTTGGATTAGAGTTAGAGCTAGAGTTAGGTTTAGGATTAGGGTTAGAGTTAGGGTTAGGGATAGCGTTGGGTTGGATTAGGGCTAGGGTTAGAATTAGCGTTAGGGCTAGAGTTAGGGTTAGGGTTAGCGTTAAGGTAAGGGTTAGAGTTAAGGATAGGATTAGGGTTAAGTTTAGTGTTAGGGTTAGGATTAGAGCTAAAGAAGGGTTAGGGTTTGTGTTAAGGTTAGGGTCAGTGTAAATGTTCGAGTTTGTGTTAGGGTTAGGTTTAGAGTTAGAGTTATGGTTAGAGTTATAGTTATAGTTATAGTTAGTGTTAGAGTTAGGGTTGGGGTTAGAGTTAGGGTTAGGCTAAGGGCTAGAGTTAGGGTTTGGGTTAGTGTTAGAGTTAGGGTTAGGATTATGGTTGGGGCCAGGGTAAAGTTTAAGATTAGGGTTAAGGTTAGGTTTAGGGTCAGAGTTAGGCTTAGGTTTAGTGTTAGGGTTAGGATTAGGGTTAGGTTGAGAGGTAGTGTTAGTGTTAGAGTAAGTGTTAGAGTTAGGCGTACGTTTAGGTTTGGTTAAGGTTAGGGTTAGGGCTTGTGTTAGAGTTAGGGTTAGACTTAGGTTGAGAGTTAGAGTTAGTGTTAGAGTTAGGGTTAGAGTTAAGGTTAGATCTAACATTAGGGTTAAAGTTAAGATTAGTGTTAGGTTAGGGTTAGAGTTAGGATTAGGGTTAGAATTAGGTTTAGGGATGGTGTTAGAGCTAGGGTTAAGCTTAGGGTGAGAGTTAATGCAAGTGTTATAGTTAGAGTTAGTGTTAGAGTTAGGTTTAGGTATAGGGTTAGTGTGAGAGTTAAGATTAGGGTTAGGGTTAGGATTAGGGTCAGAGTTACGGTTAGAATTAGAGTTAGTGTTAGAATTAGGGTTAGTGTTAGAGTTGGGGTTAGGGTTAGAGTTAGTGTTAGGGTTAGTGTTAAAGATAGGGTTAGGGTTAGAGTGAAGATTAAGAATAGGGTTAGGATTAGGGTTAGGATTAATGTTAGGGTTAGGGCTAGAGCTAGAGTTAGTGTTAGAGTTAGGGTGAGGGTTAGGGTTAGATCCTGGGTTAGGATTAGGATTAGTGTTAGGTTTAGGGTTAGTGTTTGAGTTAGGGTTAGGGTCAGAGTTAGGGTTAGTGTTAGTGTTAGGGTTACGGTTTGGGTTAGGTGTAGAGTTAGGGTTAGGATAAGGGCTCGTATTAGAGTTAGGGTTAGGATTATGGTTGGGGTTAGGGTTAGGTTTGAGGTTAGGGTTAAGGTTAGGTTTCGGGTTAAAGTTAGACTTAGGGTCAGTGTTAGAGTTAGGGTTAGGATTAGGGTTAGAGTTAGAGGTAGGGTAAGTGTTCATGTTAGAGTTAGTGTTACAGTTTAGGGTTAGGTTTAGGGTTAAAGTTAAGGTGAGGGCTAGTGTTAGTGACAGTGTTAGGGTAGGGTCAGGTTAGCGTTAGAGTTAGGCTTGTATTTAAGGTTAGGGCTAAAGTTATGTTAGGGTTAGGATTATTGGTAGGGTTAGGGTTAGAGGTAGGTTAGAGTTAGGGTTAGGGTTTAGGGTAAGTGTTAGAGTTAGTGTTAGTTAGGGTTAGGTTAAGGTTACTGTTACAGTTAGAGTTAGAGTTAAGGTTAGGGTTAGGGCTAAGGTTAGGATTAGGGTTAGAGTAAGTGCTACAGTTAGAGTTAGGGTGAGATTTAGATATAGGGTTAGGGTTAGAGTTAGGTTTAGGGATAGAGTACAGGTTAAGGTTAGGGTTAGGGTTAGGATTAGTGTTAGAGTTAGGGTTACGGTTTGGGTTAGGTTTAGAGTTTGGGTTAAAGTAAAGGCTAGAGTTAGGTTTACGGTTAGTGTTAGAGTTAGGGTTAGGATTAGGGTTAGTTTTAGAGGTGGGGTTAGTGTTCGTGTTAGGGTTAGGGTAAGTGTTAGATTTAGGATTAGGGTTAGGGTAAGTATTAGAGTTAGTGTTAGATTTAGAGTTAGGTTAAGGGTTAGGGTTAAAGTTAGGGTTAGGGCTAGTGTTAGTGATAGTGTTAGGGTAGGGATATGGCTAATATTAGAGTTAGTGTTAATGTTAGAGTTAGAATTAGAGTTAGGGTTAGAGTTAGGCTTGGAGTTAAGGTTAGGGCTAAAGTTAGGTTAGGGTTAGGATTATTGGTAAGGTTAGGGTTAGAGCTAGGGTTAGGGTTCGGGTTAGCATTAGTGTTAGGCTTAGGGTTAGTGTTAGGGTTAGAGTAAGGACTAGAGTTAGCGTTAGCGTGAGATTTAGGGTTAGGGTTAGGGTTAGAGTTAGGGTTAGGGATAGAGTTAGATTACAGGTTAGGGTTATTGTTGCGGTTTGGGTTAGGTTTAGAGTTAGGTTAAAGGTTAGGGTAAGGGCTAGATTTTGGATTAGGGTTAGTGTTAGAGTTGGGGTTAGGATTATGGTTGGGGTTAGGGTTAGGTTTAAGGTTAGGGTTCAGGTTAGGTTTAGGGTTAGAGTTAGGCTTAGGGTTAGTGTTAGAGTTAGGTTTTGGGTTAGGGTTAGAGGTAGGCTATGTGTTTGTGTTAAGGTTAGGTTTAGGGTAAGTGTAAGAGTTAGAGTTAGGGTGAGGGTAAAAGTTAGGGTTAGGGCTAGTGTTAGTGATAGAGTTATAGGGTAGGGTTAGGGTTAGAGTTAGGGTTAGTGTTAGAGTTAATGTTAGAGTTAGACTTAGGGTTACGGTTAGGGTTAGAGTTAGACTTGTCATTAAAGTTAGGGCTAAAGATAGGTTTGGGTTAGGATCAGGGTTAGAGCTAGGGTTAGGGTTAGGGTTAGGATTAGTGTAAGTGTTAGAGTTCGAGTTAGTGTCAGAGTTAGGGTTAGGTTTAGGGTTAGGGTTACTGTTACAGTTAGGGTTAGAGTTAGGGTTAGAATTAAGGTTACAGTTAAGTTACAGTTCGTGTTAAGGTTGGGGTTAGGGTTAGATTTAGCGTTATGGTTAGAGTAAGGGTGAGAGTTAGAAGAAGGGTGAGGGTTAGAGATAGGGTTCGGGTTAGGGTTTGATTAAGGGCTAGAGTTTTGGTTAGAGTTAGGATTAGGGGTAGAGTTGGAGTATGGGTTTGGGTTAGGGATAGGGTTAGGTTTAGACTTAGTGTTAGAGTTAGAGTTAGGGTTAGTGTTAGAGTGAATGTTAGAGTTAGAGTTAAAGAGTCAGGGTCAGGAATAGGATTAGTGTTATAGTTAGGATTAGGGTTAGACTTAAATTTAGGATTAGAGTTACGGATAGAGTTAGAGTTAGAGTTAGGGCTAGGGTTTGGGTTAGGGTTAGAGATAGAGTCAGATTTAGGGTTAGGTTTAGATTTAGGGTTAGGGTTAGATTTAGGATTACACTTAGTGTTAAGGTTGGGGTTTGTGTTAGTGTTAGAGTTATGGTTAGAGTAAGGGTGAGAGTCAGAGTTGGATGTCGAGTTAGTTTTAGAGTTAGGGTTATGCTGAGGGTTAGGGTTAGGGTTAGGGTTAATGTTAGGGTTACAGTTGGAGTTAGGGTTAGGGTTAGAGTGACAGTTAGGGTTAGGGTTAATGTTAGGGTTATAGTTGGAGTTAGGGTTAGGGTTAGAGTGACGGTTCGGGTTAGGGTTAGAGTGAGGTTTAGGGTTAGGGATACTTTCAGTGTTAGAGTTATGGCTAGGGTTAGGGTTAGTGTTAGAGTTAGGGGTGGGTTAGTGTGAGGATTAGGGTTTGGGTAAGGTATAGGATTAGTGTTCGAGTTAAAATTAGGGTTAGATTTAGACTTAGGGTTAGGATTAGACTTAGGGTTACAGTTAGCGTTAAGGTTAGAGTTAGAGTTATGGTTAGATTAAGGGTGATATGGTTAGAGTAATGGTGATAGGGTTAGGGTTAGGGTTAGACGTATGGTTACAGTTCACGTTAAGGTTGGGGTTAGGCTTAGAGTTAGATGTATGGTTAGAGTAAGGGTGAGAGTTAGAATTGGATGTAGGGTTAGGGTTAGAGTTAGGGTAAGGGAAAGGGTTATGGTTAGGGTTAGAGATAGGGATAGGCTTAGGGATGGGTTAGAGTTAGGTTTTGAATTAAAGCTAGGGTTATAATTAGGGTTAGCATTAGGGTTAGAGGTAGAGTTAAGGTTAGTGTTAGATTGAAGTTTACGGTGGGGGTTAGAGTTAGGGTTAGGGTTATGGTTAGAGTTAGGGTTTGGGGAAGATTTGAAGTTAGGCTTAGGGTTAGGGTTAGAGTTATGGTTAGAGTAAGTGCTAGAGTTCTAGTCAGGGTTAGGTTTAGAGTTAGGGTTAGCTTCAGAGTTAGGGTTGGGGTAGAGTTGGAGGACAGGTATGGGTTAGGGTTAGATTTAGGGATAGGGTTAGAGTTAGGGTTAGGTTTTGTGTTCGTGTTAGGATTAGTGTTAGAGTTAGACTTAGGGTTAGGGTTAGAATTAGGTATAGAATTAGAGTTAGGGTTAGAGGCAGAGTTAGGGTTAGGGTTCGATTGAGGTTTAGGGTGAAGGTTAGTGTTAGGAATAGGTTTAGCACTCGGGTTAGAGTTAGAGTTAGGTTTAGGGTTAGGGATGGAGTAGAGTTAGAGTTAGTCTTACGGTTAGGTTTAGAGTTAGTGTTAGGGGTAGAGTTGGAATATGGGTTAGGGTAGGGTTAGAGTTAGGATCAGTGTTATAGTTAGGGTTAGGTTAGTGTTATTGTTAGAGTTCGAGTCAGGTTTAGGTTTGGGGGAAGGGTTCGATTTAGGGTTAGGTTTAGGGTTGGGGTTAGCATTTGGGTTAGAGTTAGCGTTAGGTTTAGGGTTAGAGTTAGGCTTAAGGTTAGGGTTAATGGTACAGTTAAGGTTAGGCTTAAGGTAAGCGTGAGGGTTAGTGTTAGTATAAGGGTTAGAGTTAGTGTTCGAGTTAGGGTTAGAGTGAGAGTTAGAGTAGGGTCAGGTTTATGTTTAGGGTAAGGATTCAAGGTTAGGTTTAGGGTTAGAGTTAGGGTTAGGCTTAAGGTTAGGGTTAATGTCAGTTAGGTTGTGGCTTATGGTTAGAGATAGTGTTAGTGTTAGGATTAGGGTTAGAGTTAGAGTTAGAGTTAGGGTTAGAGTTAGAGTTAGGGTTAGAGTTAGAGTTAGAGTTAGAGTTAGAGTTAGAGTTAGAGTGCCCATATTCTTCGAAACCCTTCCTATTCATATACCCACCCAGATGCCTCTTAAATGCTGTAATTGTACCAGCCTCCACCACTTAGAAACATCGATTCTCCTGTTCCTTTGATGCTGCCTGACCTGCTGCGCTTTTCCAGCAACACATTTTTAAGCTCTGATCCACAGCATCTGCAGTCCTCACTTTCTCTCACTTAGAGTTAGGGTCAGGTTTAAGCTTAGGGTAAGGGTTCGATTTAGGGTTAGTGTTAGGGTTGGAGTTAGCGTTAGGTATAGGGTTAGAGTTAGTGTTAGGCTTAAGGTTAGGGTTAATACTAGTTAGGTTTAGGCTTGGCATTAAGGTTAGAGTTAGGGATGAAGTTAGCATTAGGTTTAGGGTTAGAGTTAGGGTTCAGCTTAAGGTTAGGGTTAATGTTAGTTAGATTTAGGCTTAGGGTTAGAGTTAGGGTTAGTGTTAATGTAAGGGTTAGGGTTGGAGTTAGGATTAGTGTTAGTGTTCGAGTTAGGTTTAGTATTAGTGTTAGAATTAGGGTTAGGGTTAGAGTTAGAATTAGGGTTAGCGTTAGGGTTAGGTCTAGTGTTAGGGTTAGGGCAAGATTTAGGGTAAGATTTAGGGTGCCCATATCCTTCTAAACCCTTCCTATTCATATACCCATCCAGATGCCTCTTAAATGCTGTAATTGTACCAGCCTCCACCACTTTCTCTGACAGCTCATTCCTCACACGCAGCACCCTCTGCATGAAAAAGCTGCCCCTTAAATCCCTTTTATATCTTTCCCCTGTCATCTTAAACCTATATGTCCTCTAGTACTGGACTCCCCCACCCCAGGGAAAACACCTTGTCTATTTACCCTATCCATCCCCCTCATGATCTTTTAAACCTCTATAACGTCACCCCGTCCAGCTCCAACGCTCCAGAGAAAACAACCCCAGCCTATTCAGCCTCTCCCTCAAACCCTGGCAATATTCTTGTAAATCTTTCCTGAACCCTTTCAAGTTTCACAATATCTTTCCTATAGCAGGGAGACCCAGATTTGCACACAGTACTCCAACAGTGGCCTCACCAATGTCCTGTACAGCTGCAACATGACCTCCCAACTCCTGTACTCAATGCACTGACCAATAAAGGAAAGCATACCAAACGCCTTCTTCACTATCCTATCAACCAGCGACTCCACTTTCAGGGAACTCTGAACCTGCACCCCAACGTCTCCATGTTTGCTTAACAAAGTGAGCTGAATGGCTTCTGTGTTGTCACCATTCTGTATTTCTCTGACACCCACAATGGCAACAATTCTAGCTTTTTGAGTCTCCCAACTCCTTGCCTTTTGAAGATGCCATTTAAAATCTACCTCTTCGACCAAGATTTTCATGATATGTTCTAATGGTTTTGTATCAAATTTTGCTTTATAATGTTCCTGTGAATTGTTTCAAATTGTTTTGATATGTTAAACATTCTTTAAAGTTCCTGTCACACAGTATTGTGATTTTTCAATCTTTCATGCTCTCTCTGACGCAGTAGTGGAAATTGATTTTATAGAAGCTTTAACAATCTGAATCATAAAATCCCTGCACTGCAGAAGAGGCCCTTCAGTCCACCAAATCCACACCAACCGTCTGAAGAGTGTCTTGTCTGAGCATCCCACCTCTCATCCTGTAACCCTGCATTTCCTGTGGCCAATCCACCTAATCTTTGGACACTGGGAGGAAACTGGAGCACCTGGTAGAAACCCATGTAGACTCGGGGAGAATGTGTAAAATCCAAGTAGACAGTCGCCCGAGAGTGGAATTGAAATCAAACTCAGGTCCCTGGTACCCTGAATATACTCAGACCACGTGGGAATTACTTGATGAGAAATATAAACAGAGTCAGAGAGTGGAAATAATTAGTTCCACATGGAACTAATTAAATCTTTAAGGATTTGATGCAGCACAATGGGTCGATGACCTCATGAGACCATAAGAAATAAGTATGGAAGGCCAATCGGCCCCTCTACTCCACAAACAGTACAGAATGACCTCACAAATTCTGTGAATCTACAGGACTGCTTGAGGTCGGTGGACTGGTCATGAACTCAGCAGCCAACGTAAATATGTATGCCACTACTGTTACAGGCATCGTGAGTAAGACTGCATGCCGAAGAAGTTAATCCGAACATTCCCGAACCGAAACCATAGATGAACCAGAAGATCCACTCTCTATTGAAATCTAGGTCTGAGGTCTACCAGTTGGGCTATACTGGAAATCCAGGTATGACCTTCGTAAGGCCATCAGAGATGCCAAGAGGCAATACCAAACTAAGCTTGACACCTAGACTAACCACGTGGACACCCGCTGTTTATGGCAAAGCTTATACGACATAACAAGGCACAAAGGAAAGTTGAGCAGAATTACGGCTAACTGTATTTCCTTACCCGTTGAGCTCAATGCATTCGATGCTCGTTTTGAACAGAAACGCAGTGAATCGATGTCACCCACCCCATCAGCCTCGGGTGCACCTGCACCCTCAGTCACCGCTGTTAGATGTTAGATCAACCTTCTTGAGAGTGAACCCATTAAAAGCAACTGGCCTGGACAGAAGACTCGGTTGCACACTCAGATCCTGTGCGGATCAACTGGCGGGAATATTCATTGACATCTTCAACCTCTCCTTACTACGATCTCAAGTCCCCACTTGCTTCAAGCAGACCACCATCATCCCAGTGCCAAAGAAAAATCATGCAGCGTGCCTCAATGACTATTGCCCAGTGGCTCTGATCTCCATCATTACAAAGTGTTTTGAGAGGTTAGTCATAGCTACATCAACCACTGCCTCCCAGATTGTCTTGATCCCTTGCAATTCACCTACTGATGCAACAGGTTCACCCTGGCCTCACAGAATCCCTACAGTGTACAAGTCCACACCATGGAACATCTGGATAACAAGGATACCTATGTCAGGCGCCGATCCGTTGACTACAGTTTCACCTTCAACACCATAGTTTTAAACAAACTCATCGCCAAACTCCGAGACCTAGATCTCAGCTCCCCGCTCTGAAACTGGATCATTGATGTCTTGACCCGCAGACTGCAATCAGTAAGAATAGGCAAAAACACCTCCTCCACGATAATCCTCAATGCCAGTGCCCAACAAGGCTATGTACTCAGCTGCCTGTTGTATTCCTTACACTTTCACGACTGGGTGGGCAAATTCCACACCAACAACGCCACAGTTATCGGTCAAATCTCAAACGATGACACACCGGAGTACAGGAAGGAGATAGAGTGTTTAGTGGCATGGCATAAACCTCTCTCTCTCTGTCGACAGCATTTTGAAACAGATTGTACAGGGGACCCCCCAGCTTCTGCTGCAACACTACAGATTTCTTACAGAAACTCAGCACCCACGGACTAGGGTTCGTGAATCGAGAAAATCCCTCGTCACAATGGATGTTTCAGCACTCTACACCAGCACCCCCCACGATGATGGCATCAATGCAACAACCTCAGTACTCAACACCACAATCTCCAAGCACCATCCTACAACTCATCCACTTCACCCTCAACCACAACATTTGACTACCAGTTCTACATCTGGACACATAGAACAGCCATTGGGACCAAATCTGCACCCTAATATACCGACATTTACACTTGAACAAGACTTCTTTGCTGCACAGGACCTCCAACCGACATTATACACCAGATACATTGACGAGATTTTCTTCCTCTGGACCCATAGCGAGGAGTCACTGAAACAAATACATAATGATATCAACACATTCAATTCAACCATCAGAATTACCATGAACCACTCTTTAGTACCTACCTCATTTCTGGACACACACATCTCCATCAAGGATGGAGACCTCAGTACCTCACTCTACCGCAAACCCACGGAACCCCTCATGATGCTGCACTTTCCAGCTTCTCCCCTAAACATATTAAAACAGCCATCCCCTACAGACTACCCTACGCATACACAGGATCTCATCAGATGAGGAGGAATGTGACAGACAGCTGAAGGAGCTGAAGGATGCTCTCAGAAGAACATGATACAATGCTCAATTCATCGATTGCCAGTTCTGACATGCCACAGTGACAAACCATGGTGACCTCCTCAGGAGACAGACATGGGATACGACTGATAGGGTACCCTTTGTTGACCAGTACTTCCCAGGAGCGTAAAAAACTACACCATGTTCTTCACTGCCTGCAACACATGATCAATGAGGATGAGCACCTCGCCAAGACCTTCCCTACACCTCTACTTCTCGCCTTTAAACAATCACCAATCTTTAAACAGACCACAAGCAGACGGCCCAGCCTTCAGGACAACGTTAACCACAACACCACACAACCCTGTCATGGCAACCACTGCAAGATGTGTCAGAGTGTTGATGTGGATACCACCGTTATACATGGGGGACACCACCCACTGTGTACAGGGCAGGTATGCATGTGACTCGGCCAATGTTGTCTCTCTCATATACTGCAGGCAAAGATGCCCTGTGGCAAGGTATACTGGCGAGACCAGGCAGACACTACAACAACAGATGAATGCACACCGCATAAAAATTGCCAGTCAGGAGTGTTGCATCCCAGTCGCAGAATACGTCGGTGGTCAGGGATATTCGGCCTTATATCTTCGGGTGACCATCATCCAAGGTGGACTTTGGGATATGCAAGAACAGAGTGACCAAGCAGAGGCTGATAGCCAAGTTTAGTACCCATGAGGATGGCCTCAACTGGGACCTTGGGTTCATGTCACACTCCAGGTGACTCCATTGCACAATACACTTTCTCAAACACACACTCTTACATAACCATGCATACCCTGTCTCATACACACACACCCCTCACAGACATATACTCCATCACTCACACACGCAAACACACTCTTTCAGGCATATTCACACTGACATGTGGACATTCACACTCTCTCTCATGCACACATACACACACATACATAAGTCTATGGGGTGAATTTGCATTTGCAGAATTATATTTGCAGACACACTTTATTTTGCTCAAAAAGCGCACAATCTGCAGGCAGCCAATCCACGTGACATTTTATAAATTCCTCCTTTGGAAACAGAACCAGTCTGACTTAAGATTGGGACACAGGCAGACTCTAACATCAGCGCATTGTTTGAGCTGAGATGTCATTTTTAAAAATAAAACCTAAAGTTACCTTGAGAACGTGACTTGAAAGAAGTTCTGGGATTTACATGTTAATGAATGGAAATCAACAGCCCATTCTAAAAGATGAAAAACTTGAACAGCAATTTAGGTTTGTTCAACATATTGTTTCAGTTGCATGACATAGGGATCATTTACTCTAAAATCTGTGTTCTATGATCCTGCTCCTCTAACCACCTGATGAAGGGGCAGCGCTCTGAAAGCCAGTGCCTCCATATCGACCTGCTCGACTGGAACCTGGTGCTGTCTGGGTTTAACTTCCGGTCCCAAGGCTGAGGTCGTTAAGCTACTCCAGAATCCGGCAGTGTCGTGAAGCGTTCCCAGAATCCGGCAGTGTCGTGCCGGGAAAACCAGGTGAAACCGGAAGTGTGTCGTGCTGGGACGCTGGAATGCGGCAGTGTGTCGTGAGGTTGGGTTGGGGGGGTGGGCCAGGCAGTGTCGTGAAGCGGCGCCGGAAGCCGGCAGTGTCGTGAAGCGGACCCGGTAGTGGAGGAGCCGGGAGCCGGTGTGTGAGGGAAAGGGAGAGCGCGGAGCGGGACAGCGGCCAGGCCGGGCATGGGCAACACGGAGAGCGCGGGCGCCGGGCAGCCCGACTGCGCCGAGGACGAGGAGGAGGATGAGGAGCAGCCGCAGGACAGTGAGCGGGGCTCGGCCAAGGCCGGCTTCCCGGCGCCAGGCCCGGACGGAGGGCCCGAGCCGGCGGAGGGAGGAGGCCCCGGCCCCGGCCCCGGCCCCGGACTCAGCTGCGGGCCCAGCGCCGACATGTTGTTGCAGCACCAGCGGCTGCGGGAGGCGGCCGCCAAGGTGCGGGATGAAGTGTGTGAGAATGTGGTGCAGCAGCATCATAGTCACCTGATCCGCTGGTTAGAGGAGCGCCTGGCCCGAGGAGAGGACACCATCAGGATGGCACAGCTCTGTGAGCTCCTCACAACCAGGTTCGCCATCAAGGAGGAGTGTGAGGAGGTGAGGGCGGGGCGAGGGGGGAGGGGAGGGGGCACGGGGGGGGGGGGGAGGGGGCACGGGGGGGGGGGGGGAGCGGCCGGACAAGGGCTCACAGAGCGGGATGTCAATATACACCCCCCCCCCCCCACACTCACCCCTCCCCCCCCCACCACACTCACCCCTTCCCCCCCCCCCCCCACACTCACTCACCCCTCGCCCCCCACTCACTCACCCCTCCCCCCCCACTCACTCACCCCTCCCCCCCCCACTCACTCACCCCTCCCCCCCCCACTCACTCACCCTCCCCCCCCCACTCACTCACCCTCCCCCCCCCCCCACTCACTCACCCCTCCCCCCCCAACCACACTCACCCCTCCCCCCCCACTCACTCACCCCTCCCCCCCCACTCACTCACCCCTCCCCCCCCACTCACTCACCCCTCCCCCCCCACTCACTCACCCCTCCCCCCCCACCACACTCACCCCTCCCCCCCCACCACACTCACCCCTCCCCCCCCAACCACACTCACCCCTCCCCCCCCAACCACACTCACCCCTCCCCCCCCAACCACACTCACCCCTCCCCCCCCACCACACTCACCCCTCCCCCCCACCACACTCACCCCTCCCCCCCCACCACACTCACCCCTCCCCCCCCACACTCACCCCTCCCCTTCCCCCCCCACACTCACTCACCCCTCCCCCCCCACACACACTCACCCCTCACCCCCCCCCCCACACTCACCCCTCCCCCCCACCACACTCACTCCTTCTCCCCCCCCCCCCCCACCACACTCACTCACCCCTCCCCCCCCACCACACTCACCCCTCCCCTCCAACACACTCACCCCTCCCCCCCACAAACACCCTACCCTACCCTAATTGTTCTGTTCGCCGAGCTGGGAATTTGTGTTGCAGACGTTTCGTCTCCTGTCTAGGTGACATCCTCAGTGTTTGGGAGCCTCCTGTGAAGCACTTCTGTGATCTTTCCTCCGGCATTTGTAATGGTTTGTCTCTGCCGCTTCTGGCTGAACATGCTGAGCAGCATCGATGTACACCAACTAGCCACGAAACGACATGACCAGCTATCCTTAGTAGCCACACACACACACGCAGATGACAAGCAACATGAATTCGACTGGGACAACACTACTATTATAGGACAAGCCAGACAGAGAACAGCCAGGGAATTCCTAGAGGCATGGCACTCATCCACAGATTCAATCAATAAGCACATCGACCTGGATCCAATATACCGACCACTGCAACGGACAGCTGGAACTGACAACCGGAAGTGGCAGATTCAAACCACTATAAATGCCGGAGGAAACATCACAGAAGCGCTTCACAGAAGGCTCCCAAGCACTAAGGATGTCACCTAGACAGGGGACAAAACGTCTGCAACACAAATTCCCAGCTCAGCCAACAGAACCACAACAACAGATGAGTAATTTGTTATCAGAGCTAGCAGATGTAATCTAATTCCAATGCAATACTGATTTAAGTGCCCTGCTTTAGATGATTGATTGGTTGGTACAGTTCTGTGAACGTTGATTTAAATCCCACCAGGGCAGCTGATGGAATTTAAATTCAATGAACAAATCTGGAGCTGAAAGTGAGTCTCGGGTGGCTGTGACCATGAAACTACCATCGATTGTTGGAAAAACCCATCTTGTTACTCATATCCTTTAGGGAAGGAAATCTGCCAGACTGACTTGATCGAGCTTCATGTGACTCCAAATGCACAGCGAGGTGGTTAACTCTGAAATGACCCAACAACCCAACTCATTCTGGGCAATTAGTGTGTGTGATATATGTTGGCCTTGCCAGTGACACCCACGTTCCCTGGAAAAATAACAAAAAAACCAGGAAGGACTGTACAGAGCAGGGTGTGTTGACCTACCTCCATACCTTTAGAGACAGGCCAGTCATGTAGCCATCATGTCAGTCTCTAATAACATGTTATATTCAAGGACTGACCTGCCTCCAGAGGTGCTTGTGAAAACTGTTTTGATGTGTCGAATCCCAGCGTGAGTTTACCTATTGTACTGCCATTGAAATGAGTGCTCAATTTTCTACATTGAGTAGTTCACCAATATATAAAAGAAGTACTAGAAATTTGAAAGAAGGTCAGAAAATGTTTAATTCTTAGATCTGGCAGCATCTATGAAGTTTGTGATGAGAGATTATTCAATTGAAAAATTCTGTTTCTCCACAAATTCTACTGTAAGTGTTTAGTATTTACAGTTTTTACTACAGTTAATATGCTTTGAGTCCTTGTGATTCTTTACTCAAAGGCATGTAGTCAGTGCAAGGCTGGGCCAATGTTTATTATCCATTCCTAATTGCCCTTCAGATGGTGGTGAGCTACCTTGGTGAACCCACACTACAGAGAGGGAGGAAATTCCAGGATTCTGACCCAGTGATACTAAAGGAATAGTGATACATTTCTAAGGCAGGATGGTGTGACTTGGAGGGGAACTTGCATGTGGGAGTGTTCCCATGTGCCTGCTGCTCTTGTCCTTCCAGATGGCTGTGGATTTGTAATGACACTATTGAAGGAGTCTCTGTGAATTGCTTTTAAGTACAGTCTAAAGGGTCAGAATGTCATCATAACATTGACTTGGCTTCTCATGACATGTATTTAACTGTTCCCATCTTGTAATGATGCAAACGATTTGTGTTTGTCACTTTGCAACTTGATATCACAGTTTGCTAACTGTGTTTCTGTTCATGGATGCTGCCTAACCTGTTGAGTATTTCCAGCATTTTTTGTTTGTTTGTCCAGTTTCCAGTATCTGCTGCATTTTGCTTTTGTGTTCCTGTGAAGTGCCTTTGCACGTTTAAAGGCATTATTTCGAACAAGTTTGTAGTAAAGCGAAACTAATAACTATTGCTGTAGATTAGTGCAGTAACAAAGTATTTTAAAGTGGTTACTAGCAAAGAGGTTTCCTATGTTCTCTTAGAGTAGCTACTGTTTGAAGAGCTAATGTACAAGGCAGTAGTGCAAGGCTGAAGAAATGTAGTGGGTCAGCTAGCATCTGCAAAAACTGAGGTACTGATAATGAGTGTGTCCCTTTTCATTTGACACTCATCTTTAGAAATTCAGTGTCTTCTGATCCTGCCCCATGAGTTACCTGATGGAGTAGCACTAGGTGAGTGTTTCCAAATAAACCTGGTGTTGTGTAGTTTGTCCACCCCAGTCCAACACCGACACTTCCACATCATGCTTTCATTTGCAACAGTGCTGTGTTCAGATGATCACCTTTCGCTCCCTTTGATTGAGAAGTCGTATTAGTTTAGTTCCACAGTCCTACATGTTTATCTATTGTGACATTTAGCAATTTTAATTACTGTTTGTGCCAACACTCTAAGACAGGGACGTCTTTGAGAGTCCTGTACAATTTTGGATTGAGGCTTTGGAAATTGAGCAAAGTGCTCATATGCTTTCAGTCACATGCTGTTTGGGTATTAAGAGCTATTGCTATGTAATTAAAGCTTGATTGCAGATTCGGGTACAAAGTATCAAAGTACTGCACCAGTTGATTACTCCCTTCCTGTGTTCCTTTCTGGTAATAACTGTCTATTGGGTGCTTGGCTCTGGAGGTAGATTACAGCAACAAATGACTCGGCAATTCAATGGGAGAGGTTTTCTCTTGAGTAATAGGGTTTTGATTTCAATGTATAGGTAGTACAAAGGTTCAGCAAAAATACTGTATGTAACACCTTTGTTAAATTGTGGACAAAGGGTGTTGTTGAATGCAATATTATCTGAGGCTTCTGGGTACTCTGACCAGCCCTGTTGTGGAATGATTGGAAGAAAAAGAGCGAACGTTGATTTGTCCCTTCCTTCAGTTATTTTTCCCTGTAATCTCAGGGTGTTGTGATAATCTTTAACTCTGTAAATTGCCCACAAATGACTGACTGGAAAGAGGAATTACTTTCAGAACAGCCTATCTAGTTCCCTACCAAAGTTGTTATTATATGGTAACAGGACCTGTGAGTAGGCTGGCACTGAACAAAACATTGATTGCATTGACAATGATTAGATTTCAGTTGCTAAGCTAGTGTTGTTTTGGCCAGTGGTTTCGGTGAGGTGGTCAGCTGACCTATCCATTGGCATATCGCATACATATTTTGAGCCAGCAGCGATTGGAAGGTGATACGTGAGCTTGATAACTTGTGAAAACATATTTACATGTCTTGTTTTGATGAACCTCCAAAGGCTGGAGTCAGCAGTGGTGCCAGCTCTCTCTCTCTATTGGTACTTTCCCAAGTGTAATGATGGCTTAAGTTGTTTACAAAGAGAATCTAGAAGCAGCAATAGGCCATTCGGCCTTTGAACCTGTTCTGTCATTCAATATAATCATGGTTGACCATTCCACTCGGTCCCCTGTTATCACTTTCTCCCTATACTCAGTCCAAAGAGCGATATTTAACTCCTTGTAAGCATTCAATATTTTGACCTCAAATGCTTTCTGTGGCAGAGAATTCTGGGTGAATGATTTTCTCCTTATCTCAGTCCTCTATCCTGTGTTCTTAAACTGTGACCCTCATTCTAGACTCCCCAGTCTCCTGTAACAAAAGATTGTGTTTAGCCTGCCTAATCCTGTTAGAATTTTAATACATTTCCAAGAGATCCACCCATTTTATTCTTCTAAACTCCAGTGAACAGTTCTAACCAGCCCAGTTTCTCTTCATGCATCAGTCCCACCATCCCAGGAATCAGTGTGATAAACCTTTGTTGTACTCCCTGCATCCAGAACATCCATCCTCAGATAAGGAGGCCAAAACTGCACATAATTCTCCAGGTGTGGTCTCACCAATTCCTTGTACCATTGCAGTAAGACGTCTCTGCTCCTGTACATGAATCCTCAGGCTATTGAGGCCAACACACCTTTTGCCACGTTCACTGCTGCACCTGCATGCTTACTTTCCAATAACTGGTGTACAAGGAGCCCAGGTTTTGTTGCACCTCCCTCTTTCCTTGTCTGTCACAATTCGGGTAATCTGTGCTTCCAAAGTGGATAACCTCATTTGCCCTCTTGCTCCTGTCCAAATCACTGAACCATCTCTGCACCCTTTTGACTCAGTATCCCACCTGGATTTATGTCATTTGCAAACTTGGATTACATTTAGTTCCTTCTTATAAGTCATTTGTATATTGAAAATAGCTGGGGTCCAAGCATTGATACCACTGGTAGCTCAGAAAAAGACCCATTTATTCTTACTGTTTGTTTTCTGTCTGCCAACCATTTCTATCTTCATACTAGTTCACTCCTTCTAATCTCACGCACTTTAATTTTACATATGTTTAGTTTCCCTTGAAAATATTGCAGGCTTAATTCTGATCCAGAAAATTGACAGGAGACATGAGACTTGCGGTATTTCCAAAGTTTCCAACTCCTGAGATTTTCGGGATGACAACTTTTGGAACCATTCATTGTTGAGACAGTGGTCTTGCTGGCAAGGTTAATGATTCTTCCCCATCTCTCATTCCCTTTCATACAGCAGTTTGGGGTGGGGGTGGGAGTTGTGGGGGGCAAGTTTGCAACACAAAAGGAAACCACTTGTTTCACTGTTTCACTTCTTTACTCTCCCCTTTCATGACGTACTGGCATCTGTTTCAACCACTCTGACAAAGCATCTCATTGCCTCAACCAAGGCTGTATAAAGAAAATAGTTTCACAGGAACCTTCTCAGTGGCTCCTTCTCAATGATTCCGTAACCAGGTAAGGATCCTTATCCATCCTGCTGTTCAGGTCAATGTGCTTGGTGATTGAATCCATGGATGAGTGCCAAGTTTGTAGGAATTCTCTGGCTGTCCTCTGTTTAGTTTGTCCATTTATAGCCAGTGAGAAGCATGGCACTCATCTGCAGACTCTACCAACAAGCACGTTGACCAGGACCCAATATACCAGCCATTACAATGAACAACTGGAAGCAGCAGGAACAGAACCAAATAAATTCCAGATGAGACAGTACAGCGGCGCTTCACAGGAAGCTACAAAGCACTGAAGATGTCACTGAGACAGGGCAGGAAACATCAGCAAATCAACTTCCCAGCTCGGGGAACATATCCACAACCATGTCAACTTGCACCTGAGCTACAAATCTTTACACAAACCTTGAACACATATCCTTGTTTTTAATGTGTGTTCTTATAAGGGGAAGGACAAGGAGGAAAAGTGAGCAAATTGGAGTTGAGCTACAGATTTATTAGACTACTTGATCATATTCAAGAATGAATTGCCTCCTGTTTTTGTTTTCACTTGTGAACAGAATACAAATCCAATAATGCCTTGAAATAATCATCCTAAAGATCAAGCTAAACACATTGTTCTACCAGAGTAACCCTCTGACTCATTCCTAGGGTGGCTCAGTGGTTAGCACTGCTGTCTCTCAGCACCAGGGACCTGGGTTCAGTTCCACCCTCAGTCTACTGTCTGTGTGGAGTTTGTGTTCTCCCCGTGTCTGCATGGGTTTCCTCCCACAGGCAAAAGATTAGATGGATTGGCCATGTCGAGGGGGTGGATTAACCATGGTAATATGTAGGGGTTACAGAGATAGGGTGAGGTGCTGGGTTTGGGTGGGATGCTCTTCAGAGGGTCAGCGTGGACTTGATGGGCCAAACAGCCTCTTTCCACACTGTAAGGATTCTATGATTCTGTTTCATGCAAAAGGAAAAGAACAAGCTTGCATTTAGAACCTGCCTTTCACAAATACAGGCTGTGCCAAAGCTTGTTTTAGCCCATTGAATACTTTGGAAGTGTACTCATTGTTGCTGTAAGAAACCCATCAAACAGAAAGAAATGTCTGATAATCACCAGGCTGTCTGTATTTAGCCTTTAGTTGAATGATAAACATGAGCCCAGATGCCAGAGTTCCCCAAGTTTTAAAAAAAAGGGTCATTGGGATCTTTCGCCTCTGTGGATAGCCTCTCTAAATTTTTTTTAGTGCATACACATCTGAGGTCTGTAACAGTAGTGACTTCTGAAACTGAAAGGCAGTGCATCAGCACACCAATAAGTATGTGAATTCTCAGAGCACTTGTTCAGCTGTGAACCTTCGCAGAAACACTGGCATCCACTTGAGAGAATAACAGAGCAGCCATTTAATGTCTGATCCAAAAGCTGACCCTCTGGTAATGTAGCACTCTCTCAGTACTGCAGCTTATGTGCTCAGGTCACTGGAACCCTAGTTCACGATTCACTGACTGAGGTGATAGTGATTACTGCTGTCACCCAAAAGCTAAAGGCCAGGGATCTTTACATCTGTAAATAGTGCTTCAGGTGGTTGGATAGCCACAAAGTGAGTTGAGCTGCACTTCATCTTTCCTACCTACATTTTAATTTTTAGCTGTTTGATTCATTGAGTCATTGTTTATTTGCGGAGAGGGAGAATGGACTACCTAGTGGGGTTTGTATGAAGGAGATGGTTCTGGGCATGAACAGTGCTTCAAGTAGTATTCATGTAGGATTTTAAAAAAACACTATTTTGTAATAAAAAAGATATAATTTAGACAGGTCTTAACATTAACAGTGAAAAGAATTCAGTCTTTTTCCCAGCAATATCTCTTTCAGTCATTCCACCCAAGTGAAGTATCATTACTTCTATCTTACATCTTTTTAATATCTCACTGAACTGATGGGGTTGCAGATGTTTTCTTTGTGTTTTTTTATGCATTCACCAGCTGTGATTCTCTCTCTTACTGTTTCTGTCTGAGATACGCACATACCAGCTATTCCCTGCTTCCTAACTGGATTTTATAAAAGTCCCTGTCTATATAACCTGCTAAAACCAATAAAGCTCTGAAAGACCAGACTGCCACAAACCCCTCGTATAAAGCTGTTCTTTCCTTATATCATAAAAGATCAACTTTGTGAACATTTGATCAATGAACTCTCCAGATAGACATGTATCTCTATATTTCACGTATCT
The DNA here is from genome assembly GCF_047496795.1 of Chiloscyllium punctatum. Classification (NCBI taxonomy): domain Eukaryota; kingdom Metazoa; phylum Chordata; class Chondrichthyes; order Orectolobiformes; family Hemiscylliidae; genus Chiloscyllium; species Chiloscyllium punctatum. Next base: position 46,908,546 of record NC_092757.1, on the reverse strand, counting down.
AGTCATTTAGCTTCAACCACATGCTCACTTGAAAATGGTGTTTGAACTTGGTGTTCAAAAATGATTTTCTCACTTAGAGAAATCGCCAACACAGAACTGAAAACCAAAACCTTTTTTCCTCCAAAATCAAATCCAAGTTCCCAAATGATAATATTATACATCTTTATCACAGAACTATGTGTGATGAGGTGAATAATGAAGGCAACCCATGTTTACTTTGTTGTTCTCTTCAGTTTTGCTGGCCATGCGTTTGTCTCATACAACACTTGTTCCAACCTGCACAAAAGATGGAATAATGATTTAACTTGTAAGTGACCAGAGGGTAAATTCTTCAACTCTGTTTGTTTATCTCATAGAGTCATAGAGATAAACAACATGTAAACAGACCTTTTGGTCCAACTCGTCCATGCTGACCACATATCCTATATGAATCTACTCCCACCTGCCAGCACCCGGCCCATATCCCTCCCAACCCATCCTATTCATAAACCTCCAGATGCCTTTTAAATGTTGTAATTGGACCAGCCTCCAATGCTACCTCTGGCAGCTCATTCCGCACATGCACCAGCCACTGTGTGAAAAAGTTGCCCCTTAAGTCCGTTTTAAAACTTTCCCGTCTCACCCTAAACCTATGCCGTCTAGGACTCCCCACCCCAGGAAAAAGTCTTTGTCTATGTATCCTGTCCATGCCCCTTTGGATTTTAGAAGCTTCTATAAGATCACCCGTCAGCCTCAGATTTTCCAGAGAAAATAGCTCTAGTCTATTCAGCCTCTCCCTATAGCTCAAATCCTCCAACCCAGATAACATCCTTGTAAATCTTTTGTGAATCCTTTCACATTTCACATCCTTCTTGGAGTAAGGAGACCAGAATTGCAAGCAATATTCCAATACTGACCTAACCAAAGTCCTGTACAGCTGCAACATGACCTGCCAACTCCTATACTCAATGCTCTGTCCAATAAAGACAAGCATACCAAGTGTCGCCTTCACTATCCTATTCACCTGGAGACTCCACATTCAAGGAACTATGAACGTGCGCTCCAAGGTCTCTGTTGAGCAGTATTCCCCCGGACCTTCCCATTAAGACAGTCCTGCTGGGATTTGCCTTTCCAAAATGCAGTACCTCACATTTATGGGTGATAGCTATCTCGATTTGTCCTCCTGGTTTATTGTTTGTTTCACATGCTATATGAATTAAGATAACCTGAAATTTTGCTCTCTAGTTTTATCCAATCCACTCTTAGATCTGTATTCTCTGTTCCTTTCTGTTAGTGTTGACATATTTCACATTAATTCTTTCCTCTTGCCCACCTCCCCTGCCCCAACTCGCCCTCTCCAGTTCACCACAACTTCCCAAATTTAGGACACTGTCCCCACTATCTAGTTTTAAACCTGCTCTACTTCATAAGAATGCCAATCCCAGTGCAGTTGGAGTGTAGATCATTCCAACGGTGGAGTTTACCTTCCCCAGGATTTGTGTCAGTGTTCCACTGGTCAGACAGAATGTTTGCCACATCTTTGTTCTTTTGTTTTACATTTGGGCATAGCTGGCAAAGCTCATGTGTTGCCCGTTGCCAATTGCTCCCAACGAGCTGAGTGGCCTGTTGGGAGTGGAATCAATTGTAGCCCAGGCCAGAGGAGGGTGGCAAATTTCCTTCACAAAGGCCACTTTTACAATAATCTACGTCATAGTTACAAATCCAGATTTATTATTTGAATTCAAATACCACCAGCTGCCATGATGCATTTTGAACCCTGTCGCCAAAGTAGAAGCCTGGATCTGTGGTTTACAGGTGAGGTGACATCGGCACTCCACCATCTTCCCTATAAATAGCTAAAAGAAACAGCTCATTGTGTTCTCACAATGTGTACATAATATGTTCACTACACCAACAGTTGTCCCTCATGCTGGATACGACAGACCATCAGAATTCAACAGCAGAGAGAACCAGGCAGGCACACCAGACCCCTCCAACAGGGTGGCCTTAAACACATTCATTGAAAACTTTGCAAACAGGCCACTGCCAAACACAACAGAGAACTTTGTATTCAACTATACAGGTTGCGGTGTTAAGCAGGAGATTTTCAATCAACTCCTGACAGAACATCAGATCGCACAAAGCAGTGATTCAGAGAAACCAGTGGTTAGTTCAGTTACTCTAGGTTTTAGATAAACTAGTCAATCTAAATTAATATGAACTATTTGTGTGAATATTTGAACAATGATTGTGTGCCATCAGCCAGTGAGTAGCTTCAAAGTCGGTAAAGCCTTCACCCAGAGACTTAAATTAAGTTGGCATTCCCTTTCAGAATGGAAGCACTGTTTGCCCTGAAAGGTTGGTAAGTGATATTGTAAAGTGGAATGCGTTCCACCATGGGAGATATACGTAGCTGAAATGAACAAACACAAAATGCTGGAGAAACTCAGCAGGTCTGGCAGCATTTGTGGAGAGTGAAACAGAATCAATATTTCGAGTCCATTATGGCTCTTGTTATTGATATTCAACTCCGATCTGAATTTTTGGCACAAACATTTGGGATTGAAGAACCACAAAAACCCACTCACCTCTCAAAACCCTAATCTTTCCCATTGCCCAAGCATTAGTTAGACAGGTGTGTATGAGCTCAAAAGAGAGAATTAAAGCTCATCTAGAATGACTGTGTAATGATGGAGCAGGAGGTATAATTTTCATTTTTATTCCAAACCTAACTGTCAGTAAAATGTTTTGTGCAGTGTCTGTAGGGATCCATTATAAAACATTTCATACTCTGATACAAATGGAATGAGTAGTAGGGAAGGCACTTTAAGTCTTCATTATGTACTTATGCCTGGAGATATGTTATAAGTGGATTTGCCACTTCCATGCTCTTGTACAGCCAAACAGATCAACTGGCAAAGTGATTGCAGTCAAGTGTTACATTAATGAGGATTCATTAAAGCTTGGGTAATCTGAAGCTGCAAGTGTTGCACTTACATTATAAATACTTTGTGTCATCCTTTTGATTTTTAAAGTTCTATGTCTATCATGTAGATCGTCAAGTTTCTGGCAGTAAGCCCCACTGCACACATCAATTGTCATGCTATTGCATGACGTCTGCTTTCAGGAGCAGCATAGCTAGGGAAAGATGGATAGGCAGTGCCAGTTTTTTTCACCCTGGTTGAGTTTGATCTCTTTGGGCTATCGTTGCAGGGTAAAGTATATTTTGTGGTGGCAATGCAAGCAAATAGAGGAGAAAGATACTAGGAGCTGATGAGTGAAGCCAGTGCGTGACAGCATGAGAAACCAGGAAGGCTATTCAGCCAACAGTGTCTGTGCAGGCTCTCTCTAAGAACAGCTCAGCCAGTCCCATTCCTCTGACCGTCCTCTGTAGACCTGCAGCATCTGTCTTCAGCTGCTTACCCAATGGGTCCATGCAGGATGAAGAAAGATGACAGGGAACGGGTGCTATCTGATATGTGGGTATTGCAACATGAGCAGGAGCCCTTGAAACAAATGGCAACCACTGTGACCCCTCGTGCCTCCAGCAACATCTGGGTGTTCCAGAGATATGGATCCAGTGACAGAGCTGCATCATGGCCAGCAACCGAGATTTCTCAACCTACAAGGCGAAGCTGGAATCATGTCAGGTGAATCTGGACCATCTAAAAGGCATCCTGAAATAGAATGGGAAAATGAATTTCTGGTCCCATCTGTAAAAGATAAAAGCATTTGCCTTGTGTGTCACCAAAATATGTGGATAAGTGAAAAGGGGAGTTGGGTATGACACCACGTGGCAGTAAATTCAAAGACTGTTTTCCCTTGAGCAGCATGCTTTGGACAAAGAAAGTTGATGAGCCGAAGGCAGTTCTGAAAGCTCAATGGTCAGATTTTCCTAATGGAGCACCAAAAGGTACAGCCTGCACAGAAGCATGATTTTACATTTGCCATCTTCTGGCAAAGCACAAGACAAATTAATTTACGAAGCAATGTCTGTGGCTGCTAATTCCTTATTCAAGACTTTATGAACACAAAATTAATGGCAATTCAGAACATGTCACTTAATGCTTCCACACAAGCAAGATGAGTGGAATCTTAGTCTGAAGATATCTTTCATTCAAATTCAACAGTAACTATGAGAAGTTTGTTCCCAGCGGCTCCTTCCAGGGTAGAAAGTGTCTTGGTGCAATCTGAGATCTGGCTGCTGGCACCAACTTGACCTGGTAATCAGAAGTTGAGATCTGTTAGAAGCTTTCGGTCAGTTCTTTTCCTCTAAACAGGAACAAAGATTAGTTTGGCGCACACCTTGCAGAAATCATTGTGATCATTGAAACAAAGAATGCAGCTCATCTAGTTTGCAATCTGCTTCCTAAACCTAAAGGATGTGGCAATCATCTGCTATCTAAGGTAGTTGTGTAGAAGATGATGGAAAGTACTGTGCCAACAAGTATTGGACCAAACCGTGGAAATAAATATGAATGACAGTGGTAACCTTGGTATAATGCACTTGGCTGCATCATCACCAGGTTTACTCCTTTGCATCTGAGAAAGTATTCACTGACTGGAACAGACAAATGGCTTCGTGGTAGTGCAGTACGCTAATCTATGTACTAGACTTTGTGCCTGTGCTTGATAATCTTCTGCAGCTACCTGCCATGTATGAACTTGATGTTGAACCCTATTGACTACCAGAGGAAGTGGTGGTGGCTGGTACTATTCAACATTTAAAAGGCATTTGGATGGGTATATGAATAGGAAGGGTTTGGAGGGATATGGGCTGGATGCTGGCAGGTAGGACTAGATTGGGTTGGGATATCTGGTCAGCATGGATGGGTTGGAGCGACGGGTCTGTTTCTGTGCTGTACATCTCTATGACTTGAAGTCAGAAAGACCCTAGCAGCTAGAAAATAGCCAGAAAGGATGGGCACCACCTAGTTACTTGAATATGGAAAGCCTCACTGACTGCTGTAACTGTGATCTCGATTACCTCTGCTGGAGAGAAAGCTCTATCCAACAGGGTACACCTGATACAAATATCATGTTCATGAAAGAGATTCCAACAACATCAGGAGCACCCTACTCCTCACTGTCACTGGGAAGACCGATGCCCGAGTCAGTCTATCAAGACTCCACAACAACTAGCAACATAACCAGTGGCAAAATATGTTTTCAGCACAAGCAGATCCTCTTCTGACAGCTTGAAGAGAAATGCAGAGAGCAGCAACCTTATTAGAGCTTGTTCTTGTCAATCTTATTAAAGCATTTGAGACAGTGTGCAGGGTAGGCTCCTGCTGGATACTTGAGAAAGTCTGCTGTCCTCCTAAACTTTGCAGTCTCTCACAATCTTTCCTTCTGTGATAGCGTGTGTGGCTCCACTCAATTGGATAGCTGACAGGTCTGAGATCAGGGATAGGGTGAAACAGTACAGAAACTCCTCAAACTTTCAAGACTAAAAAACCAAGACATCAATGTGGTATGACTAGTCTGGGAACTTCAGTGTACTGATGAATCTGTAAAAGATCAGCTCCAAAGACTTGTGCATAATTTGTCACGTGCTTGTGTCCTGTTCCCCCTCACCATCACGGTTAAGAAAACCGGGACAGGCTGCTCTGCCGCTGCCTGTAATCAGATTCAACAACATGCCACGAGAAGCAGTTAGTAAATTTTGTGACCTTCCATTCACCGTGACAATCTGCTACTTAAGAGCTCAGTGCATGCATTGAAATGGCACCACCAGAGTGAGTGAATAAATCATCTGAGTATGGAAAATATCACAAACTGACCCACAGGATCAAGAATCTTTAGAAGATCTATATTTGTAACAAGGCCTGAACAAGGTACTCCTACTTTAAAAAAAATGCTCAATAACTTCCATCTCTGGTGTCTACAGCCCACCCTTGGCATCACGTGGAAAGACAAAAAATCACTAATGAGGCAACCATCTGGGGCAGACATGCCAAACATGCTAGCGTTTCACTTGCTATTCAGCTGTTCAGCCTTCCTCACACTGTCTGACACTTCTGATCACTTGCAAAGACTTGTTATTCAGCCTGTTGACACTCCCCTCACTCCATGTGTATGATCTTCTGAGCTCTCTGCCTATAAATTCTGTGCCTGTGTGCTTCTCTTCACCCCACCTGACACAGGAGCAGCAGCCTGAAAGCTTGTGATTTCACATACGCCTGACAATAACCTGGTGTCTTGTGACCTTGTCCCCCAAGTCCAACACCAGCACCTCCATATTATAGCTTTAATCAGGCAAAGGATGCTTCTGCAGCTTGTCATGTGCACAGACTGGGAGGTGTTCAAGGAAATGCGAAATGGGGAAGTAGCTGTGCCAAGACACCAGTGCCTAAAGGTCTGATTCAAGGAAGCTTTCAAAGAAAATGTTCCACATCAATCTACAAACTAGATTGATGCGAGCTGATGAATGAGGGAAATTTGACACAACATGTCAGGCTCAAGTAGACGTCTGTCCAGCAGTGATCATCTTGTACTTTGAGCAAGGGACATCACAGTGTGTGGTTCTTGTGGCAGAATTCGCCTGTCCAGAATCAGCTCATCTCTCCATCAAAAGGAAATGCAGCAGGTTATCTCATCTGGCTTGAGCAGAGTTTGGAGGTTGTATTCCCATCATCTCTTGCTGATGGAAGAATGCCAAGCAAATATTTACCGAGCAGTGGTAATGTGTGTGACGGTATTTCGTGCAAGATAGTTGAAATAATGACCAGCCACCCCTCCTCACCCAAACTGTGGTAATCTTAACTATAGTTCCAAAATATGAAAAGCCAATCAGTGATGTGGTGCCAGTCTAGTTGAATAGCCTTAACAAACAAATACAGCAGAGCCATGGTTACGCTGTACACGGTCCCCTCCCACCCTGCTCATTCTAACAACATAACCTGTTCATCTCTCCACATGTATATTCTGTTTTCCCTTAACTACGTTTGTGTTAATCACCTCAAATACTCTTTGAGGTCAGTTTCTCCTGAATTCCCTTTGACTTTATTTGTGACTGCATGTTTTTCTGAATAATATATATTGCTTACTCAGAATTTTGTGTGTTGACATTTTATATCTGCCAACCCTTCATACATTGCTAGTATTAAGCTCTTAATTGAGTCATAAAGGCTTGCAGCACAGGAAAAGGCCTTTCGGCCCATCGAGTCTTAATGGATGGCGTCTTGATGGTATGGAGTATAGAACAATAATGCTGAGCTATTTGAATAGGAGTGATGAGTACCTGTCTTTGAGAATGCGCTAAAGTACAAACTGTGAGGTGCCCTCAATAAGTCATTGGGCTATTGACAACATGTGTTTTATCTACATTTCAGGTGATGTTATGTTGGTGATGTCACTGGGTAGCAGCCCAGAAACCTAGGCTAATACTTTGGCACTTTGGGGTCAGGTTCCACCATGAAATCTGGACTTTCAATTTGATTAATAAATCTGGAATAAATGCTCATCTCAGTAATTGTGACCATGAAAGTGTTGCTGATTATTGTAAAACGCTTCTGATTCACCAGTGTCCGTCAAGGGAAGAAATTTGCCATCCTCACAGGTCTGGACTATATCTGACTCCAGACCCATAGCGATATGTTTAAACCTTGACTGCCCTCTTACATGGCTGAAAAAGTGTCGCTGGAAAAGCGCAGCAGGTCAGGCAGCATCCAAGGAGCAGGAGAATCGAGCATGAACCCTTCTTCAGGAAGGGCTCATGCCTGAAACGTCGATTCTCCTGCTCCTTGGATGCTGCCTGACCTGCTGTGCTTTTCCAGCAACACTTTTTCAGCTCTGATCTCCAGCATCTGCAGTCCTCACTTTCTCTTACATGGCTGAGCAAACGATTCAGTTCAAGAACAATTAGAGTTGGGGCAGCAAAGGCCAGTGTTGTCCGTTTTGCCTACATTCCATTAAAAACCCTTTACCTGCATACTACTGGTGTGGTAAAGTTATTATACAGATATAAATGACAAACGTTGTGGCGTGTTATAAACTTGAGAGCTATATTAATTTGGGATTTTTTTTTCTGAAGGTTTGAGTTATCTTTTCAAGGAAAAAGCCATCAGTCACAGTTTTGTAGATCAAATCATTAAGTCAAATTAGCTAACTTTCACTGCATGCAAGTTATTTATCTCTTTACATCCCATTTGAGAGAACAAGAGAAGGGAAACTGAAGAACTTGAGTTGCTGGATCAAAAAAAAGAAAACCAGTCGAGTTTATCTTCCACATTCCTGGGTGGCACACAATGCCACAATAATGGAGTTGTTGACTAATTGTCGTAATCGATCTCTGTCAATTATTTACAATAGGCCAAGTCATGTCTCATCAAACTTCTGATGGAGATCTTTGGCCATTAATAGTGCAAACTCACCTCTTCCCCTCAAGTCGATGAAACTACCGCTATTTATTTTAGTGACGATTATCTGTCGATCTGAGGAATGTATCCCAAGTTGGATTCCAAGTAAGCAAAGAAAAGATTAGCATACTTTCATTTCCTAAGGAGGGACAAAAGCAAAGGACAGCCAGTGGCATCTCGCATGTAGGAGAAAGTAAGGACTGCAGATGCTGGAGATCAGTGTCAAAATGTGTGGTGCTGGAAAAGTACAGCCAGTCAGGCAGCACCCGAGGAGCAAGAGTTGATATTTTGAGCATAAGCTTTTCTTCAGGATGAAGAGCTTATGCTTGAAACATCGACTCTCCTGTTCCTCAGGTGCTGCCTGACCGGCTGTGCTTTTCCAGCACCACACTTATTGACATCTCACATGTAGTCACTTATTTAAATGTAGGAAATTTGGCAGCTATTAGATGCACCACAAGGTGTCTCATGCAGCAGTGAAATAGATGATCAGATCATTTAATTTATAAAAAAGGGAAAGGTATTGCTTACTTACATTTATCTGAGATGAAGCAGTTTGGTTGCATGCTTTATTTGAAAGACTGCACTTCCTACAGTGTAGCACTCAGAGTACTGCAATGGCTTGAGAGTTTAGATTTTTGAGCTTACTTCTGGATTCGGATTTTGGTTCATTCTCTGTGATTTGCTCTGGGGCTTAAGTGAGAGCAATTCAATTGAGCCAAGACTGACCCCTTATGATTTCTCCTTTTCTTTGCCAACATTTTTGACTTCATTGACAAAGTGATGGGTGTTCTCTTAAAGAATTTAAAACTACAAAAACAAACTTAGATGTAATGTTCTGTACACAGTGATCAAAATTTATAGTCTAATCCTATTAGTGATAACTATTTGTAGTAATTTCTTCAGTTGCCTTCTTCAGCTTTAGAGAATATTGTTGTTATATCACTTTCAATTGCTTTCTTGCCAGGCATTTGCTCAGTTCGATGCAGAAGGAGATGGCACAGTTGCTGTGGAGAACATGTTGGAGTCATTGAAAACTTCTGGTGGTGCCAATCTGCAGGGTGAATTAAGTCATGTGATTCGGCAACTACAGGGGTGCTCCCTCACACCAGGTAGCGATACTCCTTATTAAATTGCAATAATTAAAAGCTGTTACTTTATTTGTCATTTCCTGTGAAGATAGACAAATGTTTCATCAACATTTCTGTTGTCACATTTGTGTTAATTATTCTCCTTTTTATACACTGTATAAAAGCTATGTGATTCTTTTTGTATCTGCTTCTGTGCTATTTCATATTCTGTTTTCTCATGTCTTGTCAAGTTTTTGGTGTTTTGTTGGCTTCCAAAATACTCCCAAACATCAGCCCAGTGTTTATTCTTTTAACATTAAACACTACTTCTTTTGATCCAGTGTGGCTTACTTCATAACTCATGAATGGATTAAGTTTTTGTAATTTTAACAAAGTGTTTTGTTAAGTGTTTTGTATTGTTCCCTTTAAATGTTTTCCACTTTATTTATTGTCATGACCTTTTAGTCTATTTTGTTAATCAATCATAGCTATCTCTTCTCTTACACTATGAACTTGGATTGATTTAAATTTAAATTTTTTGTTTGCCGTTGGAATATGTTGCTATCAAATTTAATATGGAATTCAGTTGTGTTATGATCGCTTTTTCCCAGAGAATCCTTTGCTGTGAGAATACCGATTTAATTCTGCCTAATTGCACAATACTGATATAAAATAGTTTTCTTCCTAGTTGGTTTCAGAATATATTGTTCCACAAAACTGTTAGAAAAGCATTTTGCAAACTCATCTTCCTTTGTATCGGTTTACCAATTTTATTTGTTTATCGTATGTGAAAATTAAAATCCCACATTATTATTACATTGCATTTGTTACAAGCTCCAATTTCTTTTTGCTTAATGCCCTAGCCGATGGCATAACCATTGTTAGCAGGCTCCTTATTCCTAATCTCCACATGTAGTGATTCTGCTTCCTGAACCTTTCTCACTGATGTTCTTATCAGTCTTTATTGTCAGGACTATCCAGCTTCTCTATTCTGAAATTTAGGATCTGTCCTAAGTCTAACAGTTTAACCTTTATCAATGCCTAATTTTTGAATTTTTTTCACATTTCTCTCTCTTTGGTCCATGAATGTAGGTTGTACATTATGCAGATATTGCAGCCAAACGTGGTTACTCTAGCATGTACATTTGAGGGTCACTGTTAATGTGGGAGATCTAACTGTTAATTGTTTTCCATTTTCCTGGCTTCTCTTAGCAGACCTCAGATAGACTTGGGTTTGAGATTAATGTATAATACGTTCCAGTACTTTATTTTTGAATTTTTTTATTTTTGAAAATGCCATTTGTACCTTGATCTCCCTTGACATCTTTTCTTAAGCCGTTAGAGAACCTCCTTTAAAGTTTCCTCGCTGCATACTTTGTGCTCCAAATGTTGCTTTAACCATGTTATTCTTCACATGAGTTTTTAGACCATCTCTATTTCCTTTGAACTGACCAGGAGGCCATTCAAGCTTTAACCCTCCATAGAATGGGGGTCTAGTATCCAGCATCTGGATTATATGATCAACCCATTTTGGCTATACCATATTGGCATCTCTGTGCCTGGAATATTTGCTTTTCTGAGTACCTCAGTACCTTGTGCTACCATTAAGTTTTCATGATTTTCCTGAAGCAGCCTTGATTTTTGGTGACAAGTGGTCCACATATATTATTATTGTTCATTCCGTGTCTGATTTTCAGTGAGTACCAATATTTATTTTGTCCCTATATGGTAGATTCCATTAACTATACATCACAATTGTGAAAGAAATTATAAAATATTGACTCCTTTTTCATATTTTTGACCATAAAGTCATTAGCCGCAAATACTTGTGGAAGACTGGCATCCACTTGAATGGTAGGAGCTGGGCAGGAGAGTTGCACATCTACTGTGTGCGCTTAATTCCTCAGTGGACTCTAATTGTTGGGTAAAATTTCAGTGTTGCAACAAACTGGAAAATTCCCCAAAAAGAAATTTATAACTTTTTTTAGTTGACCTATTGTTTGCCTTCAAAATATTTTTAAAATATGTTGTCTATCTGTTTGGGATTGAAAGGTAATTATTGTGGGGCTTTCTTTTTGTCAACGCTTGTTCTAACCAGCGTTGTTCCCAAGATGTACTATGCACTTTGCGAAGATGGGAAGTTGTCTTAGGTTTTCAGAGTGGCACATTGTAACTGGGGGGTTTTCATTCATTGTACATGGTTGCTTTTGTTTGCATTTATTTCTCTTATTTTCTTCTTCCAGGGTTTGTTGACATCTTTTCAAAAAACAAGGAGCGCATGGGTGTTCATGCTGCAAAAATCTTGCGTTTCCTCCACAGGAACCGAATTCCAAGTAGTGCAATTCCATTCCCTGTGATGGACAGTTACAACAACATCTGTGCCATGCGTTCCTCTGTTTTGAAAGATTGCCTAAAGCAGCTATTAGAGAAAAAAAATGGTAAGATGTTTATCGTTATATAGTATATATGGCATGAGTGTGGCTTTTAAAAAAGTTATTCGTTTTGTCAAACATACTTTTAAAAACAGTTAAAGGTCTTGGTTGGCTTAAACCTTTGTGAAGCTGTTTATGAGGGTAGTCAGGTGTTATGGTTAAGTATGTGTTTTCCCCACATGGTTCCTCGTCTATTTTAATGTGTTTAGAATCTCACTTCTTGGTCTCTGGCAATGCTTTTAAAAGTGGCAACAAAACTGGTCCTACTGTCTGAGAACAATGTGCATACTGAACCCTTATTTCATGGGGTGTGTTGGGGAGCAAGTACCCAGGGCCATTTTTTAGATTAGATTCCCTACAGTGTGGAAACAGGCCGTTCAGTCCAACCAGTCCACACCGACCCTCCGAAGAGTAACCCACCCAGACCCATTTCACCTAACACTACGGGCAATTTAACATGGCCAATACACTTGACCTGCACATCTTTGGACTGCGAGAGGAAACCAGAGCACCTGGAGGAAACCCACGCAGACACTGGGAGAATGCGCAAACTCCACACAGACGGTCACCGAGGCCGGAATCGAACCCGGGACCCTGGTATTGTGAGGCAGCAGTGCTAACCACTGAGCCATCTTGGAAGAGCTCCAAACAACTTGGTCAATCATCAAGTCCATACCCATTTTGTGGTTTGGATTGGCAGCAGATAACCGGGAAGGATAAGAAACTCAGCATCCTATGTGGCGAGGGAAACGGAGTTGATGTTTCCATTCCAATGTGACTGTTCTTCAGGACTGAAGAGGGGTGGAAATGAGATGGGTTTCATGTTGTGGAGAAAGTGGGGGAAGAGTCAAGTGAAACAGAAGAACAGGTCGGGGAAAGGTTTGAGGATGAGAGATATTAAAGATCGAAGGTGGCAAGGAAAATGATTCAAAGTAATATATGTACATATGTGTAAAAGAGTCTAACTGTAAAACAATGACAGAGAGCAAAGTGATTTCCAGGGCACTAAGAGAACACTTGGACTCTGAAGAAGAAAGGTGGTGAACCAGGAATGTAATTGTGGAAAACTTAGAATAGCTGATGATTTTAGGGAAGAATTGTCAAAGTGTCTTAGCCTTGATCATTCCAGTAAATGATATTTATTTGCATCAGAATTCAAAGGGGCAGTCTAAATCATTTCAGGGATAAATTGCTACCCTCAAATTCACGTTTAGGAGACCAGCAAGCTTAAACTGTTTATTTGGCCCCAAGGAAATGTATAATGTTTGGTTTTTTGTTTCTGCACAGAAGTTAATTTGTGACCGTTTAAGCTTGATGTTTGATGTGCTACTTATATAATTTAATGGTGCTAATGTATGTCAGGGTCAGGCAGAGCTGTGATTCTCTCTTGTTGAATAACTTTATGATACACATCGAGACTCATGAATATTGCAGTAACAATTTTCAAGTTAACATTGCATAGATGCTCTGCAAAAAAAAATCCGATATCTGGAAAGAATTTGCTTTGTACACCCAGTATTTTCACTGCAGTTCAGTTTGTTAATTTGAACTTTTTTAACTAAGTCGATTTGAAGACAATCCATTAGCGTGTTGATGCATTATATCTTAAAATTAACTGCATAAGATGTACCTTTAGATTCAAATGCCTTCAGGGCCAGGCTTTGCTATAGCAGGGCCTCCTGTGGTACCTACCATTGAATAAACACATCCTTGCACATTTCAGCTCAAAATATTATTGTCTATTACTGTAGAGCAAGCTAATAATGGAAGAGTGAGCAAAAGAGGGCTTTTGGGACTTGAGTGAACAGAGAAAACAACTATGGAACTCTTTAAGCAGAAAGGTTGAAAGAATGTGAAATAAAGGGTTGAGCAGGAAGTAGAAATTGTTACAGGTAGGTGCAATGTTGAACCAGGTGCCGAGAGGAAATGTAAACTATTTTTAATTTTGGCATTTTTAAAACTGTCAACATCATTACTATCTGGCGAAATGAGACTTCACAAATAATTAATTTTCCATGCTAGAGAGGTTGTTAGATTCTTGTTAGTAAAAGGACACTCCTGATGGGTGTGGTCTAGGGTGTGAGATTTATATATACTTATATATTTTTCGATATTTGCTTTTGAGTTTGGCTTTTGAAGTAGTGGCATGTGGGTTTTGGTCTGAGAGTATGAGGGGGTTTAATGATTAATTTGTCATTATTTCTGGACCCTTTTTTAAAGAACCAGTATGGAAAATGGGAGACTCTGGGGATATTATGGGAGCTATTTTTGCATTAGAAGAATTTTGAGTGTGAAATAAATGTTGAGGCGCATTAACTAGGTTTGACTTTAGAAGGAGCAGGTTTCTTTGGCAGAGGGGCAAAACTGATAGCATGGAAAACTGTTAGTTCAAATTAGCAGAAATCCTGGTTCAAGTTAGATGTATGAAACACTTACTCACAGTGAAAGAGATAGTTGAGAATTGTTAGGAAATAGCCTCAGTGTAAGGATTTGAGTTTTGTGTAATAAACTTCCATTTTATTGTTACACTTGGATCTTACAAGCTTGTTTCGATGAAAGACCATTAAAAAACACTATGATCTATCAAATCAGATTTACGTTAGGATTTCACTTGTCCTGCAACAACATCAGCTGGATCACAGTATGAGTCTTAAGTCGCTGCGCCAAGTTTACTTCACATCAACTACGTATCATTTAATATTCCTAAAGAGTGAGACTGGGAGCAAAATACCACATTTGCAAAAATATCAGCTGAACAGCGCAAATTACACAGTAATAGGATGTTGACATTTAACCACGCTTGTGTATTGCTCCAAGTTGCTGTGTCATATAAACATAATGAAACACCATTGGCATTCCCATTGTTTTGACAGCCAAATGACCCGTTATAATTCACTTGTTATCCAGATCTCCGCAGAATCTTAGATAATTTTAACACACATGCCAACGTTTTGATTCTGGTCCTATTTTGTAATGGAGTTGCTGGGAGTTCAGATACATGCTATCCTGTTCTACAGCACTCTCTGTTGATAACACTGACTACTGATGACTCCAGGTTTCTCCAAGGACATTTGACATTCTCCATCCCTGATCTGATTCCCAACACCCTTTCATCACAAAAAATAATCGTGCTCTCAATGATCATGCATGCCTCCCCTCCCATCCCCTGTTTTTTCCCAAGCTCAGGCCTGACCCTTCTGAGCTGTTTCGGTACTTAGCCACCTACCTGATAATGTGTCCTCTTCCACACCCAGCTGGCATTGTGTCACCACCTCACCTGTCTCAAACTGCTGGCCACCTCCCCCCTCATTTGGACCCCGGTGTGAAGATCTGTATTATTTGCAGGCATGAGAATTACACACATTGTAGTTTATTTTAGCTCTTGCGTTTGAGCCTCACTCTGATAGTCATTGCAGATTTTGAAACAACTAGATGTATCCCATGATTTGACAAGCAGTTTGGTAAATGCGTCCCAAAACAAGATAACACAAGTTATTCAACTCAAATCGAAACAGCATTTGGAGTTTGTTTGAATATCTGTGTTTGGAAGTTTTTTAAAAAAAAGTTATTTAATTTGATGACTTTAAACTAGACGTTAGTTTCTTGTATTACGAGGGATAATAAAAGAAACTGGACGTGGGTATTGTGACATTAAAAGAACCAACGTAAACTGATGACAGCTCACTGATGTATATACCGATTACATTCAGTGCCTGGTTTGACATTTGTTATCCATGTCATGCTTCAAATAACCTGAGGTAAGATGTAGTCTGAAACACTTATGCCCTCAGGTCACGTTGTAATCTAGTGGTGATATCGCAAGCATGCCTCTTAAAGATATATAGACAGACTAACTGTAACTCCTCCCATAATGGAATTCTGGAAACCAAAACCAAGCTAAATCACGGATAAGCATTCATAAACAGCTGTGTATTTTTGTTTGAATTGTGTCTAATAAATGTAATGTATTTCTCAACTCTTTACAGAGCAGACAATTCAGTGTTCCACAGACAGCGATCGAGAGCTAGATAAGTTGAAGATGATAATCAAGTGCTACACCACCATAGAAGCATCTTCAAACTCTACAGATATTGACAAGATGACCAATGGAGAAACCACTTCTTATTGGCAATCAGATGGGAGTTCTTGTTCACACTGGATCAGGTGGGCAGACCAATCATACCAGAAACCTTACATGTACATACTCATATGGGGATCACTTAGCTCAGCTGGCTGGACAGCTGGTTTGTGATGCAGAGTTATGCCGACAGCATGAGTTCAATTCCTGCAATGGTTGAGGTGCTCGTGAAGGAACCTCCTCAAGCCCTCCCATCTCTAATGAGAAAACACCCCTATGGTCCTTTATAGCTATGGCAACTTCACCTTTTACCTTTGTATTTTGCTTGAAGGAACGAATATTTGTTTACAGAGGAACCTCACTTATGAGATGATTGGACGCTATTTCATTCGGATAATTGATTATTCAGTTAATTGATTCAATGCCTTTCCTCTGGGGTTCTGTTAAGTCTGCTCCTTGTCCAGGAGACTAGGCAGCAGCAGCACACCTCGTGCGAACCCCTGCCCCCTCCCCCAACCATGTCCAACACCACCCACCACCTCCACCGCAGACCCCAACCCTGTTCAACGCCGTCCCCACCCCCGACCCCCAACCGCAACCCTGTCCAACACTGCACCCAACCCCATCCACGCCCATGCCTGGTCCCAAACCCATCCAAAACTGCCCCCAACACCGTCCGCGCCGCCAACCCCATCCAACACCACCACCCTGCCGTGCCCCCGTCCAGCACCGGCCCCCCGGGGGCAGTCGGGCTGTACACCAACAACAAGACTGCTGCTGCTCCTGCCTTTTGAGGGGCGAGTCTCCAAATGCCATACGTGTGGACAACATTTTACTGTGACTTTTTGACAGGTTCCACCTTTGTCCTGTACAGGACAGTATTGGTGAGATTACTTGGGGAAGTGGGGGGGGTTTAGGGTACATGGCTGTGTAGAACTCTAGGGAAAGTGTGGGGAGAGAGAGAGAGAGCGGGAGGTCAGTCATTTGGAGAGAGTGCCTGGGCTCCCATCGATGTCCTGGACTGTTCTCAGCAGCATTTCAGTAAACCGCGTTCACTTTTCATCACTGTGAACAAAAGATGCAATCAGTGTTGAAAACACGTCTTTGATGTAATGTTTCTATCGGGACTTCGATCTTGTTTGGATAATCGATATTCGGATAATCAAGGTTCCTCTGTAGTTCTCGGACTAAATTGAGTTTGAGTCATAAAAATTGAAGCAATTTAATCATTTGTGCCGTTTTTAAGGGAATGGAGAAATAAAAGTTTCCAAGCTTGCCAAATATATGAAGAATTAAAGTAAAATGAAGTGAATTTGTAGATCTGTTAAAGTTAAAACATGCTTTCTGGATAAAGGGACTTGAGTACAAATTTATTAAAAGGCAACCTTAGTACTGATGCAGTACTGCGAGCAAAGATTTTATATTTTAAAAAAAATTACAAGTCATAGGCATCATAGGCAAAGACATTAGCTTTACCAATCTCTAACTTTCCTTGTGAAGACCCTGGTGGACCTTGCTAGGGTAGTTCAGAAGGTGAAGAATTTTCATGACCCTAACGAAAGAAACCCCACTATTCCATGAGCCATGGCAAATGTAAAAATGGCCAATTGAATCACCAAAATGCTTAAATTGCTTGATCTTGATGTTGTCTAGGGCAAAAGAAATTCACACCAGGTTTCATTAGTCAACAAGAAAAACCTTATCTTATAAACGAGCATATCCTTTAACAAGTGGTAAAATTGATTAAATATAAACCGAAACAACTGTGGATGCTGTAAATCAGAAACAAAAATGGAAGTTGCTGGAAAAGCTCAGCAGATGCGGCAGTATCCGTGAAGAGAAATCAGTTAACGTTTTGGGTCCGGTGACCCTTCCTCGAACTTCTCAGATGCTGCCAGACCTGCTGAGAATTTTCAGCAACTTCTGCTTTTGTGGCAAAATTTATTCAATTACTACACATTTAAACTATGTCGCCTTTAAACCCAAGCTTGCACACTTTCATTCACAAATAAGATCGACATAAGATAGATGCAGCTCTGTAGAAATATTATGGGTGGAAAATATAGGAAGAAAGACTCTCGTGGATCAAGAGTCCAAAACGTGAGGGTGGAATGAAGTAATTTTCTCTTAGTTCTTTTGTTTTTGGCATGATGTCACATTATTGGCTGCAGAGTATGGATGATCTTCAATTGAATAGACAGTCAGTTAGACCTAGGTCTTTGCTTAAGTTGGATGTTCTTTTCAAAGCCTATGAAGGTTGCTTTTTTTTCCTTTACTCCGAGGATGAGAAAGTGAGTCCTGTCATCACTTGTAGATGTCTTTCCCAGATGTCTTGAGTACGACTACCTTTCTGAATTCTGTGACAAATGATAATTTGAAAATTCAATAGGTGTTGCTTGGCACTTGTTAATTCCAAAGCTACCTGGTGCCATCTTGTCTCTTAAAAAGTATCAAATCCAGTTTTTTTTAAAGTAGTTATATGACTCTCTCTAACCAATAAATGAACATCTCACAGATCTATGTTTGACCTTGGAATTGTTTTTTGAAAAAAAGCACATTTGGTGCATTCTCTGCAAACAGCAGTGTCCAAATTTCCATTTTTCCCATGTTAATTTTCAAAAACATTTATGTAGCCTTTAACGAATTAAGCAGATTGCTGAAAATCTAACGTCCCCTATGGCTGACCATGATTTGGAGATGTCAGTGTTGGACTGGAGTGGACAAAGTCAGAAGTCACATGAAACCAGATTTTATCACTTCACCTGAACAAGGAGGGGCACTCCGAAACCTTGTGATTTTAAATAGAATTGTTGGACTATATCCTGGTGTTGTGTGACTTCTGACCGATTGGTGAGGCCAGGCAGATGTCCTCCTTGAAATGACTTTAGTGAATCTGATGGGTTTTTACAATAATTCAGCACTTTTATTGCCACCAATACTGATTTCTGTTCCAGGTTTATTCTACAATCCTATATTTGAATTAAAATTTCGCATCTGCCATGCACATGAAAAATAGGAATCTGTAAATCATTTAGCTTCTCAAACCTGAGTTTTCATCCATTAAGATTGGGACTGATCTTCTACTTCAGCTGCCACCATGTCACTTCTTAACTGTGTTCTTTCTGAGTGCAGTTGAGATTTTAAAATAATCTTTGCTCTTTTATAAATATCAAAATTATTAACCCCTCACTCTTCTCTACCTTGTTACATTTGCCCACTCATTTGATCTACTGTATCTCTTTTGCATACTCTTGCAACTCTTCTCTAAAGTTACATACCCATTGAGCTTTGTGTTGTTGGTTCTGATGGATTTATTTTTGTGTTCCATCAATCACGGCTGCCAAGTTACCAATGATCTGTTTATTGCTTAAATATGTGTTGCTGGAAAAGCGCAGCAGGTCAGGCAGCATCAAAGGAGAAGGAGAATCGATGTTTCGGGCAAGGGCTTATGCCCGAAACGTTGATTCTCCTTCTCGCTTGATGCTGCCTGACCTGTTGCGTTTTTCCAGCAACACATTTTTAAGCTCTGATCCCCAGCACCTGCAGTCCTCACTTTCTCCTAATGATCTGTTTATCACTCTTTTCTAATTACTGTAATGAGAAAATAATGCAACTGTTCAAAATAGTGGCATCTGGGCCCAAGTACCTCCAGGGAAACTAAACACACATGTGGGAGAGAGGAATACAGGTAATGCTGATGGTGTTAAGGTGAGGTAGAATGAGAGGAACATATATTTTTTCTCTTTTTGCAGTGGAAGACACTGGTTTTGCACTAGAAATAGTGGATAACGGTGGGCCTACTATTTTACATAAGCTCTTTTATCCTTATTCTGCTTGCTTTCTGTTAACCAGTCTTCCATCCATGATGATGTTATGCTTAACTCCATGAGCTCTTATTTTACATATTAATCTTTTGTATGACCCCTTAAGGAATGCCCTTTTGGAATCCGGGCATGCTATATCTATTGGTTTCTCTTTATCTAATCCTCAACAATCTCCAATAGTTATCAGCCAAATTTGTTTTAATGAGACTGTTAATTTTGTCTGTTTATACTCTGATTTGCTACTTGCACTAAGGCTTCTTAATGTATTATATCAGAGTGTTTGCTCTGTAGTTCTCTTGTTACTCTCCCCTTCCTTGAATAATGGTGTTGCATTTTGTAGCTTGCAATTACCTGTGACAAAGAATTTGAGGAATTTCAGAAAATAATATCTACTGCATACATTGTCCTTTCACCTGCCTCTCTAATATTGCTAAGATGCAGGCTATCAAGTCCTGGAAGTTTGTTTTCATTAGCTCCATGGCTATTTGTTTTTTCCTGTATGTTTGTGTCTTCTGTGAAAACAGAAACAAAATATCTCTAGTTCTGAAGAAGAGTCTTATTGGACTTGAAAAATGAGCTGTTTCTCTTTTCACAGATGTTGTCCGACCTCCTGAATGACTCCATTTTTATTTCAGGTCTCCAGCATCTGCAGTATTTTGCTTTCAATAACAAATAATAATAATAGTAATAATAATTATAATGACCTAATTTATATCAATACAAAACACTTGTTCCTTTCACCTAACGCCATCAGTATTACCTCTGTTCCTTACTCCCTCAGGTATAGTTAGATTCCCTGGATTTACTTGGGCCTGGGTACTATTACACAGAACAGATTGCATAATTTTGTCATTACTTTTAGTACTGCAAATGACTAAGTAACAAATCTAATCGTGACCACAATGTATCCGTCATCCCTTTGGCAGACATCAGGA
Source organism: Chiloscyllium punctatum (assembly GCF_047496795.1). Taxonomy (NCBI): domain Eukaryota; kingdom Metazoa; phylum Chordata; class Chondrichthyes; order Orectolobiformes; family Hemiscylliidae; genus Chiloscyllium; species Chiloscyllium punctatum. The sequence goes on along the minus strand of NC_092757.1, from coordinate 46,887,868 downwards.
ACTCAGTACTGTTCTTGGCCCTTGACGTATGGATCTGAAAATACAACTAGAGCAGTTAGCTTCAAGATGTAAATAATCAACCTTTGATCATTTTCAAGCTCACTTAGATGAGATTCCCTAAAGTGTGGAAACAGGCCACACTGACCCTCCGAAGAGTAACCCACCCAGACCCATTTCCCTCTGACTAATGCACCTAGCACTATGGGCAATTTAGCATGACCTGCACATCTTTGGACTGTGGATGGAAACCAGAGCACCCGGAGGAAACCCATGCAGACCCGGGGAGAATGTGCAAATCCACACACAGTCTGAGGCTGGAATCGAACCTGGGTCCTGGCTAATCACTAAGCCACCGTGCCACCCCAAGTTCAACTTAGTTCAAAGTTTGTTTATCCTTTCATGGAGTGTGGGAGCTACCAGCATGGCAAGCATTTACTGTTTGTACCTAATTGCCTACGAACAAAGGGACCATTTCAGAGGACAGTTAATAGTCCACTACCTTGCTGTCGGTCCCGTGTCATATGTGGGTCAAACCAGGTAAGGATGGTAGATTTCATTATTTAAAGAACGTTTGAGAGTCAGGCCAATTGAAAATAGTTATTATCATAATTAAGATTGGTTTTATACACCAATTTTATTCTTTGAATTTAAGTTCCATTAGCTGCTTTGGGTGAGATTTGAACTCATGTTCTCAGAGTATTCACTTGGGCTTCTCAGTTGATAGTTCAATGACACTACCACTATGTCACCATCCTCCTCCTCCTGCCATCTCAAATAAAAAGAGAGAAAATATCAAGAAAGTGAGAGAGTGAAATGTAAAAGCTTAGTTGCTCCCAGAAATGTATCTACCCAGTGCTAATTTGCACGATTCTCAACATGGTGTCAGAAAGCTTCGAGAGAATCTCCGATCTGCCAGATCCTTTTGTATTTATGTCTATAATTGAGTTTCACGTATAACATGACTTAGATAGAATTTATTCAATAACATGAATTATGCCTCTAGAGAGGAAAAAAAAATCAAGCACCATACTTTTGGGCTTATGTAAGTAGCTTTGTGTGCTGGTTTGCTGCTGCATGAGATTCTGTAAACTGATGCATCTGAGGGTTGCAATTTAAATCCCCATTGCAATCTGTGTTTTGTACCACCACCCTGATTGCTGGCGAGCTCAATATGATCACTTATTGGGCAATCTAACCCATGAAAATGTTACAATTTTTCTTAAAAGCATGGGGTGTTCCTAAACTCTGGCGTTCCGTGGTATCTTTTCAAAGTCCAAACTTGATCACAATGGCTTGGGACTACATCTGCTTCACTTCTTGATTTCTTCCCATGGCCGCTCACCCAGTGTCATTGCTTCATCAGGCATCTTATGCTCACATAATTATCTTATATTTACCTTTTATATTTATATGTTCCCTTTGTATAAATGTCAAGTGTTTTTTTTTTGTTTTACCCATCATTGCCTTCACCTAGGCACTTGCCCCAAGCAAGGTCAGTTTGTATGCAATTCCAGTAGTTCGGTGTCCGATCTGGAATGAATTTGGAAGAGAGGAGTGGATTAGACTTTGGTCTGTAGGACATTTAGGTTATGTGTCTGTCAAAGGTATGTTGCTGGTTCACCATGACACCAAGGCTCAAGGGACCAGATTTATAATGAAAGGCAAGCGATGCTGGGCTGGATTTTGTTGAATGGACATAGTTTAAGGGTCAGATTAATAAACAAAATAAATATTGACAATTTTAATTGGTAAATATGTAGAAGTCAATGTGTTGACCACCAATTTAAAAAAAGGGAGATTAAAAAGATGATTTTTCCAAAATGTAACTGATGTATATCCTGCATAATTAAGATTTAAAAAGAAGGTAAAGCATGAGGGGAAAAAATAGAATTAATTTGGGAAGTCAAAACCAAAATGTACAAGACCTGTCGCTGAGAGGTGTCTAGATTTGGTAAGGGCCCAGTGACCCCTCTTTTGCTGTTTTTTTTTTCTGTTTGTACCACACTGTTATGGCTGTTATCACATCGATTGTACCATTTATCAGAAAAGATTGGGTAAACCATTCAGCTCTGACCTCAATCTTTAATGAGTGGCCTCCCCTGAAATAATAACTTGGCTTCACTGGTACTAACTTCCCAAGAGTTTCCAGTACTGGCTGATTTTGAGTTCCAGTATCAGTTCCTTTAATAAGCTGTTGTCAAAAGACGTGTCAAAAGTCAATTCCTTTCTTGATGACTGTCACCTCTCCCTGCTCAGGGAAAAAAAAATCAGTGTACTGATATTGGGACAAATTGTCAAACTCTGGACTGTGGTGAGAGGTTCAGGAAGAATAAATTAAATGCTGTTCTCCAGCTTGGTGTAAATGCTTTATTCGTCAAATGTGCACTACATATATTTGTCTAATTTTCAAACACAAATTTTCTCAGTGTGAATGAACTTGCTCTTTACTTTGTAGGTTGCGGTTAAAACCTGATGTCGTACTGAAGCACCTATCAATAGCAGTGGCAGCTAGTGATCAAAGCTACATGCCACAACAGGTCACTGTATCCTTGGGGAGGAATCCCAGCAATCTGCAGGAAATCCGTGATGTCCGTATTCCCAGTAACATGACTGGATACGTCACTCTGCTGGACAATGCAAACGTCAACCACCCAAGTAATTGTACAGAGCTTTGCTTTTGGTTGAAATCAGGGTATAAACAAACTGTCTGTTTAATCTTGCATTGCATTCAGCATGCATGCAGTAAACATGGTTTCTAATACAGGCCGAGATTAGAGTGTAATCTGAAGATTAATTCTGACAGGCTGGGTGACACAGACTAAGTTATAAAATTCATAATGTTTAGCTCGTGCATGAACCTATATAGCACTTTCTCTTGTTAGGCACTGCAGCAGCTTGCTTGGTTCATTCTGTTTAATTTGACCAAGTTCTTCCAAATGTAACTCTTGTAGCAAGGGAGGGAAAATGGCTACTTTGGAATTGATTATTGTGGCTGGGCATTGATAGGTAAAATAAAATGGTTCAACTCTAAGTTATATAGTGATTGCGCAATCTATATTTTTTGGAGGGGCTAATAACTTGTACAGAATTTGTAGACTAAATGTGGTCTATTTTGGAACTTGTGTGAAGTCCTGCATTGTCATCCTTTCAGAAGGGAATTGGATAAATGGGAGAGAAAAAGTACAGCAATACATGGAAAGCTGAGGTGTGAAGGGAATGAGTTGGATTTGAAAAGATAATGGTAGAATGGCCTCCTGTACTGTACAGTTATATAACTCCTTGAGTACGTCCATGCAACATACAAGACTAAAATTTAACTTTTGGAAAACAAAAGACTTGATACTTCATTGTACGCACGTGAAGCATGCAGCAGAACAAATTTTGTATAACAGTAAAAATGTTGTAGGCGGCATTAATTTCCTGTGTACTGTTTTTCTAATGGGAAAGTACAGGTTTACATGTGCATGTACAATGACGACTTCATTCCCATGTCACCTTGATGAGCTAGCCAAGCTTCTGTATTCTGGTTTTGAAAAAAAAATTGACTCGAATTTTTCTGAACTGAAACTTCTGGCATCCAAGTTAATCTGGGCCTTGAATATATATCTTCATCTCTAAAGTTGAGTTTTCAATGAAAGCTGCACTTTTGGAGCAGTTGCGGTTTGTGAAGTTTATTATCAAGCTACCTGTTGAAAAGCAAAATGGGTTTCCCTTACTCATGAAGCTTCTTCGCTTTCTCCATTCCATAATGTAACGGAATCATACAGTAGAGAGAGAGAGAGAGACCCTTCAGCCCATCAAGAATAATTACTGACCCAGAATAAAGGCACTCCTGGAGACCAGTGACTGCAACACGATTGAATTTTACATCAGTTTGAAAGGGACGGAAGTTGGGTCAAAGACTGGTATTTTAAACTATGGGCATGAAAGCTGATCTGGCTGAAATGAACTGGCACACGAGGGAAAGATCAGTAGAAATACAGTAGCAGACATTTAAGGACCACTTGAGAAAACTCGATAAGGGCTTACCATTCATGGTTAACTAACACATTTAGGGAAACATCAACACAAGGAAAAAGCATATAACTGCACAAAGACAAGTGGCATGTTAGATGATTTGGTTAGAATATAAAGAATGTCAGTGTTTAAAATGTTAGTCAGGAGGAAGAAATTAGAGCATGAGGGAACTAGCTAGAAATGTAAAAACTTAGCAAGAGTTTCGACAAGTATCTTAAAAGGAAAAGAGGAAATAGAGTTTGTTGGTTCTCTAAAAGAGAGTGGGAAATTAGTAGATAAGGAAATGGTAGATGAAAAGGACAAATGTTCTGCTCTGTTGCTGTTGAGGATACAAAACTCTTCCACTAATAGCGATAAATATGCAAGGGGGAGGGAGAAAGGAACTTGGTGAAATTACTATCATGAGGGAAGTAGAACTCGGCAAACTGATGTCGCTGCAGGCTGTCGGGTCTCTGAGTCCAGATGGGTATCACTCTAGCATCTTAATAGAGGTTGCCAGTAAGGTAGTTGATGTGTGGGTATTAAAGTTTCAGAACTTCCTGGGTTCAGGAAAGGTTCCAAAAAGGTGGGAAGTAATAAATATAATCCCTCTATTCAAGAAGGAGGGAGGAAGTGATCTAGACCAGGTAGTTTGACAACTTGTGTTAGAATTGATCATTGATGAGATTATAGTTGCATTCTTCAGAAAGTGCAAGGTCATGCTTAAAAAATTAATTGGAGGTTCTTTGAAGGAGTATCATGCACTATGGATTAAGGCATGTCTTTAGATGTGAATGGATGTAAGTTTAAAAAACCTTACATCCAGAACATCAACGTGAGCTACAAATCTTCTCAAAACTCACTAACAATACTTGAATTTCCAGATGCATTGGATAAGGTGGTAATATCAAAGGGAAAATAAAAGGTCATGGTACAGGGGTTAAAGATTACCATGGATGCGCAAAATAGTGCGTAAATGTGTTTGTCTGATTGTCAGGATATGTCAAGAGGAGTCCCAGGCAGATGTTTGCTGGGCCTCAACTTTTATAAAAATGTACAGCAATGACTTAGATGAGGGAAGCAAAAGACTAATCCTGAAATTTGCAGGTGACACCCAATAGGTAGGAAAGTACATGGTGAAGAAGACAAGGAAGTTGTAGGTGGACAGTAATAAGTGCGTTGAGTGAAAGGGCAAAAATCTGACTGCATGTAATGTGGGAAAGTATGAAATTGGTTACTTTGGCTGGAAGAATGCTGGAAGAAATTAAATGGAAAATGGGTACGGATTTCCGTGGTGCAGAGAGATTTAGGTGTTATAGTGAGGGTCAGGTACAGCACGGAATCAAGAAAACTGAAGGGGTGCTGTTTGTCGTTTTGAGGGGCATTGACATTAAAGTTGGGATGTTTTGCTTCACTTATATAAGATATTGGAGTGTGCTTATCTTGAATACTGTCTGCATTTTGGTTTTCTTATTTAAGGAAAGCTGTAAGTACATTGAAGATGATTGAGAGGATGTTTACAAGACTGGTAACCTAGAATGAGCAAATTGTTTTATGAAGATAGGTTGGACAGACTGGGCATGCTTCCACTGCAGTTTAAAGGAGTGAGTGGTAACTTGATTGAACCTTAAAAGGTCCTGAATATCCTAACACGGAGGTGGAAACAGTGTGGGTGAGTCCAGAAGTCGAGGCACAGTTTCAACAGTAGGCCCTTTCAGGACAGCGATGCAAGAACTTTGTTCTGAGGATTGAGAGACTGAGACACTTCCTCTCATAGTGGTGGAGGTGGGGCTTTTACAAATTTTTAAGGTATAGGTGGATAGATGCTTGAAAGACAGGAAAAACAGAAGTTATGGTGGCCAGTTGGTAAATCAGAATGTGGAATTAGAAACAAATACATTAGCTACGATACTGAATGTTGGAACAGACTTGAGAGGCTGAATGATCTACTTCCTCTCCTACCTCATGTTGTAAAATATTTTGAAAACAGCTTTAGATTACTTTATTTAATAGAAGTCTGATATTTAGATTAGTTGTTTTTTTTTGTTTTGCACTGCTTAGACAGATTGTATCTATGAACAGTCACACCTGAGCTGGCAGCCCTCCTTTGACAATAGGGAACTGATTTGTTTTTTAAGCAACTATCTGTTTTTTAGTTGTGAAGAATCTCTCCTGATTAGTTTTGGAGGATTTTAAAGATTTTCTGGTATAACACGGCAATTTGGACAAAATCTTTAGTGGGAACTTGTGTTTATTACAGATTGTATTGTTGAAGAGGAGATAAATGTGTGTTTTCCTTTCACACTAATAACATCCAATACATGAAATATCTTTTGACTTTGTTTAGTTATTGTGTTCCAATCATCTATTGTTCTACTTCTGACATGAAAGATCAAATGATATATTTCTGCCGTCTGTTATATAGATTAATTAGATCTTGATTAAATTTTTAAATGCCCCATTTTCTGTACCCTTGTTTTTTCAACACTTGTACATGACATTTTTTGCACTTTATAAATTGGATCTTTGATTATGGATCATTCAACGTTGATTTTAATTATGTGCAGTAAATCCTTGACTATTGCTATGCAACCTTCAAAGATGCCCACTGCTCCATTCCCCCATCTGCAGTTTGGCAAATCTGAACACAAGTGCATCTTTAGCAACAGCACATCTTTACCCAATGAGCTCAATGATTCCATGCTCATTTTGAACAGAAGCAGTGTCACTCCTCCTCCCAGCTTACAAGCAGAAATTGAAGTGTGAGGACCCAGTACAGAAGGTAGTGCAGTGTTGGTCTGAGGAAACAGAAGGTCTTCTATGAGATTGCTTAGAGTTGGTGTAAAATTCCATATTCAAGACCTTAGCAGCCAACCTAAATGTGTATGCCACTACTGTTACAGACCTCAGTGGTAAGTGTGTAGAAGACGGTGTGTTGAAGAAGTTATTCTGAATGTTCCCTGGTTGATAACCACGGATGACCAAGGCGATCCACTCCCTGTTGAAGTTGAGCCTGAGGTGTACCAGTCGGGCAACCATGACCTATACAGGAAATCCAGGTACAACATTTGTAAGTCCATCAGAGACACCAAGAGGCAATACCAAACCAAGCTTGAGACCCAGACTAACCATATGGACACCTGTCATTTGTGGCAAGGCTTACACAATGTAACAGGCTACAAAGTGAAGTTGAACAGGATTGCAAGCAACAGTATATCTTTACCCAAAGAGCTCAACGCATTCTATGCACAGTTTGAACAGAAATGCTGTGAATTGACGTTACCCACACCATCAGTCTCAGGTGAACCTGTATCCTTGGTCACTGCTGCAGATGTTAGATTGACCTTCTTAAGGCTGACCAGGGAAAGTGAACAGCCTGGATGGAGCTCCTGGCCCCAAACTCAGGTCCTATGTGGAAACAGCTGGCTGGAGTATATTCACTGGCGTCTTCATCCTCCTTATTCTGATCTGATGTCCCCACCTGCTTCAAGCAGGTGACCACCATCTTGATGCCAAGTAAAAATCATGCAACATGCCTTATTGATTACTGCCAGGTAACTCTGACCTCCATAATTATGAAGTGCTTCGAGAGGTTCATCATGGCTCACATCAACACGAGCCAATCAGATTGCCCTGATCCTTTGCAATCCTCTACTGATGTAACATATCTACGCTGACGCCATCTCCCTAGCCCTACACTTATCCTTGGAATGTCAGGATAAAAATATACTTATGTCAGGCTGCTGCTTATTGACTACAGCTCTGCCTTCAACACCATAATTCCAAACAAGCTCATCTTTAAACTCCAAGAACTAGGTCTTAGCTCCCCTCTCTGTAACTGGATCCTTGATTTCCTGACCTGCAGACCGCAAGCAGTGGGAATAGGCAAAAACACCACCTGCATGATAATCCTTAGCACTGGTGCTGCACAGGGTACAGTCCCCTATTGTACTCCTTGTACACTCACGGCTGTATGGCCAAATTCTGCATCAACTCCATTTTGAAGTTTGCTGATGACACCATTGTAGATTGAATCTCAAACAGTGATGAGGCAGAGTATAGGGAAGATACTGAGACTTTAGTGGCCTGGTGTAAATACAACAATCTCTCTGTCAACATCAGCAATATGAAGGAACTGGTCATTGACTTAAAACATTGGAGTGTGGGATGCTCGCTTGTCTGCATCAGTAATGCTGAGGTGGTGACGGTCCAGAGTGTCAAGTTCCTGTGAGTGATGATCACTGACAATCTGTGTTGGTCCAGCCATATCAACTTGAAAGCACATCAATGTGTCTAATTCCTCAGGCTAAGGAAATTCAGCATGTCCACAATTCACTTGTCTTTTTATATAGATGTGCTGTTGAAAGCCTCCTATTTGGATGCTTCACAGTGTGGTATGGAAACTGCTGTTCCAAAACCACAAGAAACTTCAGAGAGTGCGAACACAGCCCAGTCCATCATGCAAACCAGCTTTCTATCCATTGAGTCAAGATTAGAATAATGCTGGAAGAGCACAGCAGGTCAGGCAGCATCTGAGAAGCAGGAAAATCAATGTTTCGGGCAAAAGTCCTTCATCGTTCCTGACCTGCTGTGCTTTTCCAACACTACTGTAAACTTGACTCTAATGTCCAGCATCTGCAATACCCACTTTCGCCTGTCTGTCCATTGACTCCCAACTATGCTTCCCACTGCCTCAGGAAAGCAACCAACTTCATCAAAGACCCTTCCCATCCCGGTTATACTGTCGTCTACCCTGTTCCATTGGGCACAAGGTACAAAAGTGTAAATACATGTACGGACAGATTCAAGAACAGCATCTTCCCCCTGCTGTTATCAGACTTTTGAATGGACCTCTCAAACCTTAATTCTGATCTCTCTCCCGCTTTTTCTCTGCACCTTTACTGTGTTGTAACACTGTATTCTGCGGTCTGTTTTGCTACCCTGGTGTACTTTGTATGGTACAGTCTGCCTGTATAAGCACACAAACAGAACTTTGTACTGTATTTTAGTATATCTGAAAACAATAAATAAAGTCAAATTTGGCAATCTGCCAATTGAAATTTTCTAGGAGTTGGAATTTCCAGCAGCCAGTCACTTTGGTCAGAAAATACATTCTTTATTACAAAACAAAACCCATAGATTGTAAATAAGTAGAGGTTGTATTTCAGTTGTACACTGACCAGAATTGATACATGCATATAATTTCAGTGTGCCTAAGTGAAGATGTTACTGCTTGGAGTTGTTGTAAGTGAAACTGACAGCTCGTGTTTCATTGAAAGCTGTTGTGTTGGTCAGCCTGATCTTCAGTTATAGTTTGGATATGTGGGGTCCTTGAATGCACTGCTGCTTCCCTTCAGTCTCTCAAAGATGGAACATAATCTTGCCTTGTGTCTGGAGTAATTCAACTACCTGTATGTTGGCATTTTCACTAACCAGCACCAGCAAGTCTGCAGACATGCCAGATGGCAATTTTGCTGTACTTTCCTAATTCATGAAAGCATTTCAGTTGTTCACTCCTTTTTTTCTTTGACTACAAAAATAACATTTCCTAACCTTTCTGGCCACAGCCTGGGGTTTGTCAGTCAGTTGTTTGCTTTAGGTAATGAGTAAGAAAACTAGAACAATTCTGCCTGTCTTGTCTCTTTGCTGCTTGATAACCTTTCTAAGCTAACTTTCCGATTAAAGCTTTCTCATTAGACGTGTGAACATTCTAGACTGAGAATTGCTGTATGATTTCTAACTATTTTAAGATGCTACTTTTTGAATTAGATGGCAAAAGACTGATATTATGAATTTAAGTGCAAAGCTTTATTAGTTATACAGTATTAAGGCAGTCAGATCATCCCATCCTCATATTATTCAGCAACCTTAGTGCAGTGAAGGATGCATTTTCCACTTCCCTAAGTCAGGAACATGTCACACAGTTACAAACTTCCAGCCACTGCGTTCTTCTCCTTTCTTATTGCTAGACTATTAATCCAGAGACCTAGGTAATGTTCTGTGATTCAGGTTCAAATCCTGCCATGATAGATGCTGGAATTTGAATTTTAAATAAAATTCTGGAATCAAGAGTCTAATGGCCATGAAACTGTTGCCAATTATCAAAATAACCCATCTGGTTCACCAATGTCCTTTAGGAAACTGTTCTCCTTACCTGGTCTGGTCTACATGTAACTGCGCATCCATGGCAATGTGGTTGACTCTTAACTGCCCTCTGGGCTATTAGGGCTGGGCGATAAAATGCCGACCTAGCCAGTGATGCCCAACTCCTGTGAATGAAGTACGCTTATTTATTATTTCTAAAGGTTTGGCAAAATGTGATCATGGCGAGCGTTCGGAGAATGAAGTGACGGACAAAATATATAAAGTTGTCCCTATTAGCAACACTTGAGAGCTGTAATTATAACCCAATGTAACTGGAAACTTCCTTTAAGGTGTAAGGTTAATAAGATTTCTTTGTTGGCCCATGCATTTGTATGTTTAAATACTAGTTAGGTTTAAGAAAAATAAATTAATTATACAAAGTGTGAACGAAGAGGTAAGGTGACAGCAAAGTAATTTTCAAATTCTTTTTCTAATAAGTTGTACAGATAAATATTAAACGTTGCCATGGTGATGGTTGTGACACAAGGATTCATGGACTAAAGACAATGGGATACCAGGTTGTGAAGAAATCTGGAGTTTCAGTATCTGATGCTTCTGCGATTTGGTACCTGACCTTGCTAACAACGTTGGTGACTGCGTCCATAGAAACAAACCCTGACCTTGCGCAAAATGTCCTTCGAATAACGCAGTAAGTAGTTCTTACTCCTATATTCAAAATATTTCTAATTGACCCAGGGGTGATTCCAATTTCACGCTGTATAGAATCATGGAATCATATACATACTGATTTTTTTTTCTTCCTCCACTATTAGTTGGTGCCAGTGATACTCATTTCAAGGTATAACTTGCTGTTCTTTCTCTGCTTTTGTAGAAAAGCACTACAGCACATGCCACCGCTGTCCCTCACTGTAGGATCCACAGAGTTGCCAAGCTTCATGTCGTCGAATGTTTTAGAGAAAGTGGACGGCTTTCTCATCAGGATTGCAGGGTAATTTTAATTTTTGTAACTTACAATGATGAATGGATTTTGAATGCAATGCAAATGACTCTTGTGCGTTTTGTATGTTTCCTCCAACTCTGCTACACCTTTTTACTCCAATTCTGACGTTTAGGTATATTTGGGTTTCCTTATCCCGATCACTGGGAACCATGCCGAGAGATTTGAAGTGTCAAACTTTAAGGTTCCCTCTCGAATCTCTTCACTTTCCACTTCTCTCCTGTAACACTTCTTCTGTGCCTCCCTCAAATTATGTTTGATAATATTTCTAACATGTTTTGTGATGTTTTCATTCCATGAAGCTGCCTAAAAATAAGTTATGAGTTGGCTAATGTGCTGCTTTGTGGTATACAGTGACTCCAATAAGACTGGTTCACTTCTCCCTTCCTGAACCTTGTCCCCACGGGTTAAGCAGACCACCAGTCTGCTCTAATCAGCCAGTAGCCGATTAGTCTCTGGGATTATGCTGACTTTTGTTTTCCTTTGCTAGCTTATACCATAGCAATTATCCCCAATATGACCCTTTTTTTTGCGACCTTCATTGGCACAATAAATATCAGTAGGAAGCAACTTCAATCTAAATCTCTATCACTCACTCACTCACCTCCAGTAGCTGTCTGTTTAAAAAAAATTCAGAGTGCATCACATAGATATTTAAGGCACCTGCTTGATATTTGTAGATAAGAATATTTAACAATAAGTTGTCTGAGTCCATAGATCACTTGTTCAATTCTGGGTCTGCTAATTTATAGTCAGAGGGAACAAAGTGCACTTCTGTCTCCGAAACAGAGAGGATAAATTGATTATATTCTGGATTGCAATCCAGTCAACCCTTTGCTGGAAGGAGTCTCGTCTCTTATCAAATAGCCTTCTGACACTCTGTCCTGTACGAGTAAGGATGTGGCTTGGTGGATGCTGTACAAAAGAAGCCAGAACGAATCACTGCTTTTGGGAGTGTTATCCTTTTTATAAACAGCAAGGACTGTGGGATAGTTTTGAATGAAGTTGTAATGACACCTCTGCAATTTGTCCTTTGTACCCGGCTTTAATCTAATAGGTGCTTCAGTATCAGGAATGCTGATCTGATATCTTAATCCCACTCAACTAATGAATTGCACCATGTTGTATCTAAGAGCTTGTTTGGCAGTGCATGAATAAGAGATGTTTGGAGGGATATGGGCCAAGTGCAGGCAGGTGGGACTAGTTTAGTTTGGGACTGTTCGGCATGGCCTGGTTGGACCGGACAGTCTGTTTCTGTGCTATATGACTCTGACTTCTGCTGTTTGCTAATGACTATATCTTATACTCGAAAATACTGCAGGTCTTGGAAAACCGGAATAAAAATAGAACATTGTGCAAGTTCAGGTTTGTGCATAGAATGCTAGTGTGTCAAGCCAATAACCTTTCATAAGAACTGGAAAAGTTAATGGTTTTTGAGCAGGAATGGAATTTGGAAGGAAAGGAAAGTGCAAAAGGAAGAATCTATGTATTGTGAAAATTGAAACAAAGGATGATGCAAGATAAAAGAACAAGCAAAGAAAAACTGATCAGCACAGGCAAAAATGGGTACAGCAGAATTATTACTAACACTGGTCACTGAAGACTAGCGGGAAGAGACATCATGATTCATTGAGATTGTAGGTTTTAAAATACTGAATGGAGAAGCTTTTTCAGACTAATGGTGACTAAAGACAGAATGGTCAGTGGGTATAGGGTGGAAAAATCAAAATGATAGTGACTGGAAGCTTGGGATCAATGAAACAGAAGTATTCCATAAATCCAAGTGTGTGTGGTCTTCACATTCTCTCTAGTAGTTTATCTTTTGAACATGAATTATCATGTGGAAAATTGAAAGAAGCATATACAAGTTAACTGTTGGACTTTGGAGGGGTATTTGTGGCCCTGGGCAGAGGGTGGAGCAGTGGGAAAAGGTGTTACGTTTCCTGTACTCCAGTGGGAAGATGCAGTGGGAAAGGGAGTGAATACACTGAGGCTGATTGAAGAGCAGATTGCCCAGGGTGTCACAGTTGGAAGTGTTCCCTTTGGAACACCAAAATGGAGGGGAAAATAGGTTTGGTGGTGGAATCAGAACTGAGATGGTGAAATGATGAAGTGTAATCCATTGATTGTGAAGATTGGTGAGTTAGAATGTGCAGACCCTACCATAATCCTGAGCGAGATGGGGTCAATGCAGAAGTAAGGGTTTTAGATTAGATTAGATACGGTTTAGATTAGATTACTTAGTGTGGAAACAAGCCCTTCGGCCCAACAAGTCCATGCCGACACTCCAAAGAGCGACTCACCCAGACCCATTCCCCTACATTTACCCCGTCACCTAATGCTACGGGCAATTTAGCATGGCCAATTCACCTAACCTGCACATTTTTGGACTGTGGGAGGAAACCGGAGCACCCAGAGGAAACCCACGCAGACACAGGGAGAATGTGCAAACTCCACACAGTTGCCTGAAGTGGGAATTGAACCTGGGTCTCTGGCGCTGTGAGGCAGCAGTGCTAACCATTGTGCCACCGTGCCGCCCGGGAAATGGATTGAGAGCACTGTCAAGCCTGAGATAAAGTGGAAGGTGGGAGAGGTTGAACAGATGTGGAGAAGGCTCAATCATCAAACGTCTGGACAAGGATGGGGCGTGCCAGGAATAGGATAGGAGGAAAGAATGTTTCGCAGTTCCCAAGAAAGGGTAGGCATAATCTATAATCCCAATGGGCTCTTGTGGAAATGTATTTGGAAAAAGTGAGCAGTGTCGAAAGAGGAGGAAAGCTGAGCCACCAGCCAAGGAAGCAGTGCAGTATTCTATCCTGGTGTGGTAGTAAGTGTGAATTTTGCAAGGTGGTTCTTCTGACTCCCTCCACCATTTTAACAGTTTCCAGTTTCTGGATCCTAACCATGTTCTCTCTATGGATTTCTAATTTCTGTGCTCTGTGTCCCCTCATTTCCTGGTGCAGTTTTGTGCCAATATGAGATGCAATGCTTGTGCTTTGACTTCCTTCCTTTCCACTGTCTAAGACTCACTCTCTCAGCTTACTGATGAAAGAGTGGTTTCCTTGCACTCGTTTCAATTTAGTGTTTGCAGTAATTCACTCTGGTCTTCTTTTGCACAAACAGGGACCAAACACAAATTGGATGTTCATTCAGTCTGCAATTCTGACCCTGAAGCCTCTGGTCATGATAATTCTCTGCCACATTCTCACTTTTTTATGATTTCCTTTGTTTTATATCCTTATTCTTTTGTTGTTCAACCTCTCCCACCTTCTACTTTACCTCATTATTTCCACCCATTTCCTCATGCCATACCTCTGTATTTCTGCAGAAGTGTTACCTGCTCTTATTTGAAGTCTCACTGGTCATTAACCTAAAGCGTTAACTTTTTATTTATATCACACCCACATGCTGTTGAGTATTTCACTTTTTTTTCCTGTTGTGTTCATGGAAAAATAAAAGACATTTTGCCACACTCAAAACCCCTTTGTTAGGAACAGATAAATGAAGATTGCTTTGTGATAATAATGATGAGCATGACCATTTCTAAAGTAAAGTTCACTCATTTAAATCCATCTTGTGAAGAAAAATGAAATTGATTTAATATTTTTGAGCTGGATATTAAAGTTTGGACATTAAACTTTGGACCTAGGAGAAAATGTCTATTGGGCAGCATTGTGGCTCAGAGGTTAGCACTGCTGCCTCACAGCACCAGGGACTGGGTTGGATTCCACTTTCAGGTGACCGTCTGTGTGGAGTTTGCAGATTCTCCCCATGTCTGCGTGGGTTTCCTCCGATTTCCTCCCACAGTATAAAGACGTGCATGTTAGGTACATTAACCAAGCTAAATTGCCCATAGTGTCCAGAAATGTATAGGTTGGGTGAGTTAGCAATGGGAAATGCAGGGTGACAGGGTTAGGGTAAGGGGTGGGTCTGGGGGGGGGGGGATGCTTTTTGAAGGCTGGATGTGGAGTCAATGGGCCAAATGGCCTGATTCCATTCTGTATGGATTCTGTGATTCTATGTTTGTATGGTTCTATCTGGGTTGTTCCAACTCTAGCACTAAACTAGAACTTCACAACCTCTGGTAACATTTTGCAGTCTGCTTTAGTTCATGTATTATTCTGAACCTGTCAACACTACATATTTTGAGCTACATTCATTTTTTAATGGGTATGTTTAACACTGGGCCAGATACACACACTGTCCCAAAAAGGCATTCTTCAAGCATATGCTAAGTTGTTGAATGTGACTGTGAGTGGCTTTCTCAGTCACTGACGAGAGAAGTTACGATTAGATACATTACACCTTTTTTTTATCTGAATATATTCCTTGTTTCAAAAGAATTTCTTTCTATTGCTAGCACGTCTGGACTTGGTTCAGTTATGTCACGGAATTTGATGAAAATGCCGACAAGGCAACATTGGCTAAGTCTGCATTTAAAGCTAATGCCACCGCTCGGTGGAGTGCTGCATCTGCAAGTAGCATTTCTACTGATGTCCTGTGCTCATCAGGTGCAAGTTAACTGACCCAACATCAGCAAAGCATTGATAGGTAGATTCTAAAATTAATATTCAAAAACATCTTAAAGATGAATGAATGCAGTAGGGCATAAGGTAGAACTGTGTCTATTAGACCATAAGAAATAGGAACAGGATTAGACCTTTTGGCCTGTACAGCCTGTGCTGTCCCATGCAGTAGAATCATGGCTGATCTGACATTCCTTATGTTCACTTTCCTGCCTTTTATCTGTAACTCTTGATTCCCTGACTGATCAAGAGTCCATCTATCTCAGCCTTAAATATGCACAAGTATTCTGCACCCACAGCTCTCTGTGGCATGGAGTTCCAAAGACTCTTAACCCTCTGAAAGAAGAGATTCCTCCTCCTCAGTCTTAAATTGGCACCTATTAATTTTGAGGCTATGCCCTCTGCTTCTAGACTCTACCCCTCAGCATTTACCTGTTGAGCCCCTTAAGAATCCTGTATTTTTCAATGAGGTCACCTCTCATTCTTCTAAACCCCAGTGAGTAGAGTCCCAAACTGTTTAGGCTTTGCTGATAAGACAATCCTTCCATTTCGGGGTAATCCTAATGAACCTTCTCTGAACTGCCTCCAATGAAACGTTATCTTTCCTTAAATAAGGGGATCAAGACTGTGAACACTCCCCTAGTTGTGGTCCCACCAGCACCTTGTACAGTTACAGTAAGACTTGCCTACTCTTAGACTCAAAACTCTTGAAATAAAGGGCAACATTCCATTGCCCTTCCTGATTTCCTGCTGCACCAGTGTGCTAGCTTTGTGTTTCATCAGTTACATGATGCTATTACATCATGAGCTACTTTAAAAAGCAATGAAACATTTTAGCTGTCAACATTTGCTGGAGACATGAGTGTACAACTGAATTAATTTTCGGAATGAGTTGGATCAATTGGGAGAAGGGAGAAAGTGACTCAGGTGGGTTTTGCCATGTCTCACCAGCTGTTGTCAATTGACTTTTCAAACTATGTACGCGTGTGATGTCAAGCATAACTGAACATGCGCTGTTGGATTTTGGTGGCTGCTTTTGAATTGGGAACTGACTCCAATTTGACAAAAATGTTTGACTTGTATTTTTGGATGATGTACAAATAATTGATCCATTGAACAGCTTGAAGAGGTGGCATGTATTTCACGACTGCTGGATACAAGAAGCAGTCTGAAGACATTCCCACCACCCACCAACCTTGCAATATTGTCTTTGATTATTGTTGAGCAGTATTCTTCCGTTTCAGTTGCTGTGCCAATCCTGAAGCAGAGTTGACTCTCCTAGCGTTTGCTTTGGCCAGAGGAAGCATAGCCAAAGTGATGACATCACTTCTGACCATCAGTGATCACTTGGACACCGAGTATGAGGCATCCCCACTCCTTACTGCCATGGCATCTGTACGACTAAACCAGCTTCAGAAATATGGTAGGTCTTGCTGTTATGATCTCTGCAGAAATTGTTTTTTAAAATGGAGGAATCCCCACAAGTAAACCAAGTAATATCAGTCTGAATCAGACATAGAAACGTACAATTAGGAGCAGGAGTCAGCCATTCAACCTTTGACTCAGCATCGCCTTTCAGTGACATCATGGCTGATCTGATTATAATTCCACCCACGTGCACCATTGATAACTTTCACCCTTGCTTAACAAGGATCAAGCGACCCCTCTCTCAACACTATTCAAGGACTCTGCTTTCACCAACCTTTAAGGGAGAGCATTCCAAAAACTGCTGATCCTCTGAGGGGAAAGAAATCGCACCTCGTCTCTGTTTTAAATTGGCTATCCTTGATTTTTAAGCAGTGACCATAGAGTCTCTCATAAGAAGGAACATCCTCTCTATACTTGGCTTGCACTATAGGCCCGTCAACAGCCATAGAGAGATTAAGGAACAAATATATCGGCAGATTATGGAAAGATGCAATGAGAATAGTGGGTGACTTTAACTTCCCCAATATTGACTGGGACTCCATTGGAGCAAGAGGCTTAGATCGGACAGAATTTAACCACATCCAGGGCCGTTCCTTGAAACAGTGTGTGGACAGTCTAACTAGAGGAGGGGCCATACTGGACCTTGTATTAACTAATGGGCCTGGCCAGGTGACTGACTTTTCAGTGGGAGAGCACTTCAGAAACATCATTCCTCAAGTTTTAAGGTAGCTATGAATAAGGATATGTCTGAACCTTGTAGGAAAGTACTAAATTAGGGAAGGCAAATTACTAATTACTTTCTGTGTCTTGATTCTAACTTTTTGTGCAAGACACCCAGGTCCCACTGCAACCTAAGGTTCTGCAATCTTTCACAATTTCACTAAAAAAAATTCTTTAACCCAAAATAGACCATTTTATATTTCCCTGCATCAGACAATAGACAATAGGTGCAGGAGTAGGCCATTCTGCCCTTCGAGCCTGCACCACCACTCAATATGATCATGGCTGATCATCCTTAATCAGTATCCTGTTCCTGCCTTATCTCCATAACCCTTGATTCCACAATCCTTGAGAGCTCTATCCAACTCTTTCTTAAATGAATCCAGAGACTGGGCCTCCACTGCCCTCTGGGGCAGAGCATTCCACACAGCCACCACTCTCTGGGTGATGAAGTTTCTCCTCACCCCTGTCCTAAATGGTCTACCGCATATTTTTAAGCTGTGTCCTTTGGTTCGGGACTCGCCCATCAGCGGAAACATGTTTCCTGCTGCCAGAGTGTCCAATCCTTTAATAATCTTATATCTCAATCAGATTCCCTCTCAGTCTTCTAAACTCAAGGCTATACAAGCCCAGTCGCTCCAGTCTTTCAGTGTAAGGTAGTCCAGCCATTCCAGGAATTGACCTTGTGAACCTACGCTGCACTCCCTCAATATCCAGAATGTCTTTCCTCAAATTTGCAGACCAGAACTGCACACAATACTCCAGGTGTGGTTTCACCAGGGCCCTGTACAGCTGCAGACTCCATTTGTCACGTGTTTGCCAACCCATTTAACCTATCTGTATGGTTTTGTAGCCTCCTACGTCCTCTTCACAACTTCATATCTTTGTGTCATCAGCAGACCTGGCAATTGTCTCTAACATTCCTTCACCTAAGTCATTTAAATGAATTGTGGTTGTTAAAATGCTAGCACTGATCCCTTTGGCACATGACTCGTGACATCTTGCCAAAACACCCATTTATACCTACTCTGTTTTCCTGGTAACCAGCCAGCCCCCTATGCCAGCCCAATATGCCCTCCTGAGCAGTCTTCTGATATGCTACCCACCTTTGCAAAATTATGTACTCTCTCATAAACATTTATCAACAGGTTAAAAATAAATAAGTAAATTAATTTTGATTTAAATACTTGATATAACAAAGATGTGCCTTGCGTAGTGCAAGAAATTTCTCATTACTTCACATGTGGTATCCCACTCAGTCTAAGTCTGTTTAAATCAATCCTGGTTTTAAAGGCTCTCACGTGCCATCCAATTATTTCTTTGTTGAGTCATATTAGGCAAGTGGCTGTATTTCATCTGAGGTCCCTGGACATGCTTACTATTGACAAGATAGATGCAAGGGTTGTGAAGGTTTGTAGCTCAGGTTGAGATTTAGGGTGTAGGTTTGCTCGCTGAGCTGTAGGTTTGATATTCAGACGTTTCATTACCTGGCTAAGTAACATCATCAGTGGTGACCTCCAAGTGAAGCGAAGCTGTTGTCTTTTGCTTTCTATTTATATGTTTGTCCTGGATGGGGTTCCTGGGGTTTGTGGTGATGTCATTTTCTGTTCGCTTTCTGAGAGGTTCTTCAAGATAGAAGAAACATTTAACATCATCAACAACACCCTCACAGGCATAAAGTCCACCAAGGAGGAAGAAACCGACAACAAACTCGCATTCCTGGACGTCACAGTCGAAAGAACGGACAAACCTGCGTATACAGAAAACCGACAAACACTGACCAAATACTTAACTACACCAGCAACCATCCCAACACACACAAACGAAGCTGTATCAGAACACTATTCCAACGAGCCACCTCACACTGCAGCACAGACAAACTTCGGAAAACAGAGGAGAACCACCTATACAATGTATTCAAGAAGAACGGATACTCAAAAAATACAGTCTGCAGATTCCTCAAGAACAAACCACGACAAGCAGACCAAACATAGCCAGAAACCCTAACCACCTTACCATACATCAAAGAAGTTTCAGAAATGACAGCCAGACTACTAAGACCCCTTGGAATCCTAGTAGCTCTCAAACAAAAACTAACAAACTTAAAAGACCCAGTACAACCCATGGACAAAACCAACGCCATCTACAAAATTCCATGCAAGGATTGCCACAAACACTATGTAGGACAAAGGGGAAGAATGTTAGCCGCCAGGATACACGAACACCAGCTAGCCACAAAAAGACACGACCCTCCCTCCCTCATAGCCCTACACATGGATGAAAAAAACCACCATTTCTACTGGGACAACACATCTATCCTGGGACAGGCTAAGCAAAGACATGCCAGAGAATTCCTAGAGGCCTGGCACTCCAACCACAACGCCATAAACAAACACATAGATCTAGATACCATCTATCAACCCCTCAGAAAACAAACAGGAAATGACATCACCGCAAACCCCAGGAACCCCATCCAGGAGAAAGATATAAATAGAAAGCAGGAGACAACAGCTTCACTTCATTTGGAGGTCGCCACTGATGATGTTACCTAGCCAGGAAATGAAACGTCTGGATAGCAAACCTACACCCTAAACAAGGTAGATGCCCATTGTCTCTTGGGTTGTGGTTCAGAATCCCTAGAGACTACTTTCTCTGATCTGTTTAAATATTGAGGTAAACTCTAGCAAAACCCCTGAGTATAGTTCATTGCCCAAGCCATCAAGCTTCCTGTTTTTTATGTTTGGTCCCGAATAACACACGCACACATACGACAAATCTTTATCTCATTTGGAGACAATCTTCTCTTTTTGCTTTTGACCAGTGTGTTCTGAACTGCCGAATAGAAAACGAAAACAGAAATTGCTAGAAAAGCTCAGCAGGTCTGGCAGCATCTGTGGAGAGAAATCCGAGTTAACATTTTGGGTCGGGTGACTCTTCCTCAGAATGAGGAAAATGTTGGTTTTTATGCAGAAGACAGGGAAGGGGTAAGGTGTAAACAATAGGTGGAGGTAGGGCCCAGAGAGAGAGAACAACGGTTGGACAGTTCTATCAACGAAGTAAAAACAAACACCTGAAGGTTAATTCCCTTCACAAACTCAATTTTAACACTCAGACCTTCGTGCTAGGTGATTGATAACCCTCAATTTGCATGAATAGGACTCATTTTCTTTTTTGGAACTTTTCACACTGGAATATGAAAATAGAGAATTCTTCTTCTGGTTAGCATGTTAGACAATTACTGCACAATGCACCATCAAACTACAGTTTAGCAAAATTGGTTAAAACTATTGTCTTGCAGACTTGTGTTGATAACTTATTTACTCTGTTTGGTAGTTTTGGCCAAAGGGGTTTGTTTTTTTTGAGAGCACAGAAGACCACAATCAGCATTGCATATTTTGTGCACGTGCTTGATATTGAGCTACCCCAGAGTTCATCCTGGGGCAGGTGAATGTTATTTGAAGATTGGAGACAGTACACCCTCACAAAGAGGTTATCTAATGATCTCAAGAGATGTGAAGGTTTCCACTTATATGACCTGTGCCTGCCTTTTTGTTTTTGGTGTTTGAAAGTACACAGCTAAAGATTTGCTTTCACATTCTCTTTACAGGGAAACCACTGCAGTTGACTGTGGAGGCATGCGATGCCAAAGAAGGGAAAGAAAAGGGATTTGGGCCGACTGCTGTGCTTTATGAATCACTGCTGGGAGATGGTAAATGTTTTAACTGTAGTTCAACAAATGCTTGTATATTCAGGGGCAGAGAGGATGACAAGGCAGTGGGCGAGGGAAATGACTGACATCTGTCACATTTCTGCAAAGGGTAATGGCAATGGAATTCCATTGGGTGAGGGTTATACCTGTGGCTTATTATTCAGTAACAACACAGGTTTTTAAACTTCTGCAACATGTCTTTGGATTTTTGTCAATGAAGAGTTTTAGTGAGAGGTGTTTTTACTCTCCAGGAACATAGTTTTGCATCTGCAGTCACTTGTCTCCCTTATTCTGTTGCAGGGTTTCTGTCTGAGGCCGGCCATACACGAGCCAGCTTCATATTGTCGTCCAGAACAAAACTATCCATCCAGGTTTCTCAGGTTAGGATCAAGGTAAGCACAGGGGGTGTGGGCACAAATATGGGCTCAGCTACTTCCAATCCTGCCTAGGTCTCAATGATACATCTGGGTCCTCCACTTCCTTACCAAGGTCCCTTCCTGTTCTGCGCAGTCATGCATCTAAGAACTTCGCAATCCTCCTCAATTCCTTCAGAGCTTCATTCCTCCCAACCCTTGCAATCTTCGGTGGCCTCTCCTATACCATTCAGACCTTTGAGTTTTCTCTCAGCTTTTAGAGATCCTCTGTTTCAAACCAACTTACTGAGATCTGGATGTTGCCCGGGATGGAGAGTTTGAGATATAAAAGACTGGAAAGGCTGGAACTTTTTTCACTGGACCATAAGAAATTATGGGGTCACCTCATTGAAGTGTATAAAATCACAAGAGACATAGATAAGGTGAATGGCAAAGGTCTTTTCCCTAGGATGGGGGCATTTCAAGACGAGGGTGCATCTTTTTAAGGTGAGAGGAAAAAGATTTAGAAAGGGTATGAGGGGCAACCTTTTTTTTTAAAAAGAGTGGTTCATGTATAGAATCGTAGAATCATCGACGGTATGCAAGCAGGCCATTCGACTCATCGAATCCACACCGACCGTCCTAGAACCGACCCTCCAAGAACCATCCCACCCCATTGCTGTTACCCTGTATTTTCCATGGCTAAACCACCTAGCCTGCAAAACCATGAACACTATGGGCAATCTAGCCTGGCCAATTGACCTAACTTGTACATCTTTGGACTGTGGGAGAAAACTGGAGCACCCGGAGGAAACTCACGCAGATGCAGGGAGGATGTGCAAACTCTGCACCGACAGTCACCTGAGGGTGGAATCAAACCTGGGTCTCTGGTGCTGTGAGGCACCAGAGCTAACCACTGAGCCACCATGCTGCCCAATGGAATCTACTACCAGACAAAGTGGTGGATGCAGATTACTCTTGGCACATTTAAAAGACAGTTGGATAAGTTGTTGAACTGGAAACGTTTGGAAAGATATGGGCCAAGCGCAGGCAGGAGGGGATAGTTTGGGAAAGCTGGTTAGCATGGACTGGTTGGACTGAAGGGTCTGTTTCCATCCTGTATGACTCTATGACTTTACCTCCCCATGGACCTGTCCCCTTCAATTCTGTCCTAATCCCTCCCTCCCTCCTTCCCTTCCCCTTCCATTTTGGTACTCTCTCCTTGCTCTTGGTGCTCCCGTTGAGATTTGTTCACCATGTGTCATGTACCAAAACCCTATTAACATGTCCAAGGAGCAGTCAATTCAGCGGGCCTGTTCATGTCATTTTTCATTGTGTTTTACTCAGGTGCACAATGGAGCTAAAGGAGCCAAATGTGGTTTAATCTTTGCGTATAATGATGAGTCAGAAACTTTCGATGCAGAGAAACATTTCCAGAGGTTTGAAAAATACAATAAGTGGAAGCTGCAAGAATTCCGACAGTTTGTGAGGGAAAGGTGAGGCAAGCATCAAACTGCACAAACTAATCGAGATCACAACAAAAACAAGAAAACACCAATGTGAATGTTTCCCGGTCGAGTTTTGCAAGTGCCTGTGCTGTGCTGTCAGGACCTTGTTGCGTGAGCTGGCTCAGATATATAAAATTTAGGTAGCTGCAGCATTAAAGGAATTATTTGATTTAAACAAAAGTAAAAATACTGCAGATGCTGGAAATCTGGCATGAAAAGAGAGAATGTTGGTGAAACTCATCAGGTCGAGCAGTGCCTGTGGACTGAGAAACAGAGTTAACGTTTTGAGTTTGATATGTCACTTCTTCATAGCATCTCAAAACGTTAACTGTTTCTTTTCTCCCCAGATGCTGCCAGACCTCCTGAGTAGCTCCAGCATTTTGTTTCTGTTTGGGTTAAAAGTTTAATCGAGTACGTGTGGGTCTGCATTTGTCAGTTTCCTATCTCAGGCTGACGTATTTGTGTAAATAGATCTCAGAACTTATTCTCATGTTGAATGTATTGCTGGTGCTACATATGTGCACTGGAGGCTGTTTCAAGCAGCAAATATTCAGTGTTTACTTTGTCTGAAGCACACATTAAAGCTCAATTACAGAAACTGCTGCTGAGAATTTGTCCACTTGTCCTGTTTTTATCTTGACATCTGTGGAGAAAGAAATGATAGAACAGCACTTAATCACAAGGTCATCAGGAAATAGATTCAATGGTAGCATTGCTGGTTCCATATCGTGCATTCATATGAATCTCCTTGTCTCAGTCTTAAATTAGAGACTTTTTGTTTCAGCTGCGGTCCCCTAGTGCTAGTATCTCCTCAAGCGTCCTCACAGCATTCACACTATGAAGTCCCCTCAGTATCTTTTAATGTTTTACTAAGGGCACCTCTCATTCTTCTTGGGTCCAATGAATGCCAACCCAGTCAGTCTAACCCTTGCTCATGAGTTAACATCGTAAGAATGACTCGAGTGAACCTTCTCTCAAATGTTTTCAACACAATTATGTGCATTCTTTTAAAAAAAAGTACATTACACTTTTGATGTGGTCTCACCAAAGCTCTGTGCAGCTTTTGTAAAACATCCCTAATTTTATCCTCCGTTCACTGTAATAACAGCAGCATCAATTTGCATTCTTTGTCACTTGCTGTACCTGCATTCGAAGTTGTCTTTCATGTACCTGAGCACCTATGTGTTCTGCAGTCTCTCTGTAATAATACGCTGCTTTTCTCTTCCAATTCAGACGAGATAACATTTTCCCAAACAGCGCTCCCATCTGCCAATTTCATGCCCACTCATTTTACCCATCTCTATGCTTTGCAGTCTCCATGTCTTTTTCACAACTTACTTTGCTACTTATCTTTATGACGTGCAAATTTAGCAGCTGTACATTTAGTTCCTTTATAAAATCATTTATGGAGATTGTAAACAATTGAAGCCCCAGAACTCCGCCCTCTGGCCTCTCATTCATTTTATGCCGATATGAAAATGTTTCCTTTTTGCCTACACTTCATTTCCTGTTAGGTAACTGATTCTCAATCCATAATATTTAGACATTGGGTATTATTAATATGCTGAAAACTCTTATCTTTCAGTACAATTTATTGTAAGAAAATATTGGTCTCTTTACTTACTGTTGCAGTCATCTTGGAAGTTGCATGTTGTTTGGTTTAATAATGAATGGTTATTTGCATCCATCTACACCAGGCACAATGGCCACAGTACTGATATGGATGAACCTGTTGGCTGGTTTGAACTGGAAGATGAATGGAATGAGACAGAAGTAAAATTACAGACCTGCCGAATCAGCAAGGTAATGAAGGACTGACTCACTGTCTTCAATGTTTGCAGTAGAACTGAAATGTTGATTGTCTGGCGTTTGTGTAATTGAGTTATTGTGTTTATTTTATTTAGTGTGTGCATACTCAGCCATGCACCAGCCTTGCCACTAAGTAGTTGGAGTTCTTTAAGTCACTGTCACTTCTAATCAATGGACTCTCCTTGACGATGGTCTGCACCACAACAGCAGCCTGGTGATTGTAGAAACCCAATGATGTTAGATGGTTCATAAGGGCTTTGACCAGTCCAAAAATGGTTCAAAAGAGCCCAGTGTAACTGTGGGATGTGAAAGCTGGGTGGGAACGCAGTTTGTTCTATAATGAGGAAGTGATTTCTACTGGATGTTTCCTCCTTCTAAACCTTCTGCCACAAGCAGTCACTTCTTGGTTCTAACCATAGGGGTGGTGTAAGAGATGGTGTTTTCTGCATCTGGTTTGAGAAGGTCCTTGGGTAAGGGCAGGCTGAGGTTGAGTAGACTATAGGATCATGCACGTTACAATAATTAACTTTGCTGAAGCAGAGACGAGGAAGTAAGGTGTAAATGTTGCTCAGAATTGGGAGCCAGGGAGGTGATTTGGTCAAAGAATATGTGCATAGTTCAGTTGTACATTTGATAAGTTTGATGTGGTCAGATTGCTGTCATATCTGGGCACAGTATTCTGCAATTAAATACGTAATGGCAAGAGTAGAGCTATTTAGGGTCTGGTCCTGTGATCCCTGTTAGGAATCGGCCAGAATTACTGAGGCGGTTATTGTGGATTTTAATTTTTACTGCAGTCTTGAGGCGCTATCCACAGCAGTGACAAAGCCCAGATAAATGTTGGAGATTACGTTTCAGTCTCCCTCAATCTCAGATGATGTTTAGTTCCCTCCTGGTGCTGGTATTAGAAAGTTGGAGTGTACCAAAGAGACAAACTACTGTTTAATGAAAGACCTCCTATCTTGAGGTAGCCAGCCAGCTTTGCAATATTATTGTTCAGTCCATTGTATTGGATTTTTTTTTGTTCTAGCAAGGTCAAAGTTACTGGCAAGGTCAGCATTAGTTGTTCAGCCTTGAGGGTGATTGTGAGCTGCCTTCTTGAATCACTGCACTATCTCATCACTGTTTGTTAATTCTTTTATGAGTTTGGACGATGCTGGCGAGGCTAGCATTTAAAAGCCATCCAAGCTTGCCCTTCCCAGGGTAGTGGTGAGCTGTTGTCTTGAACCACTGCCGTCCTCGGGGCTTTGGGGGGCACGCAGCTTTGGAGAGTCAGTGTGCCAACAGACATGGTCTCCAAAGATATGTTTCTGGGACTGCATTGAGGGCAGATTATTGGTGTGCATGCTTTAACACCAACTTGTTGAACGCAAGTTGAGCTGGGGGGTCAGAGGAAACACTTCAAGCACATCCTCAAATTATAATTGAAGAAATGCTATATATCTGCTCTGACATGAGAATCTCTTGCCTGAGACTAGCCAAACAGGACCATGAAACGTTGAGAAGGTGCCACTCACTTCAGCTATCCCTGACATGCCCAGGTAGGATGGAAAGCCCGCCCCAAAATATGCACCCACCTATGGCTGGGTCAGTGGATCCATCGAGTTGCCTCAGGACCCATAACTCGGGAACAAGGGAAAGTTACCCCTGGTGTCGAGGGCCCAGCCTAAGCAGCAGACACATTAGACAGGGTTGGGGCTAAGACAGACCCTTGGGGTTAGTTCTTGTTAGCAGTATTGCAGCCTGATTCATCTGTCCTTTTGTCACACTTCAACAGCATCAGTCACCCACGGGGGGAGAGCCCTTGATATTTTGACAAATAAACCAATGTGCCAGTCTGTTTGTACACTGCAGTGAGGTCAGAATCTTCACTCTGGACATACCATTGAGAACGTCAGTTCAAGGCAGTAATGCAGGGACCAATTGAGTGCTCCTTCCTTGCTGAAAACCTGCTGAGTCCATCACCCAATGTTCTCCCCTTCTGCCTTGATCCACTGGAGAATTAGGTGCTCCACTACCCCTCAGCACACTGTGAGCAGGGGTATTGGTTGAGTTTGATGGTAATTTTAGATCTTCGCTGGCTTTGGGAGGCTGATGCGAGGAGAAAGTGAGGACTGCAGGTGCTGGAGGTCAGAGTTGGGAGTGTGGTGCTGGAAAAGCACAGCAGGTCAGGCAGCATCCGCGGAGCAGGAGAATCAACATTTCAGGCATGAGCCCAATTCCTGATGAAGGGTCTTATGAGGTCATGTTGAGGCTGTACAGGACATTGGTTAGGCCACCTTTGGAATATTGTGTGCAAGCCTGGTCTCCTTCCGATCGGAAAGATGTTGTGAAACTTGAAAGGGTTCAGAAAAGATTTACAAGGATGTTGCCATGGTTGGAGGATTTGAGCTATAGGGAGAGGTTGAATAGGCTGGGGCTGTTTTCCCTGGAGTGTCGGAGGCTGAGGGGTGATCTTATAGAAGTTTATAAAATAATGAGGGGCATGGATAGGATAAATAGTCAAGGTCGTTTCCCTGGGGTGGGGGAGTCCAGAACTAGAGGGCATAGGTTTAGGGTGAGAAGGGAAAGATATAAAAGAGACCTAAGAGTCAACTTTTTCACGCAGAGGGTGGTACGTGTATGGAATGAGCTGCCAGAAGAAGTGGTGGAGGCTGGTACAATTGCAATACTTAACAGGCATCTAGATGGGTATATGAATAGGAAGGGTTTGGAGGGATATGGGGTAGTTGCTGGCAGGTGGGACTAGATTGGGTTGGGTTATCTGGTCGGCATGAATGGGTTGGACAGAAGGTTCTGTTTCTGTGCTGTATGACTCTATGCCCAAAATTTTAATTCTCCTGCTCCTCAGATGCTGCCTGACTTAGAGTCATAGAACATAGAACCTAGTTCTGGACTCCCCGATCCCAGGGAAAAGACTGTCTATTTATCCTATCCATGCCCCATATAATTTTGTAAACCTCTATAAGGACACCCCTCAGCCTCCGACGCTCCAGGGAAAACAGCCCCAGCCTGTTCAGCTTCTCCCTGTAGCTCAGATCCTCCAACCCTGGCAACATCCTTGTAAATCTTTTCTGAACCCTTTCAAGTTTCACAACATCTTTCCGATAGGAAGGAGACCAGAATTGCATGCAATATTCTAACAGTGGCCTAACCAATGTCCTGTACAGCCGCAACATGACCTCCCAACTCCTGTACTCAATACTCTGACCAATAAAGGAAAGCGTACCAAACGCCTTCTTCACTATCCTATCTACCTGCGACTCCACTTTCAAGGAGCTATGAACCTGCACTCCAAGGTCTCTGTTCAGCAACACTCCCTGGGACCTGACTTCCTGTGTTTGTTCACTGCTGTTGAGGCTGATGTTAGAGTTGTTGAGGAATTTGTAATGATGGGGTTTTTCTAATGCGATCTCTAAATTTAATATGTTTTCTCACGTATTGTGCAGCTTTATGCTTTATATTTGTATGATATAAAATTGGGTAAAAACTCTGCTCTGAACTTGAAAGTCTGCAATTATTGAAGATAGCTGTGCAGCTCCTGTGGATGATGAGCAGGCAAGATTTTCATTATTGACATTTGATGTGCCAGTTGGTGCCAGCAGATGGCATCTGTGTAGTGACTATTTCAACAAACAGCCTTCTGCAAATTGTAACAAAGATTTGACTTGTTCTTTGAGTGCTTGCTACCTACTTTTTGCTGGCAGAAGTCTTCCAGATGGTTAGATAGTGTGTGGGCCATGCAGCTGCTGGACTGCTAGGCAGCCACTTTTCAAATGTGGCTTGAATTTGAATTGTGCATGGGCGGCACGATGGCTCAGTGATTAACACTGCTGCCTCAGTGCCACGGACCTGGGTTCAATTCCAGCCCCAGGCCACTGTCTGTTCTCCCCGCCTCTGCGTGGGTTGCCTCTGGGTGCTTCGGTTTCCTCCCACAATCCGGAGATGTGCAGGTTAGATGAATTGGCCGTGCTAAATTGTCCCATAATGTTCAGCGATATGTAAATTAGGTACATTAATCAGGAGTAAATGTAGGGGAGTAGGTCTGGGTGGATTGGTCTTCGGAGGGTCGGTGTGGACATGTTGGGCCGAAGGGCCTGTTTCCACACTAGGGATTCTGTGTTCTATGAAATGCACAATGACGTTTCAGTAAATCTGATAAGGTTTCTCATTTGTCTTGCAGAGACTATGTAACCATCAATGACTCAAACAAGACAGTAGTTCAGTTGAACTCATCTGTTGTTTGTTTTTATTTATTCTTGGGAGGTCAGCGTTGCTGGCAAGGCCAGTGTTTGTTGTTCAACCATGAAATTGGGTGATTGGGAGTTACTGCCGTGAACCACTAGACACTCTCATCACTCTTCCTGTATTCTTTCATGGGTTTGGACATGGCTAGGCTAGCATTTGCAGGCCATCCCAGCCATCACAGTAGTGGGGAAGCTAGTTTTTTTTAAATCATTGCAGTCCTCTGTGTTTATGGGGTACACACAGTGCTGTTAGAGAGGGAGTTCTAGGATTTTCACCTGGTGATACTGATGGAATTTGCAAGTCAGAGTGGTGAGTAGCTTAGAGGGGACCTCCGAGATGGTGATGTTCCCATGTATCGCTGCCCTCATCGTTTTTGATGGGAGTGGTCATAAGTTTAGAAGGTGCAGTCTAAAGAGATTTTGTGTATCTCTGCAGTCCCAACACATCTACAACAATATCTCATGAATGAATAAATGAGGTAAAAAGGAGGACAAATCCAAACCAGGAATTATTAATCTATCAGGCTACCTACAATCATCAGTTAAGTGGGGGAGTGCTATCAAGTGACCTGTGTACTGTAATAGCTTGCTCACTCAGCTCTGGACCTCATTACAGCCATGGTCCAAACATGGATAAAAGCTGAATTCCAGAGGTGAGGTGAAAGGCTGCATTTGAGAGTCTGGCATGAAGGAGCCCAGGCAAAACTAGATTTTTTTAAATCAGGAGGAAAACACCACCGAAGGGAGTCATACCTAGCACAAAGGTGGTGATCGGAGGTCAATCCTAGGACATTCTCTGCAGGAGTTCCTAAGGGTAATGTCCTAGGCCCAACCATCTTCAGCTGCTTCATCAATGACCTTCCCTCCATCACAAGGTCAGACGTGCAGGTGACCACTCTTGCTTGTGCAGTGTTCAGCACTACTCGCAACTCCACATACTGAAGCATATGCCCAAATGCAACAAGACTTGGGTAATATTCAGGTAAGTGGCAAGTAACGTTTGTAACAAAAATTCCAAACAATGACTATCTTCAGCAAAAGAGAATCTAACCATCTTCCCTTGACACTCAAAGACATTATCAGCATTGACCTCCCCTAATTTCAACATCTTGTGGGTTACCATTGACCAGAAGCCATTTTATGCCATCCATAGCATCGCTCTGACTCCAGGAGCAGGTTAGAGGTTGGGATGTCCTGCCCCTCAAAAACCTGTCTGTCATCTGCAAGGCAGAGACAGGAGTTTAATAGAATACTCCCCACTTGCACCAGTAACACTCTGGAGATTCAACACCACTCAGGACAAAGCAGTTTGTTTGATTGGCAAACTGTCTTTAATATTCACTCCCTCCACCTCTGTTCAAG
The DNA here is from genome assembly GCF_047496795.1 of Chiloscyllium punctatum. Classification (NCBI taxonomy): domain Eukaryota; kingdom Metazoa; phylum Chordata; class Chondrichthyes; order Orectolobiformes; family Hemiscylliidae; genus Chiloscyllium; species Chiloscyllium punctatum. The sequence continues at coordinate 46,857,108 of NC_092757.1, read as the reverse complement.
CTAACAACCTTAACCACCATATATGGAAGCCCACATCTGATGTATTAATCAAAAGTTTTTTCCATTTGTTAATATAAGTTTGCTTGCTGAGCTGGAAGGTTTGTTTTCAGGCGTTTCATCACTTTACTAGATGACATCTTCAGTGAGCCTCCGGTGAAGTGCTGGTGTTATGTCCTGCTTTCTTTTTCAGTGTTTAGGTTTCCTGGGATTAGTGATGTTATTTCCTGCTCATTGTCAGATGGTGGTAGATGGGTCCAAATCGATGTGTTTGTTGATAGAGTTCGGGTTGGCATGACTTGCTTTAAGGAGTTCTCATGCATGTCTCTGTTTGGCTTGTCCTATGATGGATGTGTTGTCCCAGTCGAAGTGGTGTCCTTTCTTGTCTAAAGGTACTAGTGAGAGAAGGTCATGTCTTTTTGTGGCTAGTTGATGTTCATGTATCCTGGTGGCTAGTTTTCTGCCTGTTTGTCTAATGTAATATTTGTTACAGTCCTTGCACAGTATTTTGTAAATGACATTAGTTTTGCTCGTTGTCTGTATAGGGTCTTTCAAGTTCATTAGCTTCTGTTTTAGTGTGTTGGTGGGTTTGTGAGTTACCCTGATGCCTTGGGGTCTGAGTAGTCTGGCAGTCATTTCTGAAATGCCTTTGATGTAGGGGAGAGTGGCTAGGGTTTCTATATACTTTGCTTGATTGGGTTTGTTGCTGAGAAATCGGCAGACTGTGTTCATTGGGTACTCATCCTTTTTGAACACACTGTGCAGGTGATTTTCCTCTGCTCTGTGTAGTTCCTCTCTGCTGCAGTGTGGTGGCTTATTGAAATAATCTTCCAATGCAGCTTTGTTTGTGGATATTGGGATGATTGCTTCTGTAGTTCAGTATTTGGTCTGTATGTGTTGTTTTCCTGTAGATGCTGGTTTGAAGTTCTCCATTGGCTGTTCTCTCTACTGTGACATCTAGGAATGGAAGTTTATTGTTGCTTTCCTTTTTTTTGTGAATTTTATGGGACAACACCTCCATCTTAAGATAAGCCAAACAGACATACGCACGAGAATTCCTAGAAGCATGGCATTCTAACTGGAACTTGATCAATAAACCCATCGATTTGGACCCCATCTACCACTCTGAGAAAAAGAACAGGAAATAACATCACCAACCCAAGGAAACCTAAGCACATGAATAGAAAGCAGGACATAACAGCAGTGCTTCACCGGAGGCTGACGGATGATGTTACCTAGTATGGTGACGAAACTTCTGAAAATGAACCTTCCAGCTCAGTGAGCAAACCTACATCCAGGACCTCAACCTGAGCTACAAATCTTCTCAAATTTGTTAAATATATTTGAAAATATATGTTACACAGCTTATGCCTTTAACTTTAATCTATTAAGAGTTGGGTGAAGATCATAATTTGTTCCAGAACTAGCCACACTTCTGGTCAAGCAGTTGCAGTGCAGCTACAACACTGACATCCACACAGCAGTATCCTGTGATTGAATAAACGAGGTAAAAAGGGAACAACTCCAAACCAGGACCATCACAGACATTTTTGATGGCCATGGGTTTCTTGTGAACACCAAATGGGTATTCAAGTGATTTGGTGTAATTCTTGTTAATCAGTTGATATTCTAGATCCATAGTTTTTGTAATATTAGTTAAGGTCTTTGGACTGGGGCAAAGGTTTAATGGTATCAGCCTTCTCAGCCACTTTTGTTGAATGACTCTTTTGCATTGAAAATGACTGCGCTCCATCTTAATCTTTTTTTTTCTCCCCAGTATCTGATGGTGAAGTTTCTCTGTCCCCGCCAAGAGGATGAGAACAACGTGCGTATTGGCATCAAACATCTAAGTATTCGAGGTTACTTGAGACCATTCAATCAAGAGTATCTCTCTCTCTCTGATACAACATCAAGCAGTCATGTTACTGGGCAGACCCTCATGTTGAAGACACTCTACTTTATTCAGCAACTGGCCCAGGATGCAGTATGTTAAAATACATTTTTAAAATTCCTCATAAACTATCAGGCAGTGAAGGCATGAGGGGAAACTTTTATATACAGTCAGTGCAGGAATTGGGAATGAACTGCCTGAGGGTGTGGTAAAGGCAGGTTCCGCTGAGGCATTCAAGGGGGAATTGGATTATTATCTGAAAGTTTAAAAATGTATGGAGAAAAGGCAGGAAAATGGCACTTCTGCTCTGTACATTCAGGCAGCTGACACAGTCGATGGACCAAATGGCCGCCAACTGTGCAGTGATAATTCTGAGATGTGTTGTACTTCGGATTTTCTCCACTACTGCGACTTTTGCTGGGGTGTTAGTTCCAAGCATCAGCAGCTCTTCATATCCTGATGATTAATTTGTATTACGGCCCAGTGGGTGGCTCTTCACTTGGCAATGGTTGATTGTAGCCAGACAGATTTTCTCTTTGAGTCCAAGATTCATGCAGCACAGGAGAAGATTATTGGGTAGTTATGCCTGTGCTGATTCATCCAAAGAGCTGTCCAGATAAACCCACTGCTGTGCCCTTTTGCCCCACAACTTTTTTGTCTTCCATTTCCCTTTTGAAAATTGTTACTGAATCCTGTCCACTGTTTTAAGCCATGGATTCCAGATCAGAACAACCAGCTGCTGAAGATATTTTTGCTCATCTCACCTCTGCTTCTTCAGCTATTTATCTCGAATCTGTGTCATTGCTGACCAGTGTTAAATATTTCCTTTGATCAAAAATCATTTATGATTTCAACACCTCTATTCAATGGCAGCTTAAGTTTGCCTGGTGTATGCAGAATAACCCCAGTGTTTGTAGTTTATCCACGTGATTGACACCCTGTGTCCTCATTTGAGTAAATCTTCTCTGCGGTCTCTTCCAACATCCTCCTTAAAGAATGCGATTCAAAAGTAGTCACAGTCCTTTAGCTGGGCCTAACCAGTAATTCTGACAGGCGTGAGATAACTTCCTTGCTTTTGTATTCTCTGCATTTGTTTATAAATTCAAGAACCCACAGCTTTATTTTAAATAGTCCTCACAATTTTGTGATTTCAAAGATGTAAATCATCAGGCCTGAGCCCCATTTAGAATTGTGCCCTTTAATCTATATTGTCTCTGACATTTTCCTACCAAAATGCATCACCAGTTGTTTTACTGTATGTACCATCTCGTTATATCTGCACATTTTTATATACTCCTGAAGTCAGTCACTCTCTCAACACTCCTTACTCTGCTTTTTTGAGCATTTCAGGTCAGCTGCAAACTTTGAAATATATCCTGGATATGTATCAGAAAATGCAGTAATCCTAATTCTGCCCCCTTAAAAAACCATGAAAGTTAAATTCTATCCAGGGCAAAAAATGATCTTTCACTATGACTGACTGCTTTCTCTCTGTTAGCCAGTTTCACATCCACATTTCTATTGTCCCTTTTAATCTCTTCAGCTTTAGTTTTCCTAATGCCGTCTATTTTTTACATTATCAAGTGAGTGTGCACATTGATCTCACTGATTTCTTTAGTGAACCTAGTCAAGTTGACTGAAGGCAATTTGGCTTCAGCAAATCAATTCTGATCATTTTTGTTCATTCGAATAATATTGTAAAATCATATTAACCCCAGCAAGGATCAGTGTGAGCCTTTGACATAATGAGGTATGATTGGTGCTGGTGGGTCTGTATTGTGTTGCCCAGTGGCTTCATGGTTAACTGATGTACTTCCTTCACCTGTAGGCAGAATTGAGAGAGCGGAGGGTAAAACAGAAACCTAACCTGGACTATTCAGACCTTAATCTGCAGCTCTTCTGGAATTTCTATGAAAAGTTCAGACAAAAGTAAGCCAGCATTTTTTTTTCTTTCGTCTGATTTTATTCTTGTGGCTTGACTTCCTTTAGTGCAGAGAGTCAAGTTGTAGTAGAATTTTCAGGAGATAGTTTGGGTTCTGCCAGGGCCCCCAGTTCCTGATACAATCACAGCCTGGTTGAAAGGTACTGAACTCGAGCAGTGAGGTGTGAATGATCAGACTTGACCTCAAGGCAGCCATGGGGAGTTGGGGAAACTGTATTAGCTGGAATCTTTGCTGACATAAGGAAGATGGCTGTGGTTGCTGGAGGTCAGTCACCTCAGGGCTGGGGCAACACTATTGGAGTTCCTTAGGGTAATATCCTAGCCTCAACCATCTTCAACTGTGCCATCAATGAACTTCCCTCCATCATAAGGTCAGAAGTGAGGCTGATTGCTAATGTTTACCCAATATTCAGTACCATTCATATCTCCTGTCAGCCTGAAGCAGTCCATATCCATAATCAAGAGGCCCTGGACCATGTCCAGGCTTGGACTGACAAGTGGCACAATAGTGACAGACAGTGACCACCTAAAACAAGGGAGAATCTGACTATCTTATGTTATTCAATGATATTTACCAATCCTGAATCTCATACTGTCAACATCCTGTGGGTTATAAAGACTAGAGACTGAACTGGACCAATAATAAATGCGCACGATGGCTACAAGAACAAGTCAGAGGCTGGGAATTCTGGAGTGAGTAACTCCCATTTTCTCAATCCAGAGCTTGCCCAACATCTACAAAGTGCAGTTCAAGACCGATGAACTACTGTATGTGCATAGATCACTACAGAGGGGTGTAACCTATTAGTGCTTATCTGCAATATAGGAATGAGAAGGAACTGCAATTTGTCTAAATGTCTGACAAGTGGAAAGCAGTAGCCATATAATTTCACAACTGGTTCATGGCTCAGTTATTTTAAAACCAACTAAAGTATGATGCCTCATGTTAATTCCAGAATATAATTCAGAACTGGGTTGTATCTGAGAGAGGCAAAGAGGGAATGTGAGATGAGATTTGCAGCTAATATAAATGAAAATCTATTGGCCTAGTAATACTAAAAGCATGGTAAAAAGCAGAAATAGGGCAGGTCATAAACAAAAAGTGGATTTGTGCCTTGAGAAAGCTCTCTGTTTTTACCAAGGAAGGAAGTGCTCTGAATTTCGTAGTGAAATAGGTTATGGTTGGGACATTGGATGGGCTAAAAATTGATTGAGAAGATTTCAGAAAGGTTGGCTGTACTTAAAATTGATGAGTCATCAGGAGGTGAATCCAAAGCTTCTAAGTAATAAAGGTGGAAATTCCGGAGGGGCTGCCCATAATTTTCTAATCATCTTTCAGTACAGAAGTGTTGCCAGAGGACTGGGAATTAGCAAGTGTTGCAGGCCTGTTTAAAAGAAGGCTAAACTGAGCAACTTGAGACCAAACGGTTTGAATTCTGTAGCTTTAGGAAATAATAAACCGGGGCAAAGTGACGTCTCTTGAACAAATGTGAATTCATTAAGGAAAGTTTGGATGGATTTGTTACTGGTAAATGACGTTTAACTATATGGACTGATTTTGATGAGGGAGCAGAAGGTTGATGAATACAATGCAGATGTGGTGTTGTATGTGGATTTCCAAACAAATTGCTAAAATGTGACAACAGACTTGCCAATGACCTTAAAACCCATGCAATAAAAGGGGCAAACAGAATAAGTGTGTAGTTTAATTCCGGTAAGTGTGAGCTGTTGCATTTTGGTAAGATACAAAAAGAAAACTGCAGATGTTGGAATCCAAAGTAGAACACGACAAGCCCAGCAACATCAGAAGGTGGAGAAGTCAGTGTCTCAGGGGGTGAGGGGAGCTGCAGATCAAGGTGGGGATAGGGGAGAGTTTTGGGTCTGGAGAGGGGCAGGGGGGTGAAGTAGTGATAGGTGAGCACAGGTAGAGGGTGTGGCCTGGTTGGTTGATGGGAAGAAGGAATCTGGTTGGTAGCTGGAAGGAAGGATTGATAAGTGGAATAGAAAGGTGGTGGAGGAGCTGGAAAGGGAGGTTGTTTGAAATTGGTGAGCTCAATGTTGTGCCCTCTGGGCTGTAGGCAGCCTAGATGGAAGATGGTATTGTTCCTCCAATTTGTGGTCTGATTCACTGTGGCAATGGAGGAGGGCGAGGATGGTCATGTCGGAGAGAGAATGGGAAAGGGAATTGAAATGGCGGTGACTGGGAGGTCAGGTCAGCTCTGCGGGCCCGGCTGAGATACTCAGTGAAATGTGCCCTGGGTTTACATCAGGTCTTCCCGATGTAGAGAAGACCATGTCAGGAGCAGCAGATACAGTAAACTAGGTTGGAGGAGAGGCAGGTGAACCTCTGTCTCACCTGGAAGGACTGTTTGGGACCCTGGATGGAAGTAAGAGGGGTGGTGTGCCGAGGCTTTGCATCTTTTACGGTTGGGGGGGGGAGGGGGTTGGTGAGCATGGCGCAAACCAAGGAGTGACAAAGGGAGTGGTCCTTGGAGAAGGCAGATAGGGGTGGGGAGGGGAAGATGCTCTTATCAGCGGGGTCTAGTTGGAGTTGGCAGAAGTGTTTACGGTTGATATGTTGGATGCGGAGACTGCTGGGGTGGAAGGTGATGTCAAGGGGGACACTATCTTTGCTATTTTGGTGGGGGGAGGTGGGTTTAGAGCAGTGGAGCGGGGAATCGAAGAGGTGTGGTGGAGGGCTATCTGGGTGACAGAGTGGGTAAAGGCACGTTCAAAATAGGTGGACATCTGGGATGCTTGGGAGTGCAATGTCGCCTTGTCTGAGCAGATACGATAGAATTTGCAGGATGCCAGGTGGGAGGAGGTGTAGTTTATGGGAATCTGTGGGGTTATAGTAATTGTCCGTTTGTAAACTGTCGCCGGAGATGGAAACGAGGAGTTCAAGGGAGGGGAGGGAGGTGTCTGAGATAGACCACATGAATTTGAGGGTGGGGTGGAGATTGGTGAAGTTGATGAACTGCTCCAGTTCAGACTGGATGCAGGATGCGGCACCAATGCAGTCATCGATGGGATGGCGGAAGAGTTGGGGCACAGTACCTGTGCATTTATTGAAGAGGGACTGTTCGACATGGCTGACAAAGAGGCAGACGTAGCTGGTGCCCATGGGCACCCCATGGATTTGGAGGAAATGGGAAGAGTTGAAGGAAAAGTTAGAGGATGAGGACTAGTTTGGTGAGGTGGGGGAGGGTACTGATGGGAGGGGGCTGGATTGGAGAGGAAGAAGCTGAGGGTCTGAAGGCTGTCCTAGTGGGGTATGGATGTGTATAGGGACTGCATTCCATAGTGAAGATGAAGTGCTGGGGGTTGGGAAACTGGAAGATTCCGAAGAGGTGGAGGGTGTGGTTGGTGTACCGGATGTAGATGGGAAATGCCTGGACCGGGGTGAGAGAATGGAGTCGAGGTAGGAGGAAATGAGTTTGATGAGGCAGGCGCGTGTGAAGATGATGGATCAGCCGGGGTAGTTGGGCCTGTAGATCTTCGGGAGCAGATAGAACCAGGCAGTGCAGGGCTGAGGGGCTATGACGTTGGAGACAGTGGAGGGGAGATCACCGGAGGTGATGTGGTCACGGACAGTGTGAGTGATGGTGGCTGAGTGAGCCGTGGAGGAGTCATGGTCAAGGGAGAGATGGGATGTAGTGTCAGAGAGCCTGCATCTGGCCTCTGCGACATAGAGGCTCGTCCTCCAGACTACCACCGCCCTGCCTTTGTCAGCAGGTTTGATGGTGAAATGTGCATTGGTGCAGAGAGAGTGGAGTGCTGAATGGTTGGAGGAATTGAGATGGCCGATGTCACGTCGGCAGTCAGCAACGACGAGGTCTAGGGCAGGTATGGTAAATCAGGCCAGGGCTTATGCCCATAATGGTTGGGTCCTGGGGAGTGTGGCTGAACAAAGACTTGGAGGGTAGGGTCATAGTTCCTTGAAAGTGAAGTGGCAGGTAGACAGGATAGTGGAGAAGGTGTTTGATATGCTTGCCTTTATTGGTCAGTGCATTCAGTGTCGGACTTGGGAGGACATGTTGCGACTGTACAGGACATTGGTTGGGCCACTTTCAGAATACTGTGCGCAGTTCTGGTCTCCCTTCTATAGGAAAGATATTGTGAAACTTGAAAGGGTTCAGAAAAGATCTACAATTATGTTGCGAAGTTGAAGGGTTTGAGCTACAGGGTGAGGCTAAATAGACTATTTTCCCTGGAGTGTTGGAAGCTGAGGGATGAAAGTATAGATGTTTATAAAATCATGGATAGGGTGAATAGCCCGGGTGTCTGTCCCTGAGTAAGGGAGTCCAAAACTAGAGGGCATAGATTTAAGGTGAGAGGGGAAAGATATAAAAGGAACCGCAGGAGCAACGTTTTTCACGTAGAGGGTGGTGCATGTTTGGAATGACCTGCCAGAGGAAGTGGTGGAGGTTGGTACAATTGTAACAATTAAAAGGCATCTGGATGGGTATATGAATAAGATGGGTTCAGAGGGTTATTGGCCAAATGCTGGCAAATGGGACTAGATTAATTTAGGATATCTGGTCAGCATGGATGAGTTGGGCCAAAGGTTCTGTTTCCTTGCTGTACATCCCTAAGACTCTAAGTTGTCTGTATAACAAGAAACAAGGTTCTGGTAAGTTGTTGATTGTTTTGTATTGAAGGAATTGGGGTTCTCCAGGAGTTGGTCCTGGGACCCCTCTTCTTCTTAACTTAATTTTCCTTAGTCTGTAAAAATGACTCGGATGTAGAGGGGAACACTTCAAAATTTGCAGGAGACACCAAATTTTGAAACATTGTGTGCTGTGAAGAAAATAAAGTGATAAACTTGCGAAGAGCATAGACAAGCTGGTGGTGTGACATATGGCAGGTAAAATTTTAATGCAAAGAAGCATAGTCAATTTTTTTGGAAGATTTTCACAAGGAGAGGCAATATAAAGCAAAAATTGTAAAGGTGGTGCAGGAGCGATTGGCACTGGAATTATATGTACATAAATTACTGATGTAGCAGGGCAGGCAGAGAAATTGGTCAGTAAAGTTTGTGGAATCCTGGGTGTTTTAAAAGAAGCATCGTGTACAGAAGCATGGCATGGGTATTATGATGAACTTTGATAAAACTCGGTTCAGCCTCAGTTGGAGTAATGTGTCCAATTTTGGGCACCACACATTTGGAAGGATTTTGAAGTCTTTAGTGAAGGTGCAGAAAAGAGGGTTCCAGCAATAAATAAATAAACAAATTGAGTGAGATTGAAGAAACTGGAGCTGTTCTCCTTGAGAAAAGAAGTTTCTTGAAATTTTATAATAGAATTCACAATCGTGGGAGTCTTGTTAGAGAATCTATTGCCATAGCGGAAAGGTGAAGAACCAGAAGATGTTGATTTAAGTGTTTGCCAAAGGAATCAAAGGATCATGAGGGGTTCATGAAGCGGTGGTGATATATTGGAATGTCACTAGACCAGTAATCCACAGACCCAGGGTCATGTACTAGGGACATGGGTTCAAATCCCACCATGGCAACTGGTGTAATTTAAATTCAATTAATAGAAAAATCTGAATTTGAAAGCTAGCCTCAATTATAATGACAAAGAAGCTATCATCCAGTGGCATTTAAAAAAGAAATCCATCAGAATTGTGAGTGTCTGTTAGAGAAGGTAATTTAACATCCTTACCCAGTCAAGAGTGGTAAACAGATTAGGCCTTCATTAATAATTTAGAAGAAGGAGGGATGATCTTCTTGAAATAGACAAGATTCTAAAGGGGCTGGATTAGGTAAATATTGAAATCATATATCCGCTGGTGGAGCAATCTTGAATTGGGGCCATAGTTACAGTATAAGGAGGCACTCAGTTGGAAATGACATGCATAAGAGTTCCTTCTGAGGGCACAGGAACAGGAATGTCTTACTCCAATTGTACAGGGCTTCAGTGAGATCATAACTGGGATGATGTGTGCAGTTTTAGTCTCCTTATCTGAGGAAAGATGTTTTGGCAATGAAGAGATGCAACAGAGGTTTACCAGACTGATTCCTGGGATGGAGAAAGTGAGGACTGCAGATGCTGGAGATCAGACCTGAAAATGTGTTGCTGGAAAAGCGCAGCAGGTCAGGCAGCATCCAAGGAGCAGGAGAATCGACGTTTCGGGCATGAGCCCGAAGAAGGGCTCATGCCTGAAACGTCGATTCTTCTGCTCCTTTGATGCTGCCTGACCTGCTGCGCTTTTCCAGCAACACATTTTCAGCTCTGATTCCTGGGATGCAAGACTGACATGTGAGGAGACACTGGATTGGTTAGGACCACATTCACTGGAGTTTAGGAGAATGAGGGGATATCTCATTGAAATCGATAATGTTCGAAGAGGAGTGGAGGATAAACCCACAAAGAATGTTCCTGATGACTGCGGAGTCCAGAACCAGGGTTCACAGCCTGAAGATACAGTGTCGGCCATTTAGGACCGAGATATGTGTACTTTTGGACATAAATCTCCTCCTCAACCTAATTATTTGAAATTGAGACTGAAGTGGCTAGAATATTTCCTGTTTGAAAGAGAAGAGTGAACTCATAGGAGTCTTTAAAATTCTGGAGAGAGTGATTGTGGAACTCACACAAGGAGTATTTAGAGCAAGTTGTATAGACTTATTGAATGAGAAGCTGTGTAAAAAGGAGGGAGAATAGAAGAAGTGATGGTTTGGGAGGAACACAGATGGACTAGCTGGGTGGAATGGTCTCTTTCTCTGTTTTACATCAAACAACAACATTTGTACAAGTGTTTTCTCTTTGAAGAGAGCTCCATTGATTTAATTTCATCTTACCTGGAAGTGTGAATTGAGTGTGATTTTTATGCATATGCCAAGGACAGACTTGCTACTGTTGCTGCTCCATCTTTTTTGTAAACAGCGGTTTTGATCGCTCACTCACTCTCTTCCATCCTTCCTGTTTGCTGTTTCTCTGTCTCGCCAACCTTGCCCCCACTGCACTCCATCCCAATCACTCCTTCCATCTTTCGATGCTGTGTTCCCTCCCACTCAGTGGCCCCCCTCGCACACTCTCCTCCCGACCCTCTTGTTGTTCCCGCCAGGCCACAGTGGGAGAATTGGGGGACAGAGGTAGCAAGCAGAGTGAGCAATCAGGTTGGCTGAGGAGTGTGGCAAGTGGGAGTGAGTGATGGTGGGAAGAAGGGCGTTGGGAGTGAGAGAGATGGTGGGGTGAGGATAGTGATGAGGGAGGGAGTTGAAGGAATGATGTGAAAAGAGTTGCTAGTTATAAAGTAGCCAGGATAGTGAAGGTGGTGTTTGGTAAACTTTCCTTTATTGGTCAGAGCATCAAGAATACAAGTTGGGAGGTCATGTTGCGGCTGTATAGGACATTGGTTAGGTCACTTTTGGAATATTGTGTGCAATCCTGGTCTCCATCCTATCGGAAGGCTGTTGTGAAACTTGAAAGCATTCAGAAAAGATTTACAAGGATTGTAAATTATTATCACAAATTGCCAGGGTTGGAGGTTTGAGCTACAGGGTCAGGCTGAACAGGCTGGAGCTGTTTTCCCTGGAGTGTCTGAGGCTGAGGGGTGACCTTACAGAGGTTTATAAAATCTTGAGCTTGGATAGCGTAAATGGACAAGGTCTTTTCCCTTGGGTGGGGGAGTCTAGAATTAGAGGGTGTAGGTTTAGGGTGAAAGGGGAAAAAAACATAAAAGGGACCTAAGGGCAACTTTTTCACACAGAGGGTGGTGTGTGTATGGAATGAGCTGCCAAGGAAGTGGTGAAGGCTGGTACAATTGCAATGTTTAAAAGGCCTCTGGATGAGGGATATGGGCCAAATGATGGCAAATAGGACTATATTAGTTTTAGGATATCTGGTCGACATTGACGAGTTTAACCAAAGATTCTGTTTCTGTGCTGTACATCGCTATGACTCTATGATTCTATGACTAAGTTAAAATCAGATTTTTGGTTCAGTTTGGTTCAAGGCAGCCAATAGAATTTGTAAGTGCGGTGTGGGAGGAGTTCTAGGATTTTGACCTAGTGAAAATGTAAATGAATTTTGGCCAAGAGGAAGTGGACCTTTTGAATGGTGTGTACTGGAGCCAGGGTGTTAGTGTTTTCAGACTTCTGTTGATTTAAAGGACTGTGCTCCTAACTCTGATTCTAAAGAAATCTTCACAGAAACAGTTGTAACCTCAGGTCAGTTCGCTCTGAGAGATTGTGGTGGAATGTCGTCTCCTGGGAATTTGCAATGTTGCAGTAATCTTCTTTGTGTTTGTCACTATTGGGACGCACGAGCCATCTTTGGATTGTGGGAGGAAACAGGAGCACGCGGAGGAAACCCACGCCGACACAGGGAGAATGTGCAAACTCTACACAGACAAGTCACCCAAGGCTGGAAATGAACCCGGGTCCCTGGCACTGTGAGACAGCAGTGCTAACCATTGAGCCACTATGCCACTCCAAAAATGTGCAGGTTAGGTGAACTGGCCATGCTAAATTGACCATAGTGTTTAGGGATGTGTAGGTTTGGGACATTAGTCAGGGTAAATGTAGAGTTTTGGGTGGGTTACTCTTCAGAGGGTTGCTGTGGACTTGTTGGGCCAAAGGACCTGTTTCCACACTGTGGGGATTCGATGAGAACCAGACTGACTTTATAGCGATGACAGTTTCTTTTCTCCCTGTCCTCATAAGGTGCGTTAGAAAGATAGGGGCTCAAATTATGTCAAACATTGCCTGTGTTAAAAGGGCAAACTTCTAGGACAACCATCTTCACTGAGAGAAAAATAATGTCACAAATGTAGTTTTCATGTTTTTTTTGTCTTGCAGTCATGATATTGAGTGCCTCCAAGCACAAAGGATCTTGTTACAACTGCTACAAAGTTGTTTGGTGTTGCTGTCTGGACCTCGGCCTGTAAAAACTCAGTCCAAAGGACAACCAACCACCGAGAGCAAGCCCCCTATTGATCGAGAATCTGCTCACGAACTCTATGAGTACCTTTGTAAAGGTAATGAGTAGCACCGATTTGATGGTGGTTTGAATAGTTTGTGTTTTATGTATTTCTTCAAAGGTTTAAAGAGAGGTAGTTTGGTAAATGTTAGTGATCTCTTTTCCTTTATACATTCCTGCTGGGGAAGGAAGAATAGATGATTGTTTGCATACTGCGTTGTGTAATGTGTATGGCTGCGGGACTGATGTCCCAAGTATTTAACTTTCGAGGTGCTGATGAGTTGTGAGCTTTGAATAATGTCTTTTCTCTGAGTAGTAGTGGATGATGCAGAATATGACACGGTTGCCGGGGAGACGCTGAGGAAGGAGGCTGTAAATACCATCCTTAGTGGAGCAGCCATCTTTTTTCCAGATGTGCAGACCCGGCGGGATCAGCTTTTTAAAATGATGGTGAGGCTCAGTATACTTCTCAGTCTGAGTTTGCTCTTTGTGGTCAAAGTGTAACCCAGGTAATGTCTTCTACAGCAAGGCCTCCCAACTTGTACTCTTTAACATTTACAGGAAACAGTCACTGAACCGTCTCAACCTCAATCTGCGACAATTACGTTCCAGTCCCTGTGTCATTACTTCAGGTGAGTCAGACGCGCACAGGACTTTAAACCAAAGAAACCTGGGGACTAGAAAGGGGGAAAAAAAAACTTCTGGTTGTACAGAGTTTGTACAGAATTAATGTTTTGGGTCCAATGACCCTTCCTCAGAATGTCAAAAGGGATCACTGGACCAGAAACGTTAATGCTGATTTCTCTCTCTGGATGCTGCCAGACCTGCTGAGCTTTTCTAGCTATTTGTATTTGTTTCTGATTTACATAATCTGCAATTCTTTCATTTTTGTTAAGTACTTTTGAAAAGTAGTCTATTATAATGGAAAGAAACCAAGCAGGCAATTTGTATGGAGTAGATAAGGTGATTGGCAGATGTCTGTTTCCTAGGCTGGGGGATTTCAAGACTAGTGGGCATATTTTGAATATGGGAGGAGAAAGATTTAAAAAAACATGAGCAACATTTTTACACAGAATGGTTCATGTGAGGAATGAAGTTTCAGAGGAAATAGTGGATCTGGGTACAGTTCCAATGTTTAATACAAAATATCAGTAGAGCCCACAGTAACCTGATTAAATTTGTGAATTTGCTGGGAAGTTGAGCTCAAGAACTAGTGAATTTGATAGTTGGAGGAAGTTTTCATCTATAAAATTACAAATTCCAATGATAAGTACTGAACAAGAAATGTTTGGTGGCCAAGTTCAGGCAGGTGGGGCTAGTTTAGTTTGGGATTATGGTCGGCATGGACTGGTTGGACCGAAGGGTCTGTTTCTGAGCCGTATGACTCTCTGATAAAGCTGGATAAACAGATGAGATAAAAATGACCATATCATTCAGTTCCATGCCTGGTTAAGTATTGATTGGGATGCCAGAATTTCCCTTGCCCTCGGTTGCATTCAGTTACGTTTAGCTGGGACAACCTGAACTGAATTCATTCTCATTGGAAAGGTGGCACCTTTAGCAATGTAATTCTGCAGAAAAGTGTCAGCCTAGATTATATGCTTAAATCTCTGGAATGGAGCTTGGCCCCCGTGAGCTCTGAATTAGAGATGCAAGTCCCATCTCCGAGTCTTTGCAAAATATGTCGAGGGTAAGAAGTAACAGCTGTATGTCATTTGTTAATAGAGATGTATTAATGGATCTAAGGTAAGGGACAATAACACTCGTTCCCAATTTTTGAAGTTATAGCACCACAATTGCAACATTTAAGAGGCATTTGGATGGGTTTATGAATAGGAAGGGTTTGGAGGGATATGGGTTGGGTGCTGGCAGGTGGGACTAGATTGGGTTGGGATATCTGGTCGGCATGGACAGGTTGGACTGAAGGGTCTGTTTCCAAGCTGTACATCTCTATGACTCTAATTAAATTGATTGCAGGGATCACAACGTTCACAGTTCCTCCATGCTTCCTGATTTGAGCTGTATTAGTGCTATCCTTCTGTCTAGTTAGAGTCTGGATTAATACTGGTCCTCAAAAAATCTTTCCTCTGGGAACATAATACAAAATATCAGTAGAGCCCACAGTAACCTGATTAAATTTGTGAATTTGCTGGGAAGTTGAGCTCAAGAACTAGTGAATTTGATAGTTGGAGGAAGTTTTCATCTATAAAATTACAAATTAAATTGCAGTACATTAAATTTCCGGGTGATATTCAGTAAATTATCTTGCTTATTTGGCCAGCATTCAGCTGTAACTTTTGGGTCATGCTAGCATTATTATAATTTAAAGTACATGAATTTCAGTTTTATATTATCAAATGACTTATTAAAGTTGAAATGAAATGATTGGAGAATAATTTTTTAAAAATCAATTTATCCAATATAAATTAAGGGAGCTCTCCCTGTCAACTCTCTTTGCTAGGCTCTCATTCACTACCAGCCTTGCTCAAACCGCTGAGGCGGCAGGCCCTGTAACTGATCCCGGGAACTTCTAACTGGCTGTCACATCTTTTGCTGTTGATTGGACATGCCAGTTGCATAAGTTCAGTTTAGCAGAAGAGTCAGCTTTATGTTTACTGATGTAATCCTCCCACATGTACAGAACAGCATATCTTCCTAGTGTACTGACTTATAGATCTTCTACTTCTAGAAAGAGCCTTCAAACCGGGGCGGCACGGTGGCTCAGTGGTTAGCATTGCTCCCTCACAGCGCCAGGGACCCGGGTTCAATTCCCGCCTTGGGCAACTGTCTGTGTGGAGCTTGCACATTCTCCCCGTGTCTGCATGGGTTTCCTCCGGGTGCTCCAGTTTCCTCCCACAGTCCAAAGATGTGCAGGTTAGGTGAATTGATCATGTGAAATTGCACGTAGTGATAGGTGCATTAGTCAGGGGGGAGTGTAGGGGAATGGGTCGGTGTGGACTTGTTGGGCCGAAGGGCCTGTTTCCACACTGTAGGGAATCTAATCTAATCAAATAAAAGAAACCTTGTGACAAATGCATTTTCATCTATAAATGAATCTGTAAGGATTTTTTCTGGAGCTTTCTCATGATGGGTCTTGGAGATTTTCTACTTCCAAACTCCAAAATGAAACAATTGGCCATTCTTTTGGGATTGTCTTTTTTTTAAAAAAAATGGCCTTCATTTTGTTTTGTATGCAGACGCCATGTTTTGATTTAATCCTATTCAAAATCAGTGTGTTCTAACTATGATCTATTTGAGTTGAGCTGTTGTAGCAAAGCCTCAAATTGCTCATTATGGTCCCGCCTGCTAAATATTGCTTTCCCCCGTAAGGAAAATAATTAATTAATGTTCTGGTTGGATCAATCCAGGAAATGAGTGTCTTTTACATCATGAAGTTGTACAGTGATGCTTTGGAAGCCTGTAAGAGTTAGTAAGTCAGAAGATTCTTTTGACTAAGCACAGAAGGAACAGCCAAAATGGAGTAACTTTTGTTTGCCTCATTTTTCAGGATACAGTATTATGAGTCACAGTATTTATGGATCTAAATGATTATATTTTGGACAAATTGTGGTAATTTGTATTGTTTTCTGGTGCAGCAATCAAGATCCAAGTGGGCTGCTTCAGTTGCCGCAGAAGGGAGTTCCTGCAGAATTTGACATTAATCCAGTAATGAAGGTCATGGATACTTTGCTGTTAGTTGCAACACGAGAGGTAAGGGGACCATTGTCTATGCTTTTGAGTGGTTTTGAGCAATTAAATATTTTTGGTGAAAGGTTGGTAATTTGCAATATGAAATTCCAGCATGAATAAAACTAAACATTTATTGATCACATATAACCTGTTTCAATTACCTATGAAATTCTGTTAGCTTCAATGATGAAGGGAATGACCCAAGGCCAGGGCAAAGGGTTACGACAAAGGCTAGTGTTACGACACAGCAGTGAACCCCTTCCACCTTTCCAAAGCTCCCTGGGATTCAGGATGATAGCACTTGATATAAAGTGCTGTATGCCTAAGCTATCCATGGCTTCCTTAAACAGCCTGGCAATAAAGTTAGACCCCTTGGCCTGACTGAATCTCTCTGGGTAGCCCATACTGAGTAAGGAAAGCTATTAACTCCTCCACCACCCTTTTTACTCTAACACTCTGTAATGGAGTTGCCTCCGGAAATCTGGTAGACGCATCCATTATGGTTAGCAAGTACTGGTTCCCACTTCTAGTTTTAGGAAGGGGACCTACGCAATCAATCATAACCTGCATGAAAGATTCTTTGAATGCAGGAATTGGCACCAGAGGTGCTGGTTTTATTACTGCCAGTGGCTTACCTACCATTTGGCACGTATGATGTATTTGGCAAAATTTAACCACATCCTTGTGCAGCCCTGGCCAATGGAAATGATTTTGTACCTTAGCCTGAGTCTTACTCACGCCTAGATGACCTTCTACTGCTAATTCATGTGCTACCCATAATATTTCCTGTCTGTATGCTACCAGCAACACAATCTGGTGCGCTTCTCTCCCCCCCCCCCCCCCCCGCCGTTTCTGCTCTGCACTGCTCTGCTGTGGTCTCCATTTTCGTCTTAGGATTCTATCTTTAAGATAATAACCCTCAGGAATATATTCTGACTCATTTTCTGAATATGTATCAATAATTAGGTCTTTTGTTGTCTCACTTTTCTGTTGTTAAGTCCATTAGCCTTTCAGAACTAAACATTTCTGCCTGACTCTGTACCTGTTCAGGTTTTTCCTGCACCATTGCATCAAACAGGGTTTCTGCTAACTGAACTTTAACTCCTTCATCTTTCTCTTTAGGTTTTGCTTCTGGTTGTGACTTATGATAGTGGGATCTTATGACTACATAGTCTGAAAACATTTCAGGGTATTTTTCTTTGAACTCCTCAGCTTCCCTGGTCATCATTTGGCTTCTGCACAACAAGGGGTGTCACTCTCACCTTGGATCCTGCTAAATCATTACCAAGAACAAACTCTGTTCCCGGAACTGACACAATGTCAGTCGCGCCCACTGTTACTTCCTCAGTCTTGATTTTGCTCTCCAACCTGATCTTACACAGGGGAACGATAAATTTCTGTCCATCTATTCCAAAAGTTACCACTCTGTCTGGTAACATGTCAGAAAGAATGCAAATACGTTCATCTCTTATTATTAGAGATTGATTAACTCCCGTATCTCTCAAAATTGTAACTACTTTTCTTTCTCCCTCTATACTTCCTGAGTAAACTTTACCCATAGAGGTGAAATTTTTATAGAGTTCAGTCATATACTCAATACCCAGCCCCTGCCTAGACTCTGCACTGTGCTGCACTTCTTCGGCTTTTCTTGGGGCCTCCTCTGCTACCTTGACACTAGCTTAGCCTCTTTTACCACATCTTTTCCACAATACCTTTCTTTAATGACCAACACGTGACTTTACATGTCCCACTTTACACACCTGAGGCCATTCACCTCCTTTTCACCCTCTTGGGCTTCTTTTTCCAGCTGTGGTAAACTATTACCAGTGTACTGTACTCTTTGTTTTGTAGTGAAGAATCTCCCCTTCTCCCAATTTCTATCCTTCCCAAGCTGAAGTTCCTGTCAGAAGCTAAATTTCACCTTATGCACCAATGAATATTCATCTGCCATCTCTGCTGCTGCTCTCACTTCTTGAACTTTCTATTCATTCACATGAATTTGTATCATCTCTGGAAGTAAGTTTTTTTTTGTAATTCCTTCAGCAGGACAATCTCTCTTAAAGCCTCATAGGTCTTATCTATTTTTAAGGCCTGCACCTATCTATCAAAATGACTATGATTAATTCTTTTGACCTCAACATAAGTCTGACCTGATTCCTCCTTTATGTTTCTGAACCGTTGTCTATATGCTTCTGGTACCAATTCATAAGGAGTGTTTGACATCTGCATAATCTTTTGACTCCCTCATCTGACAGAGCTGCAAATACCACATTAGCTCTTCCGGCCAGCTTAGTCTGAACTAACGTTACCCTGAAGTTCTCTGACCACTCCATCTGCCTAGCCAGCTTTTCAACTAAAATAAAGAATGCTTCAACACCTTTCTCATCATAAAATGGCAATGTTTTAACATTTGCATACATCACTGCCTTCTCTCTTCATCTCCAACATGTTGACTTTCTTGACGAATTCACAATTTCTGAAGTTCAAATTCTCTCTCCCTTTTTCTTTCTCCTCTCTCTTTGCTCAGCAAAGAACCTTCTCTCCCTTTTTCCCCTCTCTCTTTTCTCCCTTTATTTTCTAATTCCATTTGCCTCAATTGTAATTTCAGTTTTTTCTAACTCTACTGCACTTGTCTGTTTCTCTGATACACTCATGTGCTTGAACAACTCCGTTACAATTTCAGCTTTTCTTTTGTCCTTGGTTAAACCCAATTCTAACCTATTTGCTAATTCTAAAAGTATGGCCTTTTTCTATCTTTCTAAACTTTCTTGGCAAGTTTGGGAAGCAGCTTCAAACCCCAGAACCTCTTTAGCAATCTTAAGAGCCATTTCTCTCTCGTTTAATGTAACCAACCATAAGTCACCAAAATTCAACAAATTTTCTCACCTTTGTTTTGTTTAAAGATTTAGGACAAAAACCCCAAATCTGTTCAAATCTCAGACTGGATCTGTCTAAACCAGCCCAAATCTCAGACCCGAGTCCCCAAAATGTTATGGCACGGGTGTGAACCCTTCTGTTAATTAAACCAACCCCCAGAATAGCTCACCTCACCTCATAATCTATTGAAATATGAGTGACAGATTCCACTATTTAAAGAAAATAATTTTTTTAACTCTAAAAGTGAACATTAAACAACAACTATTCCCAACTCTAAGCTCCCTTTTCTCTCAACTGCTTATTACCTGCCTCCAACTTTATAACAATATGCTGTTTCATTAAGGCACTTATTAAAATTGCATCACTTAATTTCAAAATCTCACGGCTGCTGCCGTCTTCTGTGACTTCACTCTTCGAGCTGCTGAATTCCCAGGGTCGTCATCTGTCTTTTTACTGCAAGTATGTTTCATGTGATAGAGTGCTCTTCCTAATTTCTTGAATCTGTTTCAATGGCTCTCTCCAATTTTCAAAATGCCTGTATTTTATATACCCCCTAAACCAGATTGTCTCATTGGCTCGATTTTGGCAAAACAGTAAATTCAAACTTGATTGGGCTTTAGTATCCTGGGGCATAATTTAAACTGGTTAAATTTAAATTGTTGTCTAAACGACAGTCAAAACTCGGGTATCAATTTCACAGCCAAATGTTACATATTTTCAATTTTCCAGTACATTCTGGGACTGTTGTCTAGTCATATACAAAGGTGCTTGTAATCTCTCAGTTCAGAACAGCATTCACTCTCTCTCAAAGATGCGGTACACACCTTCAAGTTCATAACACTAGGAGGGAGGAAACAAGGTCAGACCAGGGTGGGAGGGGCAAGCTTGAAGGCATGACTGAGTCAAGGCCAGAAGGATGCAATTCCTAGGAAATAGGGGGTTCCAATTTAAACTGGGACTGTGAACATTAAACAAAGATGCAGACCTTAAAAGTGAAAGTGTTAAAATGAAACTATGTTAAGCGGGGCAGCTTAAAGTGAGGACTTAATATAGAGGTGTACATCTTGTTGTCATGGACCAGACCACCCACCATCAAAATATATTAAGAGGATAGCCTAGGTCCTAATTTTTCCCAATGTTAAAGATAGGTGTAAGGCATTGCATTCCAGATGCAATTCAATTGGTTAAACTGCTTAACTTCAACTAAAATACACTTTATTTCCACACAATAGTTCAAATACAGAAAGCGAAAAAAATTGGATCAACTAAAACTCCATCAAAATGTTTAACAAAGTAATATATATATTTTAAATACTACTAATTAATATAGTACAATATAGTAACATCCCATATCAACACACCTCTGGCAAAGGCAAATACAGTGAAATAGATTGTCTCACATGCAATTCTAGCAGCAGCAAGGGAACCACAGTTTGAAGATGTAATAGAGAGCTATTGCAGTTGTCCACAAAAGATGTTCACAGCACTACACTTTGATTAAACGTGATAAAAGTTCTTAAAAGTTACACTCCATTTAAATTTGTTTGCTGCAGTAACCCAAACACAAAAAGTCCAATATTCAAGTTGTCCAAAACCAGAGATCTCAAAATCCCCAATATTCAGATTGTGTGGGGAGACCTTAGATGATCAGTAATTTTACCTTCAGCTACTTTTTAAAATCTCAATCATTCAAAACTTAAATCTGTTTTTTATTCTAGTTGTTCTAATAGTGAAATGTTCCACCATATGCCTGAACTAAGAAATGCAGGTTTAGATAGTTTAAGTGGTGAAATATACACAGACAATGAAGTACGAGCAAGGTTTGGAATTAAGAGAAAAAAGTTTTTTTTTAAATGTAGTATTTTACGTCAACAATGATTAAGATGTGAAGAAATGAGATTTCAGATTTGTAAAAGTTAATTTTCTGCACCACACAGTTGCTGTCAAAGCACCTAAGACTTAACACTTAATTACACTTAAATGGACAAGTTCTGTTTGTCATTTGTGCATCATTCATTGGCAGTCTGTTGGAAATGAGGATGACTCTCCCATCTTCAGGATGAGGCTGTAGGTTGCTATACAGACTGATGGAGCTCCCAAAGGCTCTTATACTTGTGGCAGAAGGTGGTCGCAGGAAGGGGTGGGTAGGAACTCCTTTTCCTACTTTTGACTGGCTTCCATTTTCTCTCAATGGCAAGTCTGAAGATGGTTGGTGCCTTCCTGAAGCTGCTCCTCTACTTTGGATGGTCTTGATCCAGTGATTCCTAGGTGTCTGTGGGAATGCAGCACTTTGCCACCCAGACCTTTAGTGTAACACTGAAGTGCTTCCTCTGTCCACCTGGGATGCACCTGCTTGGGGAGTCTCGTGTCAGTCATGCGGATGACATGCCCAGTCCAGCACAGCCAAACAAGGGTAGTTTGTGCCTCAATGCTGGGGATTTTGGCCTGGTTGGGAACGCTGGTGTTGGTTCATCTTTCTTCCCAGCAGATTTGCAGGATCTTATGCTGGCAGTGTTGTTACTGCTCCAGTGCCTTGAGGTGTCTGCTGTAGCTTTTCGGGAAAGTGGGAGCCACCACAGCCCGGTAAACCATGATCCTATGTGTTGGATCTGATGTTGTTGTCCTTGAAAGCCCTTTTCCTCAGACTGCACTAGCACACTGGAGGCAGTGTTGGATCTCTTCATCAAGAGCTGCTTTGGCCAACCAGAGACTCCCTGAGGTATTAGAAGTGGTCACCATTCTCTAAGGCCTCCCCGTGGACCTTGATGATCGGGGGTTTGGTCTGCAATGCCAGGCCAGGTTGTTGGAGGACCTTCATCTTGCCGATGTTCAGGATGAGACCCATGCTCTCAGATGCCTCTCTGAAGCTGCTGACGTCACTCTGGACCATGTCCTCTGAGATTGCACATATGCAAGCATTGTCTGTGTACTGCAGCTCAATGACACTGGTTGGGGTGACTTTAGTTTTGACTTGAAGTTGGTGGAAGTTGAATAAATTCCCACAGGGTTTAGAGGTTGGCTCCACTCCAGTGGCCAACTTGTTGGTAGTGAGGTGAAACGTCGCAACGAGGTGATTCAAGAATTGTGATGAGGTGATGCAGCCCTGCTTGACACTGATCTGAATGGGGAGTGAGTCGGTGATGGAGCCATTTGTCATTACCACAACCTCTATACCTTTGTGGAGCAGGCAAAGGATGGTGACAAACATTGTGATGCAACCAAAACAGAAAAGGACACTCCACAATGCTTCCCGATTGATGGTGTCAAAGGCCTTTGTAAGATTGAAGGAAGCCATGTATAGGGATAGGTACTTCTCTCTGTGTTTCTCCTGCAGCTGTCGTGCAGTGAAGATCATGTCCATTGTGCCCCTCTGTGGCCAGAAGCCCACTGTGATTCTGGAGAATTTCCTCAGCCATAGGGAGGAGGCACTTGAGGAGGTCCTTGGCAATGGTCAACAGCAGGAAGATTCCACTGTCATTATCATAGTCAGACTTGATCCTTTGTTTGAAAATGCTCTTGACTGTGGCAAGTCTGAACCTTCCTCAGATGCTCTCCTTCCAGATAAATCAGACAAAGGTGTGTGACTGCACTGGGAGCTCTGTGTCACCTCACTTCAGTGCCTCAGCAGGGATACTGTTCTTCCTAAGTTGGCAGATGTCCTTCTCTACTTCGTGCAGAGCTGCTGTGTTTCTGAGCTCATGGCATGTAGCATGCAGTGGGAAGCGTTCTAGGATGTTCGGATCGACGCTAGAGCCCTGTTGAGAAGGTCTCTGAACCGATTCCCCTCCAGCATTGTTTGATGGCTGCTTTAACTTGGCTAAGAGTCATTTTGTGGATATCTTTCACTTGAGTCCAGCAAGTTTGCATATTTTATTATTGAGTCCCTCAGAGAAACTCTATGAAAGCACAACTGTTGGAGTAGTAGGGAAACCTTAACAGCAACTTCCTAATTGCAGAGATGAAAGAGGAGCAGGAGTAGGCTACCTGGCTACTCGGGCCTGCTATGCCATTCGATTACATCACTGGTCATCCACCAGAATGCAATTATGACCGTTTCTGCTCAAAAATGCTGAAAGTGGCCCTGTGACTCCTTAGTAACGGAGGGAGCCTCACCGACATATTTACTGTAAACTCTGGGAAAATCTCTGATGCCTGCAACTGTTTTCATTTGTTGCATCAAGCTGATTTGTAAAATTACAAATATATAAGACCTTACACATACCAATTAGAGTCTCAATGGTATTTGTAATAGGGAATGAGTTTTTTAAAAAAAGTGTGCAATAAGTAAATATTACTACACGAAAATTAAAAGATTAAAATAAGTAGCAAAATTGACAATGTTTTAAATACATCAAAATTTAACCGATCCACTTCTACATTGCTGTTAATTGTAATCAGAAGAGAAGATTTACTTGAATGGTAGCTGCTTCCTTTGTTTTTGATGCCAGAAGAATGTTTTGCATTTCTGCTTTTTTTGAGGATATATTTGATGTCCATTTTTAAATAATAACTTCTCGGTAATTTCGTACTCCTTTCCCTCCCTGTCTATTGAAGTCCTGCGGCTTTCACAATCCGTACAATTGGTAATAGTGCTGCTGAAAAGTGATCCAGTCTATGCAATTCGGAGAAAATCTTGAACAATTTAATTTCCTTTCCACGAAGAACCTACCCGAGTAACCACGTTAGTATGAGAAAATGGAGCTTGAACATAAGACCCCTTGCCCTGCAATCCCATAAGATCGTCATTGAGGTTGAATTGAACCCCACTTGCCTACCCAATCTCCACACCCCTTACTGATAAATGGTTGTCTTAACTTTCATTGATGGCTGAAGTCTTCTCTGTGGATTCCCCATTCCATGTTCTCTATTATCTATTGCTGCATATGAAGGTCTAGTCTGGGTACATGTGCACTCAGGCCTTTGCTGGAAACCGCTTCTTTCATGTTGCGATTTAATGCATCCTATTACTGTTCTAATGATTGATCCCTTGCTCATAGATAGACTTGTCTCAATTTTAGCACTACTTAGATAATTGTTCAAGACGCCTCTGGTTACAAACTTTTTCTTTAGGAGCCAACTTACTTGTGGAATCCGTAACAGCAAAGCCGTTTTCAGATCTGGTTGATCTGTTGCCACATGTAAATCTGTACTTAATTTTTGGATTGATTGTTTTGAAAGGAGGTTCAATATTTTTCTGCATTCTTTCCTTTCAAAGCTGCGGAGTCTTGGGACTTCTCTCGCTGGATTTGCATCCCAGTAATCTTGTATGATAAGCACAAGGTCTTTCTTCTGACTTTGGCTTGAAATATTCACATCAATACTTCTCAAATAAGTGAACAGCACATCTTTTGTAAGACATTTGTAAGATAATAGTTGCTTTGAGGATATGGTGCTCTCAATGATCTTGGTAATCAGCTCGAGTCGGCTGTATTTTGAGCCACCCTCTCTGTATTCCTTGTCCAGTCTTTGATAGATCTTTCTCAGTTCCTGGTCGCTGCATTTGTTGAGAAGTTCTTTCCAACTGGCTAACTCCATTTTAGTGGGCATTGTCTTGCTGCTATTGCAGGTGTTCAGTGCAGTTTCCCTGAATTGATGTGGAGAAAGACTTCAGTGTTGTGTAATGTTAGTAACAAGACTCTCAGCATAACAAGGGGTGGACTTTTGCTTTCATTGCGTGAGTCATGCTTTCTGTAATCCTAGCTGGTTAAGCAAATGTTTAACCCGTGCTGGTGATTATCGCAAGTTGTGCAAATTACACAACAAATCTTAGTCAGTTTTAGAGCAATACAACACAGGAACAGGTCCTTCGGCTTGCCAAACACACTCCGCCACATTTTTAGTAGACAGGCAGGAGGCTGGAAGAACACAGCAAGCCAGGCAGCATCGGGAGGGACAGGCAGGAGGCTGGAAGAACACAGCAGGCCAGGCAGCATCGGGAGGGACAGGCAGGAGGCTGGAAGAACGCAGCAGGCCAGGCAGCATCGGGAGGGACAGGCAGGAGGCTGGAAGAACGCAGCAGGCCAGGCAGTATCGGAAGGAACAGGCTGGAGGAACACAGCAAGCCAGGCAGCATCAGGAGGGACAGGCAGGAGGCTGGGGGAACACAGCAAGGCAGGCAGCATCGGGAGGGACCGGCAGGAGGCTGGAAGAACGCAGCAGGCCAGGCAGTATCGGAAGGAACAGGCTGGAGGAACACAGCAGGCCAGGCAGCATCAGGAGGGACAGGCAGGAGGCTGGAAGAACGCAGCAAGCCAGGCAGCATAGGAGGGACAGGCAGGAGGCTGGAAGAACACAGCAAGGCAGGCAGCATCGGGAGGGACAGGCACGAGGCTGGAAGAACACAGCAGGCCAGGCAGGAGGCTGGAAGAACACAGCAGGCCAGGCAGCATCAGGAACTGGAGAAGGCAAAGTTTTGGGTGTAATCCTTCTTCAGGACTGGGGATGGGTGGAGGAAGAGCTACAGATAAAGGGGGTGGTGGGGATAGGTGAAGACAGGTAGAGGGTACAACCTGGTTGGTCAATGGGAGGAATGAATCCGGTAGGTGGCTGAGAGGAGGGGGAGGGACTGGTAAGAGGGTCGGGGGATGGGAAGGGATGTTATTTGAAATTGGAGAACTCCATAGTGAATCCTACAGGTCATAGGCTGCCCAGCAGGAGATGAGATGGTGTTCCTTCAATTTGCGGTGTGCTTCACTGCAGCAATGGAGGAGGCCAAGGATGGTCGTGTTGGAAAGGCAGTGGGAGGGGGAAATAAAATGTGTGGAGACTGGGAGGTCTAGTTGGCCCCTGCGGACCCAGCTGAGATGCTTGGTGAACCATTCCCTAAGCTTACGCTTTTGTGTCTCTCCAGCAAACTTTTCCCTTTCACGGTAAAACTGTCTTCACTTACAGGAACCGTATCCCTCTATTCCCTTCCTGTTCATGTATTTGTCCAAGTGTTTTGTGAATCCTGCTAATGTGCCTGCTTCCACTGCTATCTCTGGCAACATGTTCCAGGCACTCACCACTCTGTGTGGAAAAACTTTCTCATACATCTCCTTTCAACTTCCTGTCCCACACCTTGAACCTGTGTCCCCTCGTAACTGACTACTCCACTCTATTTTTAAAAAAAAAAGACTCCTACTTGATAATCTTATTAATTTCTATTAGGTAACACCTCAACCTCCTGCGTTCCATTTAAAAACAAACCCAATCTATCCAAACTTTCTTCATAAAATCCCCCATACCGAGCAATATCCTGGAAAACCTTTTTGTACCCTCTCCAAAGCATCCATGTCCTTCTGGTGGTGTGATGACCAGAACTATACACAATGTTCCAAGTGTGGCCTAACCAAAGTACTGTAAAGCTGCAGCATAACCTCCTATCTTTATACTCAATGTCCATTCCAATGAAGGCAAGCATGCCCAAGGCCTTTTTTACTATCTCATCTATCTGCTGTTGCCACCTTCAGTGATCTGTGGGCCTGCACACCCAGATGCTTCTGCATATCAATGCTGCAAGGATTCTGCCATTCACTGTATAATTTCCACCTGTACTTGACCTTCCAAAATGCATCACCTCTCACTTTTCTGCATTAAACTCCATCTGCCGCCCCTCAGTCCAACTCTGTAGTTTATCTATGTCCCTGTGTAACCTACAACATCCTTTAGCACTATCTACAACTGTACCGACCTTAGTGTCGTTTGCAAATTTACCTACCCATCCTTCTATGCCTTCATCCAGGTCATTTATAAGAATGACAAACAGTGGACCCAAAGCAGATCCTTATTACCCCACTAGTAACTGAACTTTAGGATGAATATTTCCCATCAACCACCACCCTCTGTCGTCTTTCAGCTAGCCAATTTCTGATCCAAACTGCTAAATCGCCCTCGATCCCACGCCTTCGCAATTTTGTAGAATAGCCGACCATGGGGAACCTTATCAAATGCCTTGCTGAAATTCATTTATATCACATCAGTGGCTTTACGCACACCCACCTGTTTGGTCACCTTCTCAAAGAACTCAATAAGGTTTGTGAGGCATGAGCTACTCTTCACAAAACCGAGTTGATTTTCCTTAATCAGCTTATTCCTATCGAGATGATTATAAATCCAATCTCTTATAACCTTTTCTAACAGTTTGCCCACGACCAAAGCAAGGCTCACTTGAACAAGGGAACAACATTTGCTCTCCTCCTGTCTTCTGGTACTATTCCTGTAGACAATTACGACATAAAGATCAAAGCCAAAAGCTCAGCAACCTCCTCCCTGGCTTCCCAGAGAACGCCAGGATAAATCCCATCTATTTTATACTTTACAGAATTGCTAACACTTCCTCCTTGTGAACCTCAATCCCATCTAGTCTAGTAGCCTGTATCTCAGTATTCTCCTTGACAACATTGTCTTTTTCCAGTGTGAATACTAATGAAAAATATTCATTTAGCACTTCCCCGTCTCCTCAGACTCCATGCACAACTTTTCACTACTGTCCTTGATTGCCCCTAATCTTACTCTAGTCATTCTTTTATCCCTTATATACCTATAGAAAGCTTTTGGGTTTTCTCTGCTCCTATCCGCCAACAACATCTCATGTCCCCTCCCTCCTCATCTTAGCTCTGTCTTTAGGTTTTTCCTGGCTACTTTGTAACTCTCCATTGCCGTAACTGAGCCTTCACATCTCATCCTCATGTAAACCATCACCTTCCTCTTGACAAGGGATTCAACTTCCTTAGTAAACCACGGGACCTGCGCTTGACAGCTTGCTCCCTGTCCAACAGGTACACGCTCATCAAGGACACATGCCCATGCCCTGCAGTTTCCTTCCCCATGCTATACATCCTAAATCTTGCCTTATTGCATTGTAATTGCCTTTACCCAAGCTGCATTTCTTTCCCTCTGGTGTATACCTGTCCTTTGCCATCGCTAAAGTAAACATAACTGAATTGTGGTCACTATTACCCAAGTGCTCAAATCTAACACCTGGCTGCGTTCATTACCCAGTACCAAAGCTAATGTGGCCTTGTCCCTTGTTGGCCTGTCTACTGGAAACCCTCCTGCACACAATGGCCAAATACTGACCCATCTAAAGTACTTGAACTATAGTATTCCCATTCAATATTGGAGAAGTTGAAGTCGCCCATAACAATTATGCTCTTATCGAGAATCATCTTTGCTATCCTTTGCTCTAAATCTCTGGAAGTATTCAGGGGCCTATAGAAAACTCCCAACAGGGTGACCTCTCCTTTCCTGTTTCTAATCTCAGACCATACTACCTTAGTTGACATGTCCTCAAATGTCATTTCTGCCACCGTAATACTGTCCTTGACTAACAATGCCACACCTCCCCTTCTTTTACCATCTTCTGTGTTCTTGCTGCAACATCTAAATCCCGGAACCTGAAATAACCATTCCTGTCGCTGCTCTACCCATGTCTCTGAAATGGCCACAACATTGAAATCCCAGGTACCAACCCATGCTGCAAGTTCACCCACCTTATTCTGGATCTCTATTTTTACATATTTCCAAAATCTGGCTGAAAATTCTCTCCTGTCTCCTAGCTGTTGGGAGGCCTACAGTATATCCCCGGCTTTGTAATTTTACCTTGTCTATTCCTGGGTTCTACCCATATTGTCTTAGTGCACGAGTCCTCAGTACAGCTGTGAGATACTCCTTTACCAGTAATGCAACTCCTCCGCCTTTCTGTCACACATGAAACATCTAAATCCTGGGACATTCAGCTGCCAGTCCTGTCCCTCTTTCAGCCAAGTCTCTTATAATCACAATAATCTCCTAGTTCCAAGTATTAATCCAAGCTCTAAGTTCTTCTGCCTTGCCGATTATGCTTCTCGCATCGAAACACCTGTATTCCAGAGACCACCTCCCGTGCTCTTTTCAGCAGCACTTCCCTGCCTCTTGTTGTTCTTGGACATGTTTGCCTTGGTTTCTACCTCTCCCTCAATTTCTGTTTCTACTACCCTACTCCTCTGGTTCCCATTCCCCTGCCACACTGGTTTAAACCCTCTCCAGCCACTCTACCAAGTATCACCCCTCGAAGACATCAGTCCCAATCCTGCCCAGGTGTAACCCGTCCAGTTTGTACATGTCCCATCCCCCCCAGCCCCATGAATCTGAAACCCTCCCTGTCACACCATCTTTTCAGCCACGTATCCATCCTGTATATCCTGCTATTTCTACTCTGACTAACTCGTGGCACTGGTAGTAATCCTAAGATAACTAACTTTGAGATCCTACATTTCAACTTTGTTCCTAATTCTCTATATTCTGCTTTTAGGACCTCATCTCTTTTTTTTTTTCACTTATGTCATTTGTACCAATGTGTACCATGATCATTGGCTGTTTGCCCTCCCTCTCCAGAATGTCCTGCGACCCCACCAAGCCATTTAGCACCCTAGCTCCAGGGAGACAACAAACCATCCTGGACACTCGTTTGCAGCTGCAGAAAAACTCATCTATTCCCATTACAGTTGAATCCGTTATAGCTAGAGCATTTCTATGCCGACCTCTCCTTCCCTCTGCAGCAGATCCAACCATGGTACCATGAATTTGGCTGCTGCTGTTATCCCCTGAGAGGCCAATCCTCTCAACAGTATCCAGAATGATATATCTGTTTGAGAGTTTTGAGAAGATTTGTAGCTCAGGTTGAGGTTCTGGATGTAGGTTTGCTCGCTGAGCCTGGAAGGTTCGTTTTCAAATGTTTCGTCACCATACTAGGTAATCTCTTCAGTCAGCCTCTGGATGAAGCACTGGTGATGTAGCCGGCTTTCTATTTGTGTTTGGGTTGGTGACGTCATTTCTGTTCTTCTTCTTGGGGTGGTAAATGGGATTCAAGTCAATGTGTTTGTTGATAGAGTTCCAGTTGGAATGCTGCGCTTTTAGGAATTCTCGTGCATGTGTCTGTTTGGTTTGTCCTAGGATAGTTGTGTTGCCCCAGTCAAAGTGGTGTCCTTCCTCATCCATATGTAGGGGTACTAGTGAGTGTGGGTCATGAAGAAAAAAAAGACATGGCCCACTCTCAGTGCTTCATCCGGAGGCTCACTGAAGATGTTAGCTAGTATGGTGATGAAACATCTGAAAACGAACCTTCCAGCTCAGTGAGCACACTTTTCTATCCAGGTATATCTGTTTAGCAGAGGAATTGCCACAGGAGATTCCTGTGCTGTCTGCTTAGCTCTCCTGCTCTGCCTGATGATCACCCATTCCCTTCCTGTGTCTGGAATCTCCGGTGTGACCACTTCTCTGTATGTGCTTTCCACAACCCACTCCACCTTGCAAATGCTCCACAGTGTCCCCAGATGCCGGTCTAACTCTGAAACTATGGATTCCAGGGGAGGAGACATTTCTTGCACACACGCAGGTCCAGGGCACTGGAAATGTGCCCAGCTTCCCACATTGAGCAAGAGGAACAGAGTACCATTTGTGATGTCTTACCCCTTTAAGTTAATTCATCTTTACAATATTAAATTCTTTTAATTCTGTGTTGGAACATCTGATTATCTCTACTCTGATAATTTCTCAAAATGTACCTGTTACTCACCAACAACAGTTTCAAGAAAGCGTTTAGTCTTACACTCCTTTACCCATGAACACTCGCTGCCAGACTCTCTCTCACTTCACCCCCCACACACACGTATGCACGCACCCACAAAATATGTTCTGTCTCCTCGGAACCTTGTCTGTCCCTTTTTTTGATTTGAGGAGGAAGGAGGGATGTGATGTGATGTGATGTTTGGGGCTAACTGTTCATTAACAGAGTAGGTTCTTCTGTGATACCCCTCACGTCATGTTGGCTGTGAAGTCCATTCCTAGAATTCAAATGTGGCTTGGTTGGTAACCTCCTCTTACAGAACAGAGAATCCCTACAGTTTGGAAACAGGCCCTTCGGCACAAGAAGTCCCTTAGGAGATTTGAGAGTTCAAGTTCCATTCCTGTACTTAAACATGAAAATCAAGGCTGATACTTCAGTCCCATACTGAAGGATTACTTCACTGTCAAAGGTGCCATCTTTCTGTGGGAAAATTGAGACGTGTCACCCTTTCAAGTTGATGCAAAAGATCCAAAGGCACCATTTCCCCCCTCATGTTTATTCCTGAACCATTTTCACAGAATCGGATGATCTGGTCATTATCATATGGATGTTTTTGAGAGCTTACTGTTTGCTGTCCTACTTAGTCATAGTGTCATAGAGATGTACAGTACAGAAACAGACCCTTCAGTCCCACTGTCCATGCTGACCAGTTATCCTAACCTAGTCTAGTCCCATTTTCCAGCACTTGTCCCATATCGCTCTAAGCCTTTCCTATTCATATACCCATCCAAATGCCTTTCAACTTCCTGTGGCAGCTCATTCCATACACATACCACCCTCTGCGTGAAAAAGTTGTCCCTCAGGTCCCTTTTAAATCTTTCCCCTCTCTCCCTAAACCTTGTCTCTTTATCCTATCCATGCCCCTCGTAATTTTATAAACCTCGATAAGGTCACCCACAGACTCCGATACTCCAAGGAAAACAGCTCCAGACTATTCAGCCTTTCCCTGTAGCTCAAACCCTCCAAACCTAGCAACATCCTTGTAAATCTTTGCTGAGCCCTTTCAGGTTTCACAACATCCTTTCCAATAGGATCCTGTACAGCTGCAACATGACCTCCCAACTCCTCTGACCATTACAGGAAAGCATACCAGACGCCTCCTTCACTATCCTATCTACCTGTGACTCGACTTTCAAGGAACTATGAACCTGCACTCCAAGGTCTCTTTGTTCAGCAATACTCCCGAGGATCTTACCATTAAGTGTATAAGTCCTGCACTGATGTGCTTTTCCGAAATGCAGCACTTCACATTTATCTAAATTAACCTCCATCTGCCTCTCCTCAGTCCATTGGTCCATCTGCTCAAGATCCTGTTGTAATCTGAGGTAACCACCTTCGCTGTCCCCTATACCTCCGATTTTGGTGTCATTTGCCAACTTAGTAATCATACCTTCGATGTTTACATCCAACTCATTTATGTAAATGATGAAAAGTAGTGGACCCAGCACCGATCCTTGTGGCACTCCACTGCTCACAGGCCTCCAGTCTGAAAAGCAGCCCACAACCACCACCCTCTGTCTTCTACCTTTGAGTCAGTTCTGTATCCAAATGGCTAGTTCTTCCTGTATTCCATGAAATCTAACCTTGCTAATCAGTCTACCATGGGGAACCTTGTCAAACGCTTTACTGAAGTCCATATAGATCACATCTTCTGCTCTGCCCTCATCAATCTTCTTGCTTACTTCAAAAAACTCAATCACGTTTGTGAGACATGATTTCCTATGCACAAGCCATGTTGACTACCCCTAATCAGTCCTTGCCTTTCCAAATATTTGTAAATTCTGTTCCTCAGGATTCCCACCAACAACTTGCCCACCACCAATGTCAGGCTCACCGGTCTAGAGTTCCCTGGCTTGTCCTTACCACCCTTCCTAAACAGTGGTACCACGTTTGCCAACCTCCAGTCTTCCGGCACCTTACCTGTGACTATTGATGATACAAATATCTCAGCAAGGAGCCCAGAAATCACTTCTCTAGCTTCCCACAGAGTTGGAGGGTACAACTGATCAAATTCTGGACATTTATCCACTTTATGCATTTCAAGACATCCAGCACCACCACCTCTGTAATATGGGCATTTTTCAAGATGTCACCATCTATTTTCCCACATTCTATAACTTCCATATCCATCTCCATAGGAAACACTGATGCAAATACTCGTTTAGGATCTCCCCTATCTCTTGCTGCTCCATACATAGGCCGTCTTGCAGATCTTTGAGGGGCCCTATTCTCTCCCTCGTTACCCTTTAGTCCTTTAATGTATTTATAAAAACCCTTTGGATTCTACTTAACCCTTTTTGCCCTCCTGATTTCCCTCTTAAGTATACTCCTGCCTTTATACTCTTCTAAGGACTCATTCAATCTATTCTGTCTATACTTGACATATGCTTTCTTCCTTTTCTTGACCAAAACCCCAATTTCTCTAGTCATCCAGCATTCCTGCCTCCCCTTTCACCCTGAAAGGTATATACTGTCTCTGGACTCTTGTTATCTCATTTCTGGAGGCTTCCCATTTTCCAGCTGTCTCTTTACCTGCGAACATCCGCACCCAATCAGCTTTTGAAAGTTCTTGCATAATACCGTCAAAATTAGCCATTCTCCAATATAGAACTTCAGCTTTTAGATCTGGTCTATCCTTTTTTTATCGCTATTTTAAGGCGAATAGAATAATGGTCACTGGTCAGATTGATCATCTTCTTCAGGATTTCCCTGGGTTCTCTCTGCCCCCCCACCACCACTGTCTCTCACTAGTTTAAATCCTCCTGAGCAGCTCTAGCAAATTTCCCTGCCAGTATATTAGTTCCCTTCCAATTTAGATGCAATCTGTCTTTCTTGTACAGGTCACTTCTACCCCAGAAGAGATTCCAATGATCCAAAGTGTGAATCCTTCTCCCATACACCAACTCCTCAACCACACATTTATCTGCTCTAATCCTCTTATTCCTGCCCTCACTAGCTCGTAGCACTGGGAGTAATCCAGATATTACGACCCTCAAGGACCTAATTTTTAAATTCCTCCCTAACTTTCTATATTCTCCCTTCAGAATCTCATACTTTTCCCTTCGTATGTCGTTGGTTCCAATGTGTACAACGACCTCCTGCTGGGCCCTCTCCCCCTTGACAACATTCTGCACCCTCTCTGAGACATCCTTGATCCTGGAACCAGGGAGGCAACACACCATTCTGTTTTCTTGCTGCTGGCCGCAGAAATGTCTGTCTGTGCCTCTGACCAGACAGCCCCCTAACCTAATCGGTCGCTTGGAACCCATTGCATCAGAGCCTGTCTCAATACCAGAAGCTTGGCTGTTTGTGCTACATTCCTCTAAGAGTCCATCACTCCCTACATTTTCCAAAACAGCTTTCTTGTTTCAAATGGGGATAGCCAGAGGAGGCAACCTTGACTACCTGCTTACCCTTCCTATCCCTCCTGGAGTGAACCCATCTACCTGACTGTATGTGTGGCTTTTCCTTCCTACAACTACCATGCATCTTACCCCCTAGCTCTGGTGAATTCCTGTTTGCCTCTTAACTGCCGCTCTATGCAACAGGATAGGATTCACAGCCGCAGACATTTTCTGCATGCTCATCAGTAACATGGAAACTCTCCCTAAACTCCCACATCTGACAAGAAGAACACATCAATCTACTAAAGGTCATCTTTGCTCCTTCACAAACCACTGACCCAGAAAATAGCACTTGACAGCAGTGACTAAGCTTCACAGTTATATTGGCTGCATAATACTTTGGAACATTTTGCAGTCATGGAAAATGCTCTTTTTTTTTCAGTTCCCAAATCCATTATCTTTTTTAGATATGTATCCTGTGCATGATCAGTGCATCGAAGAACTTTTTTTGTTATCTCCATTATCTTTAGGCTTCCATTTTTAATGTTTCATTATTTTGCACTGCATTTTACAGCAACCCCTCAGAAACAAAACATGTAATTATAATAAGTACTAACTTTCCCAAGCAGGAAAGTTGGGGTTGGATCTGGAATTTAGTTTGGCAAGTAATCATGAACTTGTAAACCAGTATGGTATAATGGGACTTATATGGAAGGTCAGTTGGCTCATGTTGTGCCACCAGGTAGTGTTGTGGTTGATAACACCTTTTAGAAATGACTGGGAGACACAGAGAATTCCTCAAGATGATAAGCCTTTATTTGCAAACAAAAGCTGTGGCCATCACAGAAGACATCCCCGAAAGCCCTTGAACAGCGACAGTACTCTAATGTTTATGCTGTTCTAAAAGCCACGCCCTATCCCTGTTACATTAGCATAACCAATCGCACTGAGTCTACGTTATAGCCCCTGAACCAATCCGACTGCAGACCATCATGTTGTGCCTGGTCATCTTTCTTCACCTTCTGTCATCTGACAGGCCACAGTCACGAAAGGCTGACTGAAGCACGCCAGCCAGACCTTACACTTATGGAACATCCCAACACTTATTACTTAGTAGTTTTATATTCATATTTACCATAGTCGCCAATTAGTTTGATCCTGCAGTCTTGGTCTTGGTCCATGACCTTGTAGGTCACAGTACCTTTTGAGGCATATCAAGCTATTTGTTAGATGTCATTATGATGTCTGCCCCAACTGTCCTTTCAGTCCATATGTTTCAGATTCCTACCACCTCTGAAATCCACTAATGCATACCTTAAATTCATGCCCACATGTGAAGCTGTGTTTGCATTGGATATTAAAGACCTGTTTGGTTGAGCCAGCCTTTGGTTATTGTATGAACAATAAATAGTATTGTGGCTTAGTAAGAATGTAGACCTGCAAGAGAAATGTAAATGATATGAGTCACTGGATAAATATGTCTGTTCTTGTCAGAACTTGTGGAGGGAGCAAAATCATGTTTGTTCATCTAATCTTTGGAAGAGATCAAGTATATATTTTCATATTCGAGCATGAAAGACTCATTATTCTTCTCTTCACTTGTGCCCTGTATTATTTCTGTTGTCACAACACACGAGGGGAAGTGCATTGATACTGGCACACTACTGCTCCAGAGATCACTCAAAAGTTGAACATATAATCAAGTTTGTCTGATTGACAAGCTCAGATTGATAGACTACACCAACCAGTTTTCTGTCCTTAACAAGAAGCTACTGCTTACTGTAAATAAAATGGTTCTAACCACAGGCCAACAAGATATACCGTCTCAACTTATTGTGCTTAAACTCTTAAGGAAGAAGGAAGCTTACTTAAGGTTGAAGGAGCAAGGATCAAGCCAGCCTATAGAGGGCTGCAAGGTAGCCAGAAAGGAACTGAAGAATGGACTGAGGAGAGGTAGAAGGGGGCATGAAAAAACCTTGGTGGTTAGGAGTATGGAAAATCTCATGGTGTTCTACACTTGTATGAGGAACAAGAGGATGGCCAGAGTGAGGGTAAGGGCAATCAGGGATAGTGGAGGAAACTTGTACCTGTAGTCGGAGGAGGTAGGGGAGGTCCTTGATTAGTACTTTTCTTCAGTATTCTTTAGTGAGAAGGACCTTGTCATTTGTGAGGACAGCATGAAACAGGTGAGAGGCTCGACAGGTTGATGTTAAAAAGGAGAATGTGCTGGACATTTTGAAAAACATGTGGATAGATAAGTTCCCTGGGCCAGACGAGATATTCCAAATTTACTACAAGAAGCGAAGAAAGATTGTTGCTGTTTTGGTGATTATCTTTGTGTGCTCACTGTCCACTGGAGAAGTACCAGATGATTTGAGGGTGGCAAATGTTATTCCCTTCCTTAACACTGTTGGTATCCCTGACCATGTAGATTACACTGTGGTTCAGGAAGGCGACTGACTCTCATTTCTCAAGGATGTTTGGGATGAGCAATAGACGTTGACCTGACCAGTGATGCCCACATCCTCTGAATGAATAAATTTGATGAGTTTCACTCCCATAACGTATGACACAAATTGTAATGGGTGTTAAATCAGTTGAACCATAGCAAAAGCAAAATTCTGCAGATCCTGTAAAGTTGAAATAAAAAGCCAAATAGCTGCTTCTGCATTAGTTTACTGCCCTCATCAGGGAGAGGAACAGGAATAATGTATCAGGTCAGTTGTCTTTCATTGTTCTGAAGAAAGCTCACTGATCTATAGCATTGATTCTGCTCTTCCATCCACAGGTGCTGAGTGTTTCCAGCATCTTTTTGCAAAAACAATGGAATATTATTTCTGTGATTTTCTTTTGGGTGGAGTTGAACCGAGCTCCTGTAAAGTGAAATATTTCTGCCTGTGCTATAGCAGCATTGTTGGAAGAACTGTTCCTAGATTCCAGAATGATATTCAGGAAGAGAAACATATCATGGATGCTGTTCAATTTAGCTCAATCCCTTTACACACCTTTTGAGTGTGCATACACAGGAGATGCAGTATATGAAAGCATCTGTCATTTCATTAAGGTGTCTATCCCAGTACTTGGCGCCATGCAGACCTGACTGATTTGGTTGTATTTTAATTTGTTCAATGAACGTTTAGATTCAGAAATCAGAGGGCCACATAATGAATTAATTGTTCACAGCATACGTGGGAATTTTTATCACAATTTTGCACAGTTGCAATTTCTGTTTCTTAATGCCCACTGATTTTATGATGCCAAGGTTCTTACAGTTAGTGCTTTCTCCCAGGATCTTGCACAGCCAGTTCCAGTCAGCCCCAGTGAATATCCATTGTTCTCACAACCTTTGCATCACGAGTCCTGGCCAGGGGCTTGAATCTTTTGTGTGATATTAGAGAAGCTTGGCTGAACAGGTGCTAATGGCTTTTTTTATGTTGCTTACTTTCAGTGCGAGTTGATGTTCACGAACAACTTGTTTGGGAAGAATGAAGCTGTTCTCGTCAATCTACTCTGGGCATTGCAGGGTCACCTTCTTTCCTGGTGTTACCTGCAATTGAAGGGGAATGATGCCTTGTCTCTCCGTCACACCAGAGAAATCCTCCTTAACTGTACGTACCATTGTCTTTCCACTGTCAACTTCTGCTTGTAATTTAAATTGGAAGGATAATATTCAAAAATGTATAGAAAGAGAGCACCTTTCAAGAGATTTACCTTATAAATTTGGGAAATGCAATTGCACTGAAAAATCTTTTGAGTAATGTTGAGAACCCAGGTTGATAGGGTTGTTAAGAAGGCATAAGGTATGTTAGCTTTTATTAGTAGAGGGTTTGGGTTTTGGAGCCCCCATGAGGTAATGTTGCAGCTGTACAAAACTCTAGTGCAGAATATTGTGTACAGTTCTGGTCACTGCATTATAGGAAGGATGTGGAAACTTTGGAAAGGGTTCAGAGGCAATTTACTAGGATGTTGCCTGGGATGGAAGGAAGACGAGAAAAGACTGAGGAACTTGAGGCTGTTTTCGTTGGAGAGAAGAAGGTCAAGAGGTGACTTAATTGACGCATATAAGATAATCAGAGGGTTAGATAGGGTGGACAGTGAGAACCTTTTTCCTCAGATAGTGATGGCGGGCATGAGGGGACATAGCTTTAAATTGTGGGATGATAGATATAGGACAGATGTCAGAGGTAGTTTCTTTAATCCGATGCAATGTCCTGCCTGCAACAGATGTAGACACACCAATTTTAAGGGCATTTAAATGGTCATTGGATAAACATTTGGATGAAAATGGAATAGTGTAGGGTTGATGGGCTTCAGATTGGTTTCACAGGTCGGTGCAACATCGAAGGCGAAAGGGTCTGGCTTGCACTGTAATGTTCGATGTTCTGTCTTTACCATGTTCCATCTGAATATGGCTACTTCTGATCATATTTCCTAATTTCAGTGTAATCAGGTTGATGCCATCTAAAAGTTGATCACCAACCCTAAAGTCAGATCAAAATTTCAGTTTGGTTAGCGTTGAAAATCATTACTGCCACATCTTGATCACTTCAACATCTCAACTGAAAGACAGCAACTCATGACATTTAGAACTTTTGGAGTTGAGTTTTAAGTTGAATTCAGCAATAGTGTGGATAATTTTAGTCTTTCTGTTCAGAGATGTTATGACACACATATGGAGCAGGTGAACCTTGAACCCAGAGGTATAGTTGCTACCACTGCGCCTCAAGAGCCCTATTACTTGAATTTAAATTCTACCAGCTGGTGGAACTTGGAACCCATGCACCCAGGAAAATGCATCCTGGGATTCTAGCCCAGTGACATTCCCACTGTGCCATTGTGACCTTTGTGGAGTTGAATTGACTATGCAAAATTTCACCTGTATTGTCGGGAATGCCTAGAGTGGAAACT
Organism: Chiloscyllium punctatum; assembly: GCF_047496795.1. Lineage (NCBI taxonomy): Eukaryota > Metazoa > Chordata > Chondrichthyes > Orectolobiformes > Hemiscylliidae > Chiloscyllium > Chiloscyllium punctatum. The sequence continues at coordinate 46,817,945 of NC_092757.1, read as the reverse complement.
GATTTGGATTTCTCTGTTCTTCACCATAATGTTGCTGAGCAGATGTCAAACGCCACATTTCCAGTGCGTCCAATGTTCTGGATTTTATGATGCTGAAATGCAGTGCGAAGCAGATCATGTCGAGCTTGAATAATTCCTTTCTTGCGATGGCAACCAGACAACTGGTAAGTGAGGTTAAAAAATGAAACGTGCTTACCATTTTAATGAAATACTATCATCAAAAATTGACAGATATACTAATGTGATAAGAAAACATGGAAAATTTGTCTCGGTACCACTAATGAGAAATGATGGTATACATCATGAAACTCAAAAGATGGGTGACTCTGTCCAGCACTTTTATTATAGTTCTTCTTCCCCATTTTCAGTTCATTTTAATTTCTGGATTGGATTTGTTAATTTATAGCACAGTGCACTATTGCCAATTTTAAAGTTGGAGCTGAATGACAAATTATTATCCAATTATTTGCTCCCTGCAGTTAAGAGTCATATAAAGCACAGAAACAGACCCTTTGGTCTAACTCGTCCATGCTGACCAGATATCCTCAACAAATATAGCCCCATTGGCCCATACCCCTCTAAACCCTTCCTATTCATGTACCCATCCAGATGCCTTTTAAATTTTGCAATTATACAAGTCTCCACTACTTCATACCATACACGCACCACCCTCTGTGTCAAATCATTGCCCCTTAAATCCCTTTTAGATCTTTCCTCTCTCACCTTAAACCTGTGCCTTCTAGTTCTGGACTCCTCTACCCCTGGGTAACGAACTTGGGTCTATTAAACCTATCCATGCCCCTCATGATTTCATAAATCTCTATAAGGTCACCGATGCTCCAGGGAAAATAATCCCTTTCTGTTCATCCTCTCCTAATTGCTCAAACCCTTCAACCCTGGCAACATCCTTGTAAATGTTTTTTGTATCCTTTCAAGTTTCACAATATCCTTCCTATAGCAGGGATCAGAATTGCACACAGAATTCCAACAGTGGCCTAACCAATGTCCTGTACAGCTGCAACATGACCTCCCAATTCCTATGCTCAATGCTCTGACCAATAAAGGCAAGCATATCAAACACCCTTTTCACTATCCTTCCTACTTGTGATTCCACTTTCAAGGAACTATGTCTTTGCACTCCAAGGTCGCTTTGTTCAGCAACGTTCCTCAGGGCGTTACCACTAAGTGTATAAGTCCTGCCCTGATTTGCTTTTCCAAAATGCAGCTCCTTACATTTATCTAAGTTAAACTCCATCTGCCATTCCTCAGCCCATTGGCCCATCTGATCAAGAACCCATTGTAATCTGAGGTAACCTCCTTCTCTGTCCACGATACCTCCAATTTTGGTGTTATCTGCAAACTTACTGACCATACCTCATATGTTCACATTCAAATCATTTATATAAATGACAAAAAGTCATGGACCCAGCACCGATCCTTATGGCACTCCACTGGTCACAAGCCTCCAGTATGACAAGCAAACCTCCACCACCATCACCATCTCCCTTCGAGCCAGTCCTTTATCCACATGGCTAGTTCTCTAACCTTACTAACCAGTCTACCATGAGGATCTTTGTTGAATGCCTTACTAAAGTCCATATCGATCACATCCACCCCCTGCCCTCGTCAATCCTCTTCAGTACTGCTTTAAAAAAACTTGATCAAGTTAGTGATACATAATTTCCCACGCACAGAGCCATGTTGACTATCCCTAATCAGTCCATGCCTTTCCAAATACCATCCCTCAGGAATTCCCTCCAGTAGCGTGCCCACCGACGATGTTGGACTCACCAATCTATAGTTCCCTGGCTTTTCCTTGCCACCTTTTAAATTGTGACACCACGTTAGCCAGCCTCTAGTCTTCTGACACCTTACCTGTGGCTGTTGATGATTCAAATATCTCAGCAAGAGGCCCAGCAATCACTTCCCTAGCTTCCCACAGAGTTCTCGGGTACACCTGACCATATTCCATACCGGACGGCACAGTAGCTCAGTTGTTAGCACTGCTGCCTCGGGCAACTGTCTGTGTGGGGTTTGCACATTTTCCCTGTGTCTGCGTGGGTTTTCTCCGGGTGCTCCAGTTTCCTCCCACAGTCCAAAGATGTGCAGGTTAGGTGAATTGGTCATGCTAAATTGCCCGCAGTGTTAGGTGGGTTAGTCAGGGGTAAAGGTGGGGGAATGGGTCTGGGTAGGTTGCTCTTTGGAGGGTCGGTGTGGACTTGGGCTGAAAGGCATGTTTCCACACTGTAGGTAGTCTAATCTAATCTAATCTTACCGATCCTTTTGTGTTTTAAGACATTCAGCAGCACCTCCTCTGTAATATGGACATTTTTCAAGATGTTGCGATTCATTTTCCACGTTCTGTATCTTCCATATCCTTCTCCATAATAAACACTGATGCACAATACTTGTTTTGTACAGTTGTTAAGGAAGGTGCAGTAAAGCTCTAACTTCAAAATGAAATTAGAATTTGGTTTGGTATGAGAATGCAACAGCACTGGTTGGGCATGTAGTGTAAAACTAACTGCCAAATCCAAAATAATGGCTTATACTAATGTGATTAACCAGCATTGTGGCAATTCCATGTGATGCAGGTAAAGCTGAAAGACAAAAAAGAAATGAATACTTGATGCCAGTGCAAGTGGGGCAAGATCAGTAGAGTTACAAATTGGATAGCTCTTTCTCAGAGTTGGCAATGACTTGGCCAACAGACCATGCCTTCTGCTTTAAGATTCTAAGTTTATGACCACAGTTTATCTTTCCTGTCCACAGCATTTTTGCATCAGCCCAGTGATGGAAATAAATACAGGACAGGAACCTCATTCTTACAGCCCGCTTGATTGGCACAGCATCCACAAACAGTTTTGTCCCAATCTACTCTGTCCAGACTCCCCTTGCTTTTGAACATTTCCATCAAATGTCCTCTTAATCTCTACTTTTTTGTGGAAAGCAGCCCCACCTTCTCAAACCTATAAAAGTAACTGAAATTCCTCATTCCTCTTTAAATCCTTCCTTAAGTGTGTGATCTAGATTTCAACACCAGTGTTTTATACAGGTTCTTCATAACTCCCTTGATTTTTCTTCTCCATATCCCTGTTCACAAAGCCCAGGATCCAATCTGCTTTATTAGCTGTACTCTTGCATCTTCAGCCATTTTTGCACATGTAATCAGCTCCTGTGCCCCCTTTATATTCTTATTCATTGTTACAGGCAGAGTTTCAGATTATTCACACTCTGGGTGAAAGCTTGTTTTCCTCACATCCCTTCAAAAACTCCTACCCGCTGCCCTCCTGGTCGTCATCAATCTCTCCACGATGGGGGAAAAAGTCTTCAACTATCTGCTCTGTCTATGACGCTCATAATTTTATACATCTCAATCACGACCTTCAGTCTCCTGTGCTCCAAGGAAAACAGTATATACAGTCTTTCTTCCTAACTAAAACTCTCCAGCGCAGGAAACATTCTGGTAAATCTCCTCTGCATCTTCTCCAGTGCAGTCACATCCCTCCTATTAAAGTGGATTCTGAAACTGTACACAATACGGCAGCAAGGTGGCTCAGCGGTTAGCACTGCTGCCTCACAGCACCAGGGTCCCAGGTTCGATTCCAGCCTCGGGTGACTGCGTGTGTGGAGTTTGCACATTCTCCCCGTGTCTGCATCGGTTTCCTTTGGGTGCTCTGGTTTCCTCCCACAGTCCAAAGATGTTTAGGTCAGGTGAATTGGCCATGCTAAATTGCCCGTAGTGTTATGTGCATTAGTCAGAGGGAAATGGGTCTGGGTGGGTTACTCTTCAGAGGGTTGGTGTGGACTGTGTGGACCAGTTTCCCCACTGTAAGGAATTTTAAAAAAACAAATACTCTAGCTGTGGCCTAACCAACATTTTGTACCAGTTCCAGCATAGCTACTGTGTTCTTAAACTTTGTCTTAGCTAATAAAGGCAAGTATCTTTTATCTAATCCTGAGAGCCATGTATCTGAGTAGCCTTCACAATATGTATTTTCTGATTGTACAATTCCACTATATGTAATTGGGTACGACAAAGCATGTTGTCTTGCACAGATATCTTTATAATAGATTCTAGGATAGTAAGAACAATATCATGACCTCAGAAGCTGGCAGACCAGTCCTTGCCAGCATAATGGTCTGTTATGTTTAAAGCTATAACATGACACATGCAAATACCTGCATTAATGCTTCATATACAATTCAAGCCGTAGTGTATCATTGCTTGTAATGTTTCCCTTTTGCTATTCCAGCAAATATGGATCTGTGTCTTTACATCTGTTCTATACCAACTGATTAATTTAGATTAGTTTTGCATTACCATTCAATAATGTTTTTATGAATTTTTGTTGTAGGTGATCTACCTTTTGGAGCTTTCTAATTTGGACATTCCTCACTGTGCACTTCTACAGGCCTTTGCTCCATTGGCTAAAATATTGAAGACCCTCTGTTGCGAAACTGGTGACGACTTTCTCAAAGTAAGCAGTCTGTATCTAACGTTGGCCTTGTTGATGCAGACTTTTTGGTACTCATCTAGAAAATATATTAGTAAGATGAGAAGAAATAGGTGCTGGAGGTAGCCTACTAGAGTTACTCGTGGAAAGCTACAGAAATCAGCTGGGCGACAATTATTTACAATGTATATTGATGACAGTAATGAATATACAGTTGCCAAATTTGCTGGTGATGCAAAAATAGATGGGAAGGCAAAGGGTGAGGATGACACAGTCTGCAGAGGAATATAGATAGATTAAGCAAGTGGGCAAAAATTTGGCAAAAGGAATTTAATGTGGACAAATGTGAGGTTAAGCACTTGGACAGGAAGAACAGAGGAGCAGAAGTAGGGAGATTGTGCTAAAACTATACAAGAGCCTAGTCAGACTGCAGCTGGAATATGTGAACAGGTTTTGGGGCCCTTAGCTAGAAAGTCATACTAGCATTTTAGGCAGGTTCATCCCAGGTATGGTGGGAATTTCTTATGAGAATAGGTTGCATAGGTTGGGCCTGTGTCCATTGGATATATAGAGGAATGATAGATGACCTTATTGAAGTATGTAAGGTATTTGGGGAAATTGACAGGGTAGATGCAGAAAATCTGTTTTCCCCCTTGTGGGCGAGTCTCAGGCCAGAGGTCATAATCTCAGAATAAAGTGCTGCCCACTGAAGGCGGAGGCTAAGAATTTCCCCTGTCACAGGGTGATAAGTCTGTCAAATTATTTATCTCCGAGGCTTGTCGAGGCTGTGTTAAGTGTATTCAAGGCTGAAATAGTCAGATTTTTAATCAGAAAGGTAATCAAGAGTTGTAAGGAAAAAGCAGGCAAGTGGAATTAAGGATTATCTGATCCTCCATGATCTCATCACAGAGCAGACTCGATGGACTGAATGGTTTTCTTCTTCTCCTAGGTCTGGAGCTATTTGATCCATTATTTTTGCTTCATCATTCAATGAGATCATAGCTGACATGTTTTATTTTCTCTGCCCCCTTAAGCCCCTTGTTGATCAAAAAAAACTACCCAACTCCGTCTTGAATAAGTTTAAAGACCCAGGCTCCAATGCTTTTCAGGGAAAAGAATTCCAACGACTAACAGTCTGAGAGAGATTTATTTTCTTCTCTGTTTTTAATGGGAGACTCTTTTTAGTTTTAGACTGTACCCACAGTTCTAGATTCCATCTGAGGAAAAACATCCTCAGCATCTTTCCTGTCAAATCCCACTAGAATGTTGTAGACGCTTTCGAATCAACCTGTTCAGAGGTATTCTTACACATCTGTGGTCAGGTGGGATTTGAACCCAGGCTTCTTGCTCAGGACTGTCCTGGCCTCTGCAGTCACGGCACCACAAGGCTCCTGCATAGTATGCAGGATGTTTGAATAAGATCAAATCTCATTTTCCTAAACTTCAGAAGTAAAAGGCCCAATCTCTCTCCCTTTCCTTACAGATTTCCCAAAAATTAGCCGGGTGAACCTTTTGAACTGCTTCCAGTGCAAGTCCATTATCATACAGATGTTAATAAGTCCAAATATTAAAACTATATTACAGTCAAACTGCATTAATGATAAACTTCTGTAACTCCTATTTTCCTCCTTTTATTTGGCGATTTGCGGATTTGACTATTTACGTTTTTGTTTGGAGCTAGGAGGGCCCTTCATTGTGAGAGCCGGGGAATATTGGATCACAATGTGATGAATTAATTCTGTATATCTCTCCTATATGTCATGATTGTACATTGTGCTACAGGAAAGTCTCTAAACGTCTTGTACAGTTGTCTCAGTCTTCCCCAATTTAAAACTCCATTCCCTATTCAATGCTGACCAACTTTTCCGACTACTTTCTCAATTATGATTCATGTAATAGATCACCCAGAGCCTTCTGTACCACAGCATGCTGTGACCCCTCTCTATTTACAGAATATTTTCCTTTTCTATTAGCTTTACCGAAATGAGCAACCTTTCAGTTTCCTGTATACTTCTGCAAGTTTATACACAGTTATTTAACCTGTCTATAACCCTTTATACTCTGTGATCCTCTTCACAACTTGCTTCCCTATCTACCTTTGTGCTGTCAGCAAATTTGGCTACAATGCAGTTGATCCCTTGAACATCATTGTGGTTGTGGAAGTCCTTCATCTCAGGTCCAGGAGTCCCTCAGGGTAGCGTTGAGAGTCTCTTGCTGGAAAAGCACAGCCTGACTTGGAAATATAAGGCCGTTCCTTCAGAGTCATTGGGTCAAAATCCTGGAATTCCCTCCCTACCGGCATTACGGGTCAAGCAAGTGGACTGCAAAGCAGCTCACCGTCACCTTCTCGAGGGCAACTAGGGATGGGCTATCGGTGCTGGCCAGCCAGCGACGCCCAAGTCCCACAAATGAGTAAAAAAAAAAGTTCTGCATCTTTTCAGTATGTATATACATTTTAACCTTTCACTTTGTTACATAAGGGTGCTTCTTGAAATAGTGAAAAAGCTTTGTTTCAATTCTGATTTAAAAGCTTGGTGGTGAGAACTTGGAGAAATCAGAGGAGCCAGTGTTTCTCAGGATGTGGAGCATGGAGTCTACTCACAACTACGAAAACAACAGTCACGAGACAACGGTCTTTGTTTGTCCAGGTGCAACATCTTTTGAAGTGGAGTTTGATGAAAAGTGTGAAACAGAGAAAAGGTATTGTCCAGTTTCAAGCAATGAGATGCTATCAATGATATTGTGAGGAATGGTTTATTTTTAGTTGGCGGGGAAAAGAGAGAGAGAGAGAACAAGAGAAAAGAGTTGGTGTACCAATGTGCTCCTTACACTCATTCTTTCCAATAAAATCAAGAGCTTTAAAGAAGGGGATAGGAAAAGCCTAAGGGAAAACAATCTGATTATATTTGGTCTCTAATCTGCTGTGTCTGCTTCTTCATGCCCTTCAATCTCTGTTATAGAATGGGCATTGCAGCAGTGAAGGAGTCCATTCAGCCTATCCGGTCATGCTGGATCTCCGTGAAAGACCACCTCACCTAATGTCACTCCCATGGTTTGTCTCTGTAATCTTTGATTTTTCTTCCCCATCAGATGATTATCCAGTTCTATTCCAGCCATCTCAATTAAATCTGCCTACACGGTACTCACATTCCAGATTCCGATCACTCAGTTTATGAAACTGTTCTTCCTCCTGTTGCAATTGTTGAGTTGCCAATCAGAACAGTTTCTCCCTATCTACTATGTTCAGAATCTTCATAATTTTGAGGAACTCTATCAACTTGCTCTTAATTTTCTCTAATTATCCACTTAACTGAAATTCCTTACCCCTGAAGCCATTCCTTTGGATCTGTGGGCCAAGCTTTGGCAAACGTATATTGTAGAAAAACGTCTAATTGTCTATTTTGGTCGGAAGAATAAAAATAAAGCATGATCCGTTAAATGGTGCAAAGTTGCAGAGCTCTGAGACACAGGGATCTGGATGTCCTCGTGCATGAATCGCAGAAGGTTAGCATGCAGGTGCAGCAAGTAATTAGGAAAGCTACTAGAATGTTATTGTGTATCACAAGGCAAATTAATTACAAGAGTACGGAGGTTTTGCTTCAGATGCAGTCTACTGCTGAGACCACATCTGGAGTATTGTGCACAGTATTGTCATCAAGGGTGTAAATATTTTGGTGACACTACAGAGATGGTTTACTAAACTACTATCTGGGATGAGGACTGATTTATGGGGAAAGGCTCGACAAGCTTGCGTCGCTAGAGTTTAGAACAGTCAGAGATGACTGAATTGAAATACGCAAGCTGCCGAGGAGCCATATCTGGTCCAGTATGGAGAGGTTGTTTCCTCTTGTGGGAAAACTTAGAACGAGGGATAACATTTTGCAACTCTGTGGTCACTGCTTCAAAACTGGAATGTGAAGGTGGCGTCTTTGGACCCCTTTTTGAATAGGTGACGGTTGCAAAATCCTTGTTTTTAAGGCAGGGCTGCATTGACTGTTGTCAAGCAAAGGATAAACGGTTATTCAGTTGACAGGGTTGTGGATTTGAAGATCCAAGCAAATCAGCTCTGATCTTTCTGAATGGGAGAGCAGGGTTGAGAGGCTGAATGACCTACTGCTGTTTTGTATATTTGTATAATCAAATTCTGCGCCAGACTTAGTGCACCTTCCTTGTTTTGTACAGTGTGCTATTATTAATCACTTTTTCAACCTGCCCTGTCAGCTCCAGTGATTTGACCATGTGTACCCCAGATCCAGCTGCTTCTCCATCATCTCTTAAAGCTGTACCCTTTATTTTCTATTGTTTTTCTTTTTACCAACCGACTTGTTTGTTCACTTTGAAAAGCTAACTCTGCTCGGTTGAGTCTTGTCTTACGTTTTAGCTACGTCGCCTTCAATTTTAATTGTTCACAATCATGAAGCAATGCCTATTGATTAACTTGTCAGTCGCCCTTTTAGTAATCTTGAAAGTCTCAGTTTGGCCACCTCGGCTGCCAAAGAGCCAAACTTTCCGTTGGATCTTAATTCCAGAATTATTGTGGCCCTTTTCCTCTGCCCTCTGAAGGACAGGACATGCTGCTTTTATCCTCCATGTGTAATGGTTCTTATCCAGATTTGTAGCTGAGATGTTTGTTTAGCTGAGTGGTATGATTTAGAGGTGGAATATTTAAATGTAGAATAATTGTACCAATCAGCACCCTATACACAACATGACATGAAACTTGTCAGTACTTAAATAGCTCACTCATGAAACTTTTCTCAAAGGTATGATTATTTGGAATTTACGGACTCTAGAGGAGTGAAAGTGCGTTACGATGGAAAGGTTGGAACAGAGAAATGGCCAAAGGTAAGACTTTTGCCAACAGGTTTTACTTCTCAAAGATCTTATTTATACTTCACACTTGTTCCTAGGTCTGGGAAAACATGGTCTTCCAGTATCGCACTGGGACTTAAATATCTAATTTAGGACAAGATGTTGTGTTGGGTTGAGATGATTCTTGGAGGGACCAGCAGTTAGATGTTAGCAGTTAGTTAATTCTGTGTCTGCTACTTTGGTAGGTGTAGAAATTAAAATTCTTGAGAGCTTTGCATTCTTGTTCATATTCCTCGTTGTATATTAAAGAGTTACGCAAAGGCAAGACCATTAATCCACGCTGCTCATGTTGATGTGAAATCTTGATAATCCACACTCATCATTTATTCTCTTTGTGGAAACTAGGTTAAATTCTTTTCCTGCCCATTTCTGAGGGAAAGCAGTATCTGACAAGCTTGTGATTCAGGCAAATATGATCATTCAACAAAATCCAAGTACCTTATACAATCATAGATTCCCAACAGTGTGGAAGCAGGCCATTCGGATCATCGAGTCCATACCAACCCTCCAAAGAGCATTCCACCCAGACCCTTAGCTCATGTAACGAAGATGACAATTTTTTCTGAGGTTCCTTTTGTCCATAAATGAAAATGGTGTGTTTTGTACCCTGGTGCCCTGTCACTTTGTGTTATTGCATACTTTGCATTGGGTACATAATTACTCCCAAATGATTTAATTTCCATCACTGAGATTCTGGCATATTGATAGGTGTCCTGGAGTCATGGAGATTAGTGCAAAGTTTTGTTTTGGGCATCTGTGTTGGTATAGAATTGAACTGCTCATAAGCAAATGTGTCACTGATGCCTGGGGAAAGTAGCTGAACTCAACAGTTAGTTAATGTAGAATAATCAGGAGTGATGACCATCCTTATTCCTTTGTATGGGCTCCAGATCAAAGCTGGAATTTTATTTTAAATTGCTAGGTGTTTTTGTTTGTTTACAAATCTGTTTTTTAAAAAAAAAGTGGTCTTTCAGTTCAGCAAATTTTTTTTATTTATGTCTGTAATTGAAATCTGTACATTTCTTGGAAATTTTTATAAGATTTCAATATTTCCCAAGGATCCAGCTGTCCTCTGGAGTTCAGTCAAGATCTCAGTGAGAACATCACAGGAGCAGTATTTCATTCTGGTTATGAATAACTTTCTACCATACATCTTTTTTTGTAGTCAGTGACGTTTAAATCTGGCCCACGGCTGCAGTTTCTGTTCCACTCTGACAACTGCAACAATGAATGGGGATACAAGTTCATAGCCAAAGCATACGGCCTGCCAGATGTGCGGGTACCTTGGGTTGCAGATCTACAGCTTCTGGTGTCACGGCTGATGGGCTGCCTTGCCTCCCGAGCACTGTCTTTAAATTCAGCCTGCGGTAAGATTTGTTGTTCTCCCTAATTTTAAGAGTGCCTGTAGTTCGATGTTAGGTAGTTAACTGGTTGCTTGAGTGTTGTATCACGTTTTTAAACTTGGACAACTTTTATTCCACATGACCTGTATAGACAGAGTGGGGTGTTCATCTTAGTTCAAATTGCTAAGAAATGAAAGACTAATGTTTAGTCCACTGTGGCTTAAAGCTCGACTGTGTCTGCCTTCTAATTCCTTGTCTGACTTGAGAAAATTTCTATTTTTTTTTGTCTATATTGTTTTACAGTGTCAACTTTTGCACAGGTGAATGCCTTCCCTGCCTGCCTGCTATTCTGAGTTCATATTTCTGCTGTTTTGGCTGGATAATATGGTCCTTCTCTCCCTCTGCACTTCCACCCAGGCTTTGCTGGTTCATCTCAATGTAGGAACAAGTTACTACAAATGGTGGAATCTGTACTGAAAAGAACAAATGCTGGAGATCACAGCAGGTCAGACAGCATCCATCATCTAGATTCATGTTAGCTTGCTCTCTCTCTGCGGATGCAGTCTGGCCTGCTGTGATCTCCAGCATTTGTTGTTTTCTTTGCTGGTTCATGACAAATTTTACTGGTTGGATTGTTGGCTTCCAGAGCAGGGTGATGCCAACAGCGTGGGTTCAGTTCCCATCACCGGTTGGAGGTTACCACGAAGGGCTGTCCTTCACAACCTCTTCTGTTAACTGAGGTCTGCTGGCCCTCAGGTTAAATCACCACCAGTCGCTTCTCTCTAATGAGAGAGCAGCCCCTGTGGTCTGGTAATATTATGGCGACACAACGATAAACCCTAATGTTTGTAAACATAAAATACAAGCCTACTTAAAATACCTTTACAGATTTCCAGTGGATTTGCACATTCTGCGTAGTAATGTAGATCTACACTGCTGGTGTTCAGCCATTTTCCAATAAATCATAACTAATTAAACTTATATTCTAATGAGTATACTGGTTGAGTGGTTCTCTTAACGTGTTTCATGATTGTTGTGACAGTTACACAGAGAATGACCAAGTCAAGCACGGCAGGACCAGGGAGTGAAATATAGGCCTTGATGCTTTCCCTGTTTATCCCCCACTGCTGTCCTTAACCCTCAGCAACTTTAGCTGAGTCCATTTGCAATGCACTTTGGGCCCTGTAGATGGGGTAGTGCAGCACAGAGGGGAAGGGCATTCAAGCCTAGTCTGCAGTAGTTGTTTCACAGTTGTCCAGTCAGTCCTACCACAGCTGTCCCACTTTTTCCTTCCTTTTTTTTGGATTTCTTCTCCCAGGTATTTATACCGTTTTCTTAGCCACCACAATACAGGGAGGATTCCAAATCCTAACCATTGTTCTGTAAAATGTTTCCTTGTGTTCCTTCTGATTCTTTTCCCAATCAACTTAAGAAATTAAATCTGAGCCATCCTTCAGCCATTGGAAGCCACTTTCATTCTGTTGAAATCCGTACTAATTTAGTGTCACTCCGTCAAATCCTGCTATAGCCTCCTTGGCTTTTAGGAAAGCAAATGCAGCTCATCTCTCATCTCGAGGAAATATTTTTAAAATTTTCTTGAAAACCTTCACATCCTTCTGGTGCCAAGAAGTAGAGCCATAGTCAGTGTTTTATATGGTTTCAGCCAAACTCTTCACTTTTGCATTCTGTATCTCTCTTTATAAAACTCATCAGATGTATAGGTTTCAATATGATGCACTTTACAAATAGGGGAATTACACACAACTTGATCATTCATAGAACACAGAGCAATACAGTACATGCCCTTTGGCCCTCGATGTGCTGACTTTTTCTCCTACTCAAAGAACAAAGAAAATTTACAGCCCAGGAACAGGCCCTCTGGCCCTCCAAGCCTGAGCCGATCCAAATCCACTGTCTAAACCTGTCTCCCAATTCCTAAACATCTGTATCCCTCTGCTCCCCACCTGCTCATGCATCTGTCCTGACACACCCTAAATGAATCTACCATGCCTGCCTCTACTACCTCTGCTGGCAATGCATTCCAGGCACCTACCACCCTCTGTGTAAAGTACATGCCACGTATATTACCCCTTAAACTTTTCACCTCTCGCCTTGAACGCGTGAGCTTTTGTTATTGAATTCCTCACCCTGGGAAAAGCTTATCTCTATCCACCCTGTCTATACCCTTCCTGATTTTTGTACACCTCAATCAGGTCCCTCCTCAATCTCCTTTTTTCTAATGAAAGCAATCCTAACCTACTCAAACTCTCTTCGTAGCTAGCATCTTCCGTACCAGGCAACATCCTCATAAATCTTCTCTGCACCCTCTCCAAAGTGTCCACATCCTTTTGGTAATGTGGCGACCAGAACTGTACACAGTCTTGTAAATGCGGCCGAACCAATGTCTTGTACAATTTTAACATGACCTGCCAGCTCTTATACTCCATACTCTGTCCGATGAAGGCAAGCATACCATATGCCTGCTTGACCACTCTATCCACCTGAGCAGCCACCTTCAGGGTACAACAGACCCAAACTCCCAGATCTCTCTGCTCATCAAGTTTTCCCAAGGCTCTTCCATTTACAGTATAGTTGGCTAGAGAATTAGACTTCCCAAAATGCATAACCTCACATTTGCCTGGATTGAACTCCATCTTCCAACTCTCCAGTCTATGTATATTCTCCTGTATTCTTTGACAGTCCCAATGCTTTCTGCAACTCCACCAATCTTCGTGTCGTCTGCAAACTTACTGATCATACCAACAATGCCCTCTTCCAGATCATTGATGTATATCACAAACAACAGTGGCCCCAACACTGATCCCTGTGGAACACCACTGGTCACCTTTCTCTATTTCGAGAAACTCCCTTCATCTACTACTGTCTCTTGTTGCTCAACCAGTTCTTTATCCACCTAGCCAGAACACCCTGCACACACCATGTGACTTCACTTTCTCTATTAGTTTACCATGGGGGGTCAAAGATCAAATGAACCTACAAAGCCTTCATTGTACTATGTTCCATGAGCCTATCCAAGAGTCGTTTAAATGTCCCTAATGTATCTGACTCTACTACTACTGCTGGCAGTGCATTCCACCCACCCACCACTCTGTGTAAAGAACCTACCTCTGACATCTCCCCTAAACCTTCCTCCAGTCACCTTAAATTTATGCCTCCTCATGATAGACATTTCTGCCCTGGGAAAAAGTCTCTGACCATCCACTCTAGTTGTGTCTCTCATCATTTTGTACACCTCTAATAAGTACCTCTTATCCTCCTTCACTCCAATGAGAAAAGTCCCAGCTCACTCAACCTTTCTCCATAAGACATGCCCTCCAGTCCAGGCAGCATCCTGGTAAATCTCCTCTAAAGCTTTCACATGCTCCCTACATTGAGGCGACTGGAACTGAACACAATATTCCAGTTGTGGTCTAATCAGTTCTTTATAGAGCGGCAGCATAACCTCGTAGCTCTTAAACTCAATCCCCCTGCTAATGAAAGCCAACACACCGTATGCCACCTTAACCCTATCAACCTGGCCTGCAACTTTGAGGGATCTCTGTTCTTTTTACACTACCAAGAATCCTGCCTTTAACCTTGTATTTTGCATTCAAATTCGACTTTCCAAAGTGAATCACTTTACACTTTTCCAGGTTGAACTCCATCTACCATTTATCAGTCCAGTTCTGCATCCTGTCAATGTCCAATTGCAACCTACAACAGCCCTCCACACTATCCACAACTCCACCAACCTTTGTGTCATCGGCACATACTAACCCACTCTTCCACTTCTTCATCTAAGTCATTTATAAAAATCACAAAGAGCAGAGGTCCCAGAGCCCATCCCTGTGAAACATCACTGGTCACTGAGCTCCAGGCTGAATATTTTCCATCTACTACCACCCTCTGTCATCCATGGGCCAGCCAATTCTGTATCCAGACAGCCAGATTTTCCTGTCTCCCATGCCTCCTCACTTTCTGAATGAGCCTACCATGGGGAACCTTATCAAATACCTTGCTAAAATCATATACACCAAATCCACTGCTCTACCTTCATCAGTGTGCTTTGTCACATTCTCAAAGAATTCGGGAAGGTTTGTGAGACATGACCTGCCCTCCTCTCAAAGCCATGCTGACTATCTCTAATCAAGCGATGGTTTAACAAGTAATCATAAACCCCCTCAGTCAGAATCCTCTCCAATACTTTGTCCACCACAGATGTAAGACTGACTGGACTGTAATTCCCAGAATTATCCCTATTCCCTTTCTTGAACAAGGGAATAACATTTGCCACCCTCCAGGCATCTGCCTCAGTGAGGCAAAGATCATTACCAATGCCGCTGTAATCTCTTCCCTCACTTCCTGTAGTAACCTTAGATATATTCCATCTGGCCCAGGTGACGTATCTGTCCTTATGTTTTTCAAAATATCTAGCACATCCACCTCCTCCTATACATCAACTTGTTTGAGCATATCCTCCTGTTTCACAGTGTCTTCCAAATGTCAAGGACCCTCTCAGCAGTGAATACTGAAGCAAAGTATTCATTAAGGATTTCTCCTACCGCCTCCGACTCCAGGTGCAAATTCCCTCCACTATCCCTGATTGGCCCTGCCATCACATAGGCCATCCTCTTGTTCCTCACCGAAGTATAGAACGCCTTTGGGTTTTCCTTAATCCTACCCGCTAAAGTGTTTTCATGCCCTCCCTCCTCGCTTTCCTAAGACCATTCTTCACTTCTCCCTGGCTACCTTGTAACATTTCAGCCCTGTCCAATCTTTGTCTCCTCAACCTTAAGCTTCCTTCCTTTTGTCTAGATGTTCCACATGCCTTGTCTCCCAAGGTTCCTTCACCCTACCATCCCTTCATTGCCTCAGTGGGACAGACATATCCAGTACTATCAGCAAGTGCTTCCTAAACAACTTCCACATTTCTGTCGTGCATTTACCTGGGAACATCTGTTCCCAATTTAGCCGCCCCAGTTCCTGCCTTGTATAAATAGCATTGTAATTCCCCCTTTTCCAATTCAGTAATTTTGTATGCCTCTCCAGGACTATTGTAAAGGTCAGGGAGTTGGTGATCATTATCACTGCTAAGCTCTTCCCCTGGGAGATGTGACACCTGCCAGACAATAGGAAATTACCTGGCACTGGATGGCATCAAGAATTGGGCACAGTTGGCCTTTTTTTATGCTGTGTGTCCCAGGCTTGGCAATGGGTAGAGTGGGTAGACCCCTAATGGAAACCTGTGGTATCCAGCAGATAACTGATGGTCACAACAGGAAGAAACGATATTTGAGCACTGCCATTGCCTTCAATTATTCACTCTTCTCTGGGGATGTCAAAGTTCCAGTTTACGTGTCTCAAATTTATGCCGATGCATGTTGCCTGAGTTGCCTCCTCTGATCCTGACCTCGGCAGGTTAAGGAGCGAAGGTCAACAGGATTCCAGTTGTTGGGGGACTCCCTGATGGAGTGAACTAGCAAATCTTTGGGCCTCAGTATCTTTCTTATTCAAGCTGAAAATACAGCAAGGAGTAGAAGGAGCAATGAGAACCTCCTTGTAGGATGAAAGCATTAGAAGTTGGTTTTTAAAGTGGTAACTGTGTCAAGAAGATGCTCTACTTCTTTTATGCAACAGCCTGGTTTATATATTCAAATCCTGTAGAAATCATTTTGATAGAGTTCTGGTCATCTTGCAGAAATCTTGCAGATCGTGGCTTTGAGTAGCAGGCAGCCCCCCTCCTTGCTTCCGACTCAGATGGTCATGAGTGCAAGTCCAACTCCGGAGACGTAAACTTGCAGCTATGTGCTGCCGTTATGCGCAGTACTGAGACTATTGTATTGTCAGTAGTGCCATCTTTTGCATGAGGCTGAGGTTCTGTCTGAGGTCCTATGCCAAGATTCCAATTTCTTATTCCGAGAGGCTCATCGCAGCCAACCTTTCTCCAAATAATATAGCAGTGACTGCTTTACTTCAGTGACTTAATAGCTTTGGGATATGTAGAGTTCAAAAAGAGGGTCAATCTTTTATATGTCTTCATTTACATTCATTTGGTAATTGAATCACTGCTCACAGCAATTACTCAGTGTTGCTAAAAACATTTTCATCTTGTATCTCTTTCTTTGTAAAGGATTACTTCCTGCAGTTGAGCTACCTGTAGAGAAAGTTGCATCTGTTGTGGAGTCTCATCTGTGGAAACCCATCCTGAGACACGGAACGTGTCCAGAGGGAGCGTTGGACAGCACATCACCACAAGAAATGGTAAAGATGAATTAAACGGTGTTTTTTTTTCTGAAACAGAAAATATTAACCTGATATCTTAGCCGCAAGTCCTAACTAAAGTTGCTGTCATGACTAAGTCAGAATGGGTGAGAGTTCAGTAAAATGTTAACTTATGTCCTTTACTTGACATTTTTGTAACTGACACAGTCTCAACATTAGCAAGGCAGGATTGGTTGTGCCTAATAATTTGGAAGTTAAGAAGTAACTTCTGAACGTAGGACTGCAGTCACATGTAGGCATTCTGCAGATTAGCCTTTGAGCTCAATTTGTTAACTTGCTATGGTGAGGTTTAGACTGTGTGCACTAAACTGCTAATCCGTATACACTATACCCTAAATTAGAGTATATAGTATATCACAAAGATGCAATCAGAATCTTAATGATACCTGTGATGAGATGTTTATTTTTCGCCTTTTGCAGCTTTATTTAAGGATTTATTTAACAATGTTAATGTCTATGAAAAGAATGTTGGAGAAATAATTCCCAATTGTCATTGGGAATATAGTTATAACTTCAGTTAGAAGCATTTCAATTCTTTGAAAGGAGTGAGTTACCTTGAAGAGATCAAGCTTATTTGCAAGAGAAATGTGCATAAATGTCAGACAACATATATTGAAGAAACTTGAAAATTAGGTGATAGTGAGAATCTGAGGATTGAGGTGTTTTCTGAACAGGGGAACAGATTTTAATAAGTTGACCAAAGAGAGGGAACTATTTGCTTTGGCGGCCAGCACAAAAACCAAGAAGGGAAGTTGGGTGGGTCAGTGATGGGAATGGGGCTGACTGAGTCACAGCTGAATGGGTCTGGAGAGGGTGGGGAATTTGAGAGTGAAAGTAGGCCGAGATGAGGGTTCAGGCTTAGACTCATGGGAAGAGTTGTTGAATTTGAATTTGAATTGAATTTATTGGCACGTGTATCAAGGAACAGTGAAAAACTTTGTCTTGCGAGCAATACACGCAGATCACAAAATTAAATAGCATAGATATGTAAATAATAGGTAAACAGAGGCAAAAAACCAAAACACAGGTACAGGCGAATGTTAAGATTTTGAGTCCCTTCAATATTCTAACAGCAGCAGTAGGGTAGAAACTGTTACAAAACTGGCTGGTGCATGTGTTCAGGCTTCTGTACCTTCTCCCCGATGGTAGAGGTTGTAGAAAAGCATTGCCAGGATGGGATGGATCTTTGAGAATGCAGGCGGGCTGGTAGGTGGATTCTATAGATGGGAGGTTGGCCTTTGTGATTGTCCGGGCCGAGTTCACCGCTCTCTGTAACCGTCTCCAATCTTGAATAGTACAGTTGCCATGCCAGTTGTGATGATACATCCAGACAGAATGCTCTCAATGGCGTACCTATAAAAGTTGGCAAGGGTATTTGCCCTCATACCAAACTTTCTCAGCTGCCTGAGGAAGAAGAGACTTTCTTGGACCTTGGTAACCAGTGCGTCCACATGAAGAGTCCAAGAAAGCTTGTTGATGACCATTCGCAGGAGCTTGACACTCTCTCCACTCGTTCCACTTCTGTGCTGTTAATGTGTAGGGGGGGGCATGAGTAACATCCTGCTGAAAGTCAAGAATGAGTTCCTTGGTTTTGCCAGCATTGAGCGCCAGATTGTTCTCAGTGCATCATTTTTCCAGGTCTTCCACCTTCCGTCTATAGTCTGTTTCGTCACCATCTGTGATTCGACCAACTATGGTGGTGTCATCAGCGAACTTGTAAATGGCATTGGTCTGGTATTTGGTGACTCAGTCATGAGTATACAGTGAGTACAGTAGGCAGCTGAGTACATACCCCTGGGGGGGGCTCCAGTGTTGAGTGTTAGTGAAGATGAAATATTGTCTCCAATCTACACTGAATGTGGCCTGTGGGCCAGGAAACTCAGGATAGATCTTTTGGCTGTTGAGTTAGCTGAATGAATTGTGTTCATCTTAGTGATGAATGAATCCAGTTTGAGGTGAAATTGGAACGGAAGTGGAGGAGGTATTTAAGGAACAGATTTAGAGTTCTTCAGGTGATGATCATACAATTGTTTTCACTAACTTAAAGTTTTACTTTTCTTAAAGCAGGATGTAAGTTTTGTTTAGTCCTCCACACCCCAATTTCTAGCGAAAATAGTGTTTCTTCAATCAGTGTCCAAAGGAAATAACGTTTTTTTTTGCACTTTGTGTATTGTGTATTGTAGGCCAAGAACGATGTTCATAAGTTCCTGATTCAGGTTGCTCTCTGGGATCCTTCTCAAGAGGATTCCTCTGACTCTCAGTCCGATCTAATTAAGAGACTTATAAGCCTATGCAAGAAACATTCGGCAAAGACGGAAGTAGTTAGTGGATTTGATCTTGGGTCAAAAGTTGATCAAGCTGTGAACTCAGTCTTTGCAGCCATGGTGTACCACAGCCCTGATCTTCACAGTGCACTGAGAACTTATGGTAAATTATACTTTTTTGGTTAAAAATCTATCAAAATTAATGAACGTATTTAATTTTGAGTTCATGTGTTGCATTGTAAAAGAATCCCTGGAAATGTTTAAATGTCACCGAATTTTCATAGGCTTCTTGAAGAAGCCACCTAAAGAAATTTGAACAAATTGTGATGTATGTTTGAAGAAGAAATGGAGTCCAACAGGAATCCAGCTGCTGCTCTTGTAGATCACTTGCTGAAATGCTGTGGATGTACCACAATTTTATCCTGTGTCAGTAAACTGCACGAAGTGCCTGGGAGCCCGTGTATAGTTCTTGGCAAATCCTGACCTATTTGGTTTGTGTCAGGAAGTAATCAAACTTCTTGATCTAACTTCTGCCACAATGAAGCTGCCTTCTGATTCTGCTCTGTGCTGCATCCAGCACCTGAAATGACCCCTGGTTATTTTTGATCTGACCAGTGCTCAGACTGCCTGTTATTTGAATGCTGCTTCCTCATTGCTGCTTTGCATTATTGGCTGTATTGAGTTTATAATGGCTTCCAGGTCTCACCAACTGCATCATGAGCTATTTTAATGTCATTGAAGTATTTGCAGAGCCTTATTTGCTCTTTGTATGGACAGTAGTTGACATTTTTTCTGCATCAAATTTCACTTACAATTATTCAATCGTATAGCATTGTGGTTCACCCCTTGGTCCACCTCAGATAATTTAATCAATTTTCATAGAATTTTTGATTCTAAGTCAGAAAGTAAAGCACTGGTGTTTTTAACCTGAGACTTGTCCCTTTTGTCTGTGGCTCAGTGACCTCCTGTCAGTCTGGGGACTGGGAAGTAAGCCACGTGTCAGAAACCTGAGCATTTAATCCGCCTGATTCTCAAGTGTCCTACTGAAGGAGCACTGCAATGTCGGACATTCGGGAATTACTAAACAAAGAGCAATTATAACCAATATTTATCAAAACAGATTAATTGGTCATTTATTAAAAAAACAGAAAATGCTGAGTAAACTTACTGGCAGCACCAGTGAACAAAGAAACAGTTAACCTTTCAAGTCAAAAGACTGCTCTTTGGAGCTGTTTGTGGCTGATTTTCAAATTCCACTCTGCCTGATCTTCTTAAAGCCCCTAACTTCTGCAGAAATCTATCCCAGCCTTGAACAACTGAACACCTGCAGCCCTCAAAGCTTTGACTGAAGAGGTTCCTTGTCCTCTCATTTTGAGACTATTACCCCTCATTCTGGACTCTGTAGGCAGGAACAGAGCCTTCCAGGGTTTCCATTATAGACCACTTGAGAAACTTGTGTTTCAGTGAGATCACCTCTCCTCCTTCTAAATACCAGAGAATATAACTCAATCAACTCAGTCTGTCAAACCTTTGATCTCAGGAATCAGAGTTGAAAAATGTGGTGCTGGAAAAACACAGCAGGCCAGGCTGCATCCGAGGAGCAGGAGAATTGACGTTTTGGGCATAAGCCCTTCTTCAGGAATAAGAAGGGCTTATGCCCGCAACGTCGATTCTCCTGCTCCTCGGATGCTGCCTGGCCTGCTGTGTTTTTCCAGCACCACATTTTTCAACTCTGGTCTCCAGCATCTGCAGTCCTCACTTTCTCCTAGTTGATCTCAGGAATCAACCTACTAATCCCTCCCTGCCCTACCTTTCAAAATTGCACTTTCAAAGGTAATCCAGGTACATTATCACCTGAACAATGGCTGCAATATTTCCTTGCACATAAACTCATCCCCTTGCAATAAAGGCCATTTACCTTTCGAATAGTTTGAAGCATCTGCACGCTAATTTTGTTTCTACAGACCAAAGCCACCTCCAGCAATGCAGAAACTTTCAGCCTTTAAAACAAGTTTTTTTTTCCCACCACCAGCCTTAAATTTCCTCTCATTATCTTCCACTTCTTCCTCATTCTCCACTTACTCAACTGGTTCATATCCTTTTTTGCCTCTGTACCTTCCTCATATTACATTACCACCACATTACATCCACGCGCTTGAATATTTGTTCTTGGCATCTCCATCTTAGTCATTGTCATAAATTGTAAATAGCTGAGGCCCGAGCACTGATTCTTGCAACACCACACGTGCTACAGCCTGCCAACTTGGAAATGACTCACTTATCCCTGCTCTCTGCTTTCTGTCTGTTAACCAGTACTCTATCCATGCAAATTAAAAATTAGCTCAGTCTCATGAACTCTTATTTTGTATGATAACCTTTTATGTGGCACGTTATTAAATGCTTTTTGAAAATGCATACATTGTATATCCATTGGTTCCCACATATCTATCTGACTAGATAAACTCCTCAGAAAAATTGTTAAACATGATTTCCCTTTTATAATAGATTCCAGTTCTTTAGTTTTAGTAAATGCTTTGGAATGTGCAAAGATTGACGGTGGAGAGAAAAATAAGGTTATTGTTGATTGGTTCTATTTTTTTTAAACATGAAATTAAGGCAAGACAGATTGATGCTTGCTTTTCTAGATCATTTATTATATATTCATACTTGGATTGTTAGAGAATGGGTCCAGAGATATTTCAAACAGGAAAATATACAGATCGGCAGAAGAATCCAGGGTCAAGAGGATAGGGAATGGCAGTGAATTTAATTTGATTTGCTGTTACATTAAACACACAGGGCTGTGTTGTCCCTCATCCTAATGGATCCCAAGCAGTAGTTTGTAAGATGAATGCACGATGGAAGCCCCTTTCCCAAAGTGTAGGGTGTAGTTAACATACCTTATAAAGCTAGCAGAGTGAAAAGAGCTGGACCATTTTAAATTCTTTCCCTCTGTTTTTGAGAAAAAAAGCACAAAAGCGTTCCAGGAAAACACGATGAATTTGCTATTAATAGTGATGCAGGTTTGTGCCTGCTTTGCTGTGGGTAATGAGTTTGATTTGCATTGGAACAATTTTCTGCCAGCCTTCCATATGTTGTGAAAGGTGCAATGAATTTCCACTTGAGAAAAAAAATCCCACCCTAATTTTTATTTATAAATGTATAAAAAGAAGCCAACCTCTCCAAGTGATTCGTGGAATATTTTCTACATTCCATTTTTTAACCCTGCTTCATAAAAGGAAGTTGAATAAAGCTTATTTTTAAGAATTCACTCTCACGATATGGGCATCGCTATGTAAGCCAACATTTATTGCCCATCCCTAGTTGCTGTGGGGCTAGAGTCACACGTAGGCCAGACCAGGTAAGGATGGCATTTTCCTTCCCTCGAGGCATTAGTGAATCAGATGAGTTTCTTTCCTGATAATCTACAATGGATTTGTGGTCATCATTAGACTCTTAATTCAAAATTTTTATTGAATTCATATTCCACCATCTGCCTTGGTGGGATTTCAACCCATGTCCCTACAACATTACCTGTGTCTGTGGATTATCAGTCCAGCAATCATACCACTTGACCTTTGCCTCCCCATTGGGAGCAATCCAATGGGGAATATAAATTTTTATACAGTTTTTAAAAAAATTTTAAATTGCTGTTTTATGCAGTCTCTTGATTGCTGTCCTTCTCTTATTCCTAATCACTGAACTTGTACAAGTCGGACCCTGATTTGAAAAAAAACTGCTGTCTTTCTCCTGCCCCCCTCTGTTGACTGTCAAACTGGAGGATTGAAAATGTTCTGTGATCGAGTGGTGGGCCTGGTGTGGCATCTCATCCCAATTTTCACACACACTTGGAAGCCCCTCAGCCTTTGCTTGCCATGTGACACAGGCGCCATGGTGAAGAACAATCAATCCATTCCTTACTGCTATCTACCTTTTGGCAAATCGAGTTATTTGGTCATTCTTTTACTTGCAATGTTTTAGTCAAAGGCTGAGCACGTCCTGCCAGTCTTTTCTTTCTAAACTCATTTTTTTGGCAGATGAGCGTTGCTGGTATGGCAATTTATTGCCTGTCCCTGCAGTCCATGTGTGGAAACATCTGCAGTGTTATTAGATTGGGAGAGAGTTCCAGGGAATTTATCGAGTTGATCAATGCCTTCCAAACGAAGATTCTTTTAGCCTGACACATTGATGAATTATTTTGATATCTAATCCAACAGTGCTTGAGCACCTTATTTTACTATTAAATGTCTCCTAGATATTTTTGCATGTAATTGAGAGAAACCCAGAACTGTTTGATTCAGCTGCAGCTGAGGAACATTTCCTGTTTGGTAATATAATGTGGCCTGCTTCTATTAAATGTGAATATGGTGTTTACCAGAAACCAAGCTTCCAATCCTAAAATAGGTCCATGAATTTCAGAGCTCTACTCTGAATTTACAGGAATGAGAGGTGATCTAATCCAAACATACAGGATTCTTAAGGAGCTTGACAGGGTAAATGCTGAGAAGATGTTTTCCCTCTTAGGAGAGTTTAGGACCAAGGGTATAGTCTTGGAATAAAGGGGCTTCTATTTAAGACTGAGAAAAGGAGGTATTTCCTTTCTGACAGTTGAGTCTTGGGAACTCCTTGCCACAGACCACTTTGAGTGCAAAGTTCTTGTGTATGTTTAAGGCTGAAATAGATTCTTGATCAGTCAGGGAATCAAGGGTTATGGGGTAAGGACAAGAAAGTAGATGTGAGGAACATCTGATCAGGCTCTCGGATCCCGAATGACCTACTCATGTTCCTGTTTCTATTGTTCTTTATACTTAATCTATTTCTAACAACAAATACAGTCTTACTCAAGATTGTTAGTGCTCATTAAAAGTAATGAATATGGTTTGAAATTCTAATCTGGAAATCCACTATATAATTCCTATTCAGCTTTCAGCTCTTGTTAACCAAATTGTAATTTAATCTACTGGTCTAATAATATTGCAATTTAGGCTGGTGGAAGAGACTTAACATAGAAAGGTAAAACTGAGTATTGGGATCTGCTGTAACAACTCTGAGCTATAGGTGATGCTGTTGGTGTGCCAAAACTGGAGCACTTAATCCAGAAGCATAAATTGCATTCTGTTCTTGAGGGACCAGTAGATTAGCTACTTACAATGAACTGTATGCTCAGTCAGAAAACAATCTGTTATTAGCAATACACATTGTCTCTTAACTTTGTTAATCCACATTTCCTATTTCTGTAGTTACAAGTGGAGGTACTACAGGTTTCACTGAAGAGATGGCTGAAGTGTATGGATTAGCTGAAGGAATGAAGACGTGGATAGTAAGTTTCATAACAGGTGACATTTTCCTTCACCTAATTTATGTGTGCCTCTTTCCTTTTCGAGTAGTACAGCTGAGGTTATATAGTGGATGTACTTCATTTTCAAAGAGCCTTGATAAGCCAAGTTAGGTGATCTAAATAGCCATATGAACTGTCTGTAAAATGAAACAGTCAAGATTAAAGGCTGCAATGCAGACTTGTGAAAGGTGGGAAGTAATGTTCTGAATGGATCAGGACCCGGAATCAGAAAAAAAAAGTGCTATCATTGGCACTGAGGAAAACTGTGATAAACTCTAGGATATTAATGATTTTGCAGATTGGCCATGTAGGTGGCAAATTAATTTCTGTGTACTAAAGGGTGAGATGATACACTTTGGTTGGAGAAATAGAGAGATTACATACTGATTGGAAAATGGATTCATGGACAAGGCGATCAGCATTTACAAAGACCATAAGCATTTACTAATTAATAAAAACACACAGGACGTCAACAAGATCATAAATACAAAAAAAGCACTGGGATTCATTGCTGTAGGAGTAAAATTGAAAAACAGGTAAGTTGTTTTGAACTTGCTTTGAGCATTGGTTTAACCACACTTGAGTGCTGGCCTCCATTTTACCGACATAATACAGTAGCATTGGAGAGGTGCACAGAGGATCACAAGTACTATCAACTTGCCATGATCATAACTGTTGGGAAAGGATAAACAGATTGGGATTAGAACAGAAAGGAGAAGTAGAAGGGCTGAGGTTAAAAGGTGAACTGATTAAGATTAAATTTTTTTTAGATTAGATTAAATTCCCTACAGTGTGGAAACAGGCCCTTTGGCCCAACCAGCCCACCATGACCTTCCGAAAAGTAACCCACCCAGGCCCATTTCCTTCTGACCTAATACTATCGGGCAACTTAACATGGCCAATTCACATGACCTGCACATCTTTGGACTGTGGGAGGAAACCGGAGCACCTGGAGGAAACCCATGCAGACACGGGGAGAATGTGCAAACTCCACACAGACAGTCACTCAAGGCTGGAATCAAACCTGGGACCCTGGTACTGTGAGGCAGCAGTGCTAACCACAGCCACCGTGCTGCCCCAAAGGTCTTAAAAATTGAGGAGATTAATAGTGAAGATACTCCTACTTTAAGGAAACATAATCATTATCTTATATAGACAGTGGTCATTATAAATCGTGGTGAGATTAAACTTGACCCAGGAAGTGGTTAAAATGTGAATTTCTCAAACACAAGCAGCGGTTGAGATGAATAACATGGATGATTTTAAAGAGAAGGTACATGCACAAGGTAGAAATCAATGGAATGGTTGCTGGGTAGGGTTAGACAGAAGAGGATGAAAAGGTTTGTGCAGGACATATGCACTTGCATAGAGCAATAGGACCGAAAGGGTTCTCTGCTCTGTGTCCCACATAATTGTATTTCTGTGCTAAGTTTAGAGAAGTGAAATAATTACAGAATAATTGGACAGTGGACAAGAGAACAATCTTAAAGGCTTCTCTTTGGTCCTCATTAAAGGTCTTTGTAAGAAATCTTTTTCTGTGAAACCTAGGGAATTTAGAGGAGAGGAACAGATGATGTAAGTACAATGTGGGCATGTATCCAGCACTTCAGACCCCCGCCCATTATGGGAGCGTATACATTTTGAAATGTCACATTGGTTAACAGGGATTTTCTGTTAAATAAGGCATCTTCTATGCCATTTCTCATGGATATTTTGCAACAGACATGTATCGGCACTATTTCAAAAGATTGAGAAATAATATTGCCACACTGTAGATGTGTGACTGTTAGTTACCTCGCAATGCATTTAGTTACATTAATGTATCAAGAAAAAAAACAGAAACTGTACTTGAGCATTGTTGAAAAAAGTCACAAAGTTTTTCATTTTGCAATTATCAGGACATTCACAGGAAATACCCAAGGGCAAACAACTTTCATATTGTGAGGGAGGAGCTTTCTGATTGGTAGAGATGCTACCATGAAATATGCACCAGTTAATTATGTCTGAAGAAGGGCTTGTGCCCAAAACGTCGATTCTTCTGCTCCTCGGATGCTGCCTGGCCTGCTGTGTCTTTCCAGCACCACATTTTTCAATTATGTCTGACAGTCAACTGTAGATTTTGTTTAATTTTCTAAGCAAGCCAGGTTGATTCTGGTTCAGGCATTGGCCTGAGAATGAACCATAGAATGTCTGTCAGTATTCTGTTGTGTTGAAATAACTGCAATGCATGTACACAGTGTCTAATATTAGAAATGATTCTGCAATTGGACAACATTTGTTTCATAATCCTGAGTGAGAAGAATTAACCTGATGACCTATCCAGTAAGCATGGTGTATTTTTAAGCGCAGGAAGCTTCATGTTTTAACACATTATGTCCTGTTCTTTGCAAACAGACTGGAAATGTACACTATTGAACCTTTTTTAACGTGGTAAAATAGGTGACAGCCATTTTCTGGTTTGTTCCTCAGGGGTAATACCTTCACCAATCTGCCATGTTTAAAAATTTAAACAAAGCTTGCCATTTAACTGCCAGCCATCATTTATTGGCTGATTCTCCTGCAATGCCCCCACCAATCAGAATCCACTAGCTAACCAATTGGCATTTTCCTCTCACATGATGTAGATATTGTTTTCCCTTTGATATTTCTTGCACATGATCCTGACGAGCCCAAGATGAAATGCTTCTTCCCAGTAATACTCAAATTGTGTGCTACCAAATAACTGCACAATATAATTTTGGTTTCTTGTTACAGGGCTGACAGTTTCATTGCAGTAGACCTTAATCTGATGTTGTTAGTTATTTGTCTTGAGTTTAAGAGAAACAAATATGATCAGGAGTGGAAGTTAAGTACCTCATTTTAATGATAGATGAATTGAGAAGCAGGATGCTGTTGAATGCCAAGGGCATGTCTTTGCAGTACTTGGTGTTTGAAATGCTCATTGTTTGACACTTGTGCACCATGAATGGTACCTGCCACTCAGACTGTACCAAGGTCAGGAGCTGAGTGCTTCTCGTGAAACCCAGAACTGAACATTAACAAGGAGCAGACTGATGGCATAAAGTGCTGCTTGATGATTATGTTGAAGATTTGACCGCCACTGATTGGGAGAGCTTTCCAAGTTTAAAAGTTTCTTCTATAAGAAAGATGAATAGATCTGAAGGCCAAAACTAGTTGTTTCAGGGCAATATTATTGAGTGACTTATAAACTTCATTGCTGGGCTGACATGTATATTATTTTCTGAAAGTAACTAGATAACTTAGTTCTTGGGTGTATCCATATACCACCCTTAATGCAATAAAATACTGAAGAGTTAGCAAACAAAGTTTGACCCTTAGCCATTCCTGAAGAAAGGTTTATGCCCGAAACGTTGATTCTCCTGTTCCTTGGATGCTGCCTGACCTGCTGCGCTTTCCAGCAACACATTTTCAGCTCTGATCTCCAGCATCTGCAGTCCTCACTTTCTCCCCTTAGCCATATAAACCATATTAACGCAAGTGAGTTAAAGCAAACACCAGTCAAGCGTGGTGACTCGATTATTCTGACTGTATGATCTTGCGTGGATTAATTTTTTTTTCCTTGGTCCCCACCTCTCTCTATCAAGATGGAACGTAAACAGAAATATCTTATGATGCTGAGCGATAAAGAGGTACAAGACGACAGCAAGATGAATCCAGACAGTATCAGTGAGTAAATCTATCCATCAGCTTAAACAAATGAACTCTACTGTGATAATTCCAGTGACTAAATGGTTCTATAACTGCATTGACTTCAGGGTCTGGATAAAGAGACCTGCTGTTGAACATCATGGGCTAATATCCTTGTGATAGAGTCAGGGCTGCATCTTTAAAAAAATATAATGAAGGGTGACATTGTACATGAAAATAAGGACATGGTGAATATGCTAAATAATCACTCTGCATCAGTATAGCCAGTCGATGAAGTGTTCAACCTTCCTACAAAAGGGGCGGCACGGTGGCACAGTGGTTAGCACTGCTGCCTCACAGCGCCAGAGACCCGGGTTCAATTCCCGCCTCAGGTGACTAACTGTGTGGAGTTTGCACATTCTCCCTGTGTCTGCGTGGGTTTCCTCCGGGTGCTCCGGTTTCCTCCCACAGTCCAAAAATGTGCAGGTCAGGTGAATTGGCCACGCTAAATTGCCCGTAGTGGTAGATGTAGGGGTAAATGTAGGAGAAGGGGTATGGGTGGGTGCGCTTCGGCGGGTCGGTGTGGACTTGTTGGGCCGAAGGGCCTGTTTCCACACTGTAAGTAATCTAATCTAAAACTGATATTGAATCGAAGACAGAGACTCGCTCAGATCGATAAAAGCAAAATAACTGTAATGTAGAAAGTAACAAGCAGCAGCAACAGCACCCCACAACCAGAGTTTATTCTTTCACAGGGTTTTAAAGAAAGCAAAGAAATATTACAGATACTGTAAATATAATCTTCTAACTCTCTCTTGTGTAACTTTGGGTTAAAAATTGTGCGCTCCACTATCTAAGGAAGTTGAGAGAAGGAAACGAGAGGATTATAGATCTGGTATCCTGACCTCTCTTATCGTGAAATTGCTGGAGTCTGCAGTTGAGGATGACATGTCTGAATGTAGGAACACTAGTAGGCCATTCAGCCTGTGGGGTCTGTTTCACCATTTACTGAGCTCATGGCTGATCTATGGGCTGACTCTTTGGCCTATATCCCTTAATACCTTTGTTTAACCAAAACAAATCTATCTCAGATTTAAAATTAACAACTGATTCAGCATCCTGTGGTGTTTGTGGAAGTGAGTTCCATACATCTTGTCACCCTTTGTGTAGAGCTGCTTCTGAACATCTCTCTGCAATGGACTGGCTCTAACTCTCAGACTCTGCCCCTGGTTCTAGAATCTCCAACAAGTGGAAATAGGTTATTTTTATTTACCTTGTTTTTTTCTTGTAAATATTTTGAAGACTTCAATCAGATTACCGGTTAATCTTCTAAATTCTAGAGAAAACCAGCTAATTTGTATATTCTCTCCTCCAACATAACCCCTGAAGACCAAGTATCATTCTTGTAAACCTGTATTGTACTCCATCGATGGCCAATGTATCTTTCCTAAAGTGTGCCCAGATCTGCTCTCAGTACTCCAAGTGGGGTCTAACCAAGGTTTTGTAGGACTGCAGTATAATTTCTGCATCTTTGTACTCCAGACCTTGAGATCTAAACCTTCCATTAGCCTTTTTGAGTATTTCTGTGCCTGTTCATGACATTTTAAAGACTGAAGCACCTGAACCCCAAGTCCTTTTGAACATCCATTGTATTTAATTTCACAGCATCTAGAAAATACCCTGATCTATCCTTTTTAAATCCATTACGGATACCCTCATGCTGCTTGCATTGAACTCTGTCTGCCACAGTTTTGCCCATTCACTTTGTGTGTGCAGCCTAAATTTGTGTCATCAGCAAATTTGGATAATGTGAATAATTCTGAATAATTGAGTATGTAACACACTCAATTGGGGATACCACTGGTCACATCCTGCAGCTTTAAGTTTCTACTCATTAACCCCTACTTTGTGTCACCTGTCACTCAGCAATTTCCGAGCAATGACAGTAAACTGCCCTCAATTCTGTGGGCTTTTAGATTAGATTAGATTAGATTCCCTGCAGTGTGGAAACAGGCCCTTTGGTCCAACGCATCCACACCGACCCTTCGAAGAGTAACCCACCCAGACCCATTTCCCTCTGTCGAATGCACCTAACACTATGGGCAATTTAGTATGACCAATTCACCTGACCTGCACATCTTAGGATTGTGGGAGGAAACCCGCGCAGGCGCGGTGAGAAGGTGCAAACTCCACACAGCCAGTCGCCCGAGGCTGGAATCGAACCTGGGTCCTGGCGCTGTGATGCTGCAGTGCCGTCGGGGGATTAGCTCAAATGGTGGCTCGCTCACTTAGCATGCGAGAGGTAGTGGGATCGATGCCCACATTCTCCCATTTGGTTTGTGTCAGGAAGTAATCAAACCTCTTGATCTAACATCTGACACAATGAAGCTGCCTTCTAATTCTGCTCTGTGCTGCACCCAGCACCTGAATGACCCCTGGCTATTTTTGATCTGACCGATGCTCGGCTTTTGCTGTAGCCTGTTATGTGAGGCTTCGTCAAATGCCTTTGGGGCGTCCATAAAGCAACAGCCGTAGACATTCCCCTGTCCACTGCCTTAGTCACCTCTTCAAAACATTCAATGAGGTTTGTTATACATGCTGCTGTCCCTGATTAACTGAAAAAGTTTCAAGGAATTAAGTTATCCCATCTTTAATTATATATGCTAACAATTACACTACCACAAAATCTTGAAGCGTTTATCCCTCAGTAAGTTAGTGGGTGGTAAAATATATTTATATTTGGAAAAGGATGGGCTTATCAGTGATAGGTAACATGGTATTGTGCGGAGGCGATCGTGCCGTACCAACTTAAGAGTTCTTTGAGGAAGTGACCAAGTTGATAGATGAAGGAAGGGCTGTTGATGTCATATACCTGGACTTTAGTAAGGCGTTTGATAAGGTTCCCCATGGTAGGCTAATGGAGAAAGTGAAGTCACATGGTGTGCAGGGTGTTCTAGCTAGATGGGTAAAGAACCGGCTGAGCAACAGGAGACAGAAAGTGGTAGTTGAAGGGAGTTTCTCGAAATAGAGAAAGGTGACCGGTGGTGTTCCACAGGGGTCAGTATTGGGGCCACTGTTGTTGGTGATATACATAAATGATCTGGAAGAGGGCACTGTTGGTCTGATCAGCAAGTTTGCAGATGACACTATGATTGGTGGACTCGCAGAAAGTATCGGGGACTGATAACCAGACTGACAGAAAGCATAGATAAACCTGAGAGTTGGGCGGACAGTTGGCAGATGGAGTTCAATCCAGGCAAATGTGAGGTGATGCATTTTGGGAAGTCTAATTTTTGAATGAACTATCTTGTAAATTAAAGAGCCTTTTGTACCCTGAAGGTGGCTGCACAGGTGGCTAGAGTGGTCAAGAAGGCATATGGTATGTTTGCCTTCATCGGGCGGGGTGTTGAGTATAAGAGCAGGTCATGTTAAAATTGTATAAGACATTGGTTCAGCTGCATTTAGAATACTGTGCACAGTTCTGGGTCATTACCAAAAGGATGTGGACCCTTTGGAGAGGGTGCAGAGAAGATTTGAGGATGTTGCCTGGTATGACAGGTTCTAGCTATGAAGAGAGGCTGAGTAGGTTAGGTTTCATTAGAAAACAG
The DNA here is from genome assembly GCF_047496795.1 of Chiloscyllium punctatum. NCBI lineage: Eukaryota > Metazoa > Chordata > Chondrichthyes > Orectolobiformes > Hemiscylliidae > Chiloscyllium > Chiloscyllium punctatum. Next base: position 46,786,133 of record NC_092757.1, on the reverse strand, counting down.
GAGATTGAGGTGGGGCCATATTGAGGTTGACAAAATCATGAAGGGTATAGACAGGGTGGATAGAGATAAGCTTTTTCCCAGGGTGAGTGATTCAATAACAAGAGCTCACGAGTTCACGGTGAGAGATGAAAAGTTTAAGGGTAGATACACGTGACAAGTACTTTACACAGAGGGTGGTAGGTGCCTGGAATGCATTACCAGCAGAGGTGGTAGAGGCAGGCATGGTAGATTCATTTAAGGTGTGTCTGGACAGATGCATGAGTAGGTGGGGAGCAGAGGGATACAGATGCTTAGGAATTGGGAGATAGGTTTAGACAGTGGATTTGGATCGGCTCAGGCTTGGAGGGCCGAAGGACCTGGGCTGTAAATTTTCTTTGTTCTTCTAGCTAATCAGATCCAGTGTCTGTTTTTAAAGAAGAGGTTATGTCTGATAAAACTTTCAGTTTTTAAAGAAGTTATTAACCTTGTGAAAATAGAGGAAATATCTGTAATGTTATCCATGTCTGTAACAGATTGATAGCTAGGTTTGAAGCACATGAAATTAAAAGTAGAGTTCTGATATGGTTAGGAAATTGACTGGGTGGCAGGAGACTGTGTGACAGAATATTGGGCAGGATCTCTTTTTGTCAGGATGTGACTAATAGTGTTCTGCATGGATCTCTGTTGAGTCCTCATCCGTTAACACTATTTATCAACAATTTAAATGCTGGGGTAGCTTGCCACATAGCAGATTTGCCTGTGTTGCAAATATTTGCAATATAAGAAATAACATTTGAAGTTCTTGAGAAAATTTGTTGCTTGGGTCGTAAATGAGGTTAAACGCTAATCCTCGTAAATGAGGTTGTTGACTTGCTCGCTGAGCTGGTAAGCTTGTTTGCAGATCTTTCATTGCCATACTAGGTAACATCATCGGTGAGCCTCTGGTGAAGCGTTGGTGTTCTATCCAGCTTTCTATTTATCTATCTATGCTGGTGTGCTGAGGTGGGTGATATCATTTCCAGTTTTGTTTATTAATGGTTAGTATATGGGCTCTAACTCTACATGTTTGTTAGTGGAGTTCCGGGTTGAGTGCTAGGCTTCCAGGAATTCCGATGCTTGTCTCTGTTTGGTTGTCCAAAGATGGATATGTTGTCCCAGTTGAATTGGTGTCCTCCTTTGTCCATGTATGGACACAAGTGATCGTTGATCATGTCTCTTGGTGGCTAGTTGGTGTTCAATTCTTTAATATCCATAGGTATCCAAAGGAGTAGTGGTCAAATCATTCATAATGAACAGTTTTTAATCTTGTTATTGCTCTGATATGGTAAAAGCAAGAAGTAATTTTTGAAGTGTACTTCATAATTTTTGTTGTTTCCTTTCTCTATTAGTTTTCACCATCCCTTTACTTCACAGCTAAGCAGGGACCATGCTTAATCATTTCTAATAGTGAGGATTTTTAAATACACTAGCCTTACAGTAATCTTGGATCAGTGCAAGATGTCACAGCAAATGTAACCCTTTGCGGTATAATGTTCCAGATTGGTTGTGAAGTCAAGTTGTGTTTCTGTGCGTCATTTAGTTTTGTGCTTGCTAAGGTCTTTTTTTGAGTAAAATTCAACATGTTTAATAAAATATTAAATAAGTGTTTTAATAAAATATTTAGTCAGTTAGATTTGTTTGTGGAATAAGTTATCTTTTGTCTGTGCATGAGGATGATATTCAGAAATAGATTTTTGATGTGGTGTAAAATTTTTGTTAGTTTGTAATCTACTTCAAAGAACTGCATTTTTATAAATTCTGTTTTTATTTTAATTATTGCTGTAAATTTAAAGATGCAAATAAAGTTTTATTTTTAAACTTACACTTGTAGATGAAAACTGGATTGAAAAGAGCTTTTTGCTACTAAAGTTTTCACCTTTCCCAACAAAAATTGCTGGATCTTCATCTGATTTTAAGAGGATTGATATTTTGCAAGAACAGAATGAGGTTTTGGCCAGGGCCACCGATTCACCAGCACAGCATGTTACTTCTGAGTCCACGGTGTCCCAGGATCTTGGTGCATCATCACAGAACACAGCGGCAGAAAAGCCCCAACAAGCAATCCCGGATACCACAGCTCCAAGGGATGATCTTGATAATACTGTTCCACCCCAAAATGAGAGTCCCGCTTCTTCAGTGAGCACAACGCCCAGTGAGAACTTTGTTTCTCCTTATGTTGATCTTCCTTCCCCATTCAGCTCAAAAGCCAAGCCTGCTTTCGGTAAAGGTCGACTTCGGCTACTTTCACTCAGGTCCATGGAGGAATTTAAAATGGTCCTCGTCCAAGACAAATATCCAATTTTGAAGAACATTTTAGATTTCATGAAAGATTCCAACATTTCTTCTGAAAGGTAAGAGGGATAGGTCTTTATATGTTCAACCAAAGGACCTTGTATGAAGATAGATTGGGGAGGTTTAGAACTGCTCGCCTTGGAGAAGAGAAAATTGAGAGTTAATCTGGAAATGGTACTTCCAGTAATGAAGATTAATTACACTCCCGAAAGAATCCAGAATGATTTAAAGTAACTGGATAAAGAAGTAAAATAAATGAGTGAAAACTTGCTCATGCAGAGAGTTGTTAAGGTTTGGTGTGCACTGCCTGAGTGTGTGGTGGAGGCAGGTTCAATCCCGGCACTCAAAAAGCACACGCAGAGAGCAGTGCGTGTATGGAATGATACGCTAGAGGAGGTGGTGAAGACTGGTACAGATACAGCATTTAAAAGGCATCTGGATGGGTACATGAATATGATATGGGCCAAATGCTGGCAGATGGGACCAGATTACTGTAGAATACCTGGTTGGCACAGGCGAGTTGGACTGAAGCACTGTTTCCGTGCTGTACAGCTCTATGACTCTAAACGAAGTTACTGTTTTTTTGAAAAGGAAGATTGTGCAGGTTTACAGGGAGAGAGCGGGTGAATAACACAAAATAAGGTTCATTCGCATTTCAAGGAGAATGTCAGTAGGTAATTTAGTGGTTAAGCGGGAAAATAGAAGGAAATATAAACTGAAACTGATGTTTTTTCTCTTTTAATCTAAACTTAATTTAGCAACCCACAGGTGCAGTATAATAATGCTGCTTTGAGAGATTGTACTCAGGTGGTCTTTCAGAAGCAGTCATTACAGGGGCTGGAGGGGGAGAAGACAGATGGAAGAAAGGGAGATAATTAGCAGTTTCATGGTAGCTTTGGTCATAAGATCAAACTGCTGGGGAGAGCTGCCTGTGTTTTTATGACTGTGCCCACTTCCAGATATAAATTAGATACTAAGGATAAGAGATTATGTTTGAGACGCAATACAAACTCTGATTTGCAAATGTTAATTTGACCGCAAACTTGAATGCTGTTGGCCAATAGTAACTTGCATTCATGAGCAGTTCAATGTGATAAAGCCAGCTAATTGTTGAGAATAAGCTGAAACTGTTCTAGAGGTTTGTTGATTTAGAGGATATTAGATTCTTACATTGAAGAAAGAAGCCACTTTAACTCGTCATGCCTGTATTGGCTCTTTGTAAAAGCTATCCAACTAGAGAAGTGATTGAACTTGTAACTTGAGTCCCACTGAATTCCAATGTGACAAAAATTGAAGATCTGGGTTGATCACTGCTGTCTTGGTCACCATTAGGTTTTGATGTGCCAGCAGATCTTTGAGGTCTTTTATTTTTATATGAGACTTTTAATGTACAAATGGAATGTTGAAGATATGGGTTTCACGTGATGCATGCTGTCACTCAGCCACACTGAGGAAGAACCTCATGGGGATGCACCAATCAGAGATCAAATACCCATTGCGCAGTCAGGAAGGAGTGATTTGAGAGGATCACAAGCTATTCAGCAACGAGTGGGGCAGACACTGCCTTGGAACTAGATGGTGCACTACATCATATTTGATCCAATGAATTGTTACAGTTGTAAAAAAGTGTTGTGCTGTACACCATATTTACATTCTTTTGTGTTCAACTTGGCCAATATTTATGTGTGTTCACACTACATGAGGATGGCAATGGAGCAAGCATTCTGTCCTGGTATTAGGTGTACAGTGATCTATGCTGAGTGAGAACAGTGAAGCACTTTGTACTGACAAAAAGCAGCTTCAATCATAACAATAGAAATCCTTTGTAGTGTCTTACAGGTTTTGTCTATGAGGAAGGCACAGGCCAAGAGCATCACTGATGTTCTGCATGCAGTCACTGAATGCCTACAATCACTTGGGCAACCTCATATCTTCCAGATCTTCTGCATTCTCTTTTTACAGGAAGTATTAGCCTGCCAGAAGGAATTGACCAGGTAAGCAACTAAACTTGACCTTTTGAACTTAAACCATATCTCACAATGATTAAGCAACCAAAAACGTGATTTCTAATTTAAAGCATTTGGGATGTTTTCATTGCAGGCATGGTTATTTATCTTGAGGGGTCCCATCGGATGATATGCTATTTATTAACAAATTGTCAGTGTTGTTTATCTGTATTTTTTATTTGCTGTTGAGTAAATATAGACTTTGTATGATTTACTTTGGAATTTTTATCAGAAACAAGATGGTAGGTGCAGAGGATCAATGCTTTGCATCTTCCTATCTTCCTTGTTCTTTAAAGTCACTGTAATGCATTTTTAAGAATAGTAACTATATTGTTACGGTAGTTGAAGAAAGATTATCCCCCCTCATGGAGTAATCCAGAGCATTAGAGGCCTTAGTTTAAAATTAGAGCTAGGAATGGTAGAGTGTACTTTACCCAAAGGGCTACGGAAATCTGGAACAATTGCCTTCAAAGGAAATTCAAGATCACTTGAAAGTTTCAAAGCTGACATCAATCGATATTTGTAACTGAAAACAATTCAGGTATGTGACATCAGTGCAGGTAAATTACATGTTATAGGTTCGTTTTCTAATTGAGTGACAGAACAGGCTCCAGGATCTGAGCATCAATCGTAGATTGGTTGGGCACCGCAAGAGACCATTCCCTTTGAAGAGCATCTTGACTACTACTACTTCTCCACATTTTCTCCATATCCCAACATTTGTACTCCTTTCATGTGCTTTGTCAATTCCCTTTTAAAAGCTGCAATTAAATCTGTGTCCACTACACTCTGAGCTACTATATACCAGAATCTAACCACTTACTGTATTTTTTAAAAAATGCTTCTAACCTCTTTTGGTTCTTGACATTTCTGCTAACTGGAGCAGTTTCTCTCTACCTAGTTAAAAATCTCACAACTCCAAGTTATAATCCAACAGGTTTATTTGGAAGCATTAGCTTTCAAAGTACTGCTGCTTCATCAGGTGGTTATAAACCAAGAAGGTTGTTGATTTAAAGGATATTAGATTCCTACACTGAAGAAAGAAGCCATTTTAACTCGTCATGCCTGATGAAGGAGCAGCGCTCTGAAAGCTAGTGCTTCCAAATAAACCTGTTGTACTACAACCTGGTGTTGCGTGATTTTTAACTTTCTACACCCCAGTCCAACACCGGCATCTCTAACTCATCTCTCTACCTACTCTGTCACGAATCCATGTGTCAGGAAGAACTCTATCAAATTGCCTTTTAATTCTATCCGTGCTAAGGAGAGCTGAAGTCTGACATCCCTGGGACCATTCTTTTTCTGTCTTCTGTAGAAAGCGTTCATAATTGAGTCTGAACCAGTGTTTAGTAAGTGTTCATTAGCACTTCCTTGCTAGTTTAATCCATGTCTGTATAAAGCCCGGGGACTTGCGTACCTCTGTAAGCACTTTCTCGAGTTGCCCTGCTGCCTTCATAGCTTTGTATATACAAGCTTCCATGTTCCTCTGCTTCATCCCCTTTTTGAAATTTGTCTATTCTTAGACTGTTGTAATTGAAGCAAAAGGAGACCATAATGAAAATATAAGAATCATGACACTAGAATAAGCTTCCTTGATGACTCTGCTTTGACATCTTAAAACATTGGAGAAAGTGAGGACTGCAGATGCTGGAGATCAGTTTCAAAGAACATTTCTGAGAACACCTCTGGGACACCTGCACCAACCAACCCAACTGCCCCGTGGCGGGACACTTTAACTCCCCCTCCCACTCCACCAAGGACATGCAGATCCTTGGCCTCCTCCATCGCCAGACCATGGCAACACAACGCCTGGAGGAAGAGCGCCTCATCTTCCGCCTAGGAACCCTCCAACCACAAGGGATGAATGTAGATTTCTCCAGCTTCCTCATTTCCCCTCCCCCCCCCCCCCCCCCCCCCACCTTATCCCAGTCCCAACCCTCGGACTTAGCACCGCCTTGACCTGCAATCTTCTTCCTGACCTCTCCGCCCCCACCCCTCTCCAGCCTATCACCCTCACCTTAACCTCCTTCCACCTACTGCATTCCAACGCCCCTCCTCCCTACCTTTTATCTTAGCCTGCTTGGCACACTTTCCTCATTCCTGAAGAAGGGCTCCTGCCTGAAACGTCGATTCTCCTGATCCTTGGATGCTGCCTGACCTGCTGCGCTTTTCCAGCAACACATTTTTCAGCATCTTAAAACATTGCTGATTTCACTGCCAGACACTGTGCTGTCTTTGTAAATAACTTCCTGTTGTGGCAGTTGGAGTGCTTTAGGTTACACAAGCAGATGGCCTTGTATTCACATGCAGGCAACCAATATTAAGCATATATTAGACTCTTCACATGATTTAGCTCTAGGATGCTGTTGTCTTTAAGTGTCTGCTTTTCATTGTGGGAATCATGTTATTACCTGTTGGCAGTTCAGTTAACTATAGGAATGTATCATTTGAGCCCAGTTTCGTCCTTGACAGATGCATATTCTGAAGGTTTTCCAGGCACTAGAGGGTAAGAGACTGGTGGGGTACTGGAAACCTGCTTTTATCGCCCCCATTCATTGCTTTGTTTCAGCTGAGGAATAATGTATCCAACAAGCATGTATTTACTGAGCCACTGCAATTGGCTAGCAAGGCACAGGCTGGAAATTGAATGTGCATCTTCTGATTTCTTTGCACATTGCTTTCACTCACTCCAGCCAAAGTAAATACACCATGGGCCATGCATTGGAAGTTATTTTTATTTGTAGTTAGTTGTCACATATGTACTTATGCCACCCATTGATGTAAAAGCCATTTTATAGTGACTGTGTTTTGTTTCGATTTGATTCAGAATAGTCCTTGTACTTTATATAAGCAAGTTACCAATTTTTTGATAGTGCTGAGTACTCATACAGATAGTGACCATGTGTGGGGTGTGTGTGTGTGTAAGAGAGGCGGCAGATGGAGTTGGCGGCCAAAGAAGCTTGCCTTTTCTATGCATTTTATTATAAGCATTTTGTTAAAAATCTAATAAAGTTGCCATTCATTATTTCTCAGCCAAATGTGCTTAACCCCCTTTCTCTTTTCCTGATGTCACACATCATTCAATGCAATATTGTACACTGTTTTCTCTGGAGATACATGCCTTGGGGAAGGTGGAAGTAAATAACAAGGATGAAAAGAAAAGAGAAGGACATTTTAAGTGCTTTCCCCTCGAAGTGAGATTTTGGTTTGGTTTAGCGTGACCTGTTAGTAAAATCATGAAGTATTTTCAAATATAAAAATTTATTGGAGAATTTGGAGTCTGAAGTCTAGTGAAACAAAATTAATTGTTAAATATTGTCAACTCCACACTTAAAAAAAAATCATTGATTCTGGAATTCCTTTGATGCTAAAAGGGAAAGTAAATGATAGGAATATGACAGACCTAGATTGGATTAATGAGTTTCTTATCACTGTACTGTCATGTCTGAGCCAGTGAATTGCTATATCAGCAAGCACTTCTATTAACACCCTATGGCAGTGTATCCTGAACTCTGACTCTGTGTGACCCCGGTTTGAGGCTTGGAAATTGTTGTAACCCATGATTGAGAGCTGTTTTAACTTGGTTAGAGTGTGGCATTGGCAATTGCTGCCTCTGAGCTCTTAACCCCACTTGAGGTCCTGGTATCCACCTTGGGAAGTCCTGCCCTCAGATGGAGTTTGTCAGAACCAGGGAATTTGTCAGGTTTAACTTCTAATCCTTTCTCAATGTTTTTTTTTCCTGGTGATTGTAATTGTATAAAGTTCCTCTTTCCCTTTCACGTTTTGATTCAAAATTATTTCAGAGATATCATTTATACCCTCTTCAATGAAGACCGAAGCAAATTCATTTGCTATATTTCTGTTTTCTCTTATTACTTTTCCCAGGCATACACTCCAAGGCGCTACTCTCATTTTCTTAACTTACTCTCTCCATTTTCATCTAGCTGTAGAAACTTTACCTAACTTCCTCTCTCACTCTAATTTCTCCATCTTTATTAACCTTCTAACCATTCTTTATATTCTGTCAAATCTTCTAACTTGGAACTTGAAATTATCAATATTTTCCTTAAGTTTGATACTCTCAAGTTCCTCAGTTGTTCACAGATGCTGCTTCCTGACTGGAATGTATATTAATTAAGTATTTTGAAACAGTTCCTTAAATGCCTGGCACAGCATCTTTCGTGAACTATCCCTTACCTATTTTCCCAGTTCACTTTAGCCAGCTTGATTATCATGCCTTCATAATTGTCCTTAAAGTTAAAAACATTAGTATTAAATCTACTTTTCTCTTCAGACTGAATGTGAATTTCCAAGATGATATGATCACTGCTAACCTTACGATGAGATTATTAATTATTCCTGTCCTTTATGACATTGCCAGTTTCAGCATGCTCTCTCAACTTTTTCTAGTTAATTTATGGAAACTTCCCCAAAATTGGGCCCCCCCCAATTTTGTTTGAAACTCTCTCTGCTATTTTAGCTATACAACTTGCTAGAATATTGAACTTATGTGGTAAAGACTGTCCCAACTGCATACTCTGTACACCAATGCACCAGCAATAACTTTCAAGCCATCCCCAGACAGTGTCAAGCACAGTTCCCATTTACAACTGAAATGTGTAAAGGGTAATATTTGACCCATTGTTGCTTTAAATTGCTTACTGGACATGCGACAAAGCCTTTCCTATCCTTTAAAGGAGAAACACACAATCAGGTTGTGCAACTTGAGCTGTTATTATGACGGAGCTTCCCAACTTAGCAAAGGAAAAATCAGATGAAGATCATCCCAACAGTACAGCTCCCACATTCCCTGGTACTATTGCCAGTCTCTTATGAACCAACATCCACTTCTGTCTCCCCAGTCTTACAGCCCACACTCATTCTCTAATTTTATTTATTGTCAATTTTCTCATGCAGACATCATGACCTCTGACGACCTATTTTTTATTTTAACTGGTAGTTGCTCACACCGACTTTCCTAGTTCCACTTGTGTCAACGGTGTCTATGTGGCAGATCATGTTAACATTGTACAACACATTGGTTCGGCCGCATTTACAAGACTGTGTATAGTTCTGGTCGCCACATTACCAAAAGGATGTGGACACTTTGGAGACGGTGCAGAGAAGGTTTACGAGGATGTTGCCTGGTATGGAAGGTGGTAGCTCTGAAGAGAGGTTGTGTAGGTTAGGATTGTTTTCATTAGAAAAAAGGAGATTGAGGGGGACCTGATTGAGGTCTACAAAATCATGAAGGGTATAGACAGGGTGGATAGAGATCAGCTTTTTCTCAGGGTGAAGGATTCAATAATGAGAGGTGGAAAGTTTCAGGGGATACACGCGGCAAGTACTTCACACAGAGGGTGGTAGGTGCCTGGAGCACATTGCCAGCAGCGGTGGTAGAGACAGGCATGATAGATTCATTTAAGATGCGTCTGGACAGGTGCATGAGTCGTTGGGGACCAGAGGGATACAGGTGCTTAGGAATTGGGCGACAGTTTAGACAGTGGATTTGGATCAGCTCAGGCTTGGAGGGCCGAAGGACCTGTTCCTGGGCTGTAGATTTTCTTTGTTCTTTGTTCTTTGTTCTTTATATCGACTGTGACACTGGGTCATCTTTCTCTGTTGCAGCAATTCGTGATATCAGGAAAGTAGCGTAGCTGAGTGATCTCTCTTATGAAGGACGCTGTATAATTTGTACTGTCTCATCTTAACATTATATTCCTGTTGACTCCCTCCACGTGAATGGCTTCCTTTACCTTCGTACCATGTTCAGTTTGCTCATCCAGCCTGTAGCTCCTGCTTTTGTCCATGCACGTTGTCCCATGTGTCCTTGAACCTGTTGGGCAATTGCAAGGTCTGAGGCTTCTCAACTCCTCCTTGTTCTCCTTACCTGTTCTACTTGTCGATACACCTTCCTGTCCATAACCACTGATTAAATCAGAAGACACTATCCTCAGGGGTGTGATTTCATCCCAGAGAAAAGTGTCCAAGTAACTTCCCCTGCCACTGCACTGCCCATAGTTCAATGTCCAGCTCTGAGCCGAAGCTCCTCAATCTGCTAACCCTCACTACAGACATCATTGCCCTGGATCATACCAGTGTCCAGGCGCTACCATGTTCTGCAGTCATGACACATCATCTGACCTGCCATCCAAATTGAGTTAATTAACTTATTATTTTTGCTTAATTTATATTTTATAAACTCTACAACTCCCAATAGATTTTATTACTTCCAATAAACTTGCCGAATCGAACTTTGCAATTACTAACAAATTACCTGAATCATGAAAGAAAAATGAACAAAGTACTCATCAACTAATCTGTTTCCCTGTGACATTGCACTTTTGATTTTTTTTTTATTTCTCCCAAAGTGATCAGTTCACAGTCTGAGTCCCCAGCTCCAGCCCAGTCCCCAGCTCCAGCCCAGTCCCCAGCTCCAGCCCAGTCCCCAGCTCCAGCCCAGTCCCCAGCTCCAGCCCAGTCCCCAGCTCCAGCCCAGTCCCCAGCTCCAGCCCAGTCCCCAGCTCCAGCCCAGTCCCCAGCTCCAGCCCAGTCCCCAGCTCCAGCCCAGTCCCCAGCTCCAGCCCAGTCCCCAGCTCCAGCCCAGTCCCCAGCCCCAGCCCAGTCCCCAGCCCCAGCCCAGTCCCCAGCCCCAGCCCAGTCCCCAGCCCCAGCCCAGTCCCCAGCCCCAGCCCAGTCCCCAGCCCCAGCCCAGTCCCCAGCCCCAGCCCAGTCCCCAGCCCCAGCCCAGTCCCCAGCCCCAGCCCAGTCCCCAGCCCCAGCCCAGTCCCCAGCCCCAGCCCAGTCCCCAGCCCCAGCCCAGTCCCCAGCCCCAGCCCAGTCCCCAGCCCCAGCCCAGTCCCCAGCCCCAGCCCAGTCCCCAGCCCCAGCCCAGTCCCCAGCCCCAGCCCAGTCCCCAGCCCCAGCCAACTACATTTCAAAGCTCTGCTGCTCTGGGCCATGGGGTGAAAATGGGCCATTTTCAGATTGGCAGGCTGTATCTAATGGGGTGCCACAATGTTTGAGCCCCAGCTACTCAAAATCCACGTGGGTCAGATGTGATCCCATGGCTGAACACTTCAACTCCCCCTCCTACTCTGTCAGGGACATGCAGCTCCTGGCCCGCCTCCATGATCAAAACCTCACCACCCGACGCCTGGAGGAAGAATGCCTCATATTCTGCCTTGGGACCCTGCAACCACACAGGATCAAGGTGGATTTCAGCAGTTTCCTCTGTGTTCCCCTTCCTCCACATTATCCAGTCCCAAGCCTCCAACTTGTCCATCACCTTTCCCATCTTTCCGCTCCACCATCTTCTCCTACCTATCACCTTCATCTACCTGTCACATTCACAGCTACTTTACCCCCAGCCCCAACCTCCCTTTCCATTTATCTCTCAGCCCCCCAGCCCACAAGCCTCATTCCTGATGAAGGGCTTATGCTCGAAACGTCGATTCTCCTGCTCCTCGGATGCTGCCTGACCAGCTGTGCTTTTCCACACACTCCACTCAAATGTATTATTTCCAAATTTACAGATGACATCAAAGTAAATGGAAATGTGAATTATGAGGAAGATATGAAGATACTTCAATGGTTTTTGGGTGTCGCTTTGGTTGCCTGAGTTAATGTTGCAAAGCTTCCTTGAAGTCCTTGTTTATAATGAACTGGTACCGCTTTTCTGATCTCTTAGTAAATAGTACAGTTCGTGCAGTGTGCAGTTATGCTCCTGATCGCAATAATCTGAGAAATCCAAGCTTTCTATTCCAAATGATGGTAAGGACCTCTCTCCACTTGTTTCCAACGTCCAAAAAAAACTTGGATTGGAGCAGTAGCTCTCAAAAGTTTTGGTTTGTAGCATATTTAAGTAAAGCAAAAATTCCAGTGTCAGTGTACCAACCTATTTTCACCAGCCCCCCACCAAAACAATAAATGAAGAGAATGGCTCAGCTTTTTGATGAAATAGCAATGTAGTGATGTCTGATTCCAAGCTGGGCAGCTTCATTCCAGCCCCAGACACCACGTTCAGCCGGATCGTCTTTATTTGCAGCCCCTCAGGTTTTGAAAATCTAATCTCACTGTCTCCTGTAACTGTAACACAAATCTTATTTCATTGTTGCTTGCGTTTATTACAACTTGTTCTGTGCGCTCGGGAGCCTGTCTGCTTGTGAGAAGCTTATGTGAATGGTGGGCATGAGGAGTCTGGTTTATCCCCTTACATGGTCTTGATTGCAAGGTTGTGCATCCGTGACTTGCATTTTGAAGCAGCCCCTGTACCACTGAGAGGACATTAGAAACTCCTGGACTAGAGAGCGAATATTGTGAATATTTTCTGAACTGTAAGAGCATGATCAATCTGCAGAAATATTTTTTACATTTTAGGTTTTAACCTTAGTCTCCAGTTGCAATGGAGATCATATTTGGTACGAGTTTGCGAATAAATATCAGTGCTGTTCTCGTTTTCTTCCTCTCTCACTTTTGCACAGAACTTATTTTCAACTTAGATTTAAACAAAAAAGTGTGATCAGGAAGTTGGAATGAATATTGTTTCCACATTTCACCTCCTAAAGTTAAGCTCATCAAAAACTCTGCTGAACAACTCATGCCAAGTCCTATTCATCCATCACCTCTGTGCCCACTGACCTACACTGGCTTCCTGTTAAGCAGCACCAATTGTAGAAAAAAAAATTCTCATCTTGTTTTCAAATGCCTCCAACACCTCACCCTTTCTCTGTAATATCTTCCAGCCTCACAACCCAACTCCTATATGATGCCTACTTCTATAATTCTGGTCTCTTGTACATCTCCAATTTTCAGTGCAGCTCTGCCTCTGATTGCAAGGCTGTAAACTCTGGAATTCTGTTGCTAGACCTCAATCTATCTCACGTTTGAGATGTTTCTCACTTTGTCCAAATTTTTTGGCACCTGCTTTAAATTTTGTTTTTGGGGCTGGTCGGTTTTATCCCAGAACATTTCTGATTAAATCCTGTTGGACATCTTATTGTGTTAGAGGTGCCATATAAATGATGTAATTGGTCAGTTTAATATGAAGGTAATCTGGAGTTCTTTTTATGATATATAAGTAATGTTTTCTCTGGTGGTTGCAGATGCTCATGTGGCTTTATTAATATATGTTATTTTATCATATAACAACAGTAAAACAGTTTCTAACTCTGTCTTTGTGTCTGCAGCTATCATCAGCAACTGGAGGGCTGTGGTAAGAAGCAATGGAATGATCTGCGGCAGGCTTACTATAATCTTGTACTGCTGCTGGTTAATGCTGTCCGCCACTTTAACTCTGAGAAAGACCGGTAGGTTCTCCGATCGACTCAATACTAAAATTCAATCATTTGTTGTATTTATTCATTTTTTTCCATGTACTTCAGAGCAAGTCAATTGGCCTTTAGAAGAATGTCGGAGCAGAGGGTAGTACTTGCGTGATGCTTCTTTCTGAGCAGCTCTGCATTCTTTACTTGCTGTTGAATTCTCCTGTTTTCTGTGTTCAAATAAGTGAGTGATGCAACCGTTTTTGGTGTCCCCCTTGTCTTGGCTCAAACATTTTTACTTGTTTGTGAATTTTTGGCTGCTGTGCCCCAGGATTTAGGATGTATGCTGCATAAACATAGATCCTCAATTCCTGGAATTTGATGGCTTGAAAATCCCTTTTCTGGGTTTCCTTGCCTCCTTTCCAGACACTTTCCATTCCTTTCAAAATGTTAGTTGGATCCCACTGATGCATGTCATTGGAAAAGTATGCACTTAACCAGAGCTGCAAGATTTGCGAAGCTAAGTGATTTGTTGTTTAATACATTGCCAGCTCTAATCATTGTCAAATAGTACAAATCAGGAAAAAAGCCCCCAGCATATTCTTTAACATTAAGATCCTTAAATCTTTTGAAGATAATTCTTTCTTTCTCCGGTTTTAGCAATGTGCTAGATACAGACCTTAGAATTTGTGCATTTGTCCTAGTCTCATTTCAAACTCAGCATAGAAATAACCTCTTGACCCCAAGTGGTCTGCTGGCCATCACGACCACCTTTTCCTTGTATTCATTTGCAGGGTGTGAATGTCACTGCCAGGGCCAGCATTTATTGCCCAGCCCTAGTTGCCCAGAGGGCAGTTGAGAGTCAACCACATTGCTGTGGGTCTGGAGCCACACGCAAGTCAGACTGGATAAGACTGACAGACTTCCTTCTCTAAAGGACATTAGTGAACTGGGTGGGTTATTTTGATAATTGGCAATGGTTGCATTGTTAGATTCTTTAATTCCAGACACTCTTTATTGAATTCAAGTTCCACATCTTCCATGGCAGGATTTGAACCTGGATCCCCAGAACATTACCTGGATCTCTGGATTAATAGTTTAGCAATAATACCGCTAGGCCATCAGTTCCCGTTTAATTTGTAAATATTTCTTTAGTTTCTCTTTTATGTATCTATCTAGCTTCCCTTTGAAAGCATCCATGTTTGCATCACTCACTTCATGTGGCAGCAGGTTTCACAATGCGGTATGAATAAAGTGGTCCCTCCAGGCGACATCTTTGGATGTTTGGTCACAATTTTAGGTTGATAGCAGTTTCCCCACATGATGGAAACCTCCTCTCTACATTTAGCCTCCCAAACACTTTCACAATTCTGTTAGATTACCTCTTAGTCTTATCTTTTTTTTTGGAGAATAGAGCTTGGGTGTATTCAGTCTTTTCTGACAATCATAACCTCTTAATTCTTGCATCTTAGATCTCTCGCTGACTATATTTGTTACATTATTGGTTTCTAGATTTGTCTTGCAGAGCATATTTCATGTTCTGTCCAGACACGGCAAACAATGACCACTTCAAATCTAGGTTGGCTGAAGGAGAGTTAAGCCCTCGGCAGGTTTAATTTACTGACTGGCTAAAGAACCTAAGAGTTTGTATCTTGAGCACTTTGGATGGAGAGAAGTAAAGTGCAGGCCCATTAGTTGTAATTGTAATGTACTAAAACAACTTAAGACTACTAAGGATGATTTTAGATGTTTAATGGGCATAAAGGTGCGTAAGGGCCTGATGAGATGTATCATGGGCTGCTGTGGGAGGCAAGGGAGGAGATTGCAGGGGCCCTGGTGGAGATATTTAATACTTTACTGGCCACAGCTGGAGTGCCTGATGACTGGAGCATAGCTAATGTGGCTCTATTGTTCAGAATGGCAATAAAGATAGGCCAGACCAGTTACATCGCTGGAAAAATGTTCTGAGGTGCAGGTTTAATCAACACTTGGAAAGGCCGGAATTAATGATCAATAGCCATCATGGATTTGTGAAAGAAGATCCTGTCTGACTAAATTAATTGCATTTATTAAAAAGGTGACTAACCTTATTGATGAGAGTAGGGCAGTTAATGTGGTTTACACGGACTTCAGTAAGATCTTTGACAAGGTCCCACATGGAAGGCTGCTCCAAAAGTTAAGAGCCCAAGTGTTTCCAGGAGGTATTGAGAGAGATGATATGGTGTGCTGAAGGTTCTGACATACTAGTCCAAGCAAGGGATAACCATGGAAGGAGGAACAATGGACATGTGAAGATGGCAGACAAGAAAAGACTCTGAGTTATCCCACTGGTGTCTGGAACATTGACTAGCCGCACAACTGCAGCCATTGTTTGCTTAGCAAGTGTTGGGTGGTGGCCATGTTCCAAAGTCAGGGTGGATTTATCATTTTGTGTCCATTAGAATGTTGTGTGGATCAACGGTGCTGGGAAGTTGTAGTCATAGCTTCTGTGATGTACAGGACCATTGCTTGTGTTATGGACCAAACCAAACCCCCGCAATACAAATTAGGGAGGTAGCCTAGACCTTAACTTTTATCTTTCTTAGAAGCAAGTATGAGGTGCTGCGTCTTAGATGTGATTCGATTGGTCAAACTACTTTAAGCAAAGTACACTTTGTTCTTACACCAGTAGTTGAAATACAAACTAAAAAAGACATAACTTTATCTCTCTCAAAATACTTAACAAAATAGTATATTATTTAACTACTACTCATCGACTGTTCCAAGATGCAGAATCCTATAAACACACCCTTGGCGAATTCAGCCAAACCAATTTCCCTTCCTTGTTACCACCTCCAGTCCTGGAGAAGGAACTCCCAAAGAATGAATCTAGCAGCAGAAAGAGAGAGAGAACTCCAGCTTTTGCAGCAGCAGAGAGAGAATTGTTTCAACTCCAAACACCCCAACTTCAACAACTGAAGGCAAACTTAAAACCCTGCGTCTGTGTGAGCTGACTCCACCCACTCATACTACTTTTGTCTTCGTTATGAAAAACTCAAAGCTGTTTACTCTGCTTTCCGTGGAGTAGACATTAAGGCATCAGGTTTACAACACATCTCTTCAAGAGAAACAGGACAGAACAAATCCCTGTGAAAGGTACATATTGCCACAGCTGAAACAGTCAAAATGTTACAGAGGGCAAAGATCTGGAGTCAAGAGGATCTTGAAATTGATTCTCTGGTGATTATGACTATAATGCGGCTGGACTAAGATCAGTTAAGAATATGGCTGTTTTCAAGTGATATCAATGTTATCTTGATGTGGTCTTGTATTTAGAAGTCAACTTGGTGCAGTTCTGAATCACACAACATGGGATTTGAGGCTTAATTGCTCAAAGTGTCAGAATTGTACAGTTGGATTCTGCATGGCTGAGATCAGCCACTAATCCTTATGCGGTTGTGGGCAAATTTATTTTGTTGTCTTGACAGAAGGAGCAGTTCAATTATTTTATCTCAGACTGGTGACGACTTTTTCCAGCGACGACTCATTTATTTTTGCAATTTTCTACAGGATAAGGCTGTCTAAAAAGGTTCCCAGATCTCTCCAAATCTCAGGCACAGTGGGATGGATCAGTGTACAATGTTCAGGCTTTGGTCTGCAGTCAACATTGCCACGTTTTCTGAATCTTCATTCACGCGTGCCATGACTTATAACGTTTTGAGATACTTTGACTGTGGGAATGAGGCTGAAACCTGGATGAGAGGATTGCAAAGCGCAATAAGAGGAAGTGGAAAGCATTAAAACCTGCTTGTAAACTTCAATTTAAAAAAAAAATGGGTTTCCAAGAAATTCTGTGTTCAAGATTAAGTTAGTGCCCCTCCTTTCTTTTCCTCTCTCTTTCTTGGTTAGTTTGTTTGCAATTGATACCTAGATGTAGCATGAATGCAGGTAAACTGTGCAGCTCTTTCTCTCCCTCACTTGTGAAATGCTGCTCCCCATCAATTTGGTCATGATTCTTATTGTTCGTCATGTGTAAATTTGCTGAATGGCTTCCTGAATAGATTCAAAGTGAATACTCTCCCTCCTTTGTTTTGTACTTCTTCATTGTTTTAGGTCTCTGCTCCCGGCCTTGTCCTGTGTGCAGACCTGTCTACTTCACCTGCTTGATATGGGCTGGGAGCCCTTGGATATGCCCTTCTTCCACGAAATCAAGCTGCCTGATTTTTTACTGGCAATGTCACAAGAAAATATCAGTATCCATGACAGTGCAATACAGTGAGTACAACCTTAGTGTGGTCTGAATTGGCTGAAATATGAGTACTTAAACGGATCGAGATTTCAGGCGCAGCAACCTTTACCTGACTTGCGCCTCGGTAAGGCTGTTTAGGTATATGTTTAAATGTCAAACAGTGCCTCTGTTGATTTTCTGAGTATCTGCTTAATATATGGAGTGGGGAAGAAGGTCTTTGTGTGAGATGGATATTTAAGCAAATTCAAATGATGAAATTGCGAATGTGGTAATGGTTTTTGAACAGATTTGCCAGGCAAAACAGATATGTATATTTCCGGGTTGATCCCAGTTTTTTTGTGGATGACACATGCTTCACTATCATTGGTTTCTGTGTTATACTTTTGGTTATCGTTCTGCTGATCAGGATAATCTGAAAGCCCAACAGCAGCTGCTCATGCATGCACCTTATATGCATGACCTTTAATGTTAAAAAGCATGAGGCACTGTCATAAGGCATTGTTGTTTTTCATGTGATATCAATGTTATCTTGATGTGATCTTGTATTTAGAAATCAACTTGGTGCAGTTCTGAATCACAACATTGGATTTGAGGCTTAATTGCTCAAAGTGTCAGAATTGTACAGTTGGATTCTGCATGGGTATGAGATCAGCCACTAACCATTGTTTATGACAGTGGGGATTAAGGGGTTGGGGGCTAAGGATGTGGTTGAACAGGATTTAAAGAAGTTCTTTGGAAACAGGAGGAAATGTCGCCAGTGGGGAGGGGATTCCAGACTATAATGATTGAAATTTCTAGCAGAGCGTTGGCGAGTTGGAGAAGTGGAGTGAAGGCTAAAGATAAAGGATTAGGTTGTGATCCAGGAGCTAGGGCTGGAAATAATACTTGAAGTGGAACAAGAAAGGACCCTAAAGGTTCAATGGACAAAGAGAATTTTGAATCCTGTGTGTACCTCAATAAAGGTCAGTGAGGATGAAGTACTGAGTTAATGGGAATTGTAAAAATTAGGAAGCGGCGGTGAAGGGGTTTTGGTACAAGCAGGAGTCCTGGGGAGTTTAGTGTCTGTGATGGTAACAAAGTGGGTTTCTGTAAAGGATACGTTGTTTGGGAAGGTCATTTTGTACAGAATAGGGTGAGAGATTTGCTTCAGGTACAGTCTGTTCTGCTATAGTGTGATAGTTTTGTTCTCATGTTCTAGAAGATTGTGCAATAGAAATACTGGCGCCTATGGGGAAAACAAAGTTGAATGAACCACCAAAATATCAGTAAAAATTGAAACGAAAAAATAGTTAGCCTAATATAAACAATAGAACAGTCTAAGTAAGTGTTAAAATCATATATTTTAATGAGGTAATACAATAAATTTAATACTTTAAGGAGTTTACTGAGTTATAGTACAGATCATAACAGCCTGTACCCAGGCTTTCCTGCTCATACAATCTTCCGAGTGACAGTCTGTAGAGAATAGCACAATCCAAGAAACTCCACTGTATGGGTCAGGGTTAAGATAGAGGCTTTATTCTCGCTACTTGGAACCAATTCTGGCTTCAGTAATTGTGAAGTTCATGGTGATGAAAGGGATTAGAGGGGTCGGGAGGATTGTTGGGACTTGCAGAGGTTTCCAAGCTTAGGAACGTTGTAGGGACTGGAGGAGGTTACCAAGGTAGGGAGTGTGGAGATTTACAATGGCAGGGCGAGGTTTATGGAAGCTGGAGGAGGGGGGGGGGGGGCCTGAAGGGAGTGAGACATAGTTGGGAGTGGAGGTGGTTACGGAAAGAGCATTGGTCTGAACTGGAGCAGTTGGAGGTGGTTTCACAATGAGGGAAAGTATAGAGCCACAGGAGGTTACAGAAGTAAACACCTCGAAAGGACTTAAGGTAACGGGGGAAGGAATCGCCTAATAGCCAATGGGAGTTCATGTTTTCAAAGAAAGCGTTCCCCAATTCACCAATTAGGTTATAGTCAAATTGCATTGACGATACTCGCATTATAGGAGAACGACCTGTAGAGTAAAGGTTTGTGGTTTCAAAATGGGGTTGAAATGAGAGATTCAGCATATGTTGGGTTTGGGATCTTTTGGGGGTTTGTGTAGGGTGGAACTCAGGAAGCAGACCACACACCTGAGGAAACTGTTACTTCGGTCTCCAGAGAGAAAGTGCAGCATTTCAGATTGTTCATAGGGAGAGGCTGAATAGGCTGGGGCTGTTTTCTCTGGAGCGTTGGAGGCTTGGGGGGTGACCTTAAGCAGAGTCCAAGAATAGAATCCCTAGAGTGTGGAAACAGGCCCGTCAGCCCAACAAGTCGACACGGACCCTCTGAAGAGTAACCCATCCAGATACATTCCCCTCCCCTATTATCCTAATTTACCCTGACTAATGCTCCTAACCTACACATCACTGAACACTATGGGCAATTTAGCATGGCCAATCCACCTAACCTGTATGTCTTTGGATTATGGGAGGAAACTGGAGCACCAGGAAGAAACCCACGCAGACGCAGGGAGAATGTGCAAACTCCACACAGGCAGGCACCTGAGGTTAGAATCGAACCTGGTGGTGTGAAACAGCATTGCTAACCACTGAGCCACCGTGCCACCCCTTTTTATAAAATCATGAAGGGCATGGGTGGGCCCAAAACTAAAGGGCATAGGCTTGAGATGAAAGTGGTAAAAACTGAAAAGGGATTTAAGGGGCAACCTTTTCACAGAGGGTGGTGCGTGTATGGAATGAGCTGCCAGAGGAAGTGGTAATGCCTGGTACAATTACAGCATTTAAAAGGCATCTGGATGGGCATATGACTCAAAAGGGTTTGGAGGGATATGGGCCAAATGCTGGAAAATGGGACTACATTTACATAGGATATTTGGTCAGCATGGACGGGTTGGACTGAAGGGTCTGTTTCCGTGCTGTACATCTCTGACTGTTATGACTCTAAGTGATTTGAGCCTTGTATTTGTTTAGCCAGTGGAGTGAAGAGGATGAGATTGCAGATTATGAGTGTAACAAAGAGTGGATGGAGGAATGTCAAGATGGAATACAGCTTCGGGTATGGTACGAGAGAATGTCTAATGCAACTGCTGAGGAGAAAAGAAGGGTAAGTCAGATCAACGTATCCCTCAGTTTGCCTACTGTTTGTCACTGGCATGCCTCACTTCATATTTAACTGAGAGAGAAAAAGCTCTGGTTTATGAAAATTCTTTAATGTTGTGTTAAATATTTATTAAATGTGGGAATAGAATATACTGTCTATATGTTTCTTTTCCAAAAAAAAATCTTGGATACATTTTATTTGTTTTGACAACTTTCTTTTACCTTCTGTGCAGGATTATTCTGTGCACGTGCATTTTTTTTTCTCTATATCGTCTTTCTGCTTGACACTAGCAGCTTCCACTGTTTCCGAAGGGGCCACCAATTATGTGAAAATGCCTGGAACACTCCAATGACCAACTTGTTTGTGTGTTTTGTGACAGATGCACATGTTTGTTGCACGTTACTGTGACTTGCTGAATGTGGAGATATCCTGTGACGGGTGTCATAAAATAGCCCCCTGGCATCGCTACCGGTGTCTGCAGTGTCCAGACATGGATCTCTGCAAAACATGTTTTCTCGGTAAGAACTTGGTCCTAATGTAAGGAGAAAATGACTTGATTCATGTCAGCTATCAGCCGAGACCTTGGATGGGCAGAGCTCAAACGTGTTACAGTTTGCTTTATTTAATGAGCAATGGGATTTAAAAGTTGTGGGAAATTAATTTTAAAGAGAACTCAATCTCTTATTTTAAAGTACTGCAGAAAGTTTTGGTGTGGAAACTGAGCTGTTAACTTGAGTGACAGCAGAGTCAGCGGAGGAGGAGACTGCCTTGCTGAGCTTTAGGTCAGGCTGCGATTTGAGTGTGCTAATCAGTTTTGGGTCCCAATCCGGGAAGGAGGTTGGCCGCACTGTGGATCTGGTTCAGAGCAGTGCCACAGTGAGTGGTCCTTCAAATTCTTGGAGTCTGTGCTATGAAGAAAGGGCCGAAAGATCGGAATCTGCGCGCTCTCAAATCAGATTGTGACTGATCTGTATCTCGATCCATGTCCCTTCACATCCTTACCCAGCAAAACTCTGTCAGTCTCTGTCAAATGGAGCTTTCAAAACTGTCTAGTTCCATGGCCTTTTCAGGGGTGAGTGTTTCGAGTGTTTCAAATGTTAGCTCATCTTTGTATGAAAAGGTGCTTCCTGACATCCTTGTGAACAGCTGACCTCTAATTTTAAACTTTTGCTTCCTTGTTCTGAAGTATACAACCAGAACGAGTAGTATCTCAGTATTTATCTGATGAAATTCTTTAACCGTATCAAACACCCTGATTAGGTTACCTTTCAGTCTTTAAAAAGCAAGACAATCAGTCAAGGAATGAAACAACACTGGAATCCATTATCTCTGTGCTGGATCTTTGAAAGAACTGTTTGATTAGTCCCCTTCTCTTTACCTTGAGCCCAAAAAATCTTTCCTTTTCAGTATTCATTTTTCTTTTGGAAGTTATTATTGCATATGCTCCCTCCATCCTTTCAAGCAGAACATACCAGATTATAACAACTTGCTGCATAAGATGCTGTCTCTGGTTTTGTGCCAGTTCTCTTAAATCTGTATTCCTCCTGATCCTTTTGCCATGAGAAAACTGTTTCTCCTTATTTAGCCTACCTAAATCCTTCACAGTTTTGAACACTGCTATCAGCTTGCCCTTTAACCCACTCTGTTCTGAGGAGCACAGCCCCAGTTTCTTTAGTACCTCCACAAAGCTGATGTCTTTCACTTCTGGTTCCAGTCTAACCTTCCTGCTCAACGTTAGCCACCATGCTTCAGCCAGTCATTTGTAAAGGTTCAGAATAACTTCCTTGCTTGTGTGTTCCATGCCTCTTGCGAAATCCAAATCTTCTAATGCTGTTTTAGCAGCCTTCCCAACTTGAAAGAGTTATAATTCTACATCCTCCGATCTCTATTCTTACACTTTCAACTCGTACCATTGAATTTTTTTAATCTCTCGTCATTCTTCTTACAGAAGTGAATCGTATCGCACATTAATCTGCAGTGCTTCTATCCATTTCACAACTGTGTGTCCTGGAATTTTTTACAACCCTCTTCACTCCTTGCTCCATTTTTGAGATTCACACCAGTTGCAGACACTGAAATTGCACCTGTGTACCTTGGCCAAAGCCAGTAACGTATATGAAAGAAAACAGGAACACCAAAGCACATGTGCCTTGAGTCTGGAAAACACCAATTCATAAATAGTGTCTGTCTGTACGCAAGCAGCCACTATCTCTATAATCCAGTGGGTGTCAATGTTTCTAACTAGACTGTAATCCCAAAACCCATTTGAAAGTCGTCTTGCCCTCATTTTCAGGACTGCATCTTTCTTCATTAGAGATTGGCTGTATACAAGTGAAGAAAGTTCTTTTACACAAAATTCATGAAATCCTTTCCCTTCTTAATGGTCTATTCCCTCTCTATATTCAAATAATTGAAGTCCCTATTTGTACCACTTGAAAGATGTGAAACATTGTGATTGTTCTGAAGATTTTTCCCTCTGTCTCATTTTGTTATTTGCTGGCTTCTAATATATATTCTGCAACAGTATAGCTCCAGTGTTCTGTCTTAAAACCTCACTATACCTTTTTTCAGTGCTGTGACATTATATTTTGTCTTTCTCTTTCTCTGCTTTTCCCAATGATCCTGAATAGATACCAGGTTTATACAACCTTCAGCCCTAGGTTAGCCAGCCAGTGCCTGGTTGAGGGTAAATGAGGAACATAAGACTTAGGAGCAGGTGACCTCTCTTTCCTGTACTCTAATGAAAAATATCCAGCTTTTCTTAAGATAGACCCTTCACCTCAGAATAAATCAAATGAACCTCCTTTGAATTATTTCTGAAGCAATGATGTCTTTTTCGCACAGAGATCAAGACTGTACGCAGCACTTCAGATGTAGTCTCACAAAAGCCATGTATTGCTCAAGTAAAAACTTATTTCTATATTCCATCCCTCTTGCAATAACTCACAACATTTCACTTACCTCCATGATAATTTCCTATATCCAAAAACTAACCTTATGTGATCCACATGCTAGGACATCAGATTCCTATGTACCTCAGTTTTGCTGTCTCCCCAGTTAAGTAATATGCTTCTTTTTGTGTTCCTCCTGCCAATGTGGACAAGTTCATGTTTTCCATATTAAACTCCATCTGCAAAATAATTTGTCCATTGACTTAACCTGTCAATATTCCTTTGCCAATTCTCCACCCTCTTACTGCAACTTGACTGCGTAACTAATTTAGTATCACTTTATCAACCAGACTTTCCATTCTTTCATTCAAGCAGCAGAATATATTGGAATGCTTTGGTAATAGAGATGATGTGGAGGTGCCAGTGTTGGACTGGGGTGGACAAAGCTAAACATCGCACAACACCAGGTTCTAGTCTAACAGGTTCATTTGTAAGTACTAGCTTTCAGAGCGCTGCTCCTTCATCAGGTGGCTAGTGGGGCAGGACCTTTTGCTATAAATTCTATGTCTTACAATCCTACCCCATTTAGTTACCTGATGAAGGAGCAGCGTTCTGAAAGCTAGTGCTTCCAAATAAACCTGTTGAACTATAACGTGGTGTTGTAAGATTTTTAACCTGATAGTAGAGGGCATATAGTAAGGGAGAATAAACACCATTCTCTGCAGCCAAGAGTGAGAGTCCAGAAGGTTGTACGGTCATCCCAGTGTCAGGGTTTGGGATATTTGTCTTAGACTGACGAGAAATATTGTTGTGCACCTGGGTACCACCAGCAGAGATAGGTTTAGGAAAATGGCAATTATGAGCAGCTTGGGGCTAAATTTAAAAAGCACAACCTCAAAGGTAATAACCTCAGGAATGTGTGACTCCAAGATTGTGAGAGAGAATTAGAGGTTGGTTCATGGGGCACTGGTACCAGTACAGGGAAAAGTGGGAGCTGTATCATTAAGCTGGCCAGTGTAATTTGGGAAATGCCATCCTAGGTAATAGCTCAGGTTGCACAATCTGATTGTGTTTCTCCTGCTATCCAAATGAAAGCAGGGACGTTGTGACATTTCCAGTGGTTGGTTTCCAGAAGCAGAAAGCTTGTATCCCCAAGATATGTGAGCTGATTTATGGGATTTATGTCCAGAGTACTAACTGGTGACAGCCTAAAAATGACTACTGTTGTATTGATGCATAGTCAGGGTCTGCAGCCCTGGAACTAGTTGAGGGTGTCTTGCTCTGCACTGCATGGTGCTTTATCTAGTATTATCAAATATCAGAAACTGCAATGTACCATTCCCGTGCACGATTAACTTATTACAACATTTGGCTTTCTCAAAATGTACGTTTTGTCCATCAAATACAACTAGTGTTTACTTTAGGGTAATGTTAACAATTCCTGTGCAAAATGTTGGAAGTGGGTTTTACCAGGAGTTTGCTCAATATTAAATCGCTGCATTCTAGAGTGTTGTAACATTCCTGAAGGCTAACGGTGAATTGCGGCTGATTTGTTTTTGTGATGATTTTATTCTATAGGTGGAGTGATGCCTGAACATCACAAAGATTATCACAAGATGGTGAATATGGAGTATGCGTGTGATCACTGCCAGGGGTTGATCATAGGCCGCAGGATCAACTGTAATGTATGTGATGACTTTGATCTGTGCTATGGATGCTATTCTGCGAAGAAATACCCTGACAGGTAACGGAGTGCAGTAATGTATAAGATGGAACTGCCATTTCCCATTCCTTCCTCTGGTATTAGAACAGAGGCCTACACTGGGAATAAAAACTAAACCATCAGCACCAACTTGCCTGAATATAGTACGTTTTCATGGAAAGTTGTCAAATAAAGTTTGACATTGAGTCCTAGATAAGGCATATGAGATTATCTGAGCAAAAACTGATTGAAGAGGTACAATTGTAAAGAGGTCACTAATGATGGAAAAGATGAATAGAGAATTAGTAGGGACTCCAGAGGCCAGTGTCCAGATAACTTAAAAGCCATCACTGGCTTCAGGAGTGCTGAAATGGTCAGAATTGATTGAATGCAGAGATCTGGTTTCAGGGAGAGGTGGAGTTGTTATGAGCAAAGTTGGAGGTGTTGAGAGAGATGGGCAGGGTTAAGGCCATGGAGCGGTTTGAAACCAAGGATGGGAGTTTTCCATTTGTCTTGTTTCCTTAGCTGGGTGCCAGTGTAGGTGAGCAAGCTCAGAGGAGCTGGGTGGCTGAGATTTCATGTGTGTTCAGATACCGCCAACAGAATTATGTCATTTCGTGGGGGCTGGAACAAGAGAGACCCATCAGGAGTATGTTGGAATGGGAGGGAAGAGGTGTTCAGCAATTGAAAGCTGATGCAGGGGTGGCACTGGGTGGTAATAAGGTGAAGGAGGTAGGCAGCCTTAATGAGGATGTGGTTGTCTCATGTCATTTAAAGCAGACTTTTTAGGGGACTCTATAGATTTGTCATTGTCATTCCCACAACATTCCCCACAGTTGCTACCATCTGTGCACTCTGTTGTAAACAGACGTGCCTACTTTGAAAGCGCCCCATGGAGTTTCCAGTAAACTCACTGATTTATTTATTTCCCTCTGCCTCTCGTGTGGTGCCTAGGGTAAGATATGAATGAAAATATCTCACCATATGGCTGCCTGAGTAACTGCCAAAATCGTGCCCTTGAACATAGCTTCCAGCACATTTGACTTGGAGATCTTATTCTTCAATTACTTGACTAATTGACTTTCTGGGAAATGTTTCCAACTGGTTTGAGCATAAGTTTCACCATAAGGTTTCCCTCCCTCTGGTGCACCCTAGCATATATTGGTCAGCGTGTAACTTGAACTCAGCAGATTAAACTGCTTGTAGTTGGATTATGTTGGCTCACTCAGTTTCATCCCCAGTAAAGGTGTTCCTTATTTCTATACGGTTCCTCTTATGTTGCAGCTGTTTCCGTGTAATTATCTAAGCTGGTGAAGGAGAGTACTATAATTGTATCAAAAGCTGCTTCATTTGAAATTCAGCTGTCAATTGCACTGTGTTCCTTCATTGTACTATTTTAACTGTGTTAAGTTGTGTGGTGAATTGTATTGCACTAAGACAGGTACCAAGTTTCTCTATTTTTAATTCTTGCAGTCACTTGCCAACACACAGCATTACAGTGTTTCCCATGGTGACGATTCGGATCAGTGACCGCCATCGGCTCATACAGCCATATATCCACAACTATACCTGGCTGCTGTTCAGCGCACTGGCCCTCTACACAGCTGATATTGTAACAGAACCAAACCCTGCAGAAGAGGAGCTGGACTCAGATGTACGCAAACATGCTGCGGCACTGGAGGCTCACTGCACAGAGCTCATCACCGAATATCTACTCAAAGCACATCAAGGCAAAAGTTAGTCATGTGCAAGACACTCATTCCTTAATTCAATTATAAATGTACACGATGGTTGGCTAAAGCAATCATGAATTTTAAATTATTTGTTTTAACCTTTATGTTTATCCTTCTGCTATATTGGCCTTCTGCCTCTGCTGTGCATTTGAATTCAACTCCGATTAAAGGGAGTGAAATGTCCCCTCCCTCCTCTTCCAGGGCCCTCTGAGAAATAATTTTGAACAGTTTGCCAAAGAAATGAAATCAGCATTTTGACCTCAGACTCTTTGCCAGTCTTCAAACAGTCACTTGGGCCTGTGAGCCTTTCCTGCAAATGATCTTCGAATTAAGCATTGAGTCGTCATTCCTGTTTTGAAATGTATAGATTTTGTTTGTTTGATCAGCTGGGGAAGTGGGCCACGAAATGGCAAATGGCGTTCAATGTAGATAAATGTAAGGTCTTTGCATTTTGGAAAGTCAAATCAAGGGAGGAGTTTCATGATGAATGGTAGGGCCTTGAGTGTAGTGGAACAGAGGGGTCTTGAAGTTCAGGTGCACAGTTCTTTGAAAGTGGAGTTACGGGTAGACAGGGCAGTGAAGAAAGCTTTTGGCACACTGGCCTTCATCAGCCAGGGTATTGAGTATAGAAGTTGGGGAGCTGTGCAGGATGTTGGTGAGGTTATACTAGGAGTATTGTGTTCAGTTTTGGTCACCTTGCTACAGGAGTGATGTTATTAAACTGGAAAGAGTGCAGAAGAAATTTACAAGGATGTTCTCAGGACTCAACAGTCTGAGTTGCAGGGAGAGGTTGGACAAGCTAGGACTTTTTTCTTTAGTGCGTAGGAGACCGAAGGGGGATCTTATAGCTGTGTATAAGATCCGGAGAGGCATGGATAGGGTGAATGCACTCAGTCTTTTTCCCAGGGTTGGAGAATCAAGGGCATCAGTTTAAGGTTCCAGGGGAAAGAATAAAAGGGAACCTGAGAGGCAATGTTTTTTACATAGAGGTACGCATATGGGATGAGCTGCCAGCGGAGGTTGTTGAGGCGTACATTAACAACATTTAAAAGGCAATTGGACAAATACATGGATAAGAAAGGGTTAGAAGGATATGGGCCAAGTGCAGGGACATGGGGTTAGTGTGGATGGACATTTTGGTCAGCATGGACCAGTCTAGGCCAAAAGGCCTGTTTCTGTGCTGTAGGACTCTGAGACTCTAAAGGCTCATGTCATACATGGTGGGGAAGATGGTACTCCCATGGTGGAGGGTGACCTTGAGGAAGAGCAAAATATTGTTCAGTTGGGAGCTTTAAAATATTGTCAATTCAGCTGCTGGGTCATGTTATGACATACCTCCAACGTAGCTGGGAGTTGAGCTTGATCTTCTGGATGAGAGTTAGGGACGCTGTCACTGTGCTGTATGACCTCTTGGGAACCCTCTATGCCAACGCTGGGCAGGAAGTGTGTGCTGTTTGCTGACACTGCTTTTCCTGTTGACATTTCACTTCATGGGCAGCAGCCTTTCACTGCCCTTGAAAGGAAGTGGCTTGTGTTGAGAGTTATTCTGCAATTCGGTCTGTGCTGGTAGTCAGCTCAGGCAAAAGGTCAGTTCTGTACGTCTCAGTGATGGAGTTCAGCATAGTGATCTAGGTTGATATTCTAGTGCTGCACTGAGGGAGTGTTGTGTTGCTCAGGTGGTCTCTTTCTGATGGAAGCTGCCAGGTGTATTGTACAGTCGCTCAGTGAGATTGAGGAGATAGAAAAGATACATGTGCTTCCCAGAAGAAGGTAGAAATGATAAACAGATGGAATAGCCACTCATCGAAACAGAACATATGAACAGGAGTAGACCTTCAGGCCTTCTGAACCTGCTCTACCATTCAATATGATCATGGCTGATCACTCAACTCAACACCTTACACCTACATCTTTTGATCTCTAACTCTAAGACCCATATCTAACTCCAATTATATATATCTCTATCTCCAATAAATCCAATAAGGATTTCAGTAGAGAATGGTGAGAATGTAGAGCTTGTCACCAAATGTAGAAGTTGAGGGAAAAGGTATGAATGCATTTAAGTGAATCTGGATAAACGCCCAGGGAGAAAAGAATAGAGGGCTGTATGCTATGGTTAGAGGAAATAAGGTGGGGGGGGGGAGGCTTGGGTCTTGTGTTAATACTGGCATAGACCTATTGGGTCAGATGACCTGTTTAAGTGCTATATTGTGTAATTCTATGCAGTAATGGTCTGGAAATATAGCACGCTAAAGAGCATCAGTGGCATGTGAAGGTAAGTGAATGTTTAAGTCACAGCTTTTAAGACTTCATTTTCAAGGGAAGATATTCTTTGGAACATTAAGTCCTGTGAAGAACATCCATATGTCAAATTGTCCATTTTACAAATACTGACTGACCTATGTGCTTCCAGTATATACAGTATTTATCTTTTTTCTTTAAAATAAAGGTAATAATGATGCTTGCTAAATTTGTTTTGGTCCAGATCTAAAGAATTCTGCAGTGCTTTCTTTGCTGTCCAACGTGTCAGCTGAAAGTGAGAAGAATATAACTGGTACTTCAACAGACACTGGTGAACCGATGCTTTCCACAACTGAATGTAGCATCAGTAGCCAGCAGCAAGCTCAGTCTCAATCCTCTGACCTGGATTCATCAAATGTAAATAATTAACTTACTTCTGTTATTTATTTCAGTTTGATAAGCTTTGTACAAAATTTCCGCATGCTAGAACTAAACTTTCTGAAACTAGTTGAGACTGATCTGATGCGAATCTCTTCATTTTCTGTTCAGGGCTTTCGGTGGAATGGCTGTGGGCTCTTTCAGTAAAAGATGCAGATTGATGAGCCATAGCCTTCTGCAGTTTGTGGTGGTTAGGCAGTGCTGTGGAGAGCATAAACTAGTTACTGCGGCTAGTTCTGCAGAGGTGGTTCATGCAATATTCAGGTAGCCTGGTAGGAGCTCTGGACGGACTGTGCTCTGAAGCTGTATTTGATAACTCTTACTGGGCTTAAAGAAGAAAAGCAACAGTGCAGATTTCACAGCCAGCAGTGATGTGATGGCACCTGCTGCTGCCAAGATGTAGAGGTCTGTGTGGTATATAAATCCCTATCCCTAATGTTACTTTGATTCCAACATCAGCTCCTGATGTCTTCAGCATCTTGCAACGGTGATGCTGTCAAGCAAGGTTACAGTCAATTACAGTGAAGAATTCTCATGAGTTGGGATATCTGGTCGGCATGGACGGGTTGGACCGAAGGGTCTGTTTCCATGCTGTACATCCCTATGACCGCAAACCAGGAAGTTAAAAACTTGGATGATTTTTTCATCTTGCAGTCTATTTTCAGGTAGCAAAATAAAGATTGAGGTATACACATGAACTTAAGGTATAAACTAAAATACTGTAAACTTTAAAAAAAAAAACAAGCTGTTCCCAGATGTGGCATTGATTATAAGACCAGGGTGGTCATGTTGGAACTTTATCGACCTTTGGTTAAGCCACAGCTGGAGTCCTGTATGTGGTGCTGTCATCAAACTATAGGAAGGACGTGATTTCACTGTAAAGGGTGCAGAGGAGATTCACCAGAATATTGCCTGGGATGGGACATTTCGGTTATAGAGGCTTGATAAGCTTGAATTGTCGTCTTTGGAGCAGAGAAGGTTGAAGGGGGGACCTGATAGAGGTGTCTAAGATTATGATAGGCATGGTCAAGGTAAACAGGGAGCAGCTGTTTCCCTTAGTTGAAGGGTTAATAACTTGGGCACTTAATTTTAAAGTGAAAGGGGATTTGAGGAAAATCTTTGTCACTCAGAGGATGGTGAGTGTCTGGGATGTACCGCCTGGGAAGGTAGTTGAGGTGGGCAACCTCACAATGCTTAAAATGTACTTGGATGAGCATGGTGGCTCAGTGGTTAACACTGCTGCCTCACAGCACAAGAGATCCGGGTTTGATTCCAGCCTCGGGTGACTGTCTGTGGGGAGTTTGCACATTCTCCCTGTGTCTGTGTGGGTTTCCTCCTGGTGCTCCAGTTTCCTCCCACAATCCAAAGATGTGTAGGTTAGGTGGATTGGCCATGCTAAATTGCCCATAGTGTTCAAGGGTGTGTAGGTTAGGTGCATTTTATAAGAGTAAATATAGGATAATAGGTCAGGTGGATCTGGGTGAGTTACTCTTCGGAGGGTCGGTGTGGACTTGTTGGGCCGAAGAGCCTATTTCTACACGGGATTCTATGGTATAATATTTGAGACTGGAGTGTGGGATTAGTGTAGAATGTAGTGGATTCGTAGCAGTACAGACTTGATGGGCTGAAGAACCTCCCCTTACTATATCATGCTATGGTTCTAGAGTTAGAGTCAGAGTCATACAGCATTGAACAGACTCTTAGGCCCCAACCAGTCCAAGCCAACCATGTTCCCAAACTAAACTTGTTCCACATGGCTGTATTTGGCACATTGCCCTCTAAAGCTTTCCTATTCATGAATATATCCAAATGCCTTGTAAACAATGTAATTGAACCCACATCCACCACTTCCCGCGGAGGTTCATTCTACACACGAGCCATTCACTGTGTAAAATGTGTTACCCTTCATGTCATAGTGATAGACATGTACAACATGGAAACAGATCCTTTGGTCCAACTCGTTCATGCCAACTAGACATTCTAAGTTAACCTCATCCCATTTGCCAGTATTTGACTCCTATCGCTTTAAACCCTTCCTATTCATCTACCCATCCAGTTGCCTTTTAAATATTATAATTGTACCAGCCTCCTCCACTACTTCTGGCAGCTCATTCCATACACTCACCACCCTGTGTGAGAAAGATTTGCCCCTCAGGGGTTTCTTAAATGTTTCCCCCCCTCACCTTAAACCTATGCCCAGTATCGTACTGCCCCACCCTGGGGATAAGACCTTGGCTGTTCACCCTATCCATGCCCCTGATGATTTTATAAAATTCAATAAGGTCACCCCTCAGCCTCCAATGCTCCAGGGAAGACAGCCCCAGTCTTCTCAGTCCCCCCCTTCTCTTTCCCCGCCCCCCCCCCCCCCCCCAATAGCTCAAACCCTCAATCCTGGCAACATCCTTGTAACTCGTTCTGAACCCTTTCACAACATTCTTCCGATAACAGGGAGACCAGAATTGACACAGTATTCCTTTTTTAAATCTTTCTTTTCTCATGTTTCTCCAAAAGGTTTTTGGAGTCAGGTTGTTCAAGATTTTTTTTAAAATGACCCTAGCAATGCAAAGCTCTTTGGGGCTTTCGCACAGTGACTGATGGTGTAAAAATGTAGATTTATCATAACTCAAGTGACATGGACTGCGGTGGTTCAAGAAGGCAACTAGAGATGGCAAGAAATGCCGACACAGCCAGCCGCACCTACACCTCAGGAGTGAATTTAGAAGGAAAAAGGAAATTTCCATTTTTGAGGAGCTTAACAATATATAACCTGTGTATAGGGCAGGGAACCACTAATGGTGGCATGCTGATTTCCATGTTTAACTGCTCATGTGCACATACCAACACTCGAGGTTGGCACAGGATTCCCATTTCCTTGCTTTGCCGGACTAGAAGTTGCTGTCAGTTTCATAGTTCTAATGGGTTTTAACTAACTGATCATAACCAGAGAGTTATTGCATTGATTATAATATAAATCTAAAGCAAAATGATGCTGGAAATCTGAAACAAAAGCAGACATTTCTGGACAAACTCATGAGGCATGACACCATATGTGGAAAGCCAAGTTAATATTTTGAGTCCAGAGACTTCCTATCAACAATCCCTTTGCTTCCCCTGACTACTTCCTCTCTCTTCTCCCCCCCCCCCCCCCCCCCCCACCTTTCCATCTCCTGACTCAACTAACTCTTCCTTCTGTCCCACTCTTGACATCAAGATAAATACAACTTTTTCCCAGATGCTATCATTTCCAAAACCCAAAACATTAACTCTGATTTCTCTAACAAACGCTGCCAGACCTGCTGAATTTCTTCAGCAACTTCTGCAAACATTGCAGTGACTTCCCTTTCCGCTCCTGCACTGTTACTTCTGGTTACCCCAAATATCCATCCTTGCCTTCCTCCTCCTTTCTTATCCACAAGCTGTCCGTTGACAGTGTCATGGGAAACCATAGTCATTTTCTCAGTTGTTGACAACACTAAATTCTGCCAGCTCTCCTGATCCCTCCATTCTCTCCAAATTATCCTATTTCATATCTGATATCTTGTCCTGATTGGTCAGAAACATCGTCCAAGTATTAATAAGTCAGAAGTCCCTGTCCCTACTAAAAACTCCAGTTTTAATGTGAATGTGCAGAAGGATCTTGAACTCCATGTACACAGAACCCTGAAAGTTGCCATCCAGGTTGATAATGCTGTTAAGAAGGCATATACGGTGTGTTAGGATTCGTTGGTAGAGGGATCGAGTCCCGGAGCCGCAATATCATGCTGCAACTGTACAAAAAGCTAGTGTGGGTGCACTTGGAATATTGTGTACAGTTCTGGTTGGCATATTTCAGGAAGGATGTGGAAGCATTGGAAAAGGTGCAGTGGAGATTTACCAGGTTGTTGCCTGGTCTGGAGGGAAGGTCTTATGAGGAAAGGCTGAGAGACTTGGGTCTATTCTCATTGGAAAGAAGAAGGGTAAGGGGATTTGAAAGAGATAAGGTAGACAGTGAAAGTCTTTTTCCTAAGATGATGACGTTGGCTTGTACGAGGGGGCATAACTACAAATTGAGGGGTGATAGATTTAAGACAGATGTCAGAGGCAGGTTCTTTACTCAGAGTGGGAAGGGCGTGGAATGCCCTACCTACCAATGTAGTTACCTCCGAGGGGGATTTAAACAATCCTCAGATAAGCACGTGGATGATGATGGGATAGTGTAGGGGGACGAGCTGAAAACAGTTCACAGGTTGGCACAACATCGAGGGCCGAAGGGCCTGTTCTGCGCTGTATTGTTCTATGTTCTTTGCCAAAGATTCCATTCCTCTCTGGCAACTATTTGAGATGAAGTCAGACTGTTCACAACTTGTGTTGGATTTGATTTCAAACTAAGCCTCCTACCACATTTTCACCCTTACCTAAGATGGATTGTTTCCAATTCTGTAACATCACCTGACTACCCTTGTCTCACTTCTGCTGCTGAAACCCTCATCTTCTGCTGGTTTGGCTGTTTCCCGACCATCCTCCGTAAACTTGGAGTCATTGAAAACTCTGCCACTGTCCTCACCCTCAGTGTCCCACTTTCCCATGGCCCCAATGCTTGTTGATCCATGTTAGCACTCGATCGAGCAAATTTCATTTTGAAATTATTATCCTTACTTTCAAGCCTCTCCAGGTCTTGTCATCCCTAATTCACCAATCTCCTCCAACCTTACAGCCTCCCAAGCACTCTGTCCACTTATTCCAAACTGCTCTTTGTGCCTGTACTTGACCACTTCACCAGTGGTGGCTGAGGCAAACTTCCTCGGCCTTAAACTTTGGAATACAATCCTTAGACTATTCTGCCTCTTTGCTGCTTTAAGACACTTCAAGCCTGCCTTTTTGATCAGACTATCAAATATTTGACCTAATAGCTTTTTTCAGTGGTACAGTGTAAAGCTGTTTTTGATCATTTGCTAATGAACAGCTTTGGGATGTTTAATTGTATGAAAGGTGCTACACACTTGCAAGTTTTTCTTACAGTTACAATACTTGAGCTACAGCATCATCATACAGACGAGACCAATCAATTCGGCAATAGTGGCCTGAAAATGAATTTTGTGACAATATTGGAACAATACGTTGTGCAACCATCCCAGAATGAAGCTATTTTAAACCTAATGTTGGTAATAACAGGTTTAGTTAATAATGTCAGGAACCACTGAGATTATCATAGGATTGATATCTCTAACACTAGCCTTAAAGTGAATAGCTATGAAGAGAGCTGGCCCAACTTCATTGGATAAATAAATTTAAAGCATGCCAGTGAATAAAGTAGATGTATTTTTAAAGAACAATTCAAAATGTTCATCGGAAATACAATCTATTGAAAAACTCAGTTCAGGGCAATTAGAGATAAGCAGCAAAGGCTTTGGCAGCTCTGTCCACATTTTATAAAATAATAAAGAAATTTCTTCTGTTTCTTAATCCTTATGCCCCAGGTCAGTGCATTTTTGTTCATCAGCATAAATTTCACAAAAAACATCCTGCTGGCTTACTTGAAGATATAAATTTGTTTACACCCAGTGCATTAAGATTTAGGAATGATCTGAAGCTATCTTTTGAATGATGCTTTTTCTAATCAAGTAGGAAGTAACCAATGCTTGTTATCTTTTGCAACTCTTTAGGAATCCACTCCTGCTGGTGTCCAGAAAGCAATTTTGTCTGATACTCGTTCGGGAAATGGGGAGGAAGCTGTTCAGTCCAGTCGGAACAAAATCCCAAAGAAGGTAAACTCACCTGAGAAATAGTTGGGCAGACTTTATGCCTGGAGATCTTCAAGGGCACGATGTCTCAGTGGCTAGCACTGCTGCCTCACATCACCAGGGACCCAGGTTTGATTCCAGCCTCAGGCGACTGTCTGCGTGGTTTTTGCACATTCTCCCCGTGTCTGCATGGGGTTTCTATGGATGCTCTGGTTTCCTCCCACAATCCAAAGATGTGCAGGTCTGGTGAATTGACCACGTGGACTTGTTGGACCAATGGCCTGTTTCCCCACTGTAGGGATTCTATGATGATTCTATGAAATCTGATATATTTTGAGCTACGTGAGTGATGTACAGTGGTATCTGGATACCTGAAGTGTTCGATAATTCTTGAGTTCAAATTGCATTGTTGATTCTGCAACATGTGCCACAAACCAGTCTAATTTATTAGCTTCAGTAAGGGAAAAAGTGTAAAATGGAATTAAATAATTAAATTGTAATCTGTGTTGCATTATTGAAAAGCTGAATGTTGATGAATATCAATGCTTTATCTGGATCCTCTGGAAATATTTGTTTAGAAGTTGGGTATTGTTTCTGGGATCTCTGCTTTGGAGCTACTCAATTACTTTGGTCTAAGTCGATCATGAAGTCAGTACTAATACAAATGAAAATTTGAGACTGTTTAAGTCAGAAAGGTACTGAAGGCAAATTGGGATATTGGAAAATTTTAATCAGCTGCATGTTAAATTCCTAAAAATATTTTGAAATTCATTGTAAATTATTTCTTCAAGAAGAATATGAAACGCAAATATTGGTTATTGAAGTTAATGTATTAACTGTCCATGATGCATCAAGTGTGATCTAATTAAGGTACATTCGGCCTAATTTCTTTTCCTTAACATTTCCTTAACACAGACCCTTTGGTCCAACCAGTCCTTGTCAAACATAATTCCAAACTAAACTAGTCCTATCTGCCTGCTCCTGGCCCATATTCATGTACCTATATATATGTCTTTTAAATGTTGTAATTGTACGCACATCCACCCATTATTCAGGAAGTTCATGCCACGTGCAAATCACGCTCCATGTAAAAATTTGCCTGTCATTTCTTTTAATAAAAATCTCTCCTCTCTCATTTAAAAGTATGTCTCCTAGTCTTGAAATCCTCCATCCTCAGGAAGAGACAACTACCATTAATGCTATTTATACCCCTCATTATTTTATAAACATTTATAAGGTTGGCCTCTCGACCTCCTACACTCCAGTGGAAAAAGGTCCCAGTCTTTCTTTATAACTCAAACCTTCCATATACAGCAACGTAGAATCCCTACAGTGGGGAAACAGGCTGTTAGACCTAACAGGTCCACACTGACCTGCCAAAGAGTAACCCACCGAGAGCCACTCCCCTACCCTCTTACTTTACATTTCCCCTGAATAATGCACCTAACCTACACATTCCTGAGCACTACGAGCAATTTAGCGTGGCCACTTCACCTAACCTGCACATCTTTGGATTGTTGGAGGAAACCCACACTGACATGGGGAGAATGTGCAAACTCCACTCAGACAACTGCCCCAGGCTGCAATCAAACTCTAGTCCCTGGTGCTGTGAGGCTGCAGTGCTAACCACTGACCCACTGTGCTGCTCAAACAT
Source organism: Chiloscyllium punctatum (assembly GCF_047496795.1). Classification (NCBI taxonomy): domain Eukaryota; kingdom Metazoa; phylum Chordata; class Chondrichthyes; order Orectolobiformes; family Hemiscylliidae; genus Chiloscyllium; species Chiloscyllium punctatum. The sequence continues at coordinate 46,748,857 of NC_092757.1, read as the reverse complement.
CTAGCTTAATAATATCCTTGCTATAACTGGGCAACCAAAACTGGACACAGTAATCCAGAAGAGGCTTCATCAACGTCCTGTACAACCTCAATATGACATCCCAACTTCTATATTCAAAGATCTGACCAATGAAGGCAAGTGTGCTAAACGCCTATTTTAACTTTTGACAATGCACTTCAGGTGCACAGTTGTCTGAAAGTTGGATCACAGGTAGACAGGGCAGTGAAGAAGGCTTTGGCACACTGGCCTTCCTCAGTCAGGGCATTGAGTATAGAGGTTAGGAAGTTATGTTGCAGTTATACAGGCGATTGGTGAGATCACATGGAGTATTGTGTTCAGTTTTGGTCACTTTGCTATAGGAAGAATGTTCATTAAACTGGAAAGAGTGCAGAAGAAATTTACAAGGATGTTGCCAGGACTCCAAGGCCTGAGTTCTGGGGAGAGGTTGGACATTCCAGGACCTTTTTCTTTAGAGCTTAGGAGACTGAGGAGGACCTTATTGAGGTATATAAAATCATGAGAGGCATGGATAGGGTGAATGCACTCTGTCTTTTCCCCAGGGTTGGAGAATCGAGGACTAGAGGGCATCAGTTTAAGGTTAGAGGGGAAAAATAAAAGGGAACCTGAGGGGCAACTTTTTTACACAGAAGGTGGTATGCGTATGGAATGAGCTGCCAGCGGAAATGGTTTAGGTATGCACGTTAACAACATTTAAAAGGCATTTGGACAAATACATGGATAGGAAAGGATTAGAAGGATATGGGCCAAGTGCAGGGAAATGGGGTTAGTGTGGGGTGGACAGTTTGGTCAGCATGGAACAGTCTGGGCCAAAGGGCCTGTCTCTGTACAGTAGCACTCTTGCATGCTAATATTTATGTTCATAACTTATTCCCTCAAATTAATTGCAGCTATCCTTCATTTAGTACTTCTATTGTGTTCCTAAAAATTGTTGTACTAAACAAAAGCTTGCTAAATGAAAGTCACTTCTCCCAAAGAAACTGTTACAAGAGTGGGTTACTTTCCTGATCTTTAATTTTTGCACTAAAAATCAATTGTAGTCTTGAACCTAAATGGCCCAATTGATGCTCCGCCTAATTCTTAATAACTTGCTAATTTTTGATTCATGCATTCTGGCTGGTTACTTCCTAGTCCTGAACCCTCACTGAGTGACACCTTGTGAGACAGATGGCTATAAGGAGAAAAAAATGCAAGGGAATGACAGAGAAGAGGGCTCAACTAAGTCAATGGCTCCTTTAGAACATTTTTTATTATGTTTATAAATCAACTCAGTAATTATTGGGAGGATAAAGGAATTCAGTCCATTTGAGGGGATTGGACGACTAGAATTTTAGGACAGGTTTTGATGCAAAGCTAGTTTCAACACATCAGAATTTCTAAAGTTCTGCTAAAGCTGTTTTAGGCTATGTAATTTCCAGCTGATAAAATTAAAAATCTCTACCAATGAAAAATGAAGTTTTTTATGTGGCACCTGATTTCACTCCAGCCCAGCCCTCCTTGCAGTGCACTTCCAGCATATTTCACTCAAAAGAACAATGTTTCTCTCTGCACCCCCTTCAGTTGTGATTTCTTCATCACCAGTTTTATTTGCCTCACTGTTGGCAGCGGTGTCTTCAGCTGCCTCAGTATAAACCCTAGGCTTCTCTTGCGAAATCCCTCTGTGTCACTTAGAGTCATAGAGATGTACAGCATGGAAACAGACCCTTTGCTCCAACCCGTCCATGCCGACCAGATATCCCAACCCAATCTAGTCCCACCTGCCAGCACCCGGCCCGTATCCCTCCAAACCCTTCCTATTCATATACCCATCCAAATACCTCTTAAATGTTGCAATTGTATCAGCCTCCATCACTTCCTCTGGCAGCTCATTCCATACACGTCCCACCCTCTGCGTGAAAAAGTTGCCCCTTAGGTCTCTTTTATATCTTTCCCCTCTCACCCTAAACCTATGCCCTCTAGTTCTGGACTCCCCAACCCCAGGGAAAAGACTTTGTCTGTTTATCATATCCATGTCCCTCATGATTTTATAAACCTCTATAAGGTCTCCCCTCAGCCTCCGACGCTCCAGGGAAAACAGCCCCAGCCTGTTCAGCCTCTCCCTGTAGCTCAGATCCTCCAACACTGGCAACATCCTTGTAAATTTTTCAAGTTTCACAACATCTTTCCGATAGGAAAGAGACCAGAATTGCACGCAATATTCCAACAGTAGCCTTACCAATGTCCTGTACAGCTGCAACATGATCTCCCAACTCCTGTACTCAATACTCTGACCAATAAAGGAAAGCATACCAAACACCACCTTCACTATCCTATCTACCTGCGACTCCACTTTCAAGGAGCTATGAACCTGCACTCCAAGGTCTCTTAAGGCACATTTTTTTAAAACCTATTTGTTTGAACATTTTAGGTACATTCCTTTACATGGCTTGGTGTTATGTCTTGGAGGAATAATTATATGCCATTTCTTGCCATGATGTTAATGATTCTGTATAAATGGAAGGTGGTATGATTTTAAGTCACAGATCCCTGTTTGTTTTTCTCCAGTTAAAATCAAGTGAAAGTGATGCCACTTTGGCAAGTATTGACAGCATTGAGTGGGAGAGCGTACAGGTGCTTCAGGTATCTGGATCCCGAGGAGATACTTTGAACTTTGAGAGCAGTAAGGACAATATGATCTCTGACTCTGATTCATCACATCGCATGTCTTTATCCACGACTGGTTCCTCAGCAGCTTTATCACCCAGTCAGTTAAGTTTCATGGTAACAGATATTGCCTCTGAAGATGAAGTTAAACATAGCGGTTCTGTGGTTGAAGCTGCTTCTATACAACAGTCTTCCTCTGACCTTTCCACGAAGCCACCCAAGACTGAACAGCGACTCAGTGCCTCCCAGTCTGAGCACAGTTCATTGTTGTCCGTGATGTCCACTACATCCAGAGAAATACAGCATTCTTTTGTGCCCAGTGTTGCATCCGACACGTTCGCAAAGCCACCTCCTGCCAGTGCTGCAGAGTCGGTGGCCACTGAATCAGTGCTGCTGTCTACTGTGTCAGGAACACAGCCGCCTGACTCCAATGCAGCTGAACAGCAAATGTCTACGTCAGCCATGGAGGTGGTTAAAGCAGGTAAGTCAATATAATCTTTTTCACCAAGGCATTATGAAGAATTAGATCCAGTTTACTCAGCAACTTAGGAAGAAAGAGCTTGTGAAGTGAGATTAAAAGTAATATTTTGTGTTGGGTAACAAATAAACGCTTTATTGACTCCTGTGTTACTGAAAGCCAGTTTAATTTATTACAAGTCTTACCAAGAATATATCTTAACACAGGTCCGTTTTTGCAATTACTATTCCTTCTGCGATCGTGTTAAAGATTAAAGAGTTAAGATGAGATGAGTTTTCTATGGTCTGATGAAATGGTGGAATAGGCTGACGGGCCAGAATTGGTGTAAGCAGGAGTGCAGTCTTGACTGTGCAGAGACCAAATGAATTTTCTTGCATTGCTTTAGGGGCTGTTTTTTGATTTTCCAGGACCAGAGTCCGCTGTGGAAGCAGCTGTAGTTCGCACATGTGGATCGAAAACCTCTTTCAAGACGCACACTGCCGTCAGAGAGCCCGTGCACAGCCAAGACCAGATCTTTGCTGAATGCTCACAGGAGAGAATTCTCGGACTGCTGGCTGCCATGCTGCCTCCTGTGAAAACTGTAAGAGCCACTGGTTGTTTTATTGGGAAGCATTTTCGTATATTTAACAAGCGAATAAACAGGCTTCACATGTATGATAGAAGGTGCTTTATTTTTGGCTGCTTATGATAATTAGTTTATGTTTAATAGATTGGGTGTTCAAATGTTTCCCTGAGGTTTTATTTCAAGTTAGTTGTTTTGAGATTTATTTTCTGAACTTGAATGTGAATGACATGAAAGTTTGGAATGTTTGGAATTTTCCAGGTTTGCGAGGAACAAGGGGAAATCTATTCAGCTCCTTCTCAGAAAGATCACATTTGTCCCATCGCAACATCAAAACGTTTCTCTAAATCCTAGCGAGGTTTTCAACTGTCTTCCATTTAGAAGTTCATTCTGTGTGTGGTTCAGTCGTTTGAAAAGAAGCTTACTAAAAATGATCCTCAATTTTCCCTCTCAGCTGGTTCTATCTGGTCCCCATGTCATTTTCTCCAGATTATTTAATAGGATGTGCTTGTAGCTGGCAAAGTTAGCACTTGCTGTCCATGTGCCTGGAGATGCTGTTGTTGAGTTGTTGCTTTAAACCACTTCGGTCCATGTGGTGCACACCTGTCCACAGGGCTGTTAGGGAGGGAATTTCAGGGTTTTTGACCCAGTGATAATGCCAAAACTTAACTTGGTTGTTTAGACTTCCCTTTTCTTTTAACAGCTTGTCTGCCTCTTTTGGGTCACAGTCAAGCCAGGCTAAGAAAGCAAAACCCAAGTCTTGCAAGCCGTTCCAAAGAACTCAGTCCCTTGACATATCAAAATGTACAGCTGTGTTCACAATAGCTGTTTTGATAATTAACCACTGGGCATTCTGAACCAATGCACAGATTTTTGATACTATCTTTCATCCCACAGGATTCATCCATGTGCCTACCAAACCTGAGGCAAGTACTGAAACTGCTGTTTCGGGTGGCAATGCAGAACCCTGGGCAACTGATTGAGACCTATCACTTGACGCTGGGGCTGCTTGGACAATTACTGTTGAGAATCTCCCCAGCAGAGGCTGATGCAGCAGTCAAGGATGTCCTATTTGCATCGTGGGCGTTACTTAGTACAGCAGAAGGCAAGCTGAAGCACCCTGGCTGGATGACTACGCAGGTTTTGTTTAGTCTCGGAGCAGTGTGCTTGGACTGGTAATGTTTATTTGTTTGTTTGTTTTTGTATGAGGGAGCGCTTAAAGCTTTAAAATAATTTCAAGCACAGTTTGGTACAATAATAAATTGTGGTCTTTTTATTTCACCTTCTTCCTATTTGAGTCTTTCCCAGTGTCAGAGCCAATATATAATCACTCCATCGCTTTGACTAAAACAGATAATCTGGTAATTTTTCTCATTGATGGGATTGTGTCATGTGGGAATTTCCTACTGTTTTTCAACACTTCAGTAGATCTTAGACTTCAGAAATTTCATTGTCTGAAGCACTTCTGAGGTTGTGAATGCATTTTTATTGGTGTAGATTTCAAGGTTATGACAGTGATTGTTAAATTCTGGGACCTTGACTCGAAAGCTGAACTTTACAAAATGCCTTGTTTGTATTTCTTGAATGAAGAAGTGCCCCATCACTATGCCTTTCACTTGATTGAAGCAGGATTAGCCTGGACTGGGCATCTTCAGTGGCAGATATCCTCAGGGACCTGAACTTTAGCCCGCAATGGCAGGAGGTGATTGCGGCCTGCACACAGCGGTGCATTGAGGAGCTGCCGTTCCATCTGAAACGCACCAACATCTTCACCCTGCTGGTTCTGGTCGGATTCCCAGAGGTAAAACAACCATTTCAGTATGTGAGCTGAAATGGAATCTGTAGTGTTGCCATGTTAAAATGAAATGAATGACATTGGAGTAACTGAAAGGAGTAGAAGAGTGAGTGAACAACATTTGAAGAGAACAGGTACCCCAGACTCTTGGTCAGATCCTCCTTAGCAATAGTGAAGGCCGAAATAAATATTACTTCAAGTAGTTTCAGGATATTTGGCCAATCTATATCTTGATGGCCATAATAAGTATTACTTGACACTGACTAGATTGTAATGAAGATGGATGAATTATCTAATGTGGAATTATCATTCATGGTTTTAAACTTTAAGATTCTAATTTTCAGTTCATGCAACATTGCTATCATTAAGCCTTCATATATTCAAATCCTCTGTTCAAAGCTTTTCAACTTGTTACTTCCTGGTATTTTGTATTCAATAACTATAAATAGTTTGGCTGTGAAGTATCAGAATCATAGAATCCCAACAGTGTGGAAGCAGGCTATTCGGCCCATTGAGTCCACACCGACTATCCGAAGAGTACCTCAGTTAGATTCCCCTTACCCTATCCCTGTAAGCCTGCACATCCCTGGACACAATAGACAATTTACCAAATGCCAATCCATCTAACCTGCACACCTTCGAATTGTGGGGGGAAACCAGAGCACCCAGAAGAAACCCACACCGACATGGAGAATGTGCCAGCTCCACACAGGTGGTCTTCTGAGGCTGGAATCGAACCTGGCTGCTGGTGCTGGGAGGCAGCAGTTCTAACCACTGAACCAGCGTGCTGCTGGTGTTAGGTCAATCTTGTGCTGTAAATTGAAAGTTTTTAATCCATAAACTGATTAACAGCTTGCTGGTTACCCCTGCCTCTGACTTTAACCTGCTCGTCAGTTTTGTTTAAATCAGAGTTGTTCAAACAGAATTATAACGTCAGTCAGTTACTTGGATACATGGCATCCCATCTGTTTTTAAATATGTGGTCACGTTCTGGTTCAGGAATGTTTTGGTGAATTATGGCACCTGGTATTTTGGGCTGAGTATATGTCATGAGGTGAAGACCCTTCCAGTGAAACTGGTGTCTTGCTGCAGCAGGTTTGCTCAGTTGTCTATTGAAACGCAATTCATTGCTTATTAAAGGGATCAAAATTATTTGTGATTTGTTGTCGATTCTAAAATCCAAACTCCTGTTCTGACACAGGTACTCTGCAGAGGCACTCATACTGTTTACATAGACAATGCTAATGAGTCACATGATGTCATTGTGCTGAAGCATTTTACAGAGAAGATTCAAGCCGTGGTAATTGACACCAAGACTCGAAAACGTAAAACAGGTAACTGACCTCCCCCTGGGTGACAATTACCCTTGAGATCCAGCTCAAGTACAGTAAGAGCAGTTGGTTGATTTTGCATTTCTGAAAGGAGAGTAAGGCAAAGCCGAACCAATGTTTAACTCACCTCCTAGGAGTCAGTTACAGAATAGTGGTGCTGGAAGAGCACAGCTTTTGCCCGAAATGTTGATTTCGCTGCTTCTTGGATGCTGCCTGAACTGCTGTGCTCTTCCAGCACCACTAATCCAGAATCTGGTTTCCAGCATCTGCAGTCATTGTTTTTACCTCATTTACAGAATAGCTTTTTTATTGAGACCTGTGGACCAATTCACATTTTGTCCCTTGTTCAGCTTGTAGGGATCGTGAATATGCAAAAGGTATAAGAAGAGCTGTGTAATGGCAGTGATTAAACTTAACGGCTTAGTTTGACAAGTAGACCGACCCTCCGAAGAGCAACCCGCCCATTTCCCTCTGATTAATGCACCTAACACACTACGGGAAATTTAGCATGGCCAATTCACCTAACCCGCACATCTTTGGACTGTGGGAGGAAACCGGAGCACCCGGAGGAAACCCACGCAGACACGGGGAGAATGTGCAAACTCCACACACAGTTGCCCGAGGCTGGAATCGAAGCTGGGTCGCCTGGTGCTGTGAGGCAACCATGCTAACCACTGAGCCGGTGTTGCCCAGGGACTGCCATCTTACTTTCAACTCCGTGGTTCCTAAATTATATTGGGGACAGGACTTCCAGAGAACATTTTGAATCCCTGTAGAATTCAGTCCACTGTAGACCGCTCACCACAAAAGCTATTGTTTTGCTTTAAAAAAAAGCAGCCCACCTGTGAGACAAACAGAAAACATGGGTAAAAGAAATTACACTGTTCTTTAAAATTATAGTTTTGAGGTTGGATCATGATGTAAGGAAAATCATCTATTTGCCAAAATATGGCTAGAATACCCTGAGTTTTAAAACTGACCACAGTGAAGGCATATAAGCAAAACTAAGCTCAACACAAGGGCAATAGAACTGGATGCAGGAATTGCATTTGAAATTGTCAATGCTGTGATTGTTACACAGGAGATTTCAACATTGCCAACTTGTATTTATATCATTGAATCCTATATCACAGAAGGAAGACACCAGGTCCATTTGCAGCTGCAGCGACACTCAAAGGATATAGAACTTGCCAGCAAGAGTAGGCTATTCAGCCCTTCAAACCTCTTCTATCATTTAGTAAGGTCATGGCTGATCTGATTTTGGTCTCGCTGCACATTCCTGTCGGTATCTCATGGCAGGGCTGTCTTTCAGTCTTGTGAAACAATCCAGTTTGATTTCCTCCCTTGCTCCTTCTAAATCATCCGAACCTGTTGTTCAATTCCATTTTGAATCCATATCTGCCACAAATCCAACTGCTTGTCATAACAAAGAGTTGTTTCCGTGACTACAGGAGCGATAACAAAGATGCACAGGTTTGCGGTGCTTGGAAAAAGACATTTTGCTCGTGTTACTTTTTTTTTTAGCTTTCTTTACCTGAACCCTTTATTAGTTTAAACGCCTCCAGCAGATCTCTTAGCCTTCCCTGTTGTCAGCATTTTTAGACTATCCATAATTATGGGACTGCCGTGCCTTAGTCTGGGAATCCTTAGGTAAGAACGAGGCACTGTATCTGGGGTGGCTGCTTGAGGGTAAATTCACATTTGACATGGGAATCTTTTAAAGGCCAATTAATTAAAGTTGAGGACCACCATGTTCCTGTGAAAAGGAAGGATAAGGATAGCAAGGTTCAGGTATCAGATGTAAGATAGCAGGGTTGTTGTGGTGGGTGATTTTTAACTTCCCCTATATTGACTGGGACTCATTTTGTGCTAGGCACTTGGATGGGGCAGAATTTGTAAGGACCATTCAGGAGGGTTTCCTGATACAGTGTATCAACAGTCCAACCCAGGAAGTGGTTATACTGGACCTGGCTTTTGGAAGTGAGCCCGACCAGCTGAGTGAAGTTTCAGTGGGGGAGCATTTTGGGAGTAGTGACCATAATACCATGGGTTTAAAGGTACTTGTAGATAGAGATATCAGCACCCCTCAGGTGAAGGTCTTAAATTGGGGGAAAGGCAAACTACAACAATATTAGACAGGAACTGGATAATTTTGATTGGAGGCAGATGTTTAAGGGTAAATCCACATTGGACATGTGGGAGTATTCGAAACGGCAGCTGATAAGGGTTCAGGAGTGACACATTCCTGAGAGAATGAAGGGTAGGTAAGTTATGTGAACTTTGGATGAAAAGGGATGTTATGACCTTTGTCAAAATGACAAAGGAAACAGACATAAGGTCTAGGAGGATGGGAACTTAGAAACCCCCTGAAGTATATAAGGAAAATAGGAAATAACTGAAACAAGGAATGAGAGAGGTTCAGAGGGATCGTGAAATGTCGTTAGCAAATGGGATTAAGGAGAATTCTAAGGCATGCATACAAAGTAAAAGGGTAGCCAGGGAAAGGGTTGGCCCACTCGGACAAAAGAGGAAATCTATGTGTGGATCCAAAAGAGGTGGGTGAGGTCCTAAACGGATATTTTGTGTTGGTATTCACCAAAGAGGAATAATTGGTGGAGGATGATCTCTGGGAAGAGAGAATCGAATTTCTAAGCCAAGTTGCTTTTTAAAAGGAAGGAGTATTGTGTGCCTTAAAAAGTGTTAAGGTAGATAAGACCCCGGGTCCTGATGGGATCTATCCATGAATATTGAGGGAGGCAAGAGAAGAAATTGCTACAACATTGATAGACATCTTTGTATCCTGCTTGGCCACGGTAAGGTTCTAGAGTATTGGAGAATAGCCAATGTTGTCTCATTGTTTAAATGTAGCAGGGATAATCATGGAAGTTAGAGGCCTGTGAGACTCACTTCAGTGGTAAGGAAATTATTGCAAAAGATTCTCTGGGACATGATTCAAATGCATTCAGAAGCACATAGACTTATTAGCAATAGACAGCATGGTTTTGTGCGGGGGAGGTCGTGCCTCATTAACTTGATGGCGTTTTTTGAGGAGGTGACAGAAACGATTGAGGGAAAAGCGGTTGATTTTGTCTACATAGCCTTCACTAAAGCCTTTGACAAGGTCCCTCATGTCAGACTGGCATAAAAGGTAAGGTCACATGGTATTGGGGTGCGCCGGCAAGATGGATACAGCACTGGCTTAGTCATAGGAGACAGAGGGTAGTGATGGAGAGATGCTTTTCAGAATGGAGGGCCGTGCTGTGACGAGCAATGTTCCGCAGGGATCACTGCTGGGATTTCTGTTGTGGTCTGCATAAATGATTTGGAGGAAAACATAGCTGGTCTAATTAGTAAGTTTGCAAATGATATACAGATTGTGGAGTTCCATATAGTGAGGTGGGTTGTCAGAGGATACAGCAGGATATAGATCAGTTAGAGGAATAGGCAGAAAAATGGCAGATGGAGTTTAATCTGGACAAATGTGAGGTGATGCATTTTGGAAGGTCAAATACAGGTAGAAATTATACAGTGAATGGCAGAACTCTTAGGAATATTGATATGCAGAGGGATCAGGGTGTGCAGGCCCACAGATTACTGAAGGTGGCAGCACAGATAAGAGTAAAAAAGGCCTATGGCATGCTTGCCTTCGTTGGAAAGGGTATTGAGTGTAGGAATAGGCAAGTCACACTGCAGTTTTATAGAACTTTAATTAGGCCCCACGGGAAATATTGTGTACAGTTGTCGTCACCACACTACCAGAAGGATGTGGATGCCATGGAGAGAGTACAGTAAAGGTTTACCAGGATGTTGCCTGATATGGGGGATTTTAACCATGAAGAAAGTTTGGATAGACTGGGTTTGTTTTCATTGGAAAGCAGGAAGTTAACGGATGACATGACAGAGATTTATAAGATTGTGAATGGCATGGGATAGAGTAGAAAGCATGAGGCCTTATCCCAGGGTGGAGGCATCAATTACTAGGGGACACAAATTCAAGGGAATTTTAAGAGATGTGCGAGGTGAGTTTTTCAGAGTGGTGAGTGCCTGGAATGTGCTGCCAGAGGAGGTGGTGGAAGCAGACACAATCGCAGCATTCAAGAACCACCTGGACAAATGCACGAATAGGAAGGGAATAGAGGGATATGGATCCTGTAAGTGAAGGCAGTTTAAGTATGGAATGGCAACATGTGTTGGTGCAGGCTTGGAGAGCTGAAGGGCCTGTTCCTATGCTGTATTGTTACTTATTCCTTGTTCTCTTGAACAAGGAAGAGCTCTTGAAGAATATAAGCAGAAAGGAAACAGTTTAAATAAGGAGTTAGGAAGGCTAAAAGGGGCCATGAAATATTCTTGGCAAACAAGATTAAGGAAAATCCCAAGGCATTTTGTACATACCTAAGGAGCAAGAGGGTAACTCGGGAAAGGGTAGGCCCACTCTCGAACAAAGGAGGAAATTTTTATATAGAGCCAAAGTGGGTGAGATTGTTAATGAGTACTTTGCATCGGTTCACAAAGTAGGAGGACATGGCAGGTGGTAAGTCCACAGAGGGGTATGTCAATATTCTAGGGCATGTTGATACTTTAAAAAAGAAAGTATGCTGTTGTTTGTTTTGAAAAGCATTGAGGTAGCTACATCTTTAGGACCTGATGGGACCTATCTCACAATATGAAGGAGACGAAGGAGGAAATTGGCACCTTGTATGAAACACAAAATCTTTGCGTTCTCTTCAGTCAGAGGAGAGGTACCAGAGGGCTGGAGAATAGCCAAAGTTGTACCTTTGTTTAAGGAAGGCAACAGGGATGATCCAGAAAATTATGGACTGGAGGTGAGCCTAAAGTCAGTGGTAAGGAAATTATTTGGAGAAGATTCTGAGGACAAAGATATACTCACAGATGGAAAAGAATGGACTTATAAGGGATAGGCAGCTTGGCTTTGGAGAGGGTACAGAAAAGGTTTACCAGAATTAGGGTGTGGGTTTGCTCGCTGAGCTGTAGGTTTGATATCCAGACGTTTCATTACCTGGCTAGGTAACATCATCAGTGGCGACCTCCAAGTGAAGCGAAGCTGTTCTCTCCTGCTTTCTATTTAGATGTTTGTCCTGGATGGGGTTCCTGGGGTTTGTGGTGATGTCATTTCCTGTTCGTTTTCTGAGGGGTTGATAGATGGTATCTAGATCTATGTGTTTGTTTAAGGCGTTGTGGTTGGAGTGCCAGGCCTCTAGGAATTCTCTGGCACGTCTTTGCTTAGCCTGTCCCAGGATAGATGTGTTGTCCCAGTAGAAATGGTGGCTTTTTTCATCAGTGTGTAGGGCAAGAGGGAGAGAGGGTCATGTCTTTTTGTGGTTAGCTGGTGTTTGTGTATCCTGATGGCTAACTTAGGTGGCTACGTAGATGACACCTTTGTCATCACAAAACAAAACAAGATAGAAGAGACATTTAACATCATCAACAACACCCTCACAGGTATAAAGTCCACCAAGGAGGAAGAAACTCTCATTCCTGGACGTCACAGTCGAAAGAACGGACAATGGAGAACTACAAACCTGCGTATACAGAAAACCGACAAACACTGACCAAATACTTAACTACACCAGCAACCATCCCAACACACAAATGAAGCTGTATCAGAACACTATTCCAACGAGCCACCTCACACAGACAAACTTCAGAAAACACAGGAGAATCACCTATACAATGTATTCAAGAAGAACGGATACTCAAAAAATACAGTCTGCAGATTCCTCAAGAACAAACCACGACAAGCAGACCAAACACAGCCAGAAACCCTAACCACCTTATCATACATCAAAGAAGTTTCAGAAATGACAGCCAGACTACTGAGACCCCTCGGAATCCTAGTAGCACACAAACCCACCAACACTCTCAAACAAAAACTAACAAACTTAAAAGACCCAGTACAACCCATGGACAAAATCAACGCCATCTACAAAATTCCATGCAAGGATTGCCACAAACACTATGTAGGACAAACTGGAAGAAAGTTAGCCACCAGGATACACGAACACCAGCTAGCCACAAAAAGACACAACCCTCCCTCCCTCATAGCCCTACACATGGATGAAAAAAAACCACCATTTCTACTGGGACAACACATCTATCCTGGGACAGGCTAAGCAAAGACATGCCAGAGAATTCCTAGAAGCCAGGTACTCCAACCACAACGCCATAAACAAACACATAGATCTAGATACCATCTATCAACCCCTCAGAAAGCAAACATGAAATGACATCACCACAAACCCCAGGAACCCCATCCAGGACAAACATCTAAATAGAAAGCAGGAGAGAACAGCTTCGCTTCACTTGGAGGTCGCCACTGATGATGTTACCTAGCCAGGTAATGAAACGTCTGGATATCAAACCTACACCCTAAACCTCAACCTGAGCTACAAACCTTGTTTACCAGAATGTTGCCTGGTTTGGAGGGTATTAGCTACTGGGAGAGATTGGACAAATTTGGTTTGTTTTCACTTGAATGTCAGAGGCAGACAGGTTGAGAAAATAGAGAGCATGAATAGGTTGGATATCATCAGAGTCTTGGTCCCAGTGTACAAATGTCAGTTACTGGGGGATATAGGTTTAAGGTAGAAGTGTAGGTTTAAACAAGATGTGAGAGACAAGTTTTTGTTACACAGTGGTGGGTGGTAAGTGCCTGAAGTGTGCTGCCAGATGAGGTGGTAGAAGCAGATAAAATAATGATATTAGGAGGCATCTTGACTGAGAGGAATAAGCAGGGAACAGAGGGAATATGGACTAGGTAGAGGCAAAAGGATTTTAGTTTAGAGAGGTGTTATGTTTCAGCATAGGCTTGGAGGGCCGAACGGCCTGTTCCTGTGCTGTGCAGTTCTTTGTTCTATGTCAATCTGTTTTACTTTTGTTTTGATTTTCCACCTTCCACTAGTGACCTGTGCAAAGTGTCTCACTTCCTATCAGTTGTCAAACCTTTACCATTTGGTGAACATGACCTTGTACTTTCCTTGCCCTTGAACTTCCCCTTTCCCTGTCCATGCATTAGTAGCAGCTTCCTCTTTAAGGTGCTGTTTTGCTGCATTTCTATCACTTTAGTGGAACTTAGTTTATTTGGCGTGTGTATTTTCACAAGCCTAATTCATTGCCAACCATCTTTTCTGGTGCAGTCTCAAAGTTTCCTTGAAATGCTGACACGATGCTGTTTTTCTTCAACCCTGGACCAAGTTTTCTGTGATGAGAGAGTTGGTTAATTCTACATCTCTATGAATTTGACAATGTCTTTAATGTGGGCATGTAGCTGCCTGAAAATTCTACCTGGAGCCTCTTAGATTAAACGTATAACCCTCAGATATGATACTTCTCAGGAAAACAAACTAGCTGATTACCTTTTCTACCTTATCTTCACCTGCTTCTTTCTTCGGTGAAGCAGTTCATGCACCTCACCTTTTTCTGCAAATAATGCTCAAGTTGATCACTTCTTTTCTCCTCACTGTTTCTTATATTCTCTCCATTGTTTAAAAGCATTCAATTTGTGGTTGTCTTTGCTAGTAATATTTCCCAAAGGAGACAGTCAGTGTCTATTCACTCTCATACTATATGCCTCCATCTGTTTTGTCCTGTTTTTCAGAATGTGTGCCCTGCGCCCGATCACAAAACAGCATCATGTTGTTCTCATCCAGATTCACCTTTCCATTCATCAATTAGCTGATCTGTGTTTAAGGGTATGAGTGACCCATGTTCAAAGCAGAGCTTTTTTCAGGATACTCTCCTGAGGTGATAACATCTGTCAATGGGTTAATGTATTTTGCTTGATTTTTGTCCTGCCAGCTTTACTCAGGTGTGGATTTTCACTTTGAATGTCCTCTTTAAATGTCCATTTCTGTTTTAACTCAGTGAGGGATTACCGGTTGGCGCAGGTTTGTAAACCTGAATGTATGGCGACTCAACCTCAACTCATCCAGTTCCTACAGCACTTTATGTTAATCTACAGCCACCTACTGCAGACCAATATAGACAGCAGCTGTCCAGATGCAGTGGAGGCTACCTGGCTCCAATCACTTGCTCTGAAGGGTCTCTACAAAACACTGCAGGTAATCACTTGTTAACGAAACTAATGATTGCTTTGGAAATTTGGCCAATTCAAATGGGAGATGATGTCCATCTAGATGATGAAGGTCATGGGTTTGGAAGGTAACTTTGAAGGAGCCTAGATGAAATACCGCTGTACATTTCATAGACCGTACACATTGCTGTCCCGGGGCATCAGTACTGTGAGGGCATGAATGTTGAAGTTGTTGGATGTGGTGCCAGTCGAGTGACTGCTTGATGAATGGTGTCAAGTTTTTTGCGTTTCGTTTGAGCTGCACTAATGCAAACAAGTGGAGAGTGTTTCAGCATATTCTTGACTTGTGCCTTGCCAGGAGGTGAGTTGACCCTCACGTGTATACTTGCAGAGTCCCAAGTTGCATGTCATTGATTATAAGAGTCTTTGTGGCTATTCTTGAAAAATGTGAAGAATCTATGGGGATCCTGAATCGGGTTATTTGGTTCTATTGCAGTGGTCATACCTTGTTCCGTGGTTTGTCAGGACTTTGTTGTCAGGCTGGTTTCTTTGGGATTTTGCTTCATTATTGTAAGTGACTAACATTTCCCTGTCTTTGTTGCAGAAACATAGTGTTGAAGAGATCCATCCGATCATTCTCCAATCTGGTTTGATAAAGTTGCTTCAGAAGAAATGCACCAAGGGGACAGGATTTAGTAAGCTATGGCTGCTTTGTGACCTGGAGGTAAGAACAGGACCTTCATCCAGTATTAGATTTCTAAGTACGTACATCACGTTTCTGAATTCACTTAAGCTTTGTGCAGCTAATTGTGCCGTTAGAGATGCTTCAAACCAATCTGTATGCTGCCTTTCCTGGCTTCATATTCTTAACTGGTCAGAAACTCTTTTTCCATCTGCTGACAGGGGACATAGAAGTTCTTTTGATATAAATTAAACTCTTTCAAATGTGTTCTGCATTTGGCATCTGATACTGAAACCTACCATATGATCATGTCTTCAATAAACCAGATCTGTGCACAATTGTATTGGAATTCAATTTTAATCTCAGTTTGTTCTTTGTTGTTGCACCAAGACCCTGTCGATCATGATGTATTCATCAAAGAAGGAGGCCAGTCTTGCTGGTGAAGGGGCAACCTCTGAGGCAGAGGAGAAGGAGCAGGTTTCAGATCATGAGCCTAAAAGCAGTGGCTCTGTGTTTGAACTTGATGAAACTAAACCTGATCCTTTGGAAGGTCTTGACGAAGCTACAAAAATCTTTTTCCAGGTATGGATGTAACTTGCATATGCTAATAAAAGATGATGATGTTGCTGAATATTCTTTTATTCAGAATAAAATGTAACTTCCAGCAAGTTAGCACTCTGGTCACTTATTCAGGCTTTCCTGGCTACTCGGATGTTTTTACTCGCTACTCAATGACAATTAGTGGTGTAGTGTTTATTGTTCAATGACCATTTGTAAGATCCCTTATCTCATTTATTGAAATTGATGTGAGATTACCTTGGCCGCATTTTGTAGCAGCTCCTTCCGCCAAGTCCAAAACGATGAGTATAACATTAAAATGGAAGCCTTTAGCTCTTTGCCTAAGGTGTTCTGTAGTTTAAGAAGGTACAAGTGAGAAAGTTTCTGAAAATTTTGGTCAATTCACTCAATATTTGCCAATATTAACATATCTAGAAATCTCTGACCGTGTTTGATTTGCTATTGTTTCTCAAGGGCTTGCAGCTCTTGTGTAAAGGAGAGCTTTGTGCATGAGACATGTGCATTAATTCTCACATTCGTAAATAATTTAAGTACCCTTAGCTATTGGACCAAGTCTACTAGGCTTAAACTATGATTTATTTCTTTCTGTAAATGTGTTAGCTGCTTTCAGCCTGTTATTTCTACTAGTGCCCCTATCACCTCACTTGAGATGACCATTATAACATGGTATCTCATTTAACCATGAGTATTAGAAAACTGTTTAGTCTCAGTGCATTGGAAATTGAAATTGAATCCATATATCTCTATCCTCTGACAAAATCTGTGTATTTTCTTCCAGAATGGGTACCCAGCTATCAATTAAGATTCTTTAAAATATTTGTGTCTTTTTGTCTTTGGGAAATTGAACCAATTTAGTTCTGGTCACCATCTTGACTCTAGTAGGTGAACACAGAATAGACTGGAGATTCTACTGGGATTCCAGCCAGTACTTGTTGGTAAATGATCTTGTTGAGCCCTGAGTAGACTGCTGTTGAGTTTTTAAAAAACATGCTCAGGGAAGCAAATGTAGCATTTATTTTGGACCAGAAATGTATTATATAGTGGGATAATAAGGTTGCTTTAATTTCTAACTTTATGACCCAGGGTTTGAGAGGCAATCCTATTTGCGCTTCACATCTGCTCCATGTTCTCAGGTGGGCTGACTGGTTAGCTGTGATTATTCCCTGTCAAGAGTTGGTGAAGTACACTCTGGCCCTGCTTGATGTTATGTTAAGAGCGTCAACAAACCCCAAGCCATGGAACAACTTTTGGCTTGTTCACTGTTTCTCTCCAACTCGGGGGTGGCGGGGGCGGAATTTGTTGAGAGAAGGATCTGATTAAAAAATGGTTTAAGGCTCACACCCTGAGTACACTGAGTTTTTGTATTGATGATGATTACTTCTGATCGCATTTGTTATTCCAGCAGTTAAAGGGAAGGCAGAAATTGGAACATTTCTTCCTGGTATAACAGATTATTTTTTTCCCCAGATAACTCACGATGCTCTAAATGCACCTTTGCACATCCTGCGAGCCATGTATGAGCTTCAGATGCGAAAAACAGACTCCTTCTTTCTCGAAGTTCAGAAGAGGTGAGTATGAAATATTAGAATTGAATCAAGTCCTATCAGAATTTTGCTGTGAAGTGTTCTGTAGTTTGATATGGTGTGGCTTTGGTTGTTGAGGTTTTCTTGAAAAACATTGGTTCAAATCCACTGTGATTTGACCATCATTGACATTATTTGAAATCTTAGTTTACTATAGTTTGCTTTGGGTATTGTGCATATTTCTCAAGAGCAGCAGGATGTTTGTATACAGGGAGGTTTTGACGTAATTGAGCCTGGCACTTTGCAGCAGTGCTGAGGGAGTGCTTGATTATTATGAGATGTTAAACCGAGGTCCCATTTGGCTGGTCAAGAGATCCTTGAAGAAAAACAATAGAGATCTCCCAAGTGTATTGGCCAACATTTATCTAAATCCTTATATCACTGATGTTTTCAATAATTAAACTTCAAATGCCAAGTAAATGCAAACCTGTTCTTTTTACAGCTTTTGGGTGGCTGCTTGTCCTGGTAAATTAGTCCAAGGACAACTGGTACCTAAGTAGCAGAAATATAGAAACTAGGAGGAGGAGGAGGAGTCGGCCATTCAGCTCTTTGAGGTGAAAGTGAGGACTGCAGATGCTGGAGATCAGAGTCTAGATTAGGGGGAGCTGTGGTAGTTTGGTGCACTGATCTCTCCACTGCTGAAGCCAGGTGCCAATTCGAAAACACCACCTCTTACCACCCCCTTGACCATGACCCCACCCCCCATCACCAAACCATCATCTCCCAGACCAATAGAACCTCATCACCTCAGGACATCTCCCACCCACAGCTTCCAACCTCGTAGTCTGGGAACCCCGCACTGCCCGGTTCTACCTCCTTCCCAAGATCCACAAGCCTGACCACCCTGGTCGACCCATTGTCTCAGCATGCTCCTGCCCCACCGAACACATCTCCACCTCCTTGACACTGTCCTATACCCCCGGTCCAGGAACTCCCCACATACGTTCAAGACACTACACACGCCCTCCACCTCCTCCAAGACTTCAGTTTCCCTGGCCCCATCGCCTCATCTTCACCATGGATATCCAATCCCTCTACACCTCTATCCGCTATGAGCAGACCTACAAGCCCTCCGTTTCTTCCTCTCCCGATGTCCCCACCAGTACCCCTCCACTAACACACACATTCGTTTGACTGAACTGGTCCTCACCCTTAACAATTTCTCCTTCGAATCCTCCCACTTCCTCCAGACCAGAGGGGGTAACCATGGAGACCTGTTTGGGCCCCAGCTATGCCTGTCTCTGAGTCGGCTACATAGAACAGTCCATCTTCCGTAATTACACTGGCACCACTCCCCACCTCTTCCTCCACTGCATTGGCGCCACCTCGTGCTCCCACGAGGAGGTTGAGCAGTTCATCAACTTCACCAACACATTCCACCCTGACCTTAATTCCACCTGGACCATCTCTGACACCCCCCTCCCCTTCCTGGACCTCCCCATCTCAATCAATGATGACTGACTTAACACTGACATTTTTACAAACCCACCGACTCCCACAGCTACATGGATTACACCTCTCTCCCCCCTACCTCCTGCAAAAGTGCTATCCTGTATTCCCAATTCCTCCACCTCTGCTGTATCTGCTCCCAGGAGGACCAGTTCCACCACAGAACACATCAGATGGCCTCCTTCTTTAAAGACCACAATTTCCCTTCCCACGTGGTTAAAGATGCCCTCCAATGCATCTCATCCACGTCCTGCATCTCCACCCTCAAACCCCACCCCTCCAACCGTAACAAGGACAGAACCCCCCCCTCCCGGTGCTCACCTTCCACCCTACCAACCTTCGCATAAACTGCATCATCCACTGACATTTCCGCCACCTCCAAACGGACCCCACCACCAGGGATATATTTCCCTCCCCACCCCTTCCTGCTTTCCGCAAAGACCATTCCCTCCGTGACTACCTGGTCAGGTCCACGCCCCCCCTACAACCCACCCTCCATCCTGGCACCTTCCCCTGTCACCACAGGAACTGCAAAACCTGTGCCCACGCCACCTCCCTCACCTCCATCCAAGGCCCTAAAGGAGCCTCCCACATCCATCAAAGTTTTACCTGCACATCCTCCAATATCATTTATTAACCCTAAGAGCTATTTCTAATTCAAATATCAGTATCTGTTTGGTTTTCTGCAACAATAAATGTTATACATGTAAGGCCTGTGCAATTCATAGCAGCTAATGAACAGAAATCAAAGAATTGAGTGAAAGAAGAATAACTTCACATATTTGTGTATGTCGCCTTTAGCCTGTCCACTGCTGCTGTAAATAACACTTGAGAGATGTGTTTGAACTTTTCAAATTGCATTGTTAATGATTCACAAAGAATGGCCCGAAAGATGACAGAAGTTCTATGTTTTTGAACTGATATTCAGGTTTGATGGGCACGTGATTACAACAGATGAGGCAATCCAGTCCATGTCTCTGAAGTGGCAGCCAAGCAAAGCCTCACGGACAGAAGACCACAGCACGAAAGCTGTCGACACTGACATGATGATTGTACCGTGTGTGGTGTGTCCTTTCTTCCCTTTGTTTCTTGATCTCCGCGTTCAGCTTTTTGAATTCTGACTCTGTTTTCTCGTTGCCCCACAATACTCAGCCCAGTTTGGCAATTAACACCTGGTTGCCCAATTTCTACAGCATATGCACAAGTGTATGTGCCTGCATGAAGTAACAAACTCCTGTGTGTGTGGTAGCTACACTATGAAGCTGTGTTGACAATTTGTTTATACCTTATTGAAACATCTAATCTCCTTAGAGGTCTTGATAAGGTAGATGGGGCGTAGTTGTTTCTTCTTGAGTGAAGATTCTAGACCAGAGGGCATAATCTCGGAGTAGGGTGTCCCTCAGCTAGGACAGAAGCTGAATCCTTAACTGTATTTAAGGCTAAGATAGGCACATTTTTAAACCAGGAGAGAATCAAGGTTTATGAGGAAAAGGCAGGAAAGTAGAGTTGAGGATGATCATATTGGCCACGATCTCATTGAACGGTGAAGCAGACCCCAATGGGCTGAATGGACTACCTCTGCTCCTGCATTTAATTGATGAAAATTCTAGTCACAGTAATTTATTT
Source organism: Chiloscyllium punctatum (assembly GCF_047496795.1). Taxonomy (NCBI): domain Eukaryota; kingdom Metazoa; phylum Chordata; class Chondrichthyes; order Orectolobiformes; family Hemiscylliidae; genus Chiloscyllium; species Chiloscyllium punctatum. The sequence continues at coordinate 46,728,061 of NC_092757.1, read as the reverse complement.
CAGATTTGTAAGTGATTTCATGAATGCCATGCGCAAGTGGCTGACTATTGCCACCTCCAGGGATGGCCAGTATAAACTGGCCTAGACAGTTCTCATTCCAAAGAGGAATAAAACACAATTAATCATAGGCAGGTTTGGATCTGAAGGGCCAAATCCCCCAATACTGTGAGCGGATATTTGAAGAATGATCCAACAAAATATCCTGCCCAATGTAAGGTGAGACGAGCAACAGTCCACATTTTGATAGCCCTGTACCTGAATCAAGTATTACTTAATTCCTCAGCATTACCATTTTAGCTAGCTGGACTTTAGTGTATAAGATCAGAGATTGTTCGTGTTTCCTGTGGTAGAACTTTGTGGGTGCAGTTGAAACTGCCAGATTCTCAACAAAACTATCTTAGGAACGATTTTTACTTCAATCCAGGAGTAAACTGCAGTATCTGAACAGCAATCCCATTTAACCAGCTTTCTACCATGCTAAAGTCCTGTTGCTTTCAAATAATATCTGTTGACATTCCTAGTAGAGAATGTAGTATTTAATAATGTGACATTATGCACAGAGTAACCTGGTAAAAAGAAAAACTTTGCTGAAAATCTTAAATGAAAGAGAAAATGCTGAAATGGACTATGACCTGGTGAATTCTTGTTATTCAATTCATTGAACTGTTTTCTTTCTAAGAAATGCATCCTTCTCACACTGCTGACCAGTCCCTAGCTCTGTAAGAAACAGCAGTACTTGCTTGGGTCTTGTAGGAGTTTGTGCACAGCACACCCTTATCAAATATGCTGTGCCTCAAAGTCACTTGAAGTACACTTGTCACCAACATGCCACTGAACAGCGCAGTATGGGACCTTAATATCTAATAAATCCTGAGATGAGTACCAAACCTATCTTTCAGCTGTTACCAAGATATTTTATCCTCCTCTGTCACAGCAGATACCTTCACCTTTAACAACATCCCCATAATTGCTGAAGGTCCACAAGCTTTATTTTTTATCATCTCTGTGGTACCCATCTTCCTGAGTCCCAATGTGGGCAAACTGCGACTCGTCCAACGTTCTGGTGCCTTTACCTCACCCTGTATTAGGCATCTCTCATGCTCATTCAACTCCAGTCACTGTTATTCACTGCATTTAATTCAACATTGCTGCTTGTAGCATTATGTCTAGACTCTTCCAACATTCTTGAAAGAAAGAGCTCGCGATGCTTTCTGACACTGGAGGGCTCTGGCTGCTCTTGGAGATCGTCAGGCAGTCGTAACTTGGACTCCTGGTTCACAGTCGAATTTGAAACCAGTGTCTTTCTGGCACCAAGGCAGCAGACCTATTGGCTAATGTATTATTAGGAGCTGAACTAGTGTTGGTGGGATTCAAGTCCACCTCCAGCCTCTAGAGACACTCAGGCTTGCTCCTGTTTCCACTCTGACTTGGCAATGTAGCAATCTCATTGCTCCAACACCGACATTGTCTTGGACGGCTAAATTTGCATCACTTGTTTTTCCTAAGTTGCAGAACTCTCATTATATCTCAGCCGTTGTAGTGTCTGACTTCCAGTTTCAAATCAAAGAATCCCTATGCTGCTGAAAGATCATCCGAAGACCATCCCACCCAGCATCCCCACCCTATCCACATAACTCTGCATTTAACATGGCTACCCCATTAGCCTAACATCCCTGAGCACTATGGGAAATTTTGCATGGCCAATCTCCGTAAACTGAACATCTTTGAAGTGTGGGCAGAAACCGGAGCAGCCGGAGGAAACCCATGCAGACAGTGGTCCGAGGCTGGAATCGAACCTGGGTCCCTGGTGCTGTGAGGCAGCAGTGCTAACTTCAATCCAATAATCCAAAAGGAAAACCATATTTAGTGCCTTGCAATGTGTCTAGACTACATGGGGAAAACTCGTGTTCTAACAAACTATCTTCCCTTTTGAGGTTTTTTTCTCACATACCCCTGACAAAATCTGCTGACCCACTCTGGCAGTGTTTAGAAGATGCTATTTCAATGAAGGAAAACACTGGAAGTCAGAAAAACTACTTCCTGTGTTGCAAAGTAGAGGTGGTGGATTGGCTATGTACAGCATTTTTTACTTTCATTTTAAATAACGCATTAATATCTTGTACTAGTGGTAAAATTGTGGCACAACCCTTGTAACTTACACTCACCAGCATCACCCCTTTCCACAGCACAAGATCATGGGAAAGCTCTGCACACTGGTAAGTGGCCAGTCATTTCCACATTGAAGAGTCAAACTTACCTCACCTAGCGCATGTAATGAAAAATCTTTATTTTCATTTAACCAATGGATACCGCATCAGCTTACATGCAGCTTTTTAAAAGAAATCCTAATGTTTATCCTGTTTAATTTTCTGCATTCTGTTCATATGCGGGTCGGTGCCATCAAAACTTTGCAAACTGACTTCCATGCCAATAGCATGGCTCAGGACCATATTCTAACTAAGTTGGTCAATTTTGGAGGGCAAGAGAATTGTAATTCACATCAGGAATTTGCTGATAGCAGACTTGCATATAAATGGATTGCATCATAACTGAATTTAAGTTTTCTGTGCAAAAATCTTTCCTTTACTGAGATCCTGGAATAAGGACTGAATATTGCAATATTCCTGCTGGCATGAAATTGGTGCTTTGGGTATTGGATTGAAGGGGCCGGGATCTCGGAATCTTCTGTCACTCTGTCCTGAAAACTGGGTTGACAAGAGAGAAGCGAACTGTTCACTGATCTTCTACAATAATCGTCAACGTGCTGAGAACTTAGTTCAGCGAGGAGTTAAATATACAGGTTTTCCAGAAGAGCAGTTAATCTGTATTACTAATCTGCTGTTCCTAGTCTGTGCCAGGTTAATGCAGTATTAGATTTCTTGATGACAGTAAAATGAGCAGAGTTTTTGCAACCTTTCTGATCTGGCCCAATGTGTATCAGAGAAAATTTTAAATTAATTTTTATTTAAATTTTTACTCCTCTTTGCCAACTGCTGTAGAGAAGGGCAATGAGCACAAGTCTGAAGTCATACATGGCTGTTTAAGTGGCTAGACTCACTGGGTTGATTTCTGTTGTGGTAGGCATCTTGCAAACAGACTGGAAAGCCAAGGCAAGCAAACCTGCATTAACAGTTTGCACTGCCTTCCCACCACATTTTCCTCTTAACAGAAAAGCCCTCTCCCCCCCCCCCCCCACCCCCCCCCCCCCACCCCAGGAGCTGCCAGCCAATTGGAGAGCTAGCAGCTCAGCAGCCTCAGAAACGCTATCAGGAGCGGTGGCCACTTGGGACTGCACCAAGAAACAGAAGGCACGTTGTAATAAGTGGCCCTTGCAAGTGGAGCCAGTCAGGTAGGCCTTGATGGGTGTGTGTTGGGCACCTGTTAGGGTAGGGGACATAAAGACCATCGTTGCCAGGGGATGGGTGCCCTCCATGTGCTACAGGGTGACTGATTAGGAAACCATCCCCTCTATCTCTGGGATGTGACTGGATGGTATTCCCATGCAGCGGAAAGTGCACCTGCTACTGGTAAGTTTGCCAGCCGGAAGGTGAAAAGGCCACTCATTAGCTGCTTAAGTGGCTCAGTTATCCTTGAGAGGGCCTGTCCTCCACCTTTGCCATTAACTGGTAAAATGGCATGGCAGGCACTGTTCCATTTCCCTACCCTTCCGTGCCGTTTTTCGCCTTCCCTTCGTACATACGCTCTCCCAGCCCCTCATAAAAGCGCTGGTAAAACCGAGTCGATATTGACAGACTACACAGCAAATATTGTGTAGTGCTTGGCCAGTGCAATCACATCCATATTCACTCTCTGATCCACCAAGGAGTCTGCGCCTGTACTCTTGTAAGAAGCCTGTATTCTAGATGGTTTAGGATGGGAGGTAAATGTCCATGTCCCATGAATGATGATTTCCAAAAGACAAGCAAACTGATGTCACGGTGAACTGAGCTGATTGAGACATTGTCTCACTATTCAACCTTGGGACTGAGTCAATTACTGAAATCATGGAGAGGCCCTTTTGCAGGTGGTGCATTGAAATGGGCGGAAAATAAGGTCTCTGCCTCATTAGAGAGAAGCTGTGCTCCCCAAGCAATCAGAGTGGCTGAGTTAAAACAAGGAAAGTAAACCAAAGTGATGGTAAAGTTTTTCAATTTATTTCCTCACTTTGAAACTTTCGTTAAATTGATTTATAAATCAGCTCCTTCAATGTTAAAAGGGTCTGTATGTGCTGGTTTGCACTTACTGTGACAACGTCCCTTGTGGCAGACTGGTACAAAAGGTGAAGTCACATGGTATTGGGGTGAGCTGGTAAGATGGATACAGAACTGGCCTTAGTCATTGGAGACAGAGGGGAGCGATGGAGAGATGCTTTTCGGAATGGAGGGTTGTGAATAGTGACTTCATAAATGATTTGGAGGAAAACTTCGCTGGTCTAATTAGAAAGTTTGCAGATGATTTAAAGATTAGGGGAGTTGTGGATAATGAGGATTGTCAGAATATAGATCAGTTGGAGGCATGGGCAGAAAAATAGCAGATGGAGTTTAATCTGGACAAATGTGAGGTGATGCATTTTGAAAGGTCAAGTACACGTAGAAATTGTACAGTAAAAGGCAGAACCCTTTGGAGTATTGCTATGCAGAGGGATCTGGGTGTGCAGGTCCACAGATCACTGAAGGTGCCAGCACAGGTGGATAAGGGAGTAAAAAAAAGGCCTATTACATTCTTACCTTCATTGGAATGGGCATTGGATATAAGGAAAGGCAACTTATGTGGCAGCTTTATTGAACTTTAGTTAGGCCACACTTGGAATGTTGTGTCCAGTTCTGGTCACCACCTACCAGAAGGATGTGGATGCTTTGAAGAGAGTACAGAAAAGGTATTCTGGGATTTTAGTTACAAAGAAACATTGAATTGACTGGGTTTGATTTCACCGGAATGCAGGAAGTTTGAGGAGTGACCTGATCGAGTTTATAAGATTGTAAATGGCATGGATAGAATGGAAAGTGTGAGGCCTTTTCCCAGAGTGGAGGGTCAATTATTAGGGGACACAGGTTCAAGATGTGACAGGGGTGGGGGTGATGTTTAAAAAAGATGTGCGAGGCAAGTTTTTCACACCAAGGGTGGTGAGTGGTGGAAGCAGACACAACAGCATTCAAGAAATACCTGGGCAAGTACATGAATAAGGAGGGGATAGAGGAATATGGATCCTGTAAGCAAAGACAGTTTTATATGTAGGGCAAAATGTCAGCGCAGGCCTGGAGAGCTGAAGGGCCTATTCCTGTGCTGCAGTGTTCTTTGTTCTAGGTTTGCTCACTGCTAAGACCTGCTGTTAAGTGCTGGCAGTTCGCTGTCACCTTGGGAACGTTGTGAACAAATGAGTCTGTTCCTAACCTCCGAAGGCATGACTGCATAATTGGCAGGGTTAGAATTGTAGACTCATGTTCCTGGGCGAAGTACTTATTACAAAATCATCATGGAAGCAGGTGTAGGCTATTTAGCTCCTTGAGCTTGTTCTAACATTCAGTGAGATATTTGTTGACTCTGACCTAAATTTTTCAAACCGCCTTTGCATTATATCCATCTTTTATAAACAAAAATCAAATCAGTTCCATTATAAGTTGAGCATTTAACTTCGCATCAACTGTCATTTGAGAGCGAGATTTCCATTACCCTTTGTGCATCAAAGCGATTCGTACCTTCACTCTAGACTTGCACTTTTTGGCTCAGTCTTCCAACTCCTCGACTTTCCAATCAGCGGGAACAGTTTCTCTTCTCAAATTGTGTTCTGAGTATCTTAGAAATTTATAAGAATCTTCATTTTGTAAATTCCAGAGAATACAACTGTAGTTTGGAAATAATCTCTTTGTAATTTAATTCTTGGAGTCCAGCTACCATTGTTTTCCTCCTAAACTATGATGCTCAGAACAGAACATAATTCATTAACTCTTTTGATTAATTTTTGTATCACTCGCTGGCATTTTGATGATCTCCATAATTGGCTCCCCAAGACTCCTCGAATTTCCACTTTTAGATTTTTCACTATTTAAAAATAACTCTCTCTCCAGTATTTTAGGACTGAAATAGATAACCTCTCACTTTTTTGAACACTCATGTGCTACAGCTTAGTGTGATTTACATAAAATTACAAAGAGTTGTGAACAGATAATGATTCTAACTGAGCTGTTTATAATCAAGGCAACAGCACACCTCCTTATTCAAGCAGTGGCTGGAACTTCTCTGTATTTTGTAGTGTTGTCCAATAGCATTCCTCCACTGAATAAACTTTACTATGTTAGTTCTTGGTTTTACTTTTTGATCAGAGCTAATGCAATCCTGTAACGATTCATTTTGTAAATCAGGTAATTTTTTGCACATATTACAATATCATAGCCATTTGCTTCTTTGTGAAGCAGTTGAGTAACAGAGAACCAAAGTCCATTATTCAATCCCTTGGAGCTTGCTAGATGGTCCCACTGTCTGTATCAATCCCTGGGGTCCTGGAAAATGTTCTGTTTAAATATTTCTCCAATTCTCTTTTGAAAAACATTATTGACTGTTTCCACCTCGCTTCCAGGCGTTACAGTGCACTCCAAATCATAGCTTCATATTGCCTCTGGATTTTCAGCTAGTTACTTTAAACCCATGTCCTCTGGCTGTTGAGCCTTCTGAAAATAGAAACAGTTTTTTTTTAATGAGAGTCTTTGCTTTTGGGTACCTTTATCAATCTTCCCTTGACCTTCTGTGCTCTAATGAGAGCAGATTGAATTTCTCTCGCCTCTCCATGTACCTGAAGCTTTCCATCCCAGGTACCATTCTGATAACTTTCTGCAACCTCCCCAAGGCTTTTGACATCCTTCTGAAAATGTGCTACCCAGAATTGAATGCTAATTAGGTTGAGGCCTTCCCATTGGTTTATAAAGACTTAGCATAATGCCTTTGTCCTTTGTACTTGCATAATTCAGCTTCATCAGTGGCTGACAATTTTATAAACATTTAAAATGAAAGATCAGCCATGGGATCTCTTTGATCTGTTTTATCCCAAACCTGCAAATCCCTGTTTACTGATGCAAATTCTTTGTAGCAATGTGTAATACATAAGAGTGTACAAACTGATGATGAATAGCCAAAGTTCATTTGAAATTATCTTCATATTGGGCTGTAATGGTTTTGTTCATTATATTAAACACTAGGTAGGTGAATCTAACCTGTCTTTTTTAATAGTCCAAGCCTTTGCGTTGTGAGAAGGCATCAGAGGAGACTAACCCTGTGACCCAGAAACTGATAACCAACACAGAAAGTGACCTGCAGCTCAGCTTTGCCAAGCAGCGACGGACTAAAAGCTCCATGCTGCTGCACAAAGAGCTCGACGTGCGAAGCAAGAGGACAGCCCGGGACTACCTGTACAAAGTCAACGAAGCCATCTCCATACTATATGCCCGGCACGTGCTGGCTGCTCTGTTAGCTGACTGGCCAAGTGGGGTGCCAATCAAGGAGGATGTTCTCGGTCTCAACTGCCCATCACACATGGCCTACATACTTGATTTGCTTATGCAGCTGGAGGAAAAACCGCTGTGGAAAAGGTTGGTGACAGGCTTGTGAGCTGGGCCAGTGCTTCACTGGGCAGCATTTTACTTCATTCCTGATGAAGGGCTTTTGCCCGAAATATTGATTTTCCTGCTCACCTGATGTGCTGTGCTTTTCCAGCACCACTCTAATCTAGTCTCTGGTTTCCAGCATCTGCAGTCCTTGTTTTTTACCAAGCATTTTACTAAGGCATGGCTACCTGCCCAAAGTTCCCTTGGATTGAGGGACAGAATTCCAGGTCAATAGGGTTATATATGCCAAGTGGGGTTTAATAGACTCTTGCAAGCATGCAATGAAGAAGAGGGGGGAGGTGTGGGGCTCAGACAGAAATACTTCTGCGTGCAACACCAATTCAGAGCTGTAGTCTCCACTGTCAGGCAAAACATTTTTTAGAACAAGGGTAGATCGTATTGTCATGTCAGAAATGAATTCTTTCCTTCTCTTGCCCAACTTCACCCCTGAACACCTCTTTTTTATCCCCCCCCCAACACCTCTCTTCCCCCCCCCCCCAACACCTCTCTTCCCTCCCCCCCCCCCCCCCCCCCAACACCTCTCTTTCCCCTCCCCAACACCTCTCTTTCCCCCCCCCCCCCAACACCTCTCTTTCCCCCCCCCCCCCCCCCCCAACACCTCTCCCCCGCCTCCCCCCTCAACACTTCTCCCCGGCCCCCCCTCAACACCCTCCCTTAACACTTCTCTTCCCCCCCCTGCCAAACACCACCTCTTTCTCTTCCCCCCCCTCCCCCCACCCCCCACACCTCTCCCCCCACCCCCCACACCTCTCCCCCCACCCCCCACACCTCTCCCCCCCCCCCTTCTCTTCTCATAGCCTCAGACATAAGTATCCATATGGTTTACTGATTGGTTTATTTCTTACTAGTTTAAATGCCTCAGCACATGTAATGCTAATGTGGGAGAAACCACCAAAAGGAAAACCAAATAACTAAACTTAGCATATTCTTTATCCTTCTTTTGTATTATTGTCACTTGAGCCTGGAGCTTTCCCATTGTGTTTTTACATGTTTTTACATGTAAAACTATTTTCTGTGTGACAGTTTTACTGTCTTTTTGTTTGTCTCCATCAGATTCTGCAGAAAGTACTGCTTGGGTGCAGTGTGAACATGCTGGGGCCTCTGGCAGTGACAGCCTGTCAGTTTATGGAAGAGCCAGGAATGGATGTCCAAGTCAGGGAGTCCAAGCATCCCTATGACAACGACTCTACAATTGAGGTTTCCTAATAGCTTTTGTGTTGCAGTTTACTTTAAATGTAATGCCAGCCCACAATAGATGAGACTTTGGTGTAAGCAATGACAGATTGAAGCCCCACAGTCCTGTGTGTTTTTTTAACACACAAAAAGCACACTGATTTATTCAGTGCTTTTCAAACCATCAGGGCATCCAAAACACTATCCTTATGTCAGAATTAGTAAGCAAAGAGCAGTGACTAAATGACCAACAAAATTGCCTGATTTGGGAGGAGGGGGGTAACTGGTGTTTTTTGAGGAATAAACCTTTGGCCCAGCCATGAGGAACAACTTCTCTGCTCTGGCTCAAATAGTTACAGAACACCACATCTTGTAGATATTTTTCCATCAGTCTGTTCAGAGATGTTATTACATACCTCCTGGCTCAGAGGTATGGACACCAGACCGCACCTTGTACTAACAATCATGTTCTGTTTTGCCATTAAAAGCTAGGTGTCTTAGAGTGAGACTTGAACCCACGACCTTCTGACTTGGGTATGAATGCTACCTAAATGAGCAGTGACTTGTGGCCATTGCCACAGAACGTCTGTTAATAGACATAGAAGTAGTGAACTGGGCTGATGAGGCATTGAGTTGGTCATTCCCTCTCAATAACTATATACACACTTGAGAAGCTGAAAGGAATTAATGGTCAAACAAGAGCGATGGATTTTAATTAGTTTTAAAGATAAAATTCCAGAGAATTGAATAGGCGCTTTGTGGTGTGGTGGTAGTGTCCCTACCTCTGAACCAAGAAGCCCAGCTCTCAAGTCCAACCTGCTGCATAGTTGTGTAATAATATTTCTGAACATGTTGATTAGAAAATGAAAAAAGAGAAAAGAATGTGTTGTAAAAAGTAGCAAATTGTCTGGACCCTGCATTCTAGGGACTTAGAAGAGAAGTGGTGGGGATTCTAGAACAGTCCCTCTGAATTATTGCCACACAAGAGGTTGTTATGCAAGGTCAGGACTTACTGGATTGGGGATTGATTAACTAGCTAAGATAAACTTCTTAGCACCAGGGCTCAGTTCCAGCCTCAGACCACCATCTGGAGTTTGCACATTCTTTCCACATCTGTGTGGGTTGGGTTTCTGCTGGTGTTCCAGTTTCCTCCCACAGACTGAAGGTTTGCAGGTTGGGTGGATTAGCGATGTTAAATTACCTGTGGTGTCTAGGGATGTGCACACTAGATGGATTAACCATGGGGAATGCAGGGCTACAGGGATAGGGTAGGAGAGGTGGATCTGGGTGGGTAGGTCTTCAGAGGATCAATGTGGACTTGGTGGGCCAAATGGCCTGCTTCCACACTGCAGGGATTCTTTGATTCTAAATGGCTAATTTTCAAGATACTGTGCACAACAAGTGGAGTGCTGCAAAGAATCTGTGCTTGGGATTTCGGCTATTTACCATTTGTTTCAATGACTAAGATGAGGGAAATGTATGTTTTGTATGCAGAGTCACTGATGATACAGAGCTAGAGAAAATGAACTGAGGGGGCGGCAGAGAGTCTGCGAGGGGATATATAGCTCAGTTAAGTGGTTGAGTAAGAAGGTGGCAGATGGAGCATAATGTAGGAAACTGATAAATTATCCACTTAGATAACAAAAATGGAAAAAAAAACATATAAGGCTCGTAGTTGTTGGCATTCAGGAGTGTGTGCCTCCTTGAACATGCAAAGAAACTTGAAATGTCGGTGCAGTCAACCAGAGGAACACAAATGGTATGTTGATCCTTATTGCGGTGATCTCGCTGAAATGTTCGAGGGGTTCAGAGACGCTATTTTCAATGGATGCAGATTGTTGAAATAATCTCCAAGGAGAGCCTTTTCGAACATAGGTGTGAATTTTCTACACGTGGAAAATTTTGAATCTTTGGAATCTTGTTTTCCACATGACTCAGGATATCCAGTTATTGGGCACAGTCATTTTTTTTCTTCTTTAACCTGGTTGGAATTGTTGTGGCACCGAAATGGCCATGAGGTGGAACTTGAACCTGAACATTCTGGCCCAGATGCAGGGACACTATCACTGCACACAGCACTCCGTTGACTACATTAAAGGCTGAGGTCAATAGAATGGGAACATGCAGTCGAGAGAAGTTTAGCTAAGATCAAGGCACAGCAGACTCAAGGGACTGAGAGGTCTGCTTTTATTTTCCCTTCTCTCCTTTAATGTTATTTTTTAATCTGTTGGACAATGAGAATAAAAAAAAATGACACACTTGTACCATAGTTACGGCACCATTGATGTTTGACAAACAAATTTAGAATTGGACAGAATAGTCTCAACAGAGTGAAACTGGATTTGTAAATGTCCCTACAGTGCACTGAGGATTAAACTGGAAACATCCAACAAGTAAATCTTTGGGCAGCAAGTTAAAGCTGCTTGATAATCCATAGTCATCTCAATTTGTTATTTTTAACATTAATTTTGATTAATAGGAAGGTGGTGACATAATGGTCATGTCATAGACTAGAAATTAGAACCCCAGGCTAATGGTCCTCACTTTCTCCTAATGGCCTTGGGGCATGAGTTTGAATTTCACCAGAGTCTAGACTAAAAAACTGTCTTAACTGGCAGCCACATAACCACTGTTGCTTGTCGTTTAAAAACCCAACTGGTTCAGTAATGCTGTGTAGGGAAGGAATCTACCATCCTTATCTGGTCTGGCCTATATATGACTCCAGACTCTCACCAACATCATTGATTCTGAACTGCCTCTGGGTAATTAGGAATGGACAGTAAATGCTGGCCTAGCCATTGTCGCCATTCTGGTTCTTAATCACAAATCGGATATGATTTCTGTTCTTATGCAGTACTTCGCATGTTTCTCTCCTAGGTTTAGAATCTTCATTGGGAACAGTGATGAATCATCCAATAAAAGCTAAAGTTAGTTTTTCTTTTAACCTTTTAGGACAAAGTTCACATCCCTGGTGCTATATACCTATCTGTGAAGTTTGATCCACGATGTGTGTCTGAGGATGGCTGTGATGAGTTGTTGATGTCCAGCAGCAGTGACTACAAGCAAGATCGACATACATTCAGTGGATCATCACACAAGTGGATTGACTTTGATATTCCAGGTAGAATTTTCATACAATCGGTCAGTCATGATTTCAGGGTACAGAATGGTCTTGTTCATTACAACTGAGTATGTAACAATTTAGGTGTATACTGTTGAAGCCTTGGTTAATATCTTCCAACCTTCTTGCAATAAACCCTAACCTCTGAGAAGGGCGGCACGGTGGCACAGTGGTTAGCACTGCTGCCTCACAGCGCCAGAGACCCGGGTTCAATTCCCGCCTCAGGCGACTGACTGTGTGGAGTTTGCACGTTCTCCCCGTGTCTGCGTGGGTTTCCTCCGGGTGCTCCGGTTTCCTCCCACAGTCCAAAAATGTGCAGGTTAGGTGAATTGGCCATGCTAAATTGCCCGTAGTGTTAGGTAACGGGTAAATGTAGGGGTATGGGTGGGTTACGCTTCGGCGGGGCAGTATGGACTTGTTGGGCCGAAGGGCCTGTTTCCACACTGTAAGTAATCTAATCTAATCTAAAAAAGTAATCTAATCTAAAGTCAAATATTCCACAGTCATTCTGCAAAAGGAATAACTTGATCCATTGTGAATATACATAAAATGTAGCATTTTTCCTTCTATTTTAAACCAGGTGGGGAGATTGAATAGAGGTCAATAGAGTGTTCAAGAAAGCATACAACATGCTTTTCTTCATCAGATGGGTATTGAGTACAAGTCAGGTCATGTTACAGTTGTGCAAGGCTTTGATTCAGCCACATTTGGAATACTGCGTACGGTTCTGGTCACCACATTACCAAAAGGATGTGGATGCTTTGGAGAGGGTGCAGAGGAGGTTCACCAGAATGTTGCCTGGTATGGAGGATGCTAGCTACGAATAGGAGTTGAGTAGATTAGGATTGCTTTGATTAGAAAGGCAGAGGCTGGGGGGAGCCTGATTGAGATCTACAAAATCATGAGAGGTACAGATAGGGTGGATAGCAAGAAGCTTTTTCCCAGAGTGGGGGACTCACTACGGATCACGAGTTCAAGGTGAGAGGAAAAAAGTTTAAGGGAGATATGCATGGGAAGTTCTTTACGAAGAGGGTGGTGGGTCCCTGGAACATGTTGCCAGCGGAGGTGGTAGAGGCGGGTACGATAGCATCATTTAAGGTGTATCTAGACAAATACATGAATGAGCAGGGAGCAGAGGGATACAGATCCTTAGAAAATATGCGACAGGTTTAGATAGAGGATCTGGATCAGCACAGGCTTGAAGGGCCGAAGGGCCTGTTCCTGTGTTGTAGTTTTCTTTATTCTTTGGATAAACCATTTTAGAGCTCTCAAGCTGTCATTATAATTGTGAAGGTTAGAACCGCCTCTCACTCTAAATTAATCCTGACTCCTGAGAGATGTGGGAACTGATGTTGAAACTGGTTACTCACTCAGTAAGAATATGCTATTATCTTATGAGTCACCTTGAGAGAATAGGCAGGAAGGACCTTGGTAAGATTGCTTGAAGATGGTTCACAGTGGAGGTCTCTTTTACCACAGTGATGGCTTTAAAGCTTGATCCATTTCCTTAAGTTTGATCATGATCACTGCAGTGCACCTTCACAATACGTTTACTGTGATTGGAATTGCAGAGAGATCAATGGAGAGGGAGGGGGAAATGTGTGTGACAATGGAAGCCTGAATCCCGTATCCAGGAAAATGGGGGTTTAAAAGCCCAAAGTTCCAGTGATTGTTGGAGATTGCCCTCTGCCCTCTAAGTTCTTTATGAAATGTGTGCGCTTTGAGGGCATAGGGTTGTTCAAGTGAATACTGTACTGATAATATGCCTTGAGTGCCTCTATTAGTGATAACCATTTCAAAGCCTTTGCGTTGGACACAGTCTCTCTACTCTGTGAAAGACCAAGTATAGGGCATAGAGACTCACTTGAGGGAAAAGCAAATGGAAGGTCATGGTTTTTGTGGGAATTCATAAATGGCAACAATATCTGTTAAACTTGTAGCTCAACTTCTAATCCAGATTCTCAGGCTCATGTTCTGGGAACATGTGTTTGAATCCCACCATGGCAGATGGTGAAATTTGAATCCTGCGGAAATCAGGAATTAAAAGCTAGTCTGATCGTGATTTTGTAACCACTTACCAGATCTAGCCTGCATGTGATTCCAAACCCGTCAGGATGGCATGGTGGCTCAGTGGTTATGCACATTCTCCCCGTGTTTGCGTGGGTTTCCTCCGGGTGCTCCGGTTTCCTCCCAAAGATGTTCAGGCCAAGTGAATTGGCCATGCTAAATCACCCATCATGTTAAGTGCATTGGTCAGGGCTAAATACAGGGTATGGGAATGGGTCTGGGTGGGTTATTCTTCATAGGGTCAGTGTGGACTTGTTGGGCCAAATGGCCTGTTTCTGTACTGCAGGGAATCTAATCTAATCCCATGGTAATGTGGTTACAGAGTAATACAGCACAGAAACAGACACTTTGGTTCAACTCATCCATGCTGACCTTGTTTCCCAATCTAAACTAATCCCATTTGTCTGCGATTGGCCCATATCCCTCTAAATCTTTGCTATTCATGTACTTATCCAAATGTCTTTTAAACGTTGTAACTGTGCCTTCATCTACATTTCCTCCAGCAGTTCATTCAAACTACCTTCTGTGTGAAAGTGTTTAAATCTTTCTCCCCTCACCTGAAAACTCCACCCTATAGTTTTGAAGTCCCCCACCCTAGGGAAAATACCTTTGTTATTCAACTTATCTCTGCCCCTGATTTTATCCACCTCTGTAAAAATCTCCTCAATGTCCTAGGATCCAGGAGAAAAAAGTTCCAGTTTATCCAGCCTCTCCTTATAACTCAAACCCTCCAATCCTGGTAACATGTTTGTGAATTTTTCCTGCATCCTTTCCAATTTATGATATCCTTCCTGTAGCACAGCAGCTAGAACTGCACACGGTATTCCAAAAGTGACCTCACCAATGACCTGTACACCTGCAACATGACCTCCAAACTCTGATACTCCATGCTCTGAGCAATGAAGGCAAGCATGCTAAATGCTATCTTTATAACCCTGTCTACCTGTGACGCAACTTTTAAGGAACTGTGTACCTGAATGTAGGTCTCGCTGTTGACGACACTACCCAGGGCTCAGTCATTAACTCTAAGTCCTGGTTAAGTCCCAGACACTTTACTGGACAAATTAAGAATGGACAATAAATGCTGACCTGGCTATTGATGCCTTCATTCCGTTGTTACAACACGGAAGTTGACAGCTAAATCAAATCCGTCTTTATTCATAACACAATAAAATTAAAATGCTTACTGACCCTCAAAATTTGTCCCAATGGTTCCTGATCAGATTTTTTGAATAACCAGTACCAAACATCGAGTTGATAGCTTGAACAAAATAATTTAACAAATGATGATTAATACCAGATTTTCCTTTATTCATTCACGGACTGAGGGCATCACTAGCTATGCCTAGCATTTATTGTCCATCCCGTGTTGCCCAGAGGACAGGTAAGAGTCAGCCACATTGCTGTGAGTCTGGAGTCACATGCAGACCAGACCAGGTAAGGATGACAGTTTACTTCCCTAAATGGACATTAGCAGAAATTGAGCAAGAGAATCTAATTATCATCTTTGATATAACCCAATATCCTTCAATTTTTGTCCCTGTCCTTACAAAGACACACAGACAGACCGATGCAGTTAAGGGATAAATCAAAAGAAAAATTAGAAGTGTAACTTCTAAGCAGATTCTATGATCCGTAATATCACAGGCACATGGGATTGCATCTTGCTTGGTTTATGAAGACACTAGTCAATGCAATCTGTTTCCAGTGGGCTCAGAGGAATATTCAGCCCTAATCTTTCTGTTGACAACTCACGGTTCAATACCAGTGCAAACGTTGGTTTCTCTTTCTGTTCCTTTCCAATATTTACTGTGTTACATTGGCACCATAAGTCCCTGTTAATATCCAAACATCTGTATCTGCTTGCTCATAATGCATCTCTGGAACTGAAAACTCCACTGTGTTCTTTGAACATGATCAACCTGCAGTCAACTTGCAGGCCAGGTATCATAAACAAATTTCATTTTGTTTGGTCTCTTTGCTTTTTTTCAAAAAAAGTGTTGCCGTTCACAGCTCCAATCAAAATTGTTAGTCTCAACACAGTGAATGGAAGGGAAAAAAGAACTGCTGATATAAATTGGATTCAGTTTTGGATGTAGGTTTGCTCGCTGAGCTGCAAGGTTCATTTCCAGACGTTTCGTCACCCTACTAGGTAACATCTTCAGTGGGCCTCAGGCGAAGCATTGTACATGATTCCTGCTTTTTGTTTATATGTTTGGATTTATTTGGGTTGGTGATGTCACCAAAGTTTGAGCCTGAAGCCCACTGAAGATGTTACCCAGTAGGGTGACGAAATGTCTGGAAATAAACCTTCCAGCTCAGCGAGCAAACCTACATCCAAAACCTCAACCTGAGCTACATATCTTCTCAAAGCTTGCTATGGATTCAGTATTATTTGCACCTGAGGTTCTACTTAACAAAAGTGAATTTTAGTGTTCTGGATCTAATGGTACAGTTGCAGCATCTAGGAATACAGTAAGATTTTCTTGTGATGTGGATTAAATTTTGATGTCTTACGTATTCTTCTTTATCTGTGGAGAAGGGAAACTTTGGCAAAAATGTGAAATATGTAGAAACCATGTGAATAATGTGGGTTGTTTGGAATAATTGCAGTTCCTGTACTGCAAACAGGAAATGCTGCAAGTCTGGCAACAGTTTGTGAATAGAGAAACAGTTCATATTGAAGACAGTAACATTTCATCTGATGGGAAAATAATTAGGAGTAGGTTTGCTTCAATTTAGAGGGAGGAGAGGACAAAAGGGAAGTTCTCTGATAGAGTGGAGAACAGGAGGGATTAGGTGATGAGACAGTGATGCAACGTGGGACTGAAGGGTTAGTGTGGTAAAAAAACAAGTAAAGATGTAAATATTGGAGGTGTAGATAGTAAAAGCAGAACCAGTAGCATCATGCATTCTCCAAAGATTAAACAAAGTGCGGTCTGAGGTTGCAGAATGCAGTGTAGAGCCCAGAACTGCCCTGCCCAACTTGCATTAGGTTTCAAGGGAGCATAGGAGTGGAGCAGAGAAGTAAATTGACAGGTCACTGAAAAATTTAAAAGTATGACAGCTAGATAACTTTCAGTAAAGCACAATCTGACTTCACTTAATTGATTTTGCAAAGCAGCTTGCTGCTCACTGACCTCTGCTCCACTTTTGAATCCTCTCCCACAATCACCACAGAATCCAGAACAAGGGAGCTATGACCATCTGGGATATGCCTAAAAATAACTTCGAACAGCTCACAAATGATCTGTTATAGTATTCTCTGAAAGAAATTTATTTTAGTTTGTTCTCAGGATGTGGTCCTCTCTGGTAACTTCAGCGTTTAATATTCATCCATACAGTTAAAGCAGAAATTTTTACAGGTTACATGATTGTGGGACTGGGTAATGGGCATTTTAGGATTTTAAGACCATCCAATAGCTGCATGTTATTTAATACAAATTCTCAAATTGTTGGGAATTGAACTTGTGTAAATGATTGGCCTAGTAGTGTTGTGTTGTGGTTAGCATTTTTCTAGATTAGTGGTGCTGGAAGAGCACAGCATCCTCCTCTCTCTACAAGAAGTTTTCTTCCTCTCTCTACAAGAATCTCAGGGAGTCCCTCTCCCACTGCAACTCCCAGGTCATTTCCTCTGCCCTGAAGCTCTTACTCTAAGCTACTTTCTCCCCACCCCCACCCTCCTCTAGCTTATCTCTCCAAGCTTCAGGTTCACTGCCTTTATTCCTGATGAAGGGCTTTTGCCCGAAACGTTGATTTCGAAGCTGCTTGGATGCTGCCTGAACTGCTGTGCTCTTCCAGCACCACTAATCCAGAATCTGATTTCAAGCATCTGCAGTCATTGTTTTTACCTTGTTAGCATTTTTCTGTCTACTGATTCAAAACTCAGCACAACGTTATCTTGGGAAATGAGCCCCTTTTTCTGAAAGTGAATTTTCAGAAAGAAGCAACCTCAAAAGAAACTAGAACTGATTACTTCAATATATCTGACTTGAATAGCCATGTTCAGCCACATTTTACACCAAAACCTGGTGATGCACAAATGTTGATCTGTTTATTACTTATATCCAGATTGTTGGGCCCTGTGCAATGTTTATTTTTCTCATGTTGATTTCTGTTTTTTCACAATAGCATTTCTCACGTAATGGACATGATTTTTTAAATTTCTTCTAGGTGATACACTGTATTACAGGTTTATATCAGACTTAGACACCAATGACTGGGGTTATAAATTCACAGTGACAGGAGGTCACCGTGGACGGTTCCTGACTGGTGAGTATATCCATTCGTGGGGAAAGTCACCTAATTTCTGTCTGATAATCTTTGCTCTTTTGCTTTCTTCTTTGCTTCTCTCTTTCCTTTCTAGTCTGTCTACTATTTTCTTTTGTCTGTTCTCTCTTATTCTGTGTCATGGCACAAGGCACTTGTCTGATGTTAGCTGGAGTGTTGCGTACAGTTCTGGATATCACACTTTAAGAAGGATGTGAATGCGTTGAATAGAATGCAGCATTGGCCCATTTATAGGTCGTGTACATTTTGTATTTGGACCTTCAGCTCTGGAATTACCTCCACAAACTTCTCTGCTCCATCTTCACTTCCTATTTAAAACGCCATTTAAAACCTACCCTTCATACTGAGCGTTTGGTCATCTACTCTACTATCTCCTTTATATGGATGAATATTAAATATTATCACAGTGCTGTCACACTCTCGGCCCCCTCACTCCCAACTCTCGGCCATCCAGATTTTCCCCCATTCACAGTCCCTACCTCTTCAGTCGCCCCCAGTCCTCTCCAGTTGCCTCTCCCACCCCAGTCGTACTCGTCCTCCTCTCCAGTCACTCCCCCATCCAACTCCTATCCTCCTCTCCAGCTCCACCCTCTTCTCTCCAGTATCCCCCCTTCTCTCCAATGCCCACCGTGCTCCAGTCATCTGTCTCCGTCCTCTCCAGTCCCCCACACATGCCGTCCCCCAACTCCTGTCATTCCCCCACTTCTGTCGCTCTCTCCTCCGATCCACTCGCCCCCAGTCCTCTCCAGTTGCCTCTCCCACCCCAGTCGTACTCTCCCTCCTCTCCAGTCACTCCCATCCAACTCCTATCCTCCTCTCCAGCTCCACCCTTCTCTCCAATGCCCATCGTGCTCCAGTCATCTGTCTCCGTCCTCTCCAGTCCCCCACACTTGCCGTCCCCCCAACTCCTGTCATTCCCCCACTTCTGTCGCTCTCCCCTCCCATCCAGTCGCCCCCGCCCCCCGCTTCCTCTCCAATTCCACCTCTTCCTCTCCACTATCCCCCCAACTCTCCAGTTCTCCCCCTCCCCTCCAGTTGTGCCATAGTTGCACCCCCTCTTTCCCTTTTTCCATGCCTTCTCATTACCTCCCCTCTCCCGGTCCCATCTGCTGTCACTCTGCTCACTTTATGACTTGTATTCTCACGTCTGCTGGGTGATCTATACTATCATCTGTTAGAAATAGCTGCACCCATGCACACAACTGCAAACCTATGTTTTTTGACAAATTAATCCTAGGTGTTTGAAATTGATAATAAGACCAGATTTTGTTTTAATTTACACGTGCTGCTTGTTTTCAATGCATTTTCTCGCCATATACCTAGATTTATGGTGTATTTACTGTAATTGGAGAAGGATCTAAACCTATTAAGTGATTTTTGTGTAAAATCATTGGGACTTGTTATGTAAAAGCAACCAATCTCCTCCTCCAATTGCGTAACGGCAGTTTCATGTTTCAGTTGTGAGAATTTGCCACTGTTGGTTAAGGAGTACAGCTACACCTCTGAATGGCAAGGGGCTTGCTGCAGGCATTCCCCATTTTTGGCCTCCTGTCCTGATGTGTTCTTCTTTCTCACCAGGGTTTGAGATACTCAAGCAAATGGTTTCAGAGGAGAGGATTCTCCCACACCTTCCAATGGCGGAAATCTGGGAGTGGCAAGTGGGTGTGGCCTGTCAGCAAATGGGACATCAACGACTAAAGGCAGTTCATCTGCTTTTGAAGATCTTACAGTGCAGCTGTCACAGGTATGGCAGCACCTCTGAAACAGGGAGTGCAGTTCCACTCTGTGTGGTCATGCTGTTTATTAAAATTGCTGATGACACTTTATTTAGGGATGGGGGAGCCAGTAAGTTATCTCGGCTGGGACGAAACTCCCTTTGTCAAGGTTTCTGGAATCTCCTGTGCCCAGTGACACATGAGGGAACCTGTCCTTTCCACACTCATCTGTCGAGAGCAAGATATTTGACTGCAATCCGTGTATTATCTTGCTTCATCACAAGCAGCTGGTTGTTTACATCTGCCAATCTGTAATAGACCCATTTCTATTGGAAAAATGTCGTTTTTACATGTGCAGGTCATTAAGCTGACTCCTCGACTTGGTGAATAGTGTGTTGCCTTTAGGCTAGCTTCTGTCGGTTTGAGCTGTCTGATGTGTGCCTCCCTAACAAGGGTAGCACCTCCAGCAGAATAGCTCCAGGGCTGTAGGAGCACATGGCCTTCTCACCATGTTGAGGTGCAGTTCTCGGATAAGTCATAGCGTGGGTTTTGAATGCTTGTTGCTGAATGTTCAGCAAATCTCATCATCTGGCTGGGGTTCAGAGACCTCAGTATTTCTCCAGATGGGAAGTTTCACAGTGGTTCAATGTTTGCCGACTTGCGAACACTTTGTGGTGCGGGAGGTCCAGTACATTAAGTGGGGCTGCCTTATGTCCTAGTGTCTTGAAAATAACCAGTGGAATGGTAAATTAGCTGCAGGCTAAGACAGACTGTAGCACTCCCTGAGTTGAATGTAGTTGTGCTTCATCTGCACCTAACATAAAATTAGATTATACATGTCATCAGAGCCATTGCACGTGTTAGAAAATCTTGTAGAGCCCCAGCGATTTCTAAAGAGTATGGTGTTGCAAAACCAACTTTGTGATTCTTTGAAGAAGTAACAGAAAGAGTGGACAAGGATAATGCAGCAGTTATCATTTACTTTGACTTTCAAATATCTTTTAATAAGATGGCACAAAGAACCTAATCAATAAAATAATTATTCAAAACCTAGATCTTTGGAATACAAGGAGGCCATTTGGCCCTTCAAGCCTGTTCCACCATTCAATAGACCATGCAAGTTGTAGAATAGAGAACTGTGTGGTGGCAAGTTGGCCATCAGGGAGTCAGGTGAAATACGTCGGATTAGAGCAGGTCTGAACTAGGGTCCCACAAAGACCTGGGGCTTCTATTTGTCAAAGATATTGACAGTTTAGACTTTGGTGAAATCAAGAGCAAAAATTTCTAATTTTGTGAATGACATAAATCTGGAGGATTAACCAGTTCAGAGTGGGCTGCAACAAGTTATAGGTGGGAACATTGGTAAACACATAGAATGAGCAGACAGTTGACAAATAACTTTGCGAGGTAGTTAAGTATGAGATATTACATTATGGAGGGATGATGTGGGCTCAATGGACTGAGTGACCTACTTCCTCACTGTATAGGGATTGCATGAGTATATGGAGAAGCTAGGCAAACAGTTGAAGGAGAAGGGAATAAGGAGTGATGCTGATGGAGTTAGATTGCAAAGGATGATAGAAGAAACCCCAGTGTGAACTTATTTTGCCAACTGGCCATTTTTGTGCTTTGTATTTTATATAATTCCATGTTTCTAAAGAAATACTTCTGTCAGTAAATGCATAACTTTTTAAAATGGGTTTTCACATTGACTGTACCTGACATGTGTTTTTAATATCTCACTTGGAGATAAAAGTTGCCATTGTCCTACTGGACCACCGGGCTGCTCCTTCATTAAAGAGAGACAGTGGTGCTTTAACCTGAGGGTCACTGTATCTCTGAGGGGATTGGGTTGAGAAGGAGAGTCTTTCCTGACCTCAGCCAGTGTGGGAATTGTTTTACTCAGACACATAAATGTTATAAGTGAGTGTATGCATGTATGCAGATCTAAAGGCAAAAGAAGGGGATTTCTCAATGATGGTGTGAAGTATCCATGGCGTTTATTGAATGGTTAATTTGAATTACTGGGTAACTCTGGGCGCCTCAGTGGTTAGCACTGCTTCCTCACAGCGCCAGAGACCCGGGTTTGATTTCAGCCTTGGGCAACCGTCTGCATGGAGTTTGCACATTCTCCCCGTATCTGCGTGGGTTTCCTTCGGGTGCTCCGGTTTCCTCCCACAGTCCAAAGATGTGCAGGTCAGGCGAATTGGCCATGCTAAATTGCCTGTAGTGTTAGGTGCATTAGTCAGGGGGAAATGGGTCTGGGTGGGTTACTCTTCAGAGGGTTGGTATGGACTTTTTGGGCTGAAGGGCCTGTTTCCGCACTATAGGGAATCTAATCTAATATTTTGCGGTCAACTGATTTTTGAATCATGAGGAGTAAACTCTGCACCTTCAAAATTTAAAGCACGGGAAATCTGACTTCTAACCTGTTATACTTGATGGCTCAAATAATCACTATTATTATTGTTTATAATGTGTCAGATTTTGCAAATAAATTACAGGTGCAAATAATAAAATAAAAAAGTCAATGTAATCCATCCTCCAATTAATTTTAAATGTACCACTCAAACTTAACCAGTCAAATGGTTTCTTCCTCCAATTTTAGATTGGTATTTTTCTTAATCATGTACAGATAAAAATGACACACATAATTAACATTACTTTTTTTTAAAAAGCTCCTTCCCAGGGAAAACACACACTGATTGTAACTATTGTCATTTAATTGTTACAGAAACTTGGCTTCCTGTCTGGACCCTGAGTAAGCTGATAGGGAATAGTTTATAGTTTAGAGGCACTTACTAACCTCTTCATGATCAATTATGAATGACCTGGATAAGGGAACCAAATGCAACATTTCCAGATTTGCTGATGAGACAAGACTAGGTGAGATTGAGAGTTCTGTGGAGGATGAAAGGTCATTTCAGAGCAATCGAGACATGTTGAGTCTGTGGGCAAACTCATGATGGAAGTCATACACTTTACTGTGAAAAACAAAAAGATCTTATTATTTAAATGGTGACATATTGGGAAGTGTAGACATACAAAGGGATCTGGATGTCCTTGTACACCTGTCAATGCAAATATGTAGGCAAATGGTATGTTGTCTTCATTGCCAGAGGATTTGAGTTCAGAAGTAGGGGTGTCTCACTGCGATTATACAAGACCTTAGTGAGACCTCGACTGCACATTTTGGTCTGCCTACTAAAGAGAGACTATGCTTGCCATTGATCAAGTACAGAGTGGGTTCACAAGACTGATACCGAGGGTGGCAGGACTGTCATGTGTCCGACTGGGACTAGTTTAGAAAGAATGAGAGGTGATCTGATTGAAATATATAAAGTTCTAAGAGGGTTGGTCAGGCTAGATGCTGGGAGCATGCTGGGTTGGGGAGTCTAGAACCAAAGATTACAGTCTCAGGCCTACGGGATTGACCACTTAGGGCTAAGATGAGGAAACAATTCTTCACTTCGAGGATTGTGAACCTGTGGATGCTGGGTCACTGAGTACATTGAAGAAAGAGTTGGATAAAATTTTAGGTATTAAAGGCATCAAGGGGTGTGGAGAGAAAACAGGAAGATGACATTGAAACAGGATCAGCCATGATCATTTGGAAATGTGGATCAGGCACAAAGGGCTGAATGGCCTATTCCTGCTCCTAGTTTCTATGTTTACCCTGTTGGATATAAAACAAGAAATGATTGAAGCTTTTAACGAAGGCAATGCAGGAATCATGGGGGACTTTAGTCTTGGTTTGCTTAGATCAATCATTTGGTAAAGATCATCTGAAGGATGAGTGACAAGGTTCTGTGGCAGTTTCCTGGATTATAACATTGTGGAATCAGCTGAGGATAGAGCTATTTTAGAACCTAGTGCTGTGTAATGAGGCAGGATTAATTGGTAATCTCCATAAAAACAATCTGATAAGAAATGCTGATTAAAATATAATTGAATACCATACTAAGTGTGAAAGTGACCCACTCCAATCGCAAGAAAGAATCTTAAACAACATCAATGCATGGGCAAGAGCAGAGAGCTGGCTGGTATTGACTGGTAAATAGATTAAAAGATAAATTAGCAGTGGGAAACATAAAGAAAATTCAAAATATGTAATGAAATGCATTCTGTTGAGGAAAAAGAAAACTTAAAGATTCCTTTGTGACTTACTGAGGATGTTAAGGCAAGTATTAAATTGAAAGAAGAGGCTGCTAATGTGGCAAAGATAAGCTTGAGAATTGGATGTGTCTAGAAACTAGCAAAGGGGTATCAGATATTTAATAACTGAGTCAAAATAAAATTGAGTAAACTAGCCATGAATACACAAATCGGTTATAAGAGCTTCCATACGTACATAAAAAGTACGAGAGTAAATAAAGTAAACACTGATCTCTTAAAAGCAGAGGCAGGGCAAATTATCATGAGAAATGAGGAAATGACAGAGAAGTTGTACAAATGTTTTGTCTGTCTTCGTGGTAGGAGACACGGGTTACATTCCAGAAATAGAGGATAACTGCATGGTTAAGAAGAGTGAGGAAATTAAGGCAACAAATATCAGCAGATGTCACAGGGTTCCAAAAGAAATATTTGCAAAGATGTTGGGTGCACACCTATAACTTCTCAAACGTTTGTAGATTATCGAAGGTTCCTAGCAAATTGGAAGTTGGCAAATGTAACACTATTCAAGAAAGGAGGGAGAGTGTGACCAACTATTAGCCTGACAGCAATCATCTGGAAAAGTTCTGGAATGTATTCTGAAAGAAGGCTGAACCATGCCCTTAGAAAATCATAGTTAAGTCAGTCTGGTTTTTATGAAAAGGAAATCCTGCGCTGCAAATTTCTTAGTATTTTTGAGGCAGTACTAAATAGGATGGTTAGGGCAAACCTGTAGATGTAATATATCAGAATTTCCAAAAGACAAATGAAGAGATACCAGAAAAAGGGATAATATACAAGATAAAGGCTTAAGTTGGGGTAGCATGTTAGCTTAAATAGTGTATCGTCTATTTGAAAGGGAGCTAAAAGTAGAGATAAATGAGGAATTTTTGCAAGTTGGGAAGCTGTAGTTAATGGAGTGCTGTAGGGATCAGTGTTGATGCCTCAGGTATTTACAATCTACATTAATGACTTGCATAAAGAGACAAAGAGAAATCTATTTAAATGAAACAAAGAACTGTGGGTGCTGGAGGTCTGAAATAAAAAGAGAGTGCTGGAGAGATTCTGCAGGTATGGCAGCATCTGTGGAGACTAAATGTTTTGAGTCCAGTGACCTTTCGTTAGAACTGAAAGCAGCTGGGAAATGGTGGTATTTATGCTGACAACAGGAGGGGACGGTCTGTGGGGAAAGGGGTGAGATGGATAGATGGAGACGGTGCCTAGAAATAAAGGGGGAGAAAAATTGGTAATGATGATTACACTGGGAAGAAATTAATCCTGATAAAGGGAATTGTGAACAGTTGAAAATGTTGGCTGCTGGGAACAGCCTGAAAAGATCAAGAGTCAAGTCTGGTAATGAAGGAAGGTATTCACTTCTGAAATTATTAAACTTCAGGTTGAGTCCTGAAGGCTGTAAGGGCCAACTGTAGAAGATCAGGTGGTGTTACTCCAGCAGGACTGAGACAAAAATGTTGGCATGGCAACACAGTGATGTGCTGAGGTGGTAGGAAATTGGGACCTGGGGTCATTTGTATGGACAGAGGGGATGTATAAACGTATCTTGGTTGCTGACAATACAAGGATACCAAGAAACTGCACAACGAAATGCATCTGTCTACTTAGAGTCATAGAGATGAACAACAACGCAGCAGATGGAGGATAATGGGGGAAGTGAATGGCTATTCACTTTGGTCTTAAGAACAGAAAAGCAGATTTTTTTAAAAAACTTATGAAACTTGCAAATGTTTACTTTGAGACTTGGATGTAATGCGTACAAGGAGTGCAAAGTTTATATGCGAGCTAAACAAGCAATTCGGAAAGCATGTTGGCTTTTATTGCAAAGGAGTTGCAGTATAGGAATAAAGAGGTCTTGCTAGAATTGTAGCTTTGTTCAGAGTGCAGCTAAAATACCTTTGCAAGTTTCATCTCCATATTTAATAAAATATTTACTTGCATTGGCGATGGTGTAGCGAAGATTCACTACATCAGTCCCTGACATAAGTGTGTTGACCTGTGATCGACTGAGTAAGTTGTGTCTGGGCTACCTTCAGTTTAGAAGAATGAGAGATAATGACATTGAGACCTGCGTGGTTCTGAAGGGGCTTCACTAAAAGATTGTTGCAGAATCCAGACAAAGTCTCAGAAGAGGTTGATCATTTATGGTTGTGATGTATCACTCAATGGGTTGTGAGTCATAGATTTATGCAGCATGGAAACAGACCCTTCAGTCCAACTCAACTTTGAAACACTGCCCTCAGTGGGATGTGAACGCTCCACTGTTGAATATTTTTGATCTTGAGGATCTGGGAATATGGAATGGGCAGGAAAGTGGAGTTGAAGCCAAAGATCAGCGATGATCATATCTGCTGTGGTGGAGCAGACTCGATGGGCCAAATGGTCTACTCAGATTGCAGAAATTAGAATCGTAAATTCTATCTGAGTGGTGGGGTTTTCCATTTGTTATGGACACATTCCCTGAAGAAGCAAGATGCTTCATGCCAAGATTTATTTGATGTATTGAAGAACAAGAGGATGATGTGGCAATCAAACAGATAAAGGAAATGGGATGTTGTGTAAGTATGTGGGCATTGCCCGACTGGCATAGCTTTAACATTGGTACTTTGTTATTGAGTCAGAGGGTATTGCTGGCCTGCATTTATTGCCTATCCCTAATTGCCGTTGAGAAGCTGGGGGCGAGGATAACGAGGGATGCTGCTCTTGTCGTCAACATGCACGCTCTGAGTGGCTGAGTTCTCGTTATTCCTTACAATGATTCAAGAAATCAATTGAAAGTTTCAAACCAGTGTTTTTTTCTGGTAACCCAGGACATTCCTGCAGTTTACCACTAGTCTGCACTATTGGATAAGGGTCCTTTGTGTAACATCAGCTTGCTTTCACAGTTCACTGCCAGAATCTTGTATTTCATAGTTCAGCCATACTTCCATAAAATTTTTATTTGTTAAGTTGATTAAATGCTGTTGGACTGCTCCTGTGAATGTGACTTCCAGATGTAGAGGAGAACCTAAAATAGGAGATAAACATAAAAGGGACAGAGACTTAACATGTCCCTCTTTGTTTCAAAAGTATAAACATTTTTATTCCAATATTTATATCTGAATAAACATCTTATATTATCCTTGTAAAATAGTTTGTTTCGCACCCTGCCAAGGTGAACTGAAGACAGCTGCACACAATTGCACAGCTGTGAGCAGGGGCTGCTGCAGCTGGTTGCTGCTGTGAATGTACGCCAGCGTTTCCTGCCTGAACATTTCCACTCCCATCCCTTCAAAACAGGTGTTTCCACGCTCACAAGAAGTTGTATTGACCTCTTGCATCTCCACGTTGGCACTTGACCCCTCAGCTGAGGATAGAGTATGACAACAGAAGCAAGGAAAGGCATTGGAAGCAAGGAAGTTATCTTTTCACTGTTCCTGTAATCGTTTTGTTTTACAATGTGCCTTGTGGTAATTAGTGTGTGTACATTTGCAATGCAAATGTATTTTTCTCAGATATTTATATCAACGTATGTGTTATCAAAGTAGGACAGATATATCTATTGTTCAATGAGTCCCGTTTGCAAATAAATGGTATGAAAAGCCTTATTTAGAAAAATGGGATTCCTTACTCTCTGAACGTTTTTACAATGAACATCATAAATAATTTCTGCCCCTCCCTATTTCTATAATTAGCCCATCAAGAGTTTATATCCTAAAGCTAAATATAAATCTTTAAACTTTGTTTTTTAACAATATATCAACTCTCAAATATGGAGATTGGCTAGTTCAGTTGGCTGGATGGTTGCTCTGTGATGCAGAATGATGCCAACAGCATTTCCCACACTGGCTGAGGTTACCATGAAGGACTCTGCTTCTTAACCACTGCCCACATCTGAGGCGTGGTGACCCTCCGGTTAAACCACCGTCAGTCATCTCTGTCTAATGAGAGAGCAGTCCTATGGTCCTCTGGGACTGTGATGGCTTATGTTACTTTTACTTACACTGGGCTTACAACATCTAATGTGGCCAGGAGTGGCTGGAGAGGGTGTAGCTGCAGAAGTTTCCCTAAATGCCAGCAATGAGAATATGAATCTCCAGTTCTGTGGACGTCCACGTAGATCTCACATTTGACTCTCCAGTCAAGAGAGTGTGCACGGAAGATCAAATCATCAACAGCTCGGACATACTAAAAACAATCACTCTGTCACGAGAAGTGCTCACGTGCCAGTTAGCTGCAGTGGGGAGAGGTTTGAAAAAGGCTGGAGCCAGTAGTAGGCTGTTTAGCCTGTCAAACCTGCCTGCCATTCAGTACTCTTAGGGCTAAGTGGACACTTCTCAGTGACTTTTATCCACTATATTCCCGTAACCCTGTGTGCTGCAGGTAATCAGAAATCTATGAATCTCTACCTTAAACATTCTCAAGATTGAGCTTTCAAGCCCCTTGGTGGCAGAGAATTCTGAAGATTGACAATCCTCTGAATAAAATAATTTCTCCTCACCTCAGACCTAACTGGCATCCCTCTTATTTTTAAATTGTGACCCCAGTTTTCAACTCCCCAATCAAGGGAAACATCTTCCTGAATCTACTCCCTCGATCCCTTTTTAAGTATTTTGCAAGTTTCATTGAGATCACCTCTCAAAGCTCTGGAGAATACACGGCCCAGTTCGTCCAATCTTTCTCCAACAATTCTGTCAGCCTGCGAGTAAGTCTGGTTCAACCTTGGTTGAACTCCCCTTGTGGCAATAGTATATTTCCTGAGATAAGGAGACCAAAACTCTGCACAGTACTACAGACACAGTCTAACCAATTCCTCTACAATTGAGGTAAGTCCTCTAACATTCCATGATTGCTCCTCATAGCCGCTGCAGCCACGTTAGTTCCCAGTGATTTATTGACTAGGATACTTGTTGGTCCCTTTATTTATCAACAATTTTCAAACTTGTATTTAATAAATACTTCATACATCTGTTCTTCTACTAAAATGGATAACCTTATTTTTTTCCAGATTATATTCCACCTCCCATGTTCTTTACCATTCACTAGGCCTGTCCAAATTCTCCTGATGCTCTTTACATCTTCCTTATAATATTAGCATTGTATCATCCATACATTTGAACAATTACATTGTGCTTCCTGCTTCCAAATCATTGATATATGTTGTAAAGTGCCGTGGCCCAAGCACCCGTGAGTGTCAGCCTGCAAACACCAAGGATGAAACAAAAACAGAAATTGCAGGAGAAACTCAGCAGGTCTGGCTGCATCTGTGGAGAGGAAGCAGAGTTAATGTTTCAGGTCCAGTGACCCTTCTTCAGAACAGAAAGCAAGAGTGACCCATTTATTCTGTCTGTTAACCAACCATTATTCCATGGCAGTGTATGACCTCCTATCCTCTATGCCTTTTTTTTTCTAACCAGTTTCCTGTATAGGACTTTATCAAAAGCCTTCTAAAACTCTTAAGTCTATTAGCTCCTCTTTATCAATTGTGTTAGGAATATCTTTTGAAAACTCCAAATTCATCAAGCACAATTTCTTATCTACAAATTCGAGCTGACTCCATCCAATCAGATCATTACAATCCATGCGTCTATTTATCCCATCTTTTAAAATAAATTCAAGTGTTTTTCTCACTACCAATGTAAGGATAACAGGTCTTAGTTCCTTTTCTCTCTCATTCCCCTCTTAAATAATGGGGTAGCATTTGCTACCTTCTAATCTGCAGGAATCGTTCTGGAGTACATAGAGTTTTGAACAATAATCACCAATGCATTGGCTGTTTCTATAGCCACCTCCTTCGGCACCCTGGGATGAAGACCATCAGATGTTAGGGATTTTTCAGCTTTTAGCTCCCAATATAATTTTCTCCTTTAATGCCAATTTTCTCCAACTAGTTCTAGTATTTTCCTCAGTGAAAACAGACATAAAGTAATAATTTTTCTGTTCCCCATTATAAATTCTCCTCACTGCCTTTAATTTTATCCAAATGCTTCGTATTATTACGAACAAATTAGCCTCTTTATCACTGGATTCAAAACACAGTAATCTTAAAACATTCAATGACCCTTAAAATTGCTCAATAGTTCCTAACCAGACTTTACAAATAACAGATCTTGGACAGTACATTTATAACTTAAACAAAGATTAACAATTTATTATTAAGAATGTAACTTTAGCAGCAGATGAACAAGGACATCTAATTAATATCTATGATCAAAGTCGCAATCTTTTTTGATCATAAACTCCTACACTCACTGACAGACAGACGCAGTTAAGGAATATATATAAAAATGAAAATAAAAGCATTGTGATATGTCAGATTGATAACCATTTCAACAATGAATTCCAGGCCTCATGAAATCCTTTCACAATGGGTTGTATTGCAGCCACACAGGACTGTATCTCGTGCTGGAGAATGACTAGAGAGGGCAAAACCAAAAAAAAGCTTAGAAGTCTGGCAGCTTCGAAGGCAAAACCGCCTCCTCCCCAAAAGCCCAGTCAGAGCTATTTCGCTGCTAGTTTTCTTTCTTTTCAACATGCCCTGTGATTGGCTGGTCAGCACTGGTCCTCCCTTGGTTGACCCATTTAGCATCCAATCAGCTGCCTGTCCTTGAGCATTAGAGACAAAAAAAACTGCAGATGCTGGAATCCAAGGCAGGAGGCTGGAAGAACACAGCAAGCCAGGCAGCGTCAAGAGGTGGAGAGGCTGATGTTTCGGCTATAACCCACCTTCAGGACTTGGAGTGGGTTTGGGGGGAGCTGCAGATTAAGGGAATGGCAGGGGCAGGGTGGTGAAGTGGAGATAGGTGAAGACAGGTCGAGGGGATGGCCTGGTTGGTCAATGGGAGGAATGAATCTGGTTGGTGGCTGGGAGGAGTGGAAGGGACGGGGTGGGGTGGGTCCTCCGGGTTGTAGGCTGCCCAGGCAGAAGATGAGGTATTTGTCATTGGTGTGAGGTGTGGTTCGTTGTGGCAAGGGAGGAGGCCAAGGATGGTCACACCGGAAAGGGAGTAGGGAGGGGAATTAAAATGGACGGTGACTGGGGGTCCTTGAGCATTAACAACATGTTGCTGTTGAATTGTCTACAGTGTCCTTAGAGCAGTAATTAACCTGCATTGTTTTTCCATGCCAGCTCCCAGGAGTAAGGATCGGTCTTTCATTCTCTTTTCTTTTACAACAAGCTATTGGTCAAAGTTCAATTCTCAATTGCAACTTTCAACTCCGAACAAAAAATTAGAAAAATAAAAGAAAATTAATACCATAGAAAACTTTACACCATTTATGTTTGTTTTTTGTCAGTTTGCGTTCATCTTCTATCTTCCCTGACTTTATCAGTTAGATTTCATGTCTCTTGTCCTGAGACAGTTGCCCAGAAAAGATTAGCTTGGGAATTCTGAGATTATCGGAGTGGGGAGGCATATCTCTTCATCCAAGGTAAATCTTCTAAAAGGTGGTCTCTGTGCTGCTAAGGCAGAACCTTGTTTGGGATTGTGAGGTCTGGTGCCTCGTAACGTGCCTGGTGCTGGCTGGACCTCAGGCTCAATCTCAGAGACCAGTGCTTTTGGCAGTACTTGAGAATGGATTTACCAGAGTCTGGATGTAATCCTAGTGCTGATGTAATATTAATATTTCTGGCAGAAACCAATGAATTCCAATCTGCCTGTAACCTTCCCCAGATTAATAAAGATCCGTTTTGATTACCTTGTGATTTCAGAGACAGTAAAATCGTCTGATTTCAAAGCAATCATTGAGCGTTAGAACAGCTTGCTTTTATAAAAAGACTTCAGTCTTGTAGATCATCAGGCAGACGTTTGGTTTGTTACTACAGAACAGTTGGCAAGTAAACCTAAGATGTTGTGTCACTGTTATATATCATCAAACCGTATTCTCTTTTGCATTTTTCAAATTTGCTCCTTAAGTCGTAAGATTTTATGAGTAACTTTGATGAGTGGCATGCCAGCTGCTTACCTCTGTTACAGTTCAGGATGTCTTCCAATCTTTTTGAGCTGGAATTCATTGGCAGTGGGATCTATCCAGAGCAGCTGTTGAGGGCTTTTTCCGCTGCCACAGGTTTCTCTTTTTGTTTTGTACAAAGGATATCTTTGCCAATTTACTGTGTGCTGAACTGTTTACGTGCTGTGATCATAAAGAACCAGGCAGATAGATTTTTCCTAAGTTTAACAAAGACCGTTTTTATTTTGCTAAAGCTGACCTCAATAAAATGGTAACATACATTTTGAATTTCACATATGCACATGGAAAATCTACATCCATAAGATGCAGATTACTAGGGGGGAGGGGCGCTAAGTAGCCAAGCCTGAGTCTGTAAAATAATAAAAGCAGTTTGATGTCCCGTCTTACTGACGACTGAACTCCGTTGTCTTGCTTGCAGTGATGAGGTGACTTAAAACTGCAGCAGATCATTCTTTAAGAAAATTTACTGCCACCATCAATTTAACAGGCAGATCTGAGCTTCGCTAGTTAGCTAGAGAGGGGGACAGTAAACCCACTTGGATTCTTTGCTGTAGTGTTACAGTGCAGTAGGGTACCTTTCAGTCCATTGTGCCTCTACTGGTTCATTAAAAGAGCATCGTTACCTAATGCTTATGTCCTGCTTTTGTTGCCATACCCTGACATGCTTTATCCACAGAATCATCTGACGTGCCTCTTCGGTTAATTCTGACCAAAACAATGCTTAAACCACACAAAGAACTTGGCCTTGTCATGTGACCTCTCTCCCGCTTCAAACACCATTGTATATTCCAATTATAATTAAATTAGCTCCTTTGGAGAGGTTTTAAAAATCAAGTTCTTTTTGTTCAAGTAGTTAAGCTTTTGTTTGTCTTCAGCTGTTGATATTGTAGGTGGCTTCCACAGACCACAGCGAGCTCTCTCAGTCTCGAGGGACAAGTGTGCCATTGTCTTTGGCGAGTTTTGTAGACTTTCTGTCTCCACTTCCTTGGTTTGGAAAGTGGGATATGTAAAATAATGTAAACCACTGTAGGCTGTCTTGATGTAAGTTAAAATCACTTCAGCTTGTTTAAAAAAAATTGATTTGTCTAAAAATGCAATTCTTGTTTTGATATTATTGCCATAGATTGGTTGGGTTGAATGGTGTGTTTCTGAGAGAAAGTGAGGACTGCAGATCAAAGTCGAGAGTGTGGTGCTGGAAAAGCTCAGCAGGTCAGGCGGCATCCAAGGAGCAGGAGAATCGATGTTTCGGGCACAAACTCTTCATCAGGAAGGGCTTATGCCCGAAACGTTGATTCTCCTGCTCCTCAGATGCTGCCTGCCCTGTTTGTCTACTGTTTATCCCAATTAATATCACTCCAAGGACATAATGTTAGAGCTTAAAGTATTGTTACTAAAGTAATAGATTTGATCACAAGTTAGAGGAGTTACAAAGTCTCAACACAGCAGAATAAACAATGTTTCTTTTATAAAAAAGGAAAGTGTTTACTTCCTCGTGCTTTTGTTTTTGGATGACAAGGCAAGGTTGTTGAAGTAATTGAGATAACTAGAGGAACATGCCTAGAGAAACTTCCAAGAATAAGACTAATATTATTTTCTTAATGAGACACGTTTACACACTAAATGCTGAATTACAGTGTAACTTGCATCGATAAATTTGCACACACGAAAATCAGATTTTAAAAATGGGAACATATGCAATTATACTCTAACAAAAATTGACAAATTCAGCACATAATAGGGAGCTAGTGGATGGAATGTTAAACAAAGATAGGTTGAATCAAATCATATTGTAGACTTGTACAGCAATCCTACTTTTCAGATATTGAATTACATGTGGATTTTACCATTAGTTTTTTTTATTGAAGACCCAAACCACACAAGAATTAAGAATACATCAGCATGGGGTTGAATTTAGTTGAACCTCTTGAATTTCCTTTACTCTGGGAATGATATTCTTGTAACCAGTTCTGAAATGGAGTGGATTGGTTGAGGGATTTGTTGAATTAACATTTTGTATTGAATTTTTAAGCTTGTATAGAGTTTTGAGCTTTGTGACAGAAATGGTGGTAGTATTCATCCAATACTGATGAACCTTGGTGCAAGCTTCTATCATCTGTCACTCTGGGCAAGTATGAGCCTGGGGTGCTGCACTGACACAACCATTTTGATCAAAGAGTATATGACTAAGATCAATAATAGTCATAGAAAGGAATTCTGGAAAAAGTGAATGATTTTAGTTTAGCCTACTGTCCACTTGACCTACCCATTTCATGTCATTTTGAATGAACATATCCATGAATTCTTTGGCAGGGCTTATGCCCGAAACGTTGATACTCCTGCTCCTCGGATGCTGCCTGACTTGCTGTGCTTTTCTAGCGCCAAAGTTTTCGACTCTAATCGCCTTTGTCCAGGGATATGTTCTCATGTTTACCAAAGTCTACTTACATGGTATTGCATAAAGCAGCATTTAATCTCATACCATTTTTCTCATACTGTTTGTTGAGAGTATTGAGACTTTCTTGAACCCCTTTGACTGCAAACTAGGGCCTAGGCTCTGCAGTTGATATATTGTCTGCTTGTATTTAAGGCCATGAGCAGCGTAAATGAGAATTGGAAAAAGAATGGGCCTGACCCAAGTTTTCTGAGGCTTACTTGCTTTCCTAATCTCTAACTGGCTTTCCTATCCTTATCACCTCAACCCAAGCAGAATCCTTAAAGGGATTGGTGTGTTTGGAAGCTGAGATCACTGTGAGACTGTAGACTACATGATCAGATGTCGAATTAACTTTCTACAATATGAGTGTTCTTACAGAAGATAGTCTGTACCATGGAGGAAGTTCAGTTTTTGGTTTGTTACTTGTTCCCAGAACAGAACTTTGGTTCGTATCTGACTGTGCATTTGTACAAAAAGCTACTTCAGTCAACACCAAGTGTGGAATATAAAGGCACTCAGAATTCCCACTAGATGGAAGTCGTTAATCTGACATTAAGCAAGATGTTCCACAGGCTCTATTTTTATTGTAGGTTTCCTATTGCACATGTTGTCTGATCCACTCAGCCAGAGAATATTTGAAATGGATGCAGTGATGTATAGAGCTGGAAGAGGTTGGATAGTTGAGGCAGTGTGAAGCCTTATGGGAAATGAGGACAATGGTCAAGAATTTGTCTCCAAGGCATTGAGGAGCAAGGGCTGAACATGGATCAGGAAGGAGCAGAATTTACCTGCAAGTGCAATGTGGTGTTGTATAGAATTCAGCAGTAAGAGGTTTGAATTAATGTATTTAATGGAGTTGGAGGAATGGGAGAAGTTGAGAGCATTGGCATAACACTGTGGAGGTGAGGATAATGCACATGAAGGTTTTAGTGGAAGTCAGCTGACTGAAGTAGGGGCCAAGTGGAATTGAGCAGTCTTCATATGAAAACTGGAAATCTAAAATTAAAAACAAAATGCTTGACAAATTCAGTAGGTCTCCTCCCTCTCTCTGTCATTGAAAAACAACACCATTTTCCAACCCCTTACAATTCTGAAGAAGTGATCTCAGACTTGGAACGTTAATTCTGTTCATCTCTTCAAAGATGCTGCCAGACCTGCTGAGTATCTCCAGAATTCTTTCTCTTTGTTTTGACTGAACAATCTTCATAGTGTATTTGATATGGATTAACTCAACTCGGATGAAACAAGGTGGCAAAGATTCTGGTTCTGTTTATATTGATGAATGGGTGATTGGAGTGAGGGCAAAGTTGATGGTTTTGTCTTCCTACTGTTTAGCTGGTGGAAAGTTAAAGCTCACGCAAGACTTGGCTGTTTGACAAGCTGTGTGTGGTTTGAGAGATGCTAGAAAAGTACAGATGCATACCATCCGAATGCATGTGCAAATTGCTTTGCGTTTGTGAATATTACTGAGGTGTGGCACAGAGGTGAGCCAAGGGTGGCCAGGCCAAGAGAAGGAAACTTTACTTTATTCCCAATTCAGTTGGAATGGAAGCAACTGTTGACACAGCTATGCAAAACCTTGGAACAGCATGGTTTGTATTGCCATGTCAAAAGCTGCAAAATTGTTCATGTAGCAATGTCTCCGAACCTCCTCTTAATTTGTTTGAGAGGTTTAGGAGCCAGTTAGTGTTCATGCAATTGCCATTGAGTGGTCAGGCTCATCCAGTGTTCAAAACTACTGGGAAATGGAACCGTCTGGAGAAGCAAAGAAGTCATGGAAGATCTGCAGACGGTGTACTGATCAGAGTTTTCTCAGCCTGAAAAGGGGCATCTTGTAAGATGACCTCACAGAGATGTATTAGGTACTAAATGTCAAGGATAAAGGTTAAGTAAGCTTCCCTATTGAGTACAGGAGTTGGGAGGTCATGTTGCGGCTGTACAGGACATTGGTTCGGCCTCTGTTGGAATATTGCGTGCAATTCTGGTCTCCTATCGGAAAGGTGTTATGAAACTTGAATGGGTTCAGAAAAGATTTACAAGGATGTTGCCAGGGTTGGAGAATATGAGCTATAGGGAGAGGTTGAATAAGCTAGGGCTGTTTTCTCTGATGCGTCGGAGGCTGAGGAGTGATCTTACAGAGGTTTACAAAATCATAAGGGATCATAGGATAAATAGGCAAAGTCTTTTCCCTGGGGTGTGGGAGTCCAGAACTAGAGGGCATAGGTTTAGGGTGAGAGGGGAAAGATATAAAAGAGACCTAAGGGACAACTTCACACAGAGGGTGGTATGTGTATAGAATGAGCTGCCAGAGGAAGTGGTGGAGGTTGGTACAATTGCAACATTTAAGAGGCATTTGGATGGGTATATGAATAGGAAGGGTTTAGAGGGATATGGGCCGGGTGCTGGCAGGTGGGACTAGATTGGGTTGGACATGGACGGGTTGGACCGAAGGGTCTGTTTCCGTGCTATATATCTCTGACACTATGCTACAGTTAAAACAAATGACTGATGTTGAGCAGTGGGGCACAGGCTCAAACTGGTAAAATATAACTTTAGACTTGATTTCAGGAGGTAGTTTCTTGTACAGAATGACCATTGTGATGAATAGACTAGTGGAGGTGAACACCCCAGAATAATTTAATGGAGAGAGCATTTGTTGACTTAAGGTGGGCCAAAAGACTCCTTATCTGTGAAGGTGTCTCTAATCAGGCTTCCATTCTAAAGCTGACAGTGTTCAGAATGACTATTGAGAGGTGTAATTCATTGTGGAGCTACAAACTGTTCTGAGATGGTATACAGAAAGAAAGACATTTAACAATGTCAGGATTTCTCAAAGTGCTTAACAGCTAATGAAATATTTTTGAAGTTTGAGCATTTTTAATCTTGGAGAATGCAACAAGCTGGCATAGTTACACAAAATAAACAAACTGATGATGAATTGCAAAGAAATTAAATTCTTTGGCCTTATTGAGTTGATATGATAATGGTTCTAGGGTTCAGTCTGTTTCAGTTCATTAAAACTGACTTACTGGGTGGTCAACCCAGTAAAATCTCTGAAGAAGAGCCACACTTGACTCAAAACATTAACTCTCTTGTGCTTGATTTAAAGAGCAATTGATGGGTTAATTTGTATTTTCCTGACACTCGTGTTTACTTAAGCAAATTAAAATCATAGTTCTAACAGATGTCATAGAATGCAAAATGTCAATCCGATGGTCCGAGTTTGAGATCGGGATCATCTGTCTGTTGTTTCTCTATAGTTCGTCCATTGTATTTACAATTGTTCCAAGCCTTCGGCTCATCGACAATCTCTCTTCAATCAGTTCCTGCTTTGTTGGAAACAGAAAAAGTCATTCTGTAGGGATAGTCTTGCCAAATACACTGCTAGCTAGAATCTGTTTCCCTAGATCTTGAAGGTGTGCCAGTAACTTGTGATGGTTAGATGGCTATTTTAGAGCCTTCCCCTACAGGGATGATATTTATAATGATTGACACTTCCATAACCAGTTCTCCCTCATTCAGATTTTGTAGTTCTATTGCTTTTACAAATCTCACTGAAAGGCAAAGTTCTGTCTGCACAATAGTGTGCATTTTTTTTAGAAAACTCATTCACACAATGTGGACATCACTGAATAGGTTAGCATTTATTGTCTATCCCTAGATGCCCAGAGAATAGTTGTGAGTCAAATACATGGTGAGTTACTTGGAGGGGAACTTGCAGGTGGTGGTATTTCCTTGTATCTGCTGCTCTTGTCCTTCTAGATGCTAGAGACTCTGGGTTTTGAATGTGCTATTGTTATGGATAAGACCAAACCCCCTCAAAGTATATTAAGAAGATACTCTAGACACTAACCTTTTCGTATTTTAAAAATAAGCTTAAGGCATTGTGTTCTGGATGCAATTTGATTGGTGAAAAAGCAGGCTTGATATAAACACACTTGACAAAGGCACAATCAGAAGAATAGATTGTCTCCTATGCGATTCTAAGAGCAGGAAGCTTTTAACTTTAACAGAGAGAGAAATAAGAGCTTCCACATCCAGCTTCAAGACCCCAGAAACTACTGCTGAAGGCTAAAACTTAAAAAAAACTTGATTCTGTGGGAGCTTGACCTCACCCATACATGCTGCGTCTATTGTTTCAACATTTTAAAAAGCCTAAGGCCTCACAAGCTGGTTATTTTATTGGGTTTGGAGCAGATTACTCAGTACCTCTCTCAACGTTTCTTCATTTAAAAAACACTTAAAGACTCAGTATCGTCACACTATCAAATGATCTTTGCTAATTTACAGCAGTGTATCTTGGAGATGGAAGCCAATGCTGCCACTCTGTGTTGGTGATGAAGAGAGTGTATTTTGAAGGTGGTGAAGAAGTACAAGTCAAACAAGCTTCTTCGTCCTGGATGGGGTCAGGCTTCTTAAGTTTTGTTAAAGCTGCGCTCATCCAGACAAGTGGGAATACTGCCCCGCTCTCCTTGGGGTTTCCATCACCCATCTCTCCTCACCTCCTCTGCTTTCCCATTCCTGAGGCTTCCTTCCAAGAGTCCCATCATTCGTACCCTCCAGGCATTCATAATGAATGTGTCAGCAGCTTAGTATGAGCTCTGTGTTTAAATAGGTTAAAGATTCTTTAATATATAGTTCTTCTGTTTTAAAAGACTGTTTGCTATGCCTTTTCAAGTCTGACTAATGTAAGCAATTTGAATTTGGCCATCAGCACGTACAAAGTTTGATTGTTAGGCCGAGTTGTTTACTGACAAAAATAAATGATTCCTGTCAATGTTGGCATGAAGTGATGATGATACATCCTCTTCACCCCAGATAAATTCTACTCTGCCATTGTTTGCGATTACAGCATTGTGTTCATGTTAATTAAGCACTGACCTCTTCTAAACCATGGAAATTACTAAAATGGTTGCATCAAATAAAGTCATTAACCATTTTGGACACATAATAAGTGAAAGGTTTGTTAGATAGTACGAGTGTTTTCATTCACTGTGAAACTATCGGTTTCAAATACTTTGTTTCAGGCACAAAAGTGCAGAGGTTCCTTTGTGTTAGACTAAAAGGGTTAGAACTGTATATAATGGGTTTTGGTTATGAAGGTCTCACTTGATTCTGTGTGAGTTCTGAAGTGCCATTTTGTAAAACAATCCTGTTTTTTGGAGAAAGCAGAATAAAAGGTGCTCTGGAGATTTGCTCTATCCACATGCTCGATGGCAATCATGCATTGTTCAGGGATGCCTCAGTGGTTTACACAATGAATACTGTATACTCTGCTCTAGGATTTTCTTTGTAAAGCATTGAGAGCAGTTGTTTTAATTTGGATCACAGTGTGGGGCATGTTTCCTTAACAGCCATGAGAAGGCCACTTATCTTTATATCCAGGAACGAACAAAAAAACCTTAGTTTGGGGTGAGGAAGGATCAAAGGTTGCCTGAAAACAAAAGCCAGAGATTGAATGGTAATGTAGAACTACCTCAAGGTGATGGTGATTGGGTTTTGACTCGATTTGATGGCTCGCCAAGCCTTGTAAATAAACCTGGAGTCTGCTATCCTGGCTACATATTCCACTGCACTTCATGCAGCGAATCTGTTTCTAAATCTTATAAACTCAGCTTTATTACTGTGTTCACTGTAATCCCACTGTTCTCCTTATGGTCCTACTGTAACTTTACCTTGTAATTCCCAAAGCATAAAGTGCTGTCAAGGTGATGGTCAGGTTTCTTTCCGTTTATTTGGGTGCCGTAGGTGGTGTTGGCTTGGCCAGCATTTATTGTCCATCCCTAGTTGCCCTTGAGGAGGAGGTGGTGAGCTGCTGTTTTGAACTGTTGCAGTCCGTGCCCTGTAGGTTGACCTATATTGGCACAAAGGATTTTAACCCAGCAACACTGAAGGAACAGTGATTTATTTCCAAGTAAGGATGGTGAGAGGCTTGGAGGGGAACTTAGATGGTGGTGTTCCCATGTATTTACTGCCCTTGTCCTTCTATGTGGTAGTGATGGTGGGTTTGGAAGGTGCTGTCTGAGGATCTTTGGTAAATTTCTGCAGTGCATCTTGTAAATGGTGCATTCTACTGCCACTGAGCATCAGTAGTGGAGGAAGTGACAGTCATTGAATATTTTAATGCAGATTTTTAAAATGGAATCGCTACAGTGTGGAAACAGTCCAACAAGTTCACACCGACCCTCAGAAGAGAAACCCACCGAGACTCACTTCCCTACTACTTCACATTCACATTAAATCGCCTAACCTACACATCCCTGAACACGACGGGCAATTTACCTTGGCCAATTCACCTGACCTGCACATCTCTGGGCTGTGGGAGGAAACCGGAGCAAACCCACACAGACACAGGGAGAATGTGCAAACTCCACACAGACAGTCGCCCGAGGCTGGAATCAAACCCGGGGTCCCTGGCGCTGTGAGGCAGCCTTGCTAACCACTGAGCCACTGTGTCAGCCCATTTTTGACTAAGGAAAGTTGAAGAGTATTAGAGGTAGCTAGAAAAGTGAAGTTGAGGCTGCAACCAGATTAGCCATTATCTAATTGAATAATGAGCAGGTTTAAGGCTTAGAAAGGCCTATTCCTCCTCCATGTGTATGTTCATATTTAAGTGCGAAATCAAGCATTTAAGTTTGAACAGACTAATTTTTTTGAGATCCATTGCTCTCTGTTTCAGATATATTGGTTCTTATTGTTTTAATGTTATGCCTTGAGTGAAACAAAGTGTACTTGTGTCCTGTTTTCAATCTGTTTCATTTCCCATTTCCAGTGGCTGTGACCTCACCATGTTGAAGCCTCTCTGGCAACTTTTCACAAAGATGGAGAATACAACAAACCAAGACCAGGCTGGTGTTTCTATCCTTCCACCATTGCATCGAGCCCTGACTGAACTGTTCTTCATTGCAGAAAACCGAGCAGCGGTAAGATGAAGTACTTGTAGCAATGTTTGTTAACAGTGTGTTACCACTGTGATCTCACTCACACAATCTTAAAAACACTTCACTACATGAGCAGATCAGAGACTGGGAACTCGGCAGTGGTTAACTCACTCGTTGACACCCCAAAGCCAGTCCACCATCTGTACAAGGCACATGTCAGGAGTGTGATGGAATACTCCCCATTGTCTGGGTCCGTGCAGCTTCAGCAACACTCAAGAAGCTTGATGACCATCCAGGACAAAGCAGTCCATTTGATTAGCACCATATCCACTCCCTGCTCCACCAACACTCAGTAGCAGCAATGTGTATGTTCTACACGATGCACTGCAGCAATTCACCAAAAAACCTCAGACAGCAACTTCCAAACCTACAGCCACTTCCATCTAGATGGACGAGAGCAGCAGATACATGGAAACATCACTGCCTTCAAGTTCTTCTCCAAGTTGCACACCACCCTGTCTTGTTGTTCCTTCCTTCACTATCACTGAATCAAAATCCTGTAATATCATCTCTAATGGCATCGTGGGTCTAACCACAGCACATGGACTGCACCAACCAGCTCAAATCAGTCTGTTTGATTGGCTCCCCATTCAACACCTTCAACTTGCTTTATATTACTTTTTGATGAGCTGTGAATATTGTTGACAACCCTATATTTTGTTGCCAATCCCTAATTATCTTTGAACTGAGTGACTGAGCTGAGTAGACCATTTCAGGGGCCAGAATGTGGAGCATACTGCTACAGCGAGTAGTTGAGGCAAATCTCACATGGATTTAAGGGGAAGCTTGGCATGTGTATGAGGGCGAAAAGAGTAGAAAGGTATGTTGATAACTAAAAGGAGGTGGGTGAAGTCTGTACTGGAACATTGACCAACTGGTAGAACAGAGTTTGCCTATTTCTGTGCTGTGCTCAGAATGTAAGTAAAGAACACAACTCCCCTTAACAGAACAATTTTTCCAATTGCAAAAAATCATATATTTTTCATAATGCTTGATTTTTACATTTGGACCTTATTGTAATATTTTTACAGATTGAAATTGGAACAAAGACCATGTGAATTGACTTTTTCATATAAGTACACAATAGAGGTATTGTTAGTGGAGCTGTTCCCATGTAAAACACAGTTAGATTGAATGATGAATTCAGTTTTACTCTCTTGAATAGTTAGACTCAGTAAAAACCCAGAATCTAACATTGGATTGAATATCATTTTAATTCTCTCAAATCAGATTTACAGTCCTATTCATAATATCTACCAGCCAAACAGTTTGTATTATTTTAAGATCAACAAAATAACTTTCTTTAAATTAGCCACTTCAATATCCAGTTTGTGTGTTGTTTTCCCCTTGGTAGTTCTCCAACGTGTTCGACCATTCTCTGTCACTTCTGTCTTTCCGTTGCTTTTTGTGTCATGTTGAGAGTGATTATGTTTCATTATAAACAGTGTGAACTGACCTCAAAATATTTGAGAAAATGTCATTCTGGAAGATTTAAATGTAGTTAAACATGGGGTTGTCACACTGTCAAAATATTAATTCTGCCGAGAATTGCCAGAGCTTGTGCAACATATGTAGCAGCCGGACAGAATCTCTGAACAATTGCTCATCACTGAGAGAAAAAGAAGGCATTGATTTCTCCCCCCCCCAACCTCCTCAAGAGTTGTGAGGTGAGGAAGGTAGCTGACTCCTGGTTCCTCCTTGCTTGAGAAGATGTTGGAACTTCAGCCGAGGAAGAACAAAGTTTCTGAGAACTCGAGTGAGATAAGTAAAGGACACAATCATTTGGCCCCTCCAGCTTGCTCCACACTTTAATAAGGTCATGGTTGATCTGCTCGTAGTCTCAACTCCACTCTCCTGCTTCACCTTGATAATTCTTGACCACCGTGTTGATCAGATATCTTTCAAACTCAGCCTTGAATATATTCACTTGCCCACTCTCCACGGAAGGGAATCCACAGACGCACGATCCTTTAAAAGAAAAAGATTCTCAACACTGTCACAAATGGGTCACCAGCCAATTTTCAGAGTGTGTTCTTAATTTTGATCTCTCCCACTATGGAGCCATCCTTACAGTACCTACCTCAGGATCTTGTATGTTTCAATTAGATCACCTCATATCCTTCTAAATTCCGAATTGGCTCAATCTTTGCTCGTAACGTAACTACTTCATTCCTCGACTCAGTGAAGTGAACCTTCTATGAGCAGCTAATAAAATGATATCCTTTCATTTAAGGAGTCTAAAACTGTATCAGGTATTCCAGATGTGCCCTGTACAGCTGCAGTAAAACCACTTATTTCAACATTCCATTTCCCTTGAAATAAACGACAGCGTTCAGTTTGCCTTCCATACACTTGTGTACCTGTGCACCAACGTTTCTCACA
Organism: Chiloscyllium punctatum; assembly: GCF_047496795.1. Taxonomy (NCBI): domain Eukaryota; kingdom Metazoa; phylum Chordata; class Chondrichthyes; order Orectolobiformes; family Hemiscylliidae; genus Chiloscyllium; species Chiloscyllium punctatum. Next base: position 46,684,205 of record NC_092757.1, on the reverse strand, counting down.
CTTCGAGGATATGGGGTGAGCTTTTCTCTGCCACAGAAAGAAGTTGAGCTGAAATTTTAATGTTTTCAGGAAGGAGTTGGATATAATTATTAGGGCTAAAGGGATCAAATGGTTTGGGCTCACAGCAGGAACAAAGTATTAAATTGGATGATTGCCCATGATCATATTGAAAGGTGGAGCATGTTTAAAGGGCTGAATGGCCTACTCTCGCTCCACTTTTGTTTCTAAATGTTTGCGACTCATGGTCAAGGGCACCCACGTCCTTCTGTACCTCAGAATTCTGCATCCTCTCTCCATTTAAATAGTCTGCTGCTTTTTTTGATTTTCCAGTCAAAATGGACAAGTTCACGTCCTCCTGCATTATACTCCACTTACTAGAGTTTTGCACACTCATTTAACATGTCTTTATCCTGTTTTCGATACGACATAAATGCCTGCGATCTACGTTCCTATCTACCTTTGTGTCAGCAGGAGATTTAGCCACTATCCTTTCATCCAAGTCATTGATATAGAGTCATTGAGTTCTACGGCCTGGAGACAGGCCATTTGGCCCAAACTGGTACAATCCAACCAAATGTCCGTCCATGCTAACCCTATTTCCCTACACTTGGCCCATATCCATTTACGTTGTACATAGTTGAGGATCTTTCACAAAAGTCTATGAATTGAGCATCTATGAATTGTTGCAAATTCTGTTGATAGAGACAGGGTGACTTTCACAACACAGTCCACTAAATAGTGAATGACTACATTGAAATACTCTGTGAAAATTCAATCTTACATGTTTGCAACAGCAAAGTCTTCAATTGTGATTGACAAGGGAATTACCCAGGAGAAAGTGAGGACTGCAGATGCTGGAGATCACAGTCAAAGAGTGTGTCGCTGGAAAAGCACAGCTGGTCAGGTAGCATCCGAGGAGCAGGAGAATTGACGTTTTGAGCATAAGCCCTTCATCAGGAATGAGGCTTGTCGGCCAAGGGGGCTGAGTGATAAATGGGAGGCAGGGTGGGGCTGGGGCTGGGGGGGATGGTAGCTGGGAAAGTGATAGGTAGATGAAGGTGGGGCTGAAAGTGATAAGTCAGAGAGGAGGGTGGAGAAGATAGGCGGGAAGGAAGATGGACAGGTAAGACTGTTCAAGAGGGCAATGCTGAATTGGAAGGTTGGATCTGGGATAAGGTGGGAGGAGGGGAAATGGGAAAAGTGGTGAAATCCACACGGATCCCATGTGGTTGGAGGGTTCTTTGGCAAACCAAATGCTTTTCATTTGGCCGGGCCTACTGAAGCAACTACTTGCAGTTGTGTTGCATTTTGAGTGCTGTGTCATTAACACCCAAGCTTTGTTTTATTTTTCAAAAAAAAGTGTCTCGATCCACAACTGAAATATGTTTGAATAAGAGTCCAGTTCTGCTTATTGTGTTGGCTGTTGTCAACCAACACATGGAGCTGAATAATTTGATACGAGTTGAGAGTGCAAATTTGGAACAGATTAATCCAGTTTTGGCTTATCTCGATGTTCTGTTGTTCAATGTCCTTTCAGAAGATTAATGGAAAAAATGTGGAAATTAAATTCTAAACATAATCTATGGAATGTGAAAGCTAGTAATGAATGCGTTTGCTAAAAGATAATCCAGTTCTTCAGCTTTCTGTCATTTAGAGTTTCTTAAGCGTCATTCTTACTGAATGATATCACCATTTTGAGAGGTTTTTAAAAAAAACAAGTTTTTGTCCAAACACAACTTTGGGTGCAGCATGCACTATGGGTTATTTAATGTAATGGATCCACCCACAAATTAGGTTGGTGTATTTCTACAGCATTCACTGCTTTGTGATTGAGGTTAAGATGAAAACAATACATGAAAAAAGGATGTTCACATTTCAGATTGCCAAACTAAATTGGATCTGTTTGGTTAGCGCTCTGGCCAGTGCACTGTCTTTGTCTGTCTCTCGCTGTTAAAAATCCTGGCTTCAAACTAAGTGGAAGTTCATTACAATTGACTTCATTCCTTTCCCTATAATTCCTTCACTACTGACACCAAGTTTTATTCTTTCTTGCAAAACAAGGGAGGCTGTAAACTGAGTCAGATTTCATTGTTTGGTTGTGGCGTTGGTATTCCCACCTTCTGAAAATTACTTGATTTATTTGCCCTTTATTCTCCGCCCCTGGCCACATCTGTGACATTTCCAGGCAGCCATTGTGAGCTCAATGTTTTTTCTTAGACCTATTGGCCATTGATAACTGGCAGAGCAAGGCAGTTGCTAGGGAGACCGGTCTATTGTCTAGACCCTGCCTGGTAATCTGCCTTAGTATGTGGGGTTAGAGAATCCCTACCAGAATGCTGCCTCCTGTTGTGATGTGTGTGTGTGTGTACCAGCACATCACATTTATGCTTCTTCACAAAGTCATCCCGCTTGAGTTCATGTCTCACAGAGGAGGTGCATTCTTCTGAAAGCAAGAGCTTGACTTGCTTTATGAAAGAGTTACCTCATTAATCCCATTCTTGCTGTCTTTTCTCTTTACCCTGAATCTCTTAAATACTTATCCATTTCTACTCCCAGCACTGTTTGAGGAAAGTCATTTCCTATTCTGAAACCCTCCATATATGTATTTGAACAGAAGGCCGGGGGAATCATTTCTCCTGTTTAACTTATCAAAAGCCCTGCATAGTGTTGGAGTACTCTATCTAACATCCCCCTGCCTGCAGCATCTCTTTTTAATGTTCCACCGAGGAATGTGAAAACCCACCTTTTCATCTCTGACCATGCTCATGAACACCTTGGATCTGCTTTGCTACACAACTGCCTCCATGTTACAGCTAGAACCAATTCAAAGAAGGAATCTTAACAGCACTCGCTTAGCAACCAGGGGCAACCTACACACTAGCAACGAGCCTGTGAAATCTGCATTTTCTTATTTATCTTCCCATACTAACTAACTTCCTTTCGAACTCTTTAAGTACTAAAAGGTAAGTAATAGATTATCTGGTTTCCAGATAATCCTAATGGATTTGATTGTATTTCAAGACCCAGTGAAGAAAGGTAGTTTAAATTGAATAAGGATTGGCTGAAAGGCATGAACTGCTACCTTTTTGTAGTAAAGCATACTGGTGGCTGTTCAGGGGAAGTGTTTGTAAACCACAGCATCTTGTACAGCTCCGTTTTCAATGTGGGAGTGAGCTTCCTTTAGCCTTAAAGGAGCCCAAGCCCTAATTATACCAAGGAGCATTTTATTTATACCTTTTTAATCGGATTCCTTTGAAAACAAACTGGTTTAGTGTATTCGTATTTTAGGTGTTCATACTTCTCTAGTTGGTGGAATTTTGCTTTTAATTTATAAATATTGTAGAAGTGTAAATTCAAATAATGCACCTGCAAGTCTTTCTGCTCATGTAAATATTGATGTGTGTTAATGAGCTATGTAAAATCTTCCCGGTTCGAACCGGTTGCTTGACTTCCTGGTGCTTTGCGAGCCTTTCAAACACTGAATTTCCTTTTCAGCCAGCAAGTGCTGGCTTGCAGTTGAAGTTAGGCTTTAATGTGCAAAGAACACAGTACCCAGTGAATGCCAGAGCCACTAGCACAAGCAGATGGGATGTTGGCTGTGTCTAGATTTGCATTGGGAAACCACTGTTTTAATTGAAACTAACCAGAGTGTGCAAACACTACTGAATGTGCACACAACTTTACAAAAAAAAATCTCGATAGAATAATGCTCCTGTCTCTGTTCCTGGAATTCACTCCCCTGACCCCTCACCCTCGTCAATGTGAGGCTGTTGCAATATATTAGCTCCTCTCTATCACTTGTATCTCAGATACTGCACTACCATTAGTGAGCTGAGCCCAGGTGGCGAAAGTTTATTATTGCCATACTACAGTGGAAAAAAATTATACATAAGACCATGTGAGGAGGAATTGGAAAAATGTTGGTTCAGGTTAGATGCCATATTGTCATATTGATGAAAGTGATCTGCTTCAGTGGTAAAATTCCACTTTGCCTTTTCTTTGACTGCATTAATGCTCTGTCTTCTCCCAACTCAATTTACCTCACTCGACCAACCTATTCTTCTATACTTTCCTCCTTCAGACTGTACACCTTTACCTTAACTGTGTCTGTGTGGCTCCACACTCTAGTCATTCTCTGGGTGAAGAAGCTTCTCTTGGTTTTCCGATTGGGTTTATTAATGACTATCTTTCACCTTGCACAAGTGGAAACTTCTATTTTTACCACATCAAACTCCTCCTTCATTTAGTTGATTGCAAATGAATTGTCTTTTCTTTGTGCAGCTCCTGATTATGCAATATCTTAATGTTTCTTATCCTATGCAGGAACGCGGTGTGCTGCACGACTATTTTGTGGCCTTAACCACAGAAGATCACATCCAGCGCTGTGTCATGCAGGTGAGAATCATTTGTATCTCTTGCAAAGTGATTTGAGAGTGTGAAAGGTTGCTGCCAAAATATTACCTAAATATTGCACAAATCTGACTTAAGCATGTTACATAGGGGAGACAGGACGCCAACTCACAGAACACTTCAGGGGCCATCTCTGGGACACATGCACTAAACAACCCCGCCACACTTTAACTCCCCCTCCCACTCTGCCAAGGCCATGCAAGTCCTGGGTTACCTCCACTGCCAGATCCAAGCCACCTGACGCCTGGAGGAGGAGCGCCTCATCTGACACCTTGGGACCCTCCAACCACACGGCATCAACATCTACTTCAAAAGTCCAAATCTAACCCCCGTGTGCCCCCCCTGCCCAGGCACATCAAACCTCATCCCAGATCCAACCCAGTATCACCCTCTTGACCTATCCTAACTGTCCATCTTCCTTCCCATCTATCCACTCCACCCTCCCCTCCAACTTACCAGCTTCATCTGCCTATCACCTTCCCAGCTAACCCCCGCGCCCCAAATTCCTGATGAAGGGCTTATGCCCGAAATGTTGACTCTCCTGCTCCTCGGATGCTGCCTGACCTGCTGTGCTTTTCCAGCGCCAGACTTTTCAACTCTGATCTCCAGCATCTGCAGCCCTCTCTTTCTCCCTGTTATCTCTGAGGCTACTGTTTTTCCTTTAGTTTACTTTGAAGACCATTCATTTAAAAACGCTTGCTCCAGTGGTTCATTGTTTTGTTGCTTCCCTGTCTGGTACCTATTTATGAATATTTAGCCTCCTGTCCGAGATCACGTGCTGAATAATTTCAGAGATCTGACTTTCAAGTCCGCAGGGTCACACCTGCAACCCAAAACACTTGAGAGCAGGTGAACCTTGGTGCCCTTTGTATTTAAGAGCTGAGTTCATTCCAGTGGGGGAATTGTTGACTTCTCAACAGGCAAAGACTCCAGAAGGGAAAAGTAAAGCTGATGTTTGTGCTAAATTATGGATTTACACAAAAAAGCTAGTATAAATCTCAAATGTTTTGTTGTCTAATTCAACTTATGGATATCAAGTGTCTGAAACAGTGTTATTGCTATTACTGAATCACTGGAGTTGCCCTGTACCAGAAACTGATCTGGATTCACCTTATAAATACAGTCTCTATATGAACAACTCCTGAGCTCGGAATATTGCAGTGAGAACTCATCTTCTGAGTCTCCAAAGACTGTTTGCCATCTACACAGCACAGGTCAGGAGTAGGAAGGAATTCTCCCCATTCAGCTCGATGATTGCAGCTCTACCAATAAAGAGGTTCAGCACCATCAAGGACAGATTTAGTTTGCTTGATTAGCACCCCATTCAATCACTTTTAATGTGAACTTCCTTCACTAACTATGTACAATGGCTGCAGTGTCTACCATCAACAAACTGCACTGCAGTAGCTCACCCAGGCTCCTTTTTAAAAGCACTATCCAAGACCATAAACTCCACCACTAAGTCAGCAGATGCACAAAAACACCCATATCTGCAGATGCCCACCCCCCCCAGCCGCTCACCACTCTAACCTGGTAGTTTATTGCTGTTTCTTCACTGTCATTTGAGTTAAAGACCTGGAATTCCGTCCTTAGTTGCATGAGTGTGCCATACTGAATGAACTGCAGTGGTTCAAGTTTGCAGCTCCCCATCACCTCCTTCAGGGTAACTAGGGCCAGGCCATAGATTCTGGCCCAGTCAGCAATGCCCACATCCCAGGAAGACATAAAAGAAACTGCGGCAGCTGGATTGCAGTGGTTCAAGAAGGCAATTCACTCCTGTTTTTTTCCAAGGGGAGCTAAGGATCAGCCTTGACAATCGATGTTCAGAACACAATATATTTTTCACAATGTTCAGAAAGAATCAAATACTGTAATCATACTTTTCCTCTGTAGACTAAGAATGTTCTTGAAATGGGAAAACAAGCTATTCAGATTCATCATTTTCATAATTATATTGAGGGTATAAATCTATTTCTGTTCATTCTGAGTGTATTCATGCTTCCTCTATTATTTTTTAATAAATCTTACACCTGGTTATAATCCAACAGGTTTATTTGCCTTATAAGGTCTTACGATCTTACACTTCACAACTACCTGATGAAGGAGCAGTGCTCTGAAAGCTAGTGTGCTTCCAGATAAACCTGTTGGACTATAACCTGGTGTTGTGTGATTTTTAACTTTGTCCACCCTAGTCCAAACGCCGGCGGCACCCCATCCGTCCAAACGCCGGCGGCACCCCATCCGTCCAAACGCCGGCGGCACCCCATCCGTCCAAACGCCGGCGGCACCCCATCCGTCCAAACGCCGGCACCACCCCATCCATCCAAACGCCGGCGGCACCCCATCTGTCCTCTATTATTAAGCACCTGGCCTGCAGCAGCCTGGGAACTGAATGGGCTGGAAGAGTAGACGTGTGTCTGTCCTCGGGCAGTGCTCTATCTTGTTGTTCCAGTAAGTTATCCCATTACGCAATGTGCTGCACCTCCCTTCAATTTAAGCAGCTTGGCTTTGGGAACACACAAACAAAAAAAAAAATTCTGGTCTTGTATTTAGTCTGTGTTGCAGCTGATTCCTTATTTCAGTCTCATGTAAGATTCTAAGAGCACCTACAATCTCAAATTGTACCGTTAGAGAAAGTAACTTGGATTTGTAAAGCTCTCTGGGTCATCCCAAATGGTTCCATGGCCAGCTAAAGTATCTCTGAAACATGTGCAGGGAAACATTGGCATAATATTATCTTCAAGGTCCTTCAAATAATCGTAGAATCCACAGCTGTGTAGCAAACATTGTGCTGTTGCTATGGCTGGGATTTAACAAAACAGCATCAAACTTTGAGGGAGTTTTCAGGAAGGTTCTTAGATTGAGCATGGAACTGAAAGAGGCAAGTTAAATTGGTAATTGTACAGTTACACATTTGATGAAGGAGAATAGTGAGGGTTGAGAGTAAATGCTGAATGAGATTACCCTGAAGAACACGAGTGCATTATTTATTTGGACCCTGAAACCGCTATCGCCAGTAAATGAAACCAACTTGCAATAGCAGTTTCAGGGTCTAGAGTATAAAAGTATAAGACTAAAAGTTTTAGTATAAAGTATAAAACTAAAAAAGCAGTAAATTCGTACTAGACTGCAATCTTTGTCACTAAACTTCAAAGTAAAATGGTTGCCACTTATTGCCTATTTAAGGCCTTTAACCCACCTCCACTGTCATTGCCTGTTACTGCCCAGGCCATAATGAGATTCAAAAGGCTGATTTATTTTTTTTAATAACTCAGTTGAAATGTTAGACAAGAATACATCATTAGGGGGATGCCCTGCATACACTGGGGTACACTCCAGCCCCAAAATCATGTCTTCCCTTCATCATTTCTCTTCACCTGGCCCCCAAACCCTGCCCACATTGAACTAGTCAACATGGCATGGTGGCTCAGTGGTTAGCACTGCTGCCTCCCAGCCCCAGGGACCCGGGTTCAATTCCAGCCTCGAGTGATTCTCTGTATAGAGTTTTCACATTCTCCCCATGTTTATGTGGTGCTCTGGTATCCTCCTACAGTCCAAAGATGTGCAGGTTAGGTGAATTGGCCATGCTAAATTGTCCGTAGTGTCCAGGGATGTGTAGATTCGGTGCATTAGTCAGAGGTAAATATAGGGTAGGAGAATGGCTTACTCTTTGGAGGGTTAGTGTGGACTTGTTGGGCTGAAGGGCCTGTTTCCATACTGTAGGGATTCTAATTCTAGTCCCCATCCTCCCTCGGCTCCCAAATTCCTTGTCAAATATACCTCCTCATGTTTTCTTCATTCTGGGGTTTGCTTGCAGTTCCAGTTGTGACCACTACTCAGTCATGGTGCTGGTGGGACTGTCATAGTTGTTGATGCCCACATTTCTCTCTCTGTGGCTACGGGTGGCTTGTTTAATGCCAGTTAATTCAGGACCAATGATCCTTGGTTGGGGTGGGGGAGTGGGAGTGTGGTTTGGGCGGGGGGGTGGCATGTCTAGATTCCTGGAAGGAGAGTCAACCCCATTTAATCTTGCTGTTCTTCTGGTAGTTTGAGTTTCATAAATTTATTTCATTTCTTTTCAAATGAAAAACGTACAAAGGTGTATCTTCTGGAGCTGCTTGAGATCTTGGGAAATGTAGACCGAGGAAAGGTCTTCATTGACTTGAAATGTTAGCTCTCTTTGACTTGCTGCCTGACTGGCTGAGCTCTTCATTCAGTAATGTCTGAGAATGGCTGTCAGGAAACTGTGTGGTTCTGTTGACAATGTTAGCTGTGTTTGGGCCTGCTGCGAAGTGCTGAATTAAAATTGTGCAGGTTCAAATACACACCCAGCAAGGCCAGTGAGTAAGAGTAGAGGCCAGTAAGGGAAAGGAACCATCAGCTGAACGGAGAAGAACCTTCAAAAGTCGAATTGTCAGATCACCTGTAATAACAGAAACTTTAAAATGCTTTCAAATAAGGAGTTGAGCAATTTAAACAGCCAGCATTCCCTTTAACCCGCATAAACTAACAGAGCTCTGGAGTTTTAGTTAGCCAAGCCTACAAAATACTAGTAGATTATACAAATATATTCAACTGAAAATGGTTAAGCAATGATTAAGAGCTGTATTAGGCCAAAATCTGCTCCGCCTTCTCTTTTCTCATATGCGTTACCTCCCTGTTAGCCAATGGCTCTGATTTAAAGTTGTTGTTTTTGTCATCCTAATGTCTTGACCCATTTTGTAGCTCCTCTTTCCCCCCCTGTCTACCTACATGTGTTCAGTCATGTATTCCAGTACTGGCATTCCATCACCTAATCTATCCACCCGTTATTCTCCTTCAAGATCAAAAGCACAACTTCTCAACAAACTTTGTTCCACCAAAGTTCCTCCAATCTTTAATATCTGTTTTTAAAATATGTTAATGGCACTATATAAATGGGATTGTTTTTATCCCCCTGGCATTTGTTAAAGTGCAGAATTGGACCATTTGCAATTCTTTCTGAAAAGTTATCAAAAGGAATTATTCACTATGAATGTGTTTTTTATGTCAAATATTTTTATTTGAAAAGCAAGCCCTGATGTTATCAAGGTAATTACCTTGGGAGGCTGACTGACATCTGGGAACTGCACACATTAATCCAAGATGCTTCCTTGTTTAAAGTGGGTTTGTTAAATTTAATTTCCTCAAATAAGTAGCTCATTTATGGTGGCTGTTTAAACAGATATAAGAAAAATCGATAAATTGATCAGGCAGGATGGTAGAGCTGTACTTTTTAAAGCAGTTTCTCTCCAAGGAGACAGTCTCTGACTTGATTTATATGAAGAGTGATGTTGATCTCTGATATAAATACTATAGCTTTTAAACATTTCTTTGTAGTGAGCTGCTTGTTGCTTATTCAGAGGTTACATTTTAAGAGTACAGTGCTTGGAGTAATAGATATATTGAGCTCGGCCTTAAAACTAACGTTATAAATTCATGCACAAAATCAAAGGAGGTTTGGATTCAACATTAGAGTGGAATGTAATTGAACGTTTTTCCAAATTTTTTTAAAAGTACAGACAAAAAGCTACCAGATCCTGTTTGAGCTGAGCATGTGCTACTAGCTGCTTTTGCATTTATTTAGTGTCATTCCCAATCGGGGAAACGGGCCTTCTAACACTTTCCAGCCGAATATGTGCTTGGAGCTATACCGAATGGACTGCAGGCAACATGGCAGCTGATTGTCACACAGCAAGCCCCTCAAAATAACAATGCCAAAATGAATGGTTTGAGCTTTGGTCATAGTGCTAACTTCTGGAGCGTGGGTTTGGGTGGGCTCCTTGCTGAGATGTTTGTATTATCGACAGCCATGGGTGAGGTGCCCGAAGGTTGGAGGTCGGCAGCTGTGTTGTCATTATTTAAGAAAGGCTATAAGGAACATAGGGTTGCAGGTGCATAGTTCCTTGAAAATGGGTAGACAGGGTGGTGAAGGAGGAATTTGGCACACTTGCCTTCATTGGTCAGTGCATTGAGTACAGGAGTTGGGATATCATGTTGTGGCTGAACAGGACGTTGGTTGGGCCAGTGTTGGAGTACTGCATTCAATTCTGGTCTCAGTCGAATAGAAAGGATGTTGTTAAACTTGAGAGGATTCGGAAAAGATTAACAAAGATATTGCTGGCACTGGTGGGTTTGAGCTATAGGGCGAGGCTGGGGCTATTTTCCTTGGAGTGTCAGAGGCTGAGGGGTGACCTTATAGGGGTTTATAAAATCCATGAGGGGCATGGATAGGATAAATAGACAAGGTCCTTTTTCCCAGACTAGAGGAATCCAAAAACTAGAAGGCACATTTTGAAGTGAGAGAGAAAAGACTTAAAAGGGACGTGAGGGGCAACTTTATCAGACAGAGGGTGGTGTGTGTATGAATAAGCATCTGGATGGGTATGTGAATAAGAAAAGTTTAGAGGGATATGGGCCAAATGCTGGCAAATGGGACTAGATCAGTTTAGAATATGTGGTTGGTGCAGTCGAGTTGGACTGAAGGGCTGTAGAACTCTGACTGCAAAGTTGATGGTGTTCCTAATGAAGATATTTCATTCTTTTTCAGGGACTGAAGAATATTGCTGCCATCAGTCTTGCGGTTAACTATCAGAATAAGGCTACCAGGTTTTTGAATGATCAGTCAACATCACAAACCAAGCCTGCTTAATGAAGTTCATGGCATCTTCAGACTACTGAGTGTCGGCGGGGCTCAGACAAGCAGGCACCTTAGAGTTACACCATGCAGCAACTGACTGTTCAGATGTACTCAAATGCGCACTTTTTGAAGTGGGACCTGCTTGTTCTCCTTCCCTGTTTCTCTCCCTCCTCTTCCATGCACTGTGATGCCCCCCCCCTCCCCACCCTGCCACCACCTCATGAGTGCTCCCAGGGTTCCACATTGACAGAAATTCAGACTCCCTTCCTCAGCCCTGATGGTGAATTAAGATCCCTGTCCGTTGACTAGCGGCTTCTGTTGGAAGTGCTTTCCACCAAGTTGTTTTTTTAATCGGTGTTCAACATCTGACTATAACTGGGGACAAAATAAAGATAAATTTAACTTGGCCACTCCCACCCTTAGAGCTACTAATAGATTATCTAGAATTGAAATTCATGTGGAATTGGTCATTTATGTTTGGCACTGAAGTTATGGATTTTGCTGCTGGTTGGTTGAATTTTACTGTACAGGGAGGTTAACGATCCTTTTAAAGAAGGTAATCTCCTATTTTCACATGTACCAAAGTAGGAATTTTTGTCAGCTGGCAGGTGCTCACTCAGTTCATCATTTAAGTGTCTTGCTGGGATAAACCGCAGGTTGGAAAGGTCTTGGAATCACCTAATCATCAGGCAGTACAACATTTGACCAAGTCTTCAAGTTCCCAGTTGTCCTAACCATTCCCTCCCTCAACCCCACAGAACTGTAAAAACCCTGTAACTCGACAGTACTGGTTTGACACCTGTTGAGTCTGTCATAGAGGATGTGTAATTTTCATTTAATTACTACAGCTTTTTGTTTTAATTTAAGTTAGTTTAGCTTACTGTGCCATTTCTAACTTTGTACTCCTTTCTAAAGCAGAGCTTTCTTTTTTGCTTCCATCTCCTTCCCCCTCGGAGTCCTCCCTCGCCCACCAATTCCAATGCTGCATAGAATTCTGAATGTATAATGCTGTTGATATTATGTGATGCGGGTACCAATTATGCAGTTAAAAATAATGGACAAGTTTAAAATATTCACTCAGTTGTAATATTTGCTGAGCTGTTTTAAATAATATGCCAACTTGGTAATGTTCAATAAAATAGAAATGAACAAATGTGCAATTTGTTTCTTTTAACGTGAAAGTTGGAAATTTGAAGACCACTTGAATCATTAAATAAGTGTTTCAAGGGGGGCATGAGTTTAATGCAAATGTTGCAATAACTTGCTGGAATTGAGGGGAAGGCAAAAGGATAGAAAAGGGAAGTGAGTGTCCTTGGTTAATGAATATATTGCTAATAAAACACATAAAGTGTTTCAGTTAAAGTCTAAGTCAGACAGTATCTTTTGAAAAGAGGATGATGAATCAGTAACATGGAAACTTGGCTTTCAACAACCCAAGAACAAGTAGCACATACTTAAGTTGTGAAGTGTAGGATGATGACCACTTTGCATATCTGCATGGGAAATATGTTAAAAGAGATTAAAAAGGGAAACTTTTTGAGGTTAAAATTTCTGATTCTTCGATTGCCAGGATTATCTTCCTTTGAATATCGTTATTGAGATAACCACAGTAGACTCCTTTGCCCTATTAAATCAATCACAACAGGCCCATTGGTCAGAATTTACACTCCAATCTTGAGAATATCTGAACTAAAGCAGCATTTGCTCTGACTGTTAGTGAACTCTCCAATGTTCTGTTAACAAACTCTCCAATGTTCTGCTGTGGGAAGGACTAGCCCATCAATGAGAATTTTGTTTTTCTCTTGTGCTTTCTAATGTTGACACTGAGCGATTCCACACGAGGAGGGAAGTGAGGGTCTAATGTTTTTGGTATCAGGATAGATTTTTCAACCTAGCAGTGGGTCAGTGTAATATTTATCTGCAACTGTGGTTTTTTTCAGAAGAAAAACCAATCTGTTTCTGCAGAACAATACCTCAAAATACTAGACCAGTTTGTGGTCTGTGAAGTTGTCATTGGCTTTTCAAACTTTAGGTTTTAAACTGAGGCTTAAGGTCCAGTGGCTGATTGGCCTCTGGAGTTAGTGAAAAACAGACGATGCAAACTGACATCTTATTCGGAGTGTTCTCACTGGAGTTAGAAGCAGTGATATTCCTAAAGTGACAGAGGTGCAATGATGCCCAATGGAGTTAACACTTCATTTTTCAAATCCTCCAACCGCATGGCATCAATGTGGATTTCACCAGTTTCCTCATTTCTCCTCCTCCCCTTCCTCCTCCCCCCTCCCCTTCCTCCTCCCCCCCCCCCTTCCCCTTCCTCCCCCCCCTTCCCCTTCCTCCCCCCTCCCCTTCCTCCAGTTCCAACCTTCCAGCTCAGCATCATCCTCATGAGCGGTCCCATCTCTCCATCATCTTCCTTCCTATCTGCACCACCCTCCCCTTTTACCTATCACCTTTACCCCTTCCTCCATCCACCTATTGGACTCTCAGCCACCTTCGCCGCTCCACCCCTCCCATTTATCTCTCCACACTTGAGGCCCCCAGCCTCATCCCTGATGAAGGGCTTTTGCCCAAAACGTCAATTCTCCTGCTCTTTAGATGCTGCCTGACCTGCTGTGCTTTTCCAGCACCCCACACTTCACTGTAATCTCCAGCATCTACCGTCCTCACTTTCGCCTTCTCCAAGAAATTGCCTGATTCAGAACATTTTTTGAGACTTAATGTAATTACTAACTGTGTTTCATGTGCATTTTAAGCAGAATGGCCTCCTCTTGTACTGTTCAGTGAGGTGATGGAGGCCTGCGATAGAGGGAGCGTTGTTATGAGGTCAGTCTTCGTGATTACTGTTGCATAGGGCTAGAAATTTACTTCTCATGATGTGACACTGCAGCCAATTTTCATTTGTTAACTGTGACCCCAAACTCCCAACTTTTCAAATATATTTAAGGTGCCCCATCTGTTTAAAGTTGCAAGCTGTAGTCATAGTAGAAGGGAGACAGTGGGCTGGAGGTGGGTAAAGTGCATGTCTAAGAATTCACTCCCAAGTAATTGGGGTGGGACAATGGATAATTTATATATACTGCCCCCTTAATGGTTGACCTGAATGGAACATGTAGCTAACAGGAAATTCTTTCATGGTGAATTATCCATGTTTATCATCGTCTTTGGGAACTTGGAATGAGATTGTGGATAGTGATGACCATCCATGCAAGGGAATGAATCTTTTGGAGACCAATTCAAGGTGGCTTAGAGGCCATGAAATTGACCAGGGGACAGTCTAATGCAGTTAACCTCTCGGGAGTGAGCAATGTGAGGATGGTTACAAGTGAATCGAGCAGTTTTGAGTGATCTGAAGTGTAACGATAACAGATCTGACAATGGGTAATGAAAAGGATGTCGTAAATGTTGGATCTGCAATGTTTGTCTAAGAGAGTCTCCGGCACTGAAAGCACTGTAAGACATTAGTTGGAAAGTAGGATTGAGGAGAATGGGGCATTGAGAGAGGCATGCTCGTAAAAAGAGGGAAATAGCTATAATGGATAACAGAAACAGGGAAGGATTACATAGGAAGTGGAACAGGACAGAGGGTGAGTAAGTAGAGGCATGAGCGATGAAAGGTAGCAGACCCAGATAAACCTTAAATCCCATCACAAATCAACAAAGTCTTGAGCGTAGCCTCAGCGCTAGAGCTTGCTGGTTGGAACAGCCAGTGCTGCAGTTGATTGGTATGTGCTGGAGAAAGCATACGCTATCTGAGAAAGCCAGATAACAGGCAATGGGGTCTGCTAAACAAACAGCAAGAGCTGTAAGGACAGGGTCAATCACAGGCCACAAAACCAGCAGGTGTGCAGGGAGTTTATGGCATAGTAATAATATCACTCGATTAGTAATCCAGCAGTTGCTCATGTTTGGGGTATACAGGTTTAAATCCCGCCAACAACAATTTGAATTCACTAAAAAGAAAATTCAGAATAAAAAGGTACTCTGAAATGTTATAAAAACTCTCCTGGTTCACTAATGCTCTTTAGTGAAGGAAACCTGCCAACCTTATCCAGTCTGCTCCATATGTGACTCCCAGAACTTGGCAATATGGTTGACTCTGAAATGGCCCAGCTAGAGACACCCACATCTCATGAACAAACACAAAAAAAAACCTGGCCTATTACAGTATTTGATAGATCAATAATGCTAGGTCATTGTTTCTGGTGAGGAGATCAGTTGAGTCTTTGAGGTCTTGGTTCCAGAAAGTGGTGTGAAACACGTCTGATTCTAGTCATCGTGATCTTTAAATGGAGGTTTTACAGAGTTCCATCTCCAGTAGGGATATTAACAGAGATCACTAAATGAGGAATGAAATTGTCAGAAACTAACTACTCATCGATCTAACAATTGGACAAGATTGTAAAGCAATTTAACTTCACCTAAACACAGTCTCCAATGTGACAGGCCACAATTCAGTGCCATGATGTACTAACTTGTTTGAGTAATGACACTTATTTTTGGAATGTGTTAATCGCATCTAGTTAGAGATGCAAATTACTCTTGATCCCAAAGTGAAAGTCAATCATTATCCTTGAGCCTCAAATTTGAAACCATCTATCAGTGTCCCTGGTTCTGGGCAGTTTTTAATGTGTCTAAAATTAGGTGTTTCTGCTTACTTCGACCTTGTTCCCCAGGGGCTATGTTCGTGTAACAGTTGGATATCAAGTAATAGAAGATATTAAGTTAAACTGCAACACAAGAAATCTTTGAAATTGAAAGTGGAGTCCGGTGGGCATCAGGAGCAGAGGTTGTAACCATTCTATCTTCTGAATGTAGTTTTAAATAAATACAAATAAGCCAAATCTAATGTCTGAGCCATCTGTGGATGTGGTGTTTGCCTCTGTTCAATGCAACAATTGTAAAAAAACACCGTTTCATCTGCAGTTCTATGATTTGTAGAATATTCACAGTTGATTTTGGAGAGAGGCTGCCCGTTTCTCCCACTCAGTGCCCACGATGGCCATTCAGATGAGATGCAGCTTTATCTAGTTGGCTGTAGCTGCATTATTTTCCTGTCTGTTGTGTTGCTTCAAAACCTTATGCTCTTTCCATGCGTGGGTGTTGTAGTATAATTGGTTTGAAAACTAACCATGTAAAATAAAGCAAAGGATGCCAAGAAAAATGGTAATTTTTGTCGATTATAATAATTGCTAGAAGTTGTTTTGTTTCTCTAATCTCTTGTCCACTTGCCAAAGGGCAACTGGGAATGAACAATAAATGCTGGCCCAACCAGCTACACCCACTTCCAATCAGTCAATAACTAAATCAATGTTACATTTTGTCTTCTTATTCCCCCAAATCCAACCGTCCATGTACGGTCATGATATGAAATGACTGGTCTAGATATCAGTCAGTTGGAGTTGGTATGTTTTGGAGTGCTCTGGAGATCAATGGGTTCTGGGACATGACTGGAACTCTCTGAGCCTATCCCCTGAAGATCTGGAAATGTCACCTGTTATTGATCAATTCTGACCAAGCTCTCCATCGTGACAGTTTATCTCGAACTCGAGAAGATCAGGATTTCCTTCATAGAAGCCCTACAGTACAAAAGCAGGCCACTCGGCCCATCGAGTCCAGAACAACCTTCCCATTCCCCCTACAATTCCCAATGCTAACATATACATCCCCGGGCAATGTAGAATGGCCAAACCATCTAACCTGCAGGAGGAAACCAGTGTACCCAGAGGAGAACGTGCAAACTCCACACAGAGAGTCGCCCGAGGCGTTTCTAGGGTAGAAGGGCGGCACGGTGGCACAGTGGTCAGCACTGCTGCCTCACAGCACCAGAGACCCGGGTTCAATTCCCACCTCAGGCGACTGACTGTGTGGAGTTTGCACGTTCTCCCCGTGTCTGCGTGGGTTTCTTCCGGGTGCTCCGGTTTCCTCCCACAGTCCAAAGATGTGCAGGTCAGGTGAATTGGTCATGCTAAATTGCCCGTAGTGTTAGGTAACGGGTAAATGTAGGGGTATGGGTGGGTTGCGTTTCGGCGGGGCAGTGTGGACTTGTTGGGCCGAGGGGCCTGTTTCCACACTGTAAGTAATCTAATCTAAAAAAAAAGGCTTTGGGAGGGATAGCAGAGGAGCATTAACAATAGATTACTCATTTTCAATGATGAAACCTCAGTCACAGTCCTTTGTGCTAATTCATTCATGGAATGCGGGAATTGCTGGCTGGACTAGCTTTCATTTTCCATCCTTAATTCCCCAGAAGGCAATTCGGAATCAACCACAGTGCTGTGGTTCTGGCGTCTGTTATAGGCCCGACTGGTTGGGACAACAAATTACTTTCTATCAGTGAATTGGATGGTGTTTTCCCCCAACAATTAGATTTCTAATTACAGACCTATTGACTTTCAGGTACACCAATTGCTATCGGTAGTAGCAAAGGATTTGAATCTAGATTAGAGTGGTGCTAGAAAAGCACAGCAGGTCAGGCAGCGTCCGAAGAGCAGGAAAATCAACATAAACATCCATTTTCCTGCTGCTCGGATGCTGCCTGACCTGCTGTGCTTTTCCAGCACCACTCTAATCTAGACTCTGATCTCCAGCATCTGCAGTCCTCACTTTCACAAAGGATTTGAAACCACGTCCCCAGAACATAGAGTCATAGAGATGTACAGTATGGAAACAGACCCTTCAGTCCAACCCATCCATGCCGATCCAATCCAATCTAGTCCCACCTGCCAGCACCCGGCCCATATCCCTCCAAACCCTTCCTATTCATATACCCATCCAGATGCCTCTTAAATGTTGCAATTGTACCAGCCTCCACCACATCCTCTGGCAGCTCATTCCATACACATATCACCCTCTGTGTGAAAAAGTTGCCCCTTAGGTCTCTTTTATATCTTTCCCCTCTCACCCTAAACCTATGCCCTCTAGTTCTGGACTCCCCCACCCCAGGGAAAAGACTTTGCCTATTTATCCTATCCATGCCCCTCATAATTTTGTAAACCTCTATAAGGTCACCCCTCCAGCCTCCGACGCTCCAGGGAAAACAAACAAACATTACCCAGGTCATTGGATTAATAATCTAGTGATAATCCCACCATCAACTCCTCTCTCCTCGGTGAGGAGCCCAGTGTGACTCTCCACAGGCGAAAGAATCTTTTGGTGAATTTGAAAATGCAGTTTTGAAACGTGTTGTTGGCTTGTACAAGGATCTCAATTACCTTACAGTGTAGAATTTCTCTCAGCAAATAGAGAGTAAACAAAGAATTGGAATGCAGAGCTGACAATGAGAATTGTAGATGGGTTATCTGATTCAGGACATAAATGCCATTGCTTAATATTGTCCCACCCAAATACAGTTGGAATTTTATCCTGTGAGTATTCAACAGACTTGCTGTTCAAAACTGAACAGTAAACTAAATACCACAATCTCCTGGTTTTGCTTATTAGGCCCCACCCAGATTATCAACCAGAATTTTTTCGGTGACAGGGTGTTAGAACATTCCTTAACTTTATTGTTTATGACTAATTAACGACCCTTTGACAACTAGATCAATAAAACATTACTACCTTTTGTTTTTGCAGATGGAATTCCTGCTCACAAAATATCATTGGCCGAAGTGGACAATTTCTGGTTTTAATGTTCTCTTTCTCATTAGTTACAGAAGCAGTAGCTAAAGTCATTTCTTCGGTGCTCTGAAATTTGACCTGTGTGGGAGATATCTAGCAAATAGTTCTCTCTCATCCTGGAAAGGAGCTGCTAGGATTCCATTCCATCTCACGTCACTTTGCAACACCAACACCTTGTGTAACAGGACAAACTTCAACATGTTGAGCAGTAGACTACGTGTCACCTTGACCACAAACGAAAAATGCAGGAGAGAATCAGGTCAGGCAGCGTCTGTGAAAAGAAAAGACAGATCAATTTTTCAAGCGAATGACCTTTCCTCTGAACCGTTCTGTTTTTCACCTTCAGCTTCTCTTGTTTGAGGTGAAATGTCTTCACCCAGAGATTGGGAAGTCTGTGGAATTCTCTGCCACAGAAAGTGGTTGACGCCACAACGTTGTATGTTTTCCAGAAGAACTGGAGACATCACTCTTAGGGCTAAAGGGATCAAAAGTATAGGGAGGCAGTGGGAACAGGGGACTGAATTGGATGATTGGCCATGATCATATTTGAATGGTGGAGTAAACACAAAGGGCTGAATGGCCTCCTCCTGCACCTATTTTTCTTTGCTTCTATACCTCTAGTTAGCTCAGTTGGCTGGATGGCTGGTTTGTGATGCAGAGTGACACCAACAGCATGGGTTCAATTGCCACACTGGCTGAGGTTACCATGAAAGACTGCTCCTCAACCTCTCCCTCATCTGAGGTGTGGTGCCCCTCAGGTTAAACCAGTTGTCTCTCTCTAATGAGAGAGCAGCCCCGTGGTGGGACAATAGCAACTTTACCCTTATTCCCTTAGTTCAAGGCTGATCTGCATTTCAACCCCATTTCCCTGTCTTTGATCCATAGCACCAACAACAAGATCTATCCATCTTGGTTTTGAAAGTTACAGGTGACAGCCAGTGTTTCCTTGCCTGTTTCATGCACACTTCTTTCTCCCTTCAGGCCCATGTCGGAGGATGAGCTGGCTGAACCAAACTACATCTGGGTCACTCTGCATGTAGCCAACAGTGTTTGGAAAGGGACTGTCCCTAGATTTTCTGGGTGCGACAGGTTGAACACAAAACCAACAGCCTCCAGCGTCCGGCTGGTTCTGGGAGAGAGGTCCAGCTCCCCACTGCCCGTTGTATGGAAATGGTCGCTCTGATTCTAACCTGAATTTTAAGACCTCAGAATCACACAGGCCTCACAGGGCAGAAAGAAGCCATTTGGCTCATCCTGCCTTCAGGCAAACATGGTGCCAATCTCCTGCCTTTTCCTTGCACACTATTTCTACCCAAATAACCATGCAATATCCTCTTGAATTTGCCTACATCATATCTCCAGACAGTGCATTCCATACCCTAACTACTCACTGTGTGAAAACTGACCTTAGATCACTTTAAATCTATGCCATCTCATCCTCGTTCCTTCTCTCAATGGGAGCAGTATCTCCCTATCCACTCTATCGAGCCCACCATGAGTTTGAAAAACCCCAATCAAATCTCCTCTAACCCTTCTCTCCAAGGAGAACAGTCCCAAATGAAGCTTCTCATTCCTGGAAGCATTCTCTTCTGCACTCTCTCCAATACATTCACATCTTTCCTACAAGATGGTTTCCATGACTATGCATCCTATTGCAGCTGAGGTCTAACAAGTATTTTCTACAAGTCCAATACCACCCCCTTCTTCTTGTACCCTGTCCCTCTTAATAAAGCTGAGAACACTATGCTTTATTCACAGCTCTCTCTACTTGACATACTGCCTTCACTGATCTGTGCACATATTACACCCAGGTCTCTCCGGTCCCCCACGCTCATGTCCTTCCAACCACCGTGCATCAATTCACTCTTCTCTGAATTCAACCTCACCTGCCATCTACCCGCCCAATCCGCCAACTTGTCAGTGTCCTTTTGGAGTTCCACACGTCTTTCTCCACAGATTACAATTCTTCCAAGTTGCATGACATCTACAAACTTTGAAATTCTTTCCCACACACGCAGAAACAGATCACAAACATAAATCAGGAAAAGCAAGGGTTCCAATACTGACTCCTGGGAAATTCCATTCCTAACCTTGCTCCTGCCTGAAAACTGTCCATTCCCCAAGGAACTGTTGATATTCCCCAAGGCCCTCTATGGTACTTTGTCACAAGGCACCTCTATTTCTGTGTACTTCCCCTCTCTTAAACTCCATGCTGGGACCTATCAGACCTTTGTAATCTTGTTCAAGATTTCAACCGGGTCATCCCTCATATCTTAGACAAAAGACAATAGACAATAGGTGCAGGAGTAGGCCATTCTGCCCTTCGAGCCTGCACCACCATTCAATATGACACTCTGTACTTGACAAGAGTGTGATCTCGGCATCATTACACTGTTATTGACAGAAGCTATCTGTAGAGATGGGATGGTGATCAGTTCAGATTGGAGACAGATTGTATCAAGGATTCCTGCTCATTCCTCAGCACAAAAACAGAGTATAATGCTTGTCAAAAAATTAAATAAACAGGATAGCGAGTTTCATTCCACCAAGGTGAAACGTGCTCATGTTTTGATGCACAATTCATACCTGCCACATGCTGACTGTGAAGCTGGAATGAACACGTTTTGTGAGGGTCTGTTTGAAATGAAGCAGTAACAAGAGAACAATATCAGGTGAAAGAGTCCACTTTTGTTGCGCAGCCATCGAAAGCAGGAGGGATGTTTCGAATAGGGAGCGAGTCTGGCTGTGTGCTGAGGAGGGGGTGAGTGGATGCAGTTACATTAGCTGCTCTGATAGCTGGGTGAGTAACTGAACTGTGATACTGACTAATCAGGATCAAGGAGGGTCTCCTCCTCCTCCATGAATTATTCTCACAGGGACTGCTTTTTCTTGTTTTCACTCACATTTGTTTGAACATAGCCATTATGTCTCGATGAGTGACATCTCCTCCTACGCCTATACAGTTGACTTCATTCTACCTCTTGGCTATATATTCAGCCTGTCCTGCATGCTATTACTGGCTCAGGATGATGTGTGACCCTTACTCTCCACTGTTGACCTCGGGGATATGTGTACAAGGATCAGGAGGATTGGGAAATATTAAATCCACATCGGTGAAACTGGATCTCTTCAGATCGGCCCATCTCTTGTGTAACAGGGTCAGCTCTCTGCTTGAACGGGCCCAGCCATGATCACACCCAAACCTGTTCTCCACGTCCGACAGACAGCAGAACGATCTGTTTCTCAAATGTCTTTCTTATTCTTCGTTTCATCCAACTCTGCAAACTTATCTCACACAATCGACACAGTGGCTCAGTGATTAGCACTGCTGCCTCATAGCGTCAGGCACTCGAGTTCACTTCCAACTTTGGGTGATTATCTGGGAGGCGTTTGCATGATTTCCCCCTGTCTGTACGGGTGTTCTCTGGGTGCTCAGGTTCCCTCCCACAGTCTAAAGAGTGCAGGTTAGGTGGATTGGTCGTGTTAAATTGTTCATGGTGTCGAGGGATGTATAGGTAAAATGGGAAACTGCAGGATCACAGGGATAGGGTTGGGGGGGGGGGGGGGGAGCTTTGAGTGGGTTGCTCTTCAGAGGGTCATTGTGGACTTGATGTACCAAATGGCCTACTGCCATGCTGTAGGGATTATAACAAACGTACCCCAGACTAGATAGGTGCTTGGGGGAAGGGTACAGTCAGGACAGTGCAGTAGATACCACAACAAGAATCAGCCATAATTAGACCAAATGACAGCACCAGGCTGTTGGGGCTGAATGGCATACTGCTTCTCCTATGCCCTCTGTGCCAGTGGGTTCTGAGATTCTGATCAACCTTCTTCCACTTTGCTCTGTGCACACTTCCCTGCATTGTGCCTTTTCATCTGATCGCCCTGATGTTCCCTTCCCTCCCCCTCTGGTTTCCTATGTGAGGGGTGCTCTGTAAATACCCATTAACATTTAATCTTTGGATGTTACAACAAATTAATGTGCCGGCTGGTCCATCAACGCTGCGTTTTCACCACGTGGTTTTCATTTTACC